>NW_026889778.1:25645000-26382500 GCF_033153115.1 Saccostrea echinata
TGAATGAAAATGTGGTGAAATATAAAACAAGTTCTATATTTTTTAAATTAAAATTCTAGCACTGCTGTATCATTGACTTGTCTGAGTCTGAGGGCCAAACATTCCAAACACAGAGCTTATTGAGGGAGCCTCGGGCTGCGGGGGTTCAGCGGTGGGGTCTTCAAACAGCCTTCTATTCGTATCGTTTTCTGCAAAGAAAAATAAAATATCAATCAGTTCATTTATATTCTGATTTGTCTCAATTCAACTTCAAAGGAAGCTAAACAGGTTGTAATGGACCCCCCCATTATTTGTTTTGTGTAATTTTGATGAAGAGATGATGAAATGATGATATACATTCCTGTTACATCTTGCTCAGTGCATTTATTTATGTGCAAACAACAAAACAAAAGTAATTTCAATGCTTTTCATATATCAGGGTTCGAAATTCACTATATACAACTCGAAAATGTGAGTTAGAATTCCGAAATAGCTTGTTAAAAATTAGGTAACTCGCAAAAACTTGCGAGTTGTTTTTTTTTCCTTGGGAAAAAAATCAATCCCTTCTTGGTTATAGTTTTCATTTTGGTTATGTATTTTATATCCCCCTTCTTTAAATATCAGCATGGCTAGTTTATTTATTTTTTTGTTTTAACGGCAGTTGGAAGAGGGTTCTGAAAACAAATGAACAACACCAACAATGACGATAATTCGTTTTATCTGAAATCTTCAAAAATAATTGGGATGTTGTGAATGACTTATTTGTGAAACTCTATCATAAAATTTGTAAGAACTTTGTCACTTTATAATAATAGATGTATAAATACAGTACCCTAGGTTTAATTCCTCATATTACAGTTGAATTATCAAGATAAAGTGAGAAAAAAAACATGCATTGAAACTGTAGCAAAATTATTTACTATGACAGAACACAATGCTTTTGATTTAGATCAGAAATTTTAATAAAAGTCACACTGTAGTTGTATTTTGTGTATTGTACAGTAGTTACTTTTCCTTAAGTTACATGTATTTAATCTTAAAAAGGCTTTTATATGAAAATTGCGAGTTCACTTTCTTGGTACTCGCAATCATTTGCGAGTTGTAATTTTAGGGAGTTTCTAACCCTGTATATACCATACATCAAAATTAAAATTTCATTACATGTATAAACAATATGCTTTTAAAGATTCAACAAAAATAAAAACTTAGAAAGGAAATTTTTTAAGCATAAGATTCACCTCAAAGTTGAATTTTCTGAAAGAATATGAAATAATCGTCTACATGTATAGTTTAGAAATGGTTTGCAAAGTCTGGACACATTCAAGTTAGAATTGCATTTTATCAAAGAATATGTAAACATGTTAATGATTTTCCTAGCACTCCTTTATATACACTGTGCACGATATCACCTATATTAGAAATTTTAAAGGGGCCAACTAAAAGTTGGGGACAGGATGGTTATGGTTACATTCTTACTTTAAACTTTCAAATTTTACAGATGAATTTTATTATCACATATATGGCTTTTAAACATGTTGTTCACTATGTATTGAACTATGACTCCCTTCCTATTACAACATTTACATGGACTTTAGCATGGATATTCACAGGTATGACCCCCACTTACCTCTGTATGCCTCCTCTCCGGCCCAGCGGTTCATCATCAGACTAATCCCCTCTATCATTCCCAGTAATATTCCCCCTGAAATGAAAAAAGTCCTCTTCTGATCATACAAGGTCATAAGAAACCAAGAGGAAGAGTTTTTTTTAAGTAGCAAATTAGAGCAAGAGGCCCATAGACCTTGACAGAAATCTGAGGACATTATTTTTTTTTTATGTATAATTCGGAAATGTAGCTCTATACTATACTGATGAGATGGGGGGGGGGGGGGGGGGGACTTGAATTTTAAACTACCTGATGATGCTTCCATGTCAATATAACAAATGGCTTTGTTGTACTTGAGAAGATTTTTTAAAAATTTTCCCATATATTCCTTTGTAAAAATTTGATCCCCCATTGTGGCTCCTCCCTATCCCAGGGGTCATCATTTGAACTTGAATCTACACTGCCTGAGGATGCTTCCATATCATTATGACTAAACATAGCTTTCCTGTTCTTGAGAAGACATATTTTTTCTATATGTTCTTATGTAAAACTTTCGATCCCCCAATGGGCCCCACCCAACCCCTGGGGGTCATCATTTGAACAAAATTGAATTTACACTACCTGAGGATGCTTCCATATCAAAATGACTAATCATGGTTTGCAGTTCTTCAGAAGAAGATATTTTCCTATATATTTCTATTTAAGACTTTGATCCTCCATTGTGGCCCCATCCTACCCACGGGGGTCATGATTTGAACAAAATAGAATCTACACTACCTAAGGATGCTTCCACATAAATATGATCAATCATGGCTTTGCTGTTCCTGAGAAGAAGATTTTTAAAATTTTTCCTATACATTTCTATGTAAAACTTTGATCCTTCATTGTGGCCCCATCCTATCCCCAGGGGTCATGATTTGAATAAATTTAAATCTACACTACCTGTGGTTGCTTCCATATAAATATGAACTATCTGGGCTTTGCTGTTCCTGAGAAAAAGATTTTTCCTATATATTTCTACGTACAACTTTGATAGTCCATTACAGCCCCACCCTACCCCTGGTGGTCATGATTTGAACAAACTTGAATCTACACTACCTGAGGATGCTTCCATATAAATATGACTCATCATGGCTTTGCTGTTCTTCAGAAGAAGATTATTAAAGATTTTTCCTATATATTTCTATGTAAAACTTTGATCCTCCATTGTGGCCCCGCCCTACCCCCGGGGGTCATGGTTTGAACAAATTTGAATCTACACTACCTGAGAATGCTTCCATATAAATATGACTCATCATGACTTTGTTGTTCTTGAGAAGAAGATTTTTAACAATTTTTCCCATATATTTCTATGTGGAACTTTGATCCTCCATTGTGGCCCCACCCTACCCCCAGGGGTCATGATTTGAATTAATTAAAATCTAAACTACCTGTGGATGCTTCCATATAAATATGAACAATCTGGGCTTTGCTGTTCCTGAGAAGAAGATTTTTAAAGATTTTTCCTATATATTTCTATGTAAAACTTTTATCCTCCATTGTGGCCCCGCCCTACCCCCAGGGGTCATGATTTTAACAAACTTGAATCTACACTACCTGAAGATGCTTCCATATAAATATGACTCATCATGACTTTGTTGTTCTTGAGAAGAAGATTTTTAAAGATTTTTCCTATATATTTCTATGTAAAATTTTGATCCCCCATTGCAACCCCACCCTACCCCCAGGGGGTCATGGTTTGAATAAACTTGAATCTACACTACCTGAGGATGCTTCCATATAAATATGACTCATCATAGCTTTGCTGTTCTTGAGAAGATGACTTTTAAAGATTTTTCCTATATATTTCTATGTAAAATTTTGATCCCCCATTGCGGCCCCACCCTACCCCGGGGGTCATGATTTGAACAAACTTGAATCTACATTACCTGAGGATGCTTCAACATGAGTTTTATCTTTCCTGGTCCTATTGTTCTTGAGAAGAAGATTTTTAAATGATGCCATTATTTTTTCACTAATTCCTAATTATCTCCCCTTGAAAGAGGGCGTGGCCCTTCATTTGAACAAACTTGAATCCCCTTTACCCAAGGATACTTGTGGCAAGTTTGGTTGAAATTGGCCCAGTGGTTCTTGAGAAGAAGTCGAAAATGTGAAAAGTTTACAGACAGACAGACAGCTAGACGGACGCCGGACAAAATGTGATCAGAAAAGCTCACTTGAGCTTTCAGCTCAGGTGAGCGAAAAAAACAAAAATCACAGGTGAGGAAGGACAATAGAGATAGCAAAAGGTCTCGTGAAAATAAAAAATAATTTTCTATACATTGTACAAGTAAGTATAACACTTTGAGAATAACTTCAATATTTTTCATCTTTCATTGCATTCAACAAAGATAGTAAAGATCTCTCTCTCTCTCTCTCTCTCTTCACTCTGTGTAGTGATGTCTAAAGTAACAGTATAATACTAACCAACTATTCCAGAACCTGTTGCAGCTGCATAACCATCTAAAAAAGAAATAACCATTGTTATCATCTGCTTTCTTTTAGTCTCTCTGATATTCAATATTTTATATTCAAAAAGTGCAAGTTTTTTCTCTTGGTCCCATCAGGTTTGAAATAATGAGGTTTGACTGTATTAAGAATAATCATAAATTCTCCAATTTATTAAATCATGTCTTTATTTCCAGAATAATCAGACTTGTAAAGTCTGGTAAGATGATTTAAATTTATAATTTAAAAGTCAAACAATTCATAATCTACACGTTTAGCCAACCTGCTAGAGATATATATTCCACAAATAGTCAGGCATGGTTCTAACTTACTAGGTAATGCTAAAATAAACCCTGTTGTAAATCCACTCATAATGGAGTTCCATGGGTCTTCTTTCCCTCGTATGTGTGCAAACGAGCAGTCTGCAGTTGTAAACATTAAACCCCACATAGAAAAACTACCTGCAAAATAAAACCGTTTCCACATACGTGTATCTGTTTACATGTATATCATTATCTATATTCATCCATGAATGGACAGGGTTAGAAACTCCCTAAAATTACAACTCGCAAATAATTGCGAGTACCAACAAAGTGAACTCGCAATTTTATAAGACTACTTGCAATTTTCATATAAAGTTAAAGAGCTAAATCCACGAAGGGGCTAAATCGGCCTATTTTTTCAGGAAAATTAAACTGAGGGGAAGAAGAAAATTAACAATAGAAATATTATCCTTGGGTATCAAACTTTTATAGTTCATGCCAATTTTTTTATTTGATGACGTCATATTTGTACAGAAAACGTCTAAACACGTGCACTTTGCTAGTTTTTATCAAAATAAAGCATTTTTTTCGTCTTTGGTTCAAATTTTTGCTGTGGCCACACCCTTCGAACAAAATAAAATTTATACCATTGAAAAGAGGATTAAAATATGAATAAATAAAGTTTATTTTTATTTTGTTCGAGGGGTGTGGCCACATCGAAATTAATACTTTTCGTTCGATTCAAATATCTTAGCACCGATTCACACAGTGAAATTAGCGGGGATTACCCTACATTAATAGAAAAGAAAAATATTCTATATTGTTTTTGTAAACATTAAAAAGATTCGAAATGCGACTTTTATATTTATTATAAGTTATTTTGTGTTGTGGTGCAAAAAAAGTACGAAAAACTCTCGCTTAGCATGACTGCATGTAGATGCAATAATGTCGACATTTTGTGTACTACGTGCCTCAGTCCTGACCCAAGACTTTTCCTTCAAGTAGCTGATCTATATTTAACTCATCATTATGCTGAAATGCTTAAAAAAAAATAATGTGTTCTCATTTCCTCTGACAGCCTATTTATTTATGCTTTGAATTTGTTTTCCAACTCCCGGCTCCTCGTCACCATGGTCACTATGTAATCAAAGGGAGATCACCCGAGAAACATGTAGGCTACATCTGTATTTTCTCCGGAGTGGCCGTGTCGGAATAGCCTAGAATATTAAACAAATTACATCGGATGCAACTACTACCAAGACGTATTTATAACGATTGTTTTGCCACCTTACAAAACATAAATGTCGTGAAGTCTACATCGACAGCATACAAATGGTTAATGTTACGCAATAGAGTCTATTATAACTACATGTATTATAACCCATACCCATGATACCCAACATGCGTTTCAGAAATCGCCAGTGGCATTTTAAGACAAAAGATTAATTAATATTTATTAGTGAAAACCTTTACTGATCCGAGACCTCTTAACATAAATTATGTTATGAAGTACCGAACCTAGAAAATTCGAGTTGACAAATCAAATAAACAGTAGATTGATTTTACAGATCGTGTGTAATTTTTGTGATAGGCCTCTATCAGGAAAATGTCCTATATTGTATAAACAAATAACTTACTACCAAGGCAATGACTTCTCTTTAAGGTTTTAAGTAATTTCAGTATCGCATGCATGCTGTGACCTAGCCAACACATGAAAAAAATGTCAAAGGGAGGCTACTTGCCATCTCTTTCTATTTTGAGTTACTCCGCTTAAATGTAACAGGCCCAAGGGAGAGAGGGCAACCAAGATTAGCAAGCATGTTTATAAATGTAGTAGTGTAAATTCATAAAGGGGGGATTCGAGCATTGATATAAAATAAGAAGCAAAAAAAAAAAAAAAAAAAAAAAAAAACTATTACATTTACCAAAAAAAAAAAAAAGAAAAAAGACAGGGGTTATTGAGGGAGGGGGTTTCGGGATTCCCACCCTCACTCATTAAATACGTAGGACAGTTCGACCAATTACTGCTGCCATTTAAATAAGAAAGTAGTAAAGTGAATAAATAACAATGCCAGTTATATAAGTCCTTTGTATATATAGTATAAAAAATAAATTCAATAGCAGTTATCTTTTTTACAATCACCTTGATAAAAATTTATTTAAAAAACGATTGATTTTTCGTGACTCGGTCATTGCATAAATTTATTATAGATCCCAGGCCTGTAGGTAGCAATTTCAGTTGGGGGGAGGGGGAGGCACAGCCATACATTTTCCGTTGGGGACACTATCAACTACATGTACCAAATTTCTTGACAAGCAAAAAAAAAGGGGGGGGGGGGCATCAGACGTTTTTATTGACAGGACACAAGCATATAGTAGCTTTGTTTTATATAGTATTCTATATATCGGCAAAATTATTGGGGGGAGGGGGGGGGCATGGCCACCCCCCACCCCCCCGGTTCCTACGGCCATGTATCCTGAATGTATTATTATTAATATTAACGGATATAACTGCTACCGGTAATTTTGCCTGTCTATCATATTTGTTTTTTTTTTTTGAAAGGATGTCTATATAGTAAATAACTTCATAGATCAGGAATTTGAACATGGTATTTGGGGGGGGGGGTATGGTAATATGTCTTTTGACATGTGGTCTATAATTTTTTTTTTTTTTTTGACGGTTTGTAATGATAGCCATTTACTACTGCCAGTATCTGTTTTTCGTATATTTTTGTTTAATTACAAATAGTAATATAACGATCCGAAAACGTCCAAGTTCAAAATCTCATATGCAATATGTATACGATATTATGATTATTTTATCGTCTTCTGTACTCATTGTCGCCTATCTATTTGTAGTTGTGTTAGAAATTGCACACAGAGAAACGGAACGTTATTTTAAATATATGAAAATTATGAGTAAAATGTTAAAACTGGTTTTGAACTATACGAAAGTCCTAGATGTTGTTATGTTTTAATGTAATTTTCACTTCTCACCAGATAATCATTACTTTATGATTTTGTTAAAAGGGTTTTATAATAGGTATTCCCAAACATGGGAGTGTGTAAGATATGATAATATGATAACAAAACGATTAATTAGCAATAATTCATTCGATTGTTTTATCATCTGAAATCTCTTTTCATATCTATTGTGGGTATTTAAAAAAAGTTTCTCTTTGATGATATAACAGGGGCGGATCCAGCAATTTTTGAAAGGGGGGGGGTTCCAGGTCGGTGCCCCCAACATTCATGCATAGAATTACGCCACAGACACTTCAAGTCCGTAGCAATGGTTTAACAAAAAAAAAAAACAAAAAAAAAAAAAAAACAAAAAAAAAAACACAACCTGTGCGCCACATTCTTACATCCTATTTCGGGGTAAGGGGGGGGGGGGGGTGTCCTCTTACTTTTCCGCACTTTTTTGGTTTCAAATGAAATGCTTGAATTGCATATTTTAAACTTAATTCCAGCAACAAAATGGGGGAGCATCCAAATCAAAACCTGCATATTAAAACTACAGCACAAGATTATTCTCAGAAAAAGTGAACCCACTCCCCCCGCATATTACAGGGGCATTTTACACCTTTCTCTTCATTGATTAAAATATCACCATAATAGTCTCTTATGTATGCTCCCTTTCATGACTTTTTATTCATACTTTTTAAAGTTAGTTACTTCAGAAGATGGTCCAAAAATGGCATAGCTGAAGTTCGCTGGAATCTTCCAATGATATCAAAGTGAAATCTTGCATGTTACTTGTGGGTGGTCGGGGCCCGGGGCCAAGGTTCTGAAGTTACGTGGAGGATGGAATACGGGACACTTTATCTAGCGAGCAGAAAGGGCAGAGATTGAACTACTTATTTTATTCAAAATATTAGACGTTAAATTATCTATATTACAGAAATTTCTCTCTCTCTGCAAAAATAAAGGGGGGGGGGGGTCCAATCCCCGGACCCCCCCCCCCTTTATCCGCCAATGTATAACATATTTATCATAATAAGCGAACTTTATTTCGATTAATTTACATTGAGTAAAGTGGTATATATGCCATTTCCTTTTATCTTGTTTTTTTTTTAAACTTCAGGTTCCGTTTTGAAATTCAAATACTTTGGAAATCTTGTGTTTTCGTTGAAAAATATTTTTTTGCGGCCGATTTGATGTTTTGCAACACTCATGTTTTAAAAGTCTGTAATGGCTTCTTTCCTGACAATCAGGATTGTTGTCGAACGTCACTATTTTACGTGTATTACATGTATGAACTACAATTTCATTTCAAATGTCCGGGAAATGCCATAAATTTCGGAAGTGCAACGAATTTCTCAAAATGACAATAAAATAGATGGTAACTTCAAACGTATTCATTTTTAATGCAACTTTTCATTTTAATTTTATGTTTCCGTTATTAAAGAGTACTCGTGTATTTTCTGGAAAAAACGTCTATTTTTTGTTTGTACGCCGTATGACCATACAATAACACATTTATGAATGATAAAATCCTTATCCATGGATACTATGGTATATATTGTACTACATTAATTCAGTTTTACTCAAATATGATGGATTAACACTTTCTGTTTGTTTTCAGCTTAACGTGTCTCTTATTATCATTTAAAACGTGTTACATGTATCAAAGATTATACCAGACAACCGTTGTATATAACAAATATTTGGCATTTCTTTAGAGTAAAAATAGCTTTAATTAAAAAATAAACCAAAAGTTTTCAGAACTTCTTGAAAAATTCAAAGTAAAATTTTACAAAATTTTAAAGAAAAGCCTATATTGGTTATTTCTATTCCATTAACGTACATATGTTACTGTCTTATACAAACTGTCAACGTCACGACGTTAAAGTATGTAACGTCAACGTAATGACGTGATAGTATTAATAAGGAAAACAATATACCAAATTTAAACAAATGTAAAAAGAAAACCAGAAAAGATATTGTTAAAAAATAAATTGTTTTACAACATACAAATCTTAGAGTTTTATGTGAGAAAGTTTCATTTATTTTGATGACTGGGCCGATTTAGCCCCTTCGTGGATTTAGCTCTTTATATAAATTAAATACATGTAACTTAAGGAAAAAGTAACTACTGTACAATACACAAAATACAACTACATTGTAACTTTTATTTAAATTACTGATTTAAATCAAAATTATTGTGTTCTGTCATATTATATCATTTTGCTACAGTTTCAATGCAAAAAAACTCAACTCGCAAGTTTTTGCGAGTTACCTAATTTTTAACTCGCAATTTGGGAATTCTAACTCGCTTTTTGCGAGTTGTATATAGTGAATTTCGAACCCTGATGGAGCAAGATTTTGTGAATAACAAAGATAAATGACCTTCTATATGAAATCACATTAAATGGGCATAATTACATGTATATGATTTTCGTTCAATATATTTTTTTATAACGAACTATCTGTTGGTCACTTTTGATTACAAGACTCATTTATATGATAATTAAATGACATTATTTAAATAACAAAATTCACATGACTACTGCTAATAGAGTTTTTATTAAAATTTCTTTCTCGACTGCCAGACAAGCATTTTGTCTGCAACTTATAATAAAGTATTATAACTATATAGCAAGTTTCCTTTGGAGAAAAAGGTATTACATTGATCATGATTTAATAGTTGCTATGTAGCATTATATTGTAAAGCAGTCAGTAGTTTCTTAACTTTATAAGGTGTTTACCAAACTTACCAGCTGTTCTTGGACTGTTGGTCACAACTTTTGTTAAAGCACCTCTTAATTTAGTTCCTTTAGCCTGAAAGTTGAAAAGAATTTACCATACATGTAAGAAACATGGATTTACTTTAGAGCCTAACTTCAGCACAATACATTGAAAAAAGGGATAAAATGAATAAAGTTCTCTAGTATCAAATATATTCAATGGAATAATACAATTTACTTACAGCATTTCTGAATCCCTGAATTGAATGGAAAACGCTTCCTCCAACAGCCCCAAGAGCAAAAGCTCCACCACAATCATCAACTATTCTGTAGGGACTGTAAAAGAATATCTAAATAATGAATAAATCTGAGAAAAGACATTTAATACATTAATTTTTTTTTCATAATAGAATACAAAATCTGAAATTACTGTCTCAAAAATGCTATTCCATCTTAGGCTTTACTAAGAAAGAATTATGATCAACAATCTACACTAGGTCTATAAAACATGTCAAATTGAAATCTTTCTTTAACGAACATACCAGTATTTAATGTCCATGTCGTACTTGAATTTCACTGGCGATAAATTAATCGTGTTTTATAATGAAATAACGTTATGCAACCCATCCCCCCTTCAACATGACGCAACATATGCGACTTTCATCTTCATGAATGAAACTTTCACTGAAGAAAGAAGAGAATTCGACAAGATTTATAAATATACATAAAATACATCTACAATCTAAAATATACCATGGATCTCGAACATATTCTTCCATAGTTTGTTCTTGGAGAAACTTCGATCACGCTGAAGTTCACAGGAAGTTCTAAAAGGTCAAAATATGGATATGTCAAACAAAATTAAGTCGGCACAACACTTTATAACACACCAATAAGATTTATTCGCGTTTACGAATGTAGATTTGCTCTAATGCAAAACTCGTAATTTAAAAATGTCTATAATAAATTATATTGGCAATCACTTCATTAATAATATTAAATGTTCAAATAAGATTTTACGAATAGAAATACCTTGAATTATCAACAACAGTCACCAAAAACAAAATTTGGAAAAAGTGAAAGTAGGGTTGCAAAATGGATAGTCATTTCTGTCCATTACAAGAAAGAAATCAACCTGTTTGTAGAGAGATTTAGATGTGCAAAATGTAAAAGAAGAGAATACCAATCAAATACCGACCAGGAGAACTACAGTAGGTTATTTATTTGTAATAATTCAAAGTGATGCTCCAGTACAAAGCAACAAAAGAATGTGAAGAAAAACAGCAAAAACGTAGATACAACCATCACCAAAGGCAGTCTGTTTTGTTTCAGTGATGGAGAACAGGAATTTTCTTCCGTATTCGCCATATGCAGATGGCATTTCTCCCCATAACCAGTCTCAGCAAAATGAAAATTTTGTGAAACCAGAATATCAAGGATCATGGGAAAGTAATATTCCCTATACACAAGAAAGGTACCATTCTGGACAAAACCAATTCCTGGGATCTGGATATGGAAGTATTCCTAATAATTATTATCCTTATCCAACACACTATCCACAACCAGAGACTGAATATCGTGAATATGGTGCGAACAGCTCGGTAAACATGGGATATCCGCCCAACTATGGAATGTCCGGTACTCACTATCCAGGACCTGTACCATTGAATCATACACCAAATAGTTTCTCAACAGATCATTTTGTTTCCCAGTATTATCCAAATACAGGTTTTAATTATCAATCTCAAGTGTTCAATAACAATCCATATCTGGGACAACCCCAGGAGGACAGTTCTAACTGTGGAAAGTATAAAACCAGCAATAAACCTCTTGCCAAACCATACACAAAATCCAATCAGCAAGAAAGCCCGTCTTTACCACCAGATCCATATTATGGTAACTGGGCAGCCATTGTTACACCTGAGGATTCAGGCAAAAGTGAAAAAACTGTACCTCAAACCATTCTGAACTTTGAAAGAGACAACACATTAAGTGACATTGGTAATGCATTGCTGCATAATCAGAGGGTGCTGTGTGAAAATCTTCAAGGCCTAAATTTTGATGAGCCAGTTGCCCATGTTTATTGCCCTTCTGTTTATGCATTTGAGACTTACAAGGAGTTTGTAAGGAAATACTGCCGCTCTGAGAAAAAAGTCCTCTTTGTTGGGATTAATCCAGGACCTTGGGGAATGGTTCAAAGTGGAGTAAGTAGAAGTTTCTATTGTGGATCATCAAAACTACACCATATGATAAAATTACTCAGTTTTTGCTGCATAAAGGGAAGCTTTAAGTTTGTTTAAATTGCTAGTCCCACCACATTTCTATAATTACTCAACAATTTGATTTCATAGTGCATTACATGTATGTCTTTTAATCTTGTTCTGTGTAAAGTATCTTGTAAATTGATTTGGTTGATGTTTTATCAATAAATTTCCAGGTACCTTTTGGAGATGGAACCTTTGTCCGTGATTGGTTAGAAATTCAGGGGAATATCCTAAGACCAGCATGGGAACATCCAAAAAGACCCATTCTTGGATTAGATTGCACAAGATCTGAGGTAAAATGGGGATGCAGTTCAGGGATTTATATTCTATGCATTTGGGTCCAGTAATGAGACCTAGTCCTAGCATCTCTATCTGAAAAGACCAAACAATGTAGTCAAATATCGATGGTTAAATGATCAATAGTACGATAGATGAATGGGTATAGTAGGTATGTACCCTATGATATAATTTTGCTTCTAGTTTGTTTCCTTAGCGTTACATTTCCAGAACTTCTGATTCATATTTTTCAGGTCAGTGGCAAGAAACTTTGGACTCTAATCAAGAGTTTATGTGGACAACCAGATAATTTTTTCGAACACTGCTTTCTGCATAACATTTGCCCTCTGTCCTTCTTGTCGAAAACCGGCAGCAACATTACACCTCCTGACATCCTTCCTGCAGAAAAACGGAATCAATTGAACCAGATTTGTGACTCTGCTCTGACCGACGTAATTCGTCTGCTGAAAGTGGAGGTGGTCGTGGCAATAGGTCGGTATGTGGAGACTTGTGTGAAAAATGTAATGAAGAATGGAAACTTGCATGACTTCAGGGTCGAGTACCTTGCTCATCCGAGTCCACTGAACCGGAAAGCAGGAAATAGGTGGTCTGAAATTGCTGAAGAACAGTTGAAAGAGTTTGGAGTATTGTCATACATTAAAACTGGGAATGGAGCATCTGGAATAAAACCGGAATTTTCAGAATCTGAAGCCTCTGAGCAAGACTCTTTCACAGATAATAGTATCATTGGACAATCTCCATCCCTGAAGACATTTATGGAGAAAGAGCTTCCTGCAGAGGATAGAAATCCATATTCACAAGCAACTATTGTAAAGCAAGAACCAACCTTTGGCATCAACTGTGTTAACCAAACACCACCAACTGGAACTTCGTATGGGAATCAGGAACCAAATTTTGACTCCGTTTCTACAAGACAGTTTCCAGTATCATGTACGGCTATAACAGAACAAAGTAGATTTTCTGAAACTAGCTATGCTGAACCTTTTTCTAGGGCAGATTATCTTCAACCTGAGGGAGGATCAGTGGGACAAGGTATACCTCCAGAATTTGGCATTATAAATCAAGGTCCACCGCCAGCGACAGGCATTACCGATCACAATCCATCCTCACAATATTGCTGAATACAGCATATGCATGGAAGAATTCAAGACATCAGTATTGAAAGTACTGTAAACATGGACATTTTTTCAATTTTTTTTTTTTACAAAACCTTCTGTGAAGGAATTTTTTTTTGAAAATAAGGAAAAGATTATCATGTATAATGCAATAATGTGGTTTCATGATTCAAATAATAGTTCATGTGGGATAAATTTTGTGTGAAGTTTCTCTGATCGCAATTTTTTAAAAAATTATTCCCAGATGAACATTCCATGTTTACAGTATGGTTGCCTCAGAATCTAGCATTATTGGGAAAGGCTCATTCTCAGAAACTTAATGACAAATTCTGTAAGACGTTTAATCTTTTCCAGGTCTTTGAGCAAGGAATTTTGTTAAGAATATCTTATTAATATATGCCATTTCATTGGTTAATTATGTTATGTTTCAATCTGCATCACAAAACCTCTTGCAGATAATTCTTGTTGAGTGTATGATGATGTATTGGTAGTGGCTATAAACCAGTAAAAATTAATTGTTCACCTTAATCTTAAGGCTTTATTTATTAAGAATTCCTTCTTTACCAGTGAAAGTCTTAAGTTAATGCCATCAGATCAATTGATCTTAAAGAATTTGTGAAAGTTTTTGTGAGAATGACAATTCACCTCAGGGACTATATGTATTTTATAGTTGACCAATAATTATTACTAAGATTAATTGCAAGATTGTGTAGAAGCAGAACATATAATTACAATGAGTAGATGTTTTGTACAATAAATAAAAATGTTGTGTAAACTATTTATACCCTAGTGTCAGATAAAAATCCTTCTCTTTGGGAATTTTTAACAATAGTGTGGACTTTCCATTGCTCGCTCAGGGGGTGTCTTCAAGATCAAAGTGGCTATGTAGCTCTATGTAGAGCTACAATCTTGCATGATAAGTTAGCTGCTACATATGAATAACAATTGTTAATTCATACATTTAATCATGTTCAATAGCCCTAGTTATCTAGCCTAGCAGCTAAGCTAGCTGCTACAATCTTGAATGCAGCCCTGATGGAATATACTGAATAATAGTTTGATATCAAGCATATCATAACATTGTGGAAATCCAGACTATTCTTGCAATTGTAATAAAATTCCAAACTATTCATGTATTAAATTGTAATAAATTTCCAATCTATTCATGCAATTGTAATTATAAATCTTTGAATGTTATGTCTGTCATATGGCAAGATTGAACCAGTGAGATTTACTTCATACGTGTCATAATTTTTACAGGACTGGTATTCATTACATGTGTAATTAATTAAAACTTAACTTGTTATCTCAAACTTCAATATCCTGAATACCATAGATATGTTGAATTGGGTTAAAAGTCCCAACACTTTTTCTTCATGTATTTTGACTTCTATATCTCGAATCATTGGGTATTTTAGAATTTTTTTCCTCAGTCCCATATGGTTTGAGATAACAAGGTTTAACTGTATTTACCACAGAGGACATTTTTTTCTAATGAAACCAATTATGTTTTTTTGTGAAATTCCTTGCAAAGACATAAAAAAGTCTATGAAATATAGGTTGTTGATAATTACAACTGGTTGTATGTCTTAAAAGTTTTGTAGAATTTTCAATACGTTTAGTAGTGTATATATTATATATTTGATGAAATGTGATTTAAAACCAATGATATCCTATGTAATACATTTAGCATTAGCAGAAATGTGTTCTTGCTTGTTCATTGATTATGTTTTTTTTGTCAATAATTAGTGATGTACTGTATTTTTGTTATAGAGAAAAATGTGAATAGTTCATTAGTGCTTACACATAAAGTGTAGTAGGCTTTTTATGTGATTTTTTTTTTAAAAATCTGTAGATCTGTAGAATACTTATACAATAAATTTACTTATATTATTCAATACCTTAGGCTTTTTAGATTGGAATTGACAGTGTGAAAAAAAAAACAACAAGAATTGTGAAAAGAGAAATTCTAATCAGTTCGAATTCAATGGAACGGTGTATTATAATGAAAATTTTGTCCCGTACAAGAACAATGCGTTAATGTTGTATGTAGTATATGTATTCCAACAAATACAATTAAAAAAAAAATTATCTTTCCTTATTCTAGTCACTTTAAATTTCATCTTCTGTTTGGGTGTAATCTCAATTTCATCCTTTTTGAAGGGTTCTTTTCTTTTTTTTTTACATTTTTAAAGAGAATTGGTGCAATTTGGTGGTCAAAAAATTACCCAACAAATTCGTCTAACTTAAGAAAAATGATTTTTGTAGCCATAAACTATTATTTAGTAAGGAAAAAAAACCCCCCAAAATGCTCTAGCTTTGATATGAAATACAATTTCCTGTTTTTTAAATACAGAGCTCTTCATTTGCAGGAGGTATTTAAATAAACTAAGTTTAAAATTGGCCACAACCACTCAACCCTCTGATTATAAATATTTTTCAACCATTTTTTTTTCTAATTTAGAATTGAACTCATTTTTTGTATAAGTGTGAACTAGCTTTGCTTAAAAAAATTGTGTAAAAATTCTTTTTTTAAAAAAAAAAAAAAATCTTTTTAACCATTACAATACATTGAAAATGTTTATTTTTATGCATTACTGTAAATTCCTTATTTTATGCGAGTACTTAATTTAGCGAAGTGGCCCAAGGGCGTCAAACCGCGAGAACAATAATTCGCGAATGGGTGATTTATCCAGAGATTTTACATGCATTAAAGCACCATGAAAATAAAAGCGAGTAATTTTATTTCGTGAGTGGTGCTTCTCGCGTAATTACGCGATAATTTATTCCTCGCGTATATTTAGGAATCTACAGTATGCACATGCAGATCTGAAAAGGTTTTGAAAGTCAGTACTTCTCAAAAGAGATGCATTTGTGTTAACAAATAACCTACCTTTGGTATAATTGACTTACATACTTTAACATTTTAGAAATACTTATTATAAAAATGACACATATTTAATGACAATAGTTTCATAAAAGAAATTGTTAACAAATGTGTGTAGTTTCTGGTACAGCATATTATAGTCTAAGTCCCTGTTACTGCAAAAAAAAAAGCATGTTTGGTATAATTTTCTTCTTATTATTTGTTTTAACATGAAGAAATAGTCATATTCATTTTTTTTTTTTTTTTTGTGTTTTTAATGATTATTTTGAAGTGTTTACATATTTATGTTTTACAAGATATTACATATTAAATGTAGTTATGAAACACTTATGTTAATTTTACATCATAACATATGTGTTTCCATTTGTCCTTGTCACTGAAATTTCATAAGCATATAAGTAACAATAAATTACTGTATCTGAAATAATTATTTTGATTTTTATTGGAAAATTGAGAGCATTTTGAAATGATATCGGGATCGACATTCATTTAAATCTTTCGGTAAAGGAGGTACGTAAAGTAAATATATTTGCTTCCGGTTTGCGTAACTGTCCAATTCACGTTGTTTTATTTCTCTCAGGAGGGTAACAGACAGTATATAAATGGTAATTACTTTAATCTTTCATACACGTTGATTCAGATTGTTGCATTTATGCAACTCAAATTACTCTAGTAGGAAGTTGACCCTTTGTAAGATCATCAGACAGCGTGGCACTTGTCTTCACCGTTTCACGAGTAGGTACCAACAGTCAACAGCCCAAATGGAATTAAGTAACCTCTTTAGGACATGATATCTCAAACTGGATGATAAATTTGCAGAGTAGAAAATCAAGAAAGAAGTGTTGTAGACTCAGGATTCCTGATGCCTCCGTGAGGATATGCTATTTTTTTTTTTTAATTTTTCCTAGGAGTGTGTCAACAGGCCAGGCACAATCTCTTGATTTGGCTATATAGCTTGAATTACCAATATGGGTGCGTCGATTTACCCAAATGGAAATCAAAATGGACCCAAATGGAAATCAAATGGACCCAAATGGAATATTAAACATATATTATTGTATTCTCAAGTAGTTACTTATTTAAAATGATGAAAATAATGAACTTGCAAATCGAGAATATTAATTATTCATTTCTAATATTGTATTTTAAAAAATGAATCTTTATTTCTATTTTTAATAACTTTTGCATATCATTGAATACAAAATTGAAGTATTTAATTTTACAGTTTATATAGTATTCATGGTAGGAGGAACCAGGGGGTGGGGGTGGGGTGTACGGGGCCTGTGTCCCCCCCAATAATTTTGCTGATCTAAAGAATACTAAAGAAAATTAATTCATATTTTTAAAATACAATATTAGAAATGAATACTAAATATTCTTCATTTGTAAGTTCATTATTTTCATTTTAAATAAGTAACAACTTGATAATACAATGATAAATATTTGTATTTGTATATTTAATATTCCATTCGGTTTCCATTTGGGTCCATTTGATTTCCATCTGGGTCTATTTGGGTCCATTTTGATTTCCATTTGGGTCCATTTGAGTAAATCGACGTGCCGACCAATATAGCTTATTAAGCTTTTCAGATTTGCTTGATAAAGCTATTTATTTACAAATTTTTACAAATGTCTTTTTACAAGAAATAGACAAAAAGTTGCAACTTAACAGGTCTGGTACAATCACTAGATTTAGCTACATAGCTTGAATTACCTACATAGCTTTATTTACCTATCTGAAGTAGCTTTATTTTGCTACTTAATCAAACTTATAGCATTTTACCCAGAAAGTGCTGAAAATTGCACTTTGATGCAGTGATAATTTTTAACTTTGAACTCATCTGAAAACAATTCATGAAAAAATCACTCTTGGAGATGTGTCTTTTTCTGTGCAATTGCAATCAAATTTCTAAAAGTTTTGGGGCTATATACAACAGTTAATTTGTGACCTAACAGTTACTTCTTGAGTGAAATAACAAAGAAAACCAGTTTTGGTTAGCATGAGCACAATGTGAAGTAATCATACTTATCCACGCCTCATCGCGGACAAGGTGGTGTGCAGTTAAACAATGGAAATAAATATTTTCCTTTAAAAGTGTTCAAACGCAGAATGTTAAATCTATTTCAGCTTTAGATTGCTTTCTAAATAATACCTAGAATAAATATTAGTAGACATTTACTTGTGACTTTTTGTCTTTTTAAAATAAAAAGCAAAATTGTGAAAAGTTGCCTTGAAATAGCTAAATAAAGCTACCTGAGGTAGGTAAATAAGGCTACAGTAGGTAATTTTAGCTACGTAGCTAAATGTACTGATTGTACTGGACCTGCTTAAGTCTCCGTCTAGTGATGAGACATCTGAATTTTTTTCATAATAGATCATCGGAATAATCGGATGCACTATAATCAATCAATTTCAAATATTAAATTTGTTCATTTTTGAATGCAGAATAAATTGGTTAACAATTCTGGAGTGATTTCTAGAACATATTTTTTGCTCACCTGAGCCGAAGGCTCAAGTGAGCTTTTCTGATTGAAATTTGTCCGTTGTCTGTCGTCGTTGTCGTCGTTGTCGTAAACTTTTTACATTTTCTTCTTCTTCTCAAGAACCACTGGACCAATTTCAATCAAACTTGCCACAAAGTATCCTTGGGTAAAGGGGATTCAAGTTTGTTCAAATGAAGGGCCACGCCTTCTTCCAAGGAGAGATAATTATGAATTCAAAAAAATTAATGACTTCATTTAAGAATCTTCTTATCAAAAACCACTGTGCTTGAAAATATGAAACTTATATGGAAGCATCCACAGGTAGTGTAGATTCAAGTTTGTTCAAATCGTGACCCCCTGGGGTAGGGTGGGGCCACAATGCGCGGTCAAAGTTTTACATAGGAATACATAGGAAAATTTTTAAAAAAATCTTCTTCTTAAGAACAGCAAACCCATGATGGGTCATATTTATATGGAAGCATCCTCAGGTAGTGTAGATTTAAATTTGTTACAATCATGACCCCCGGGGTAGGGTGGGGCCACAATTGGGTGATCAAAGTTTTACATAGGATTATATATAGGGAACATCTTTAAAATTCTTCTTCTCAAGAAAAGCAAAGCCATGATTGGTCATATTTATATGGAAGCATGCTCATGTAGTGTAGATTCAAGTTTGTTCAAATCATGACCCCCGGGGGTAGGGTGGGGCTACAATGGGTGATCAAAGTTTTACATAGGAATATAGGGAACATCTTTAAAAATCTTCTTCTCAAGAACAGCAAAGCCATGAGTAGTCATATTTAAATGGGAGCATCATCAGGTAATGTAGATTCAAATTTGTACAAATCATAATCCCCAGGAGAATAGAGGGGCCATAACAGGGGATCATACAAAGGAATACAAAGGATGTATCAATCAAAATTTTCTTCTTAATAACAGCAAAGCCATTATTTGTCATATAAATTCAAAAGCATCCCCATGAAGTTTAGATTCAAGTTAGTTCAAATTAACACTTTATCCCCCCCCCCTCCCAACCAGTTTTATATTTAAACTTTTCAAGACTAAACTGATTTCTGCTTTTTCCTAGCCAGAGTGTTCAGGTGGTCGATGTGGACCCTGGGCCTCTTGTTGAAATATTTTGTATCATTGGATTCATTTATTTAATTAGATTATTATTTAGGATTTAGTTAAATACAAAGAAGAATTAATCAAAAATCAAAGAAATAATTTGCTTTTCACAAATATTTTGAGTAATTGATTATCAAAATTATAATCGATTATCTATAAGTAGGGACCATTTCGATTAGATAATCGATTTAATCGATTAATCAATACATCACTATCTCCATCCCACTGAGTTTGAGATGGTGAAGTTTTTATGTAACTTTAGGGTTATTCCTAAGACCTGGGGAATTTCCCTACCTAAAATGACATAATCCCCCCATAATTCTAGTATTCCTCCTCATTCTCATGTTAAGGAAAGGAACCCCAGACCCCCTTCTACTTTTTTAATGTACCCTGCTATTTTAAATCTTAGGGACAACCCTGAACTTGCATTAATTTTGTTGATTTTCTGTCTCTGCAGATACCCAAATTATTCCAGTGGCTGATAGGAGCTGGACTCTTTGTAGCTGTGTGGCTTGCCTTTGTTCTAGAAAAAGTTGACATCCAATTGACAGAAATCCAGAGAATTCTTGTTTTACTGGTAAGTGAAGCAGATCATCAAAATTTAGGTTCTAGTGATGTAAATATTTTATCTGCTTTAAGTTTCTATCTTGATTAATTTTTAGCAGTGATGGAGAGATGACAAGTGACCTGTTACTCAGATAGTAGAATGCTAGTAAAAGATCAGGGATCATATATTCAGTATTGACCATTCCTCTCTTTCTTTTTAATACTTTTACACTATTAAAAAAAATATGTTGAATTGAAAAGATTTCAAGGCAGTACTTGTAGTGTATATATATATCAGTAAAACTTGATTATAAGGAAGTCACTTGGACCTCCAGTTGTGAGCCCTTATAATCAAGGTAATGGAGTTTCTTTTTACCTGTTCAAGTAACATAGTGGAAAGTCTTTAAAAGTTTCCTTATAACTGAGATTTTCTTTAAAGCGAGTTCTTTATATCAAAGTTCTACTGTATTCAACTTAACCAGTCTGATTGCTCTCTTCTCTATTTCAGTCTCCTTTGATAGCAGTTGGTATTTTTGGGGTGAGTACTAGAAGTGAACGGTTTGCATGATACAGTGTAATTCATTAAGTTTATGATACAATTTAATATTTATGATCATCTGAAAATTCACATGAAGAAAAAAACAAAACAAAGGATCCATGACATATTTTTCTAGCTCACTTCAAATTAAAGGCATTCTTATCTTACTCCCAAGTCCTTTGCATTCCTAAGAGTTGCTGAATAGCCATGTTCTAAGTTTGGAACAAAACCTACCTGGACATCAGGCTTTCAGGCTTGACATATTATAGGCTTTTATCAAATTATGCATCTGTCTTATATAAATTTCCTAGAAGTGTTGCAGCTGCTCCATTTTCAAATTACTATAAGACTCACCTGGACCAGCTTGCTTAGATAACAATTCTACTGATGAATACTGAAAGTCTTCCTTCAGAAGCCAAACTGTGATTTTTCTTCTAAATAACAGGTTTGAAGTCCTGTAGCTAGTCCATTCCTTAGCAGTTTTGAATGTTACTTAGTACATACATGTACTTGTATGTGCTATGTACCTAGGGATTAAATCTAATGTCAGATGCTACATTTTGGAAATATTTAACTATAAGACTATAAAAATGATGAACTTTACAAATTATTGCATCTTATTGAACACTCATACAAGACTTTTCCTCTAATAATTGACATTCTTTAATGAGAGTCTAATTATCTTTGATTATTTGTGTTTTAACAAGGTGTAGATTTTATGATCATTTTTACCATATACAGTATAAAACTCTGTTTAATTTTCAGATTATCTCTGCAGTAATAGTACTATACAGAGTAGCAACATTTAATGATTGTAAAGATGCAGCAGAGGAATTAAAACAGGTAATTAATGCACGAAATGTAAAACATATATTCAAGGTTTAAAAAATTCATTTTAATACAAAGAGTTATCTCCCTTATTCAAATGACCTCTTTTATAGGTGAAAAATATATACATTAAAAAAAACCCTTCCTATGGAATCATTCGTTTGTTCATGGGGTACCATTGTTCGTGGATTTCATGGGTCACCCGTACTCACAAATTAACATCTTCACTAACCATAATTTTGTCAACATAATGGTTAATTAAATCTTCAATCTGTAAATACTGGTTATCCTCAAAATTATGTACCCATAAAACAGTAAAAGTTTTATTGCCCACAAACGTTGACCACCAGAATTTAAAATGATTCCATAGTATCAGCTGTCTAATTTTAATTTTATGTGAAGGAATTATTCAAAAAGAATTTTGTTTTATGATTTCAGCAAATAAAAGAAGCCAGAGAAGATTTGTCAAGAAAAGGATTCAAGTTTGATGACACATGACAATCATACTAGATCATCATCATCTTCATATGTTAACCGTTTTACCACTCTACACATGATTAAAATGTTTGTTCTAAAATCTTCAGATTTATTCATGCTATGCCACTGGTCATTCCAAGTACATGTATATCTTGTGAAATCGAATTAGGAAATCTTGAAAATCAGACTTGTATTTGTTTTAACTGTGATACATTCAGCAGGCCCAAGAAAGAATGGTTAGAGTTGCACAACAAAGTGAACCATAAGGGCAACTGATAGGTTTGTCAGGAGAAAAAATCATCATCAGTTGTTTTGGAGCTGTGATGCACTATACTCAAGGAGTACATCAACAAGGTTTGATGATTCCAGTCTTGCTATGCGAGATATGGTATGGAGACTATAATTGGCTATGTAATTCCAAAATGAGGTTACAGTGACTTATTCTTGGGTTGTAAAACACCTTTCCCAAAGACGCATCAAAGTACAGGGTTTTATGATTGTTGGTCTCACATTGTGTAAGATATTATTCAGATACAATACCGTATATACTCGCATATATATTTCGGTCCGCCTATAAGTCGGTTGTATTTTTTAAGTTTATATTAGAGGGCTTGACCCTCTAAAATTCCAATCTTTTTATAACTCGCCTATAAGTCGGACATAGAGTTTTGGACCAAAATTTAACTCCCAAAAAAACCGACTTATAGGCGAGTATATACGGTACTTCTATGTAGGTATTGAATTTCAAAATGAGGTTACTGTGATCAATATTGGGTCACAGTACATCTTCCCCATTAGGTGCATAAACTGATAAGGTTTGAAGATTCTTAAGGTATGTCACTCGTCAGCTTTTTAGAAAAGTTCAGTCAGAACCAATTACTTCAAAACTAATTATTACAATTCAATTTTTATATTATATTTAAATTAAACAATGCAAATTGTTTCACATTCAATTAAAAAATGTTCAAAAATTCATAAAGAAGCAAGATTTATGAGGGACTATTTCTTGTGGTGGAAGGATATTTAGCAGAAAATTCTTCAAATCTACACATTTATCAAATTTAATATCTTGGAACTTTAGCCCCACTTACTTTTACTCAGAGAATAATTTCCGTTATTATATGCTAGAAATGTTAAATATAGGTCTCAGTTTATATTTTTAAAACAAATTTTACACCTTCCCTCCACAAACTTTGCTAAGAAATGATGATATATTAAGGAAGTCAAGATAAAATATACACAGTTTTTGGCCTGAAAATCACATATTTTGACCAATATTTCAAAATTTACATCACTGACCCCAACTTTTTATTTTATTATTTTAAACTACTCAATACTTTCGACCGATCAGCACTTAAGTCATAAAAAGTTTGATACAAGAAAATATTTTAATGCCTATTTAGATTTTAATACCCCAAATATGATACTTTTTTAGTGCAAAAAGGTCACACAATAATTTTGCGCATTAATTTGCATGATTTGTTCAGTGATAAATATAATTCAGACTATTTTACATAAAATAAGATTATATCTATTGCCATGGTTACATCTGATAAAATATGATAAAGGTTAAATTGATTAACCAAAGCGTTGCAATTTAAGTGCAAAAAGGTCAACTTAATTGTACCGTAGCTCAGTAAGACGCACACTGACCCCCCATTTTCTTTGCGATTTTGAGTCATACTGTATGAGCTAGTACTTATCCAAAATATACTTTTCAACAAATCCTTGATATAACTAATTTCACGAGTGACATACCTTAAGGTTTTACACTGCAAAATATACGATACATGCATGATATGCCTGTCAAGACATAAAATGCTAATTGTAGTCACTGAAATTCTATTTACAATATAATTTACCTCAAATCCCCAGAATTATATCAACTGACAAGGTTTGATGATTCTCAACTTACAGTAACTAGTATACAAATATAGAAACCAGACACAATTTGACCAAGTTATAAATTCATTAACGAAGTCACTGCCACTTAGTTTTGTAACCCCACACCCCAAGATCTTTGCTGACAAGGTTTGATGATTCTAAGTAGATATGATCTAAGACAATGTATGCATCAACTGTTGAGCTTTGATAATCTTCACTAGACAAAATTATGACTTGGACATGGAAAATTTAACAAGGAATGCCAGTGATACCCATACTTTCATGTGGCTCATCAAATATAGAAGTTATAAAATGTAGGTTACTTTGCATGAACTAGCTACTTTAAGGTCAGTACAAAGAGTGAAAAATTGTTTGATATAAAACTTTAGAACTTGATTATGTTGACCTAAAGACATTGGTTCAGGGTCACTAGAACCTGCATTGGGGTCAAGAGCTACATATATGAACTACTCAAAACATGTATAAAATTAGAAAAAGCAACAAGAATTTTACATTTTTGCATTTGACCCTTACTTTGACCAGTTGACCTTGGCTTAGGTGCAAGACACATTCTTTTGCAAAAATCATTTTTAATCCTTTTCTACAAGCCTATACAATCTATACATTACTAAGTTGTAGTCAGAACAAAAATTATTACACCTGTGATCTCTGTGAGTTTGTCCATATGACCTTGTCCTCAAGTCCTGACATACCATTGGATCATAGGCAATTTTTGCCCTAAGCATGAACTTGCAAAGTGGGGTGATCCGCCTCAATCTTTTAACATACACCCAAAATTTTGTTCCAAGTTGCCTGAAAAGGAATTCCTTCATCTGCTCTTGCTAATGATGAAGCAAGAAATTTCATAGCTAGAACAGATAACCTTTGTTTTATAATGCGAGAGCTTTACCACTAAAAAAAAAGTTTTGCATGCAATGATTTACCAGTATCTCAAGGTCTAATGTAATTGGGTTCTAAAACTTCATATTCCAATAGGATATAACACTCGATCTGTTTAAACTCTTTCCATTGTGACATTCTCAAAAACAAAAACAAAACTTGGTAGGCATCTAACAAGCTTAGAAAGTTCTATCTGCTAGTGGTGACCCAATCAATGATTCTACATAACAGAATGAAAAATACATACAAGACTGACATATAGTAAAATGTTTATTCTCTAAAACTATCTCTAAAATGATCTATGCTATCTATATATAAATGGGAGCTATTTTTAGCAATCTTTTTTGTCCCAAAATCATTTACAGAAGAAAAAAAAAAGATTTTGCACAAACATCAAGTTTACAGAATAAAATTTGTAATTAAAAAACTTTAAAGGGACATAACTTTAACAACATTCACAATTTTTTTTTTGGTTTCCTATCGAACAACAAGCAGAATTGCCGTAACTATGTATATATATATATATATTTATAAATATTTATATAATGATAATGAATGTATAGTATATATCGCAATAACAACACAAAAAAACTCACACAATTATATATATATATATTTACAAATAAAATTGTACAAATTATACAAACAATAAACAATTCAGCAGATACATTCCTACATCTTTAACCTAACCAGGAGAAAATCAACATTCGGTATAAAAGTAACAAAATTAGGTATTAAAACTGAAAGTCTTTAAAACAGAATAATAAAACTGATTTAAAACTGGTTTTCAAAATGCTGTAAAACAAAAAAATAAAATTAAACCAACCCATCGAAGGTGCCATATTGATCACATGGGTCACATCAGATAATAAGCTCTTTAATCTCCCTTAATTTCCTTTGAAATCCCTGCCTTATATCAACAGAAAAATGATATATCCATGCTTTAAAATAAAAAAAAAAAATCTTTTACTAAGTCAAATCCATATACAAGACCTTTTGGAATAATTATACATACTTGTATGTCTGACTTCATGAGAATGACAATTAAAAATTTATTCTGTGAACCAGAAATCATGGTGGCCATGTTGGAATTTCGGCTGTCAAAGTATCTCAATTTTTACAAGATCACTATAGGTCAGTGAAAATGACAATTCGACCTTTATCTTGGCAAGTGTATGGTTCAAATGGTTCCGAGAAGCAAAAACTTCATCACTGACTGGCATTATTAGCATATTTTAGGGAAAAAAAGTATTTTGATTTCAAAAAAGTATGGAATTCCTGTCATTCCAAAAAACAAAAACACTGTTTTAGGACCAAAAGAGAAATATCTATACC
Organism: Saccostrea echinata; assembly: GCF_033153115.1. Lineage (NCBI taxonomy): Eukaryota > Metazoa > Mollusca > Bivalvia > Ostreida > Ostreidae > Saccostrea > Saccostrea echinata. Next base: position 25,671,709 of record NW_026889778.1, read on the forward strand.
ATCTTTCTTGACAGGGCATACAAATTACAGTAAGAAATTAAAATACCATCAGACACACAAATAATGATCAGAGAACTTTCTATAGCAAAAGGCCAAAATCTAAACAAAATCTTACTCAACTCCTCAGTATGTAATTTTTTTGCCCAAGCATTCTTCCAATGCAGAAGAAAAATTCATCAAAGAGATGTCTAGAAAGTTAAAAACCCTCCCCTATTACTGGTGTGCTTGTATTAAAATCAGTACCCTTGAGTGCATGTGTTCTTTTGATAAAATATACATAATGCCTTTGTATTCTACTTAAAGAGAGGTAATGAACCCTAAAATAAAAAAAAATACTGGCAACAAACCCTGAGAGAGAGAAAACAAAATGCTGTGAAATTATTACATTAATTTCCCTTCTAGGTCATATGTTGAATTTGTTTGATATATAAGCAAATATATTGAAGTAAAAATAAAACATCTGCAAAAAAAAAGTCTCATTGGTTGAATTATCTAAAGGTTTCAATGCTATTTTCCTTACGTAATTAAACTTCCCTTTCTTGGGGGATAGATTTTTGACAAGTGCTCATAACAAAATTGGGAAAAAATCAAAGGATGTAGAATCTCAGGAAAAGGCATTTCAGGTTTTTTGAAAGAAAAAAAAAATGATGCACATAATTTGATCTATTAAAAGTTAATCATTTATGGAAAATGATACTACACTGCTGAGGAGAATCAAGTTCAGACATCTATACTTGGCAGTTCAATTACATTTTGGTTTTGTTCAATCAAATAGAAATGAAAACAAAATTAAATTAAAACTAAAATAAAAGGCATAAACAACAACAAATAAGGGTGCAGGACTTTGTTGATTTAGAGGTACTACAGACACCATGCATCAACATTTTACAAATAAATACTAAAGGTGTGTATATATATAAACTGTATTTCTTGGGAGTCACCAGGATATAGTCATGCAAGTAATGCACACGATAGGAAATACAACCAGTAAAAATTGGCGATGGTATTTTTGTACAGATGAATTTAACGATCAAATATAAAATGTGTGAAAAGAAATGGAAAATGATTTTTTTTGGTGTAAAAAAAAAAATGATGTGTGCCTCAAAATACAGCTATATTACATAAAACAATTTGTTCATGGTTTTTTCCCCCGACATTATGCAAATTTAAAAAATGCAAATATGATTTATACAATTGCACACAGTTATGCACCAAATTAAAGAATGCAACTCACTTGATATCATATTAATGCACATTTCCTTTCATCAGTTGTTCATAATAACTTCCAATTACAAATACATTGCCTTGGCACTACAAGTTTTGTGTCAGACTTGCAACATCTGAAATGCAGTATGAAGTTTGTCATGGTTTTAAATGGGAAAAAGCACTCTGATAGGTCAATCAAGTCACATGATCAGAGATCACATGATTCTTTATACTTCAAGTCTAAGGATATGTTTTATACAAGAATAGTATTTTTTCCCACATTCTCTTACACTTTAACAGCTAATTTAACATATAAATACAAAAATAGATCATATAAAGCCCTTGAAAGATGATTTAGTATGAGATCGCAAAATTGATTTACATTTAAGTGTTTTTATTTTAAAACTTAAGAAAAAAAAAACTGACTTATTTTGCTACCACAGGCACATTCATGTTCACATTTATCTTCTGTATATCAACAGAAGAAAATACTGAGTCTATACTCTACATGTAATATGATATTCCATGTAATAAAAATTTTATTGCAGATACATGTAAATACTTGTACACTTATCTACCTATTAAGTACATATTTTTCTATCACTTAGGCAGCAATAAGCAAACAACATCCACATAATGACAGGATTTCACAACACGATATTATACAAGTCTGAGGATTTCACTTATACACAGAATTACAAGATCTATCAAGGCAAGGTCCAGAGCCTAGGAGATATTTTTACAAAATAACAGCTTTGCCATCTCAGAGTTGTGGCACCGATACATTAATAATTTATACACTTAACCTACGGTGTATCACAACAACAAAAATTAATCCTGTAACATATATATTATATATACCATAACATCCTTTTTGTTTAGGTAGATACTGAAGTCATTCAATACTCTCACCATATTGTACAAGGCCATCCCCCTTTTCTCTTTCCTTTGGTGCCTTTCATGTTCCATCCTCTTCAACACTGAATTTTTCTTACATTTTACTTCACTGGCCGCCAAGCGTAATCAGACGTTTGAAACACATAAATATAATTACTAATTTTTCAGGACTCAAAGTACCTATTCATCATATTGTATAACATTGGGTGTCGGTACGGATCCTGCATAGGTATCTGGCTATCGGCCGCAGCAGCTGCTGCAGTGTTTGGGCGTGGCACAAAGTCTCTGTCCTGGCCCATCCCTGGGGTAGAAGAATGGGTCAACTTGGCTGATGCCGCAGCTGCAGCAGCAGCATAAGGCTTGTCATTCATGAAGCTGTAGGGGCTGTTCTGATGATAAAACCCCCTGGTGTAGTCTCTGTCAAACATTGCATGCTGTGAGGGTACTCCATGAGTGAGGAACGGGCTGTTGGTTGTGTCTCCTACATGCTGAGGGTGGTACACAGGGTCTCTACCATACATGTACTTATCAAAGTTAAAAGATGGATTCATGGATCTGAACATGTCTGAGGAAGACGAAGGAGGAAGCGTTCTGAAATCTCCCATTCCTGTGGCTGTCTGTCGATATCTCTCATCGAATGTCTTCTGAGCGGTTTGAGAAGAGGATCTTGTGTAATCCAGTGGTGGTGCACCAGGGTAACCATGGCTCCCAAAATAACCAAACTCAAATCCTGGGAAGGTCTCATGTGGAAGATCGGGTCTCTGTGTCTGTGGTAGGCCTGGGAACATATTCCTCTCTGTCACCGTGCGTCTGGATGTGTCAAACATGAAATCTCTTCCTGGGAGGTAGTTATCTTTTGGAAAGAGAGGGTTAGTAGTGGACCCTGTCTGTCTCTGTAGGTAAGATGCCTGACTCCAGTGTGGATGTCTAACATCTTGGGAAGTCCATGAGGTATGGAAAGGGTTACGAGCCATTGTCTGTGAGACAGCTGAAGGTGGTGGAAATATCTCCTCCCTGGAAGGAACTGTTGTCGGCCGTCTGAGAAGAGATGCTGGATTGTTAGCAGTTAAAGCAGAGTCAGCCATTCTATGTAAGTTTTGTAAAGCATTTGGGTCACTTTGAGTGAGAAATGGAGTGGTCATTCTTTGCCGCTGAAGAATTGATTCACTCTCTGAAAATGCATAAGATGAAGTAGTTGTAGGAGGGAAGAGAGCTGGATTTTCTCTTGACCCAGGCAAATAGGAGTTCATAACAGAAGACAGGCTATCATACACATTATCAGGTATTCGCTCTGATGAACGACTTTGGTTTTCAGACCTCTGTTGAAAGTGTTCCTCTTGTTGTCTATCACAGGCCAAAATCTCCATTCTCTTATTAGACAAGTCAGCTCCCTTAGTATGCATGGAGTCTCTATCTGGAGTAGTGCTGAGGTTTAAAGGTGGCACTGATGAACTCAAATTAAGGGGAGGCAACTCTTTATCTTGGGGTGATGTAGGAATGTTGATATGTTCTGGAGGTCTTTCTACAGATGGGTTGAGTCGGCTGTTGTCGTCTGAAGACCTACCCCCAGAATCAAACTGCTGGAGGTACTGTCCAAGATAATCTTTGTCTACCTCTGGCATGGCTGATTCTGACTGTGACCCATACCCTGTATTGCTTTGAGACCCTGGTGGGGGGTTGCTAGCTACTGATGAGGGGTGCTCCACAGATCCAGCCTGTGGATAGCTGTTGCTCGGCACAGGATTAGAAATCTCCCGGTCCTCATTTTGAGAGTCAACAGAAAGATCTCTTTTAGCTGCTTCAACACTGGAGTATCCCTTAGAAGGTGGAGACATAACATCATTCTTATTCTCATTGCTGCCATAGTTGGGAACACTATCTGGTTGCACTGATTTTGGAGGAGTAGATTCATAATCTCTTGGGGTGGATTCATAATCCCTGCCAGGAAGACTCTGAACACTGTGGTTCTGTACTGATTTAGGTGGAGTTGACTCAAAATCTCGACCAGGAGTATCCATGTCCTCTGGTCCTGATTCAATGTCTCCTTCATCGCTCTCCACCACGGGAGGAGGTCGAGGTGCAGGAGGTGGCTTCAAATCATCCTCAAAATCAGTATCAATCCCACTACTCATTCTGTCACTCTCTGCCTCACTTGTCCTCTTCTCCTCCTCCTCTTTAGTTGACTTTGTTTCCACTGGTTCCTCCACTTTCTCTTCCAGTTTTTCCTTTTCATCCTCACTCATGTCCTTCTCTTCCTCCACTTCTTTTTCCTTCTCCACATCCTCTCTAGGTTCGTGAGGTCCTCCTCCCAGTGACTTTGGTGAATCGGGAGATTTGTTTCCCCCTTCTTCATCATTGAAGCCCTCGATCTCTGTAGCTTCCCCGTCATCTTCATTGGCAGTATTGTGTTCCAACTCACTGTATATAATTGTATCTTCCTCCTCTGTCTCAGCATCTTCCCTCTTCTTCCCTCCCTTTGATCTCTTCTCTTCCACCTGCTTCTCAAGTTTCTTTTTGCGTACATATTTACGTTTTTTCTTCTGTGGTGAACTTGGTTCCTCTTCGGTTAAATCATCATGAGGAACTGGCAGTTTCTTCTTTTTGGGCCCCCGTTTCTTGGGTACTTTTACAGCATCTTCAGGTGACTTTGTTTTATTTTTAGGTTTGGGACCTGAAAAGATTTTCAAAATCTGCTTTAATTTTGTATTTAAATAATGTTAATGTTTCCTAAAATTTCATCACTTCAATCTATGATCTTATTAAAGTACTGCAGATTCCTAAATATACGCAAGGAATTAATTATCATGTAATTTAGCGAGAAACACCATCTGCAAAATAAAATTACTTACTTTTATTTTTATGATTCTAAAAACCATGTAAAATCTCTTGATGAACTGTCCACTTGTGAATTATTGTTTTTGCGATTTGATGTTAAAGAGCCATTTCACGATAATAAGTACTCGCGAAAAATAAGGAATCTACAGTATTAGATTAGGCATTATTTTTAAATCAAGTATACATTTTCACATTCTTTTTTTTTTTTAAATGAAAATCACTATTCTACCTTGAAGACATCCTATGCATTATGCAGTATTTTCATTCATAATTATACTTGCAAAAATATAGATATATGTAATGATTAAGACTTTACATCAACTGTAACATGCAACAAACATAAATTTCACACTTTAAATAAAATTGCCTGTTTTCTCGAAGGCAAAATAAACTTTATATAATCTACTGTTGAAACACAATTGTTTGTGAGAGACAAATGCATGTGCATTTTATAAGTCCCCCTTTCCAACGAAGTAACATTGCCAGAACGATTATCTTGTCAACATATTGATTCACTGCATCTTCTGTATAAAAGAGTTTTGCTTGCCCAAAAATGTTGACCCCCCCAAATCAAAATGATTCCAAAGTACCTGGCTTCTTCCTTGGAGGTTTGACAGGTGGTTGTTCTAAGTCTTTTTTATCAGCAGTAGTTTCTGTTGTCAGAGCTACAAAAACATCATTACATTTTTTCACTACCATTCTCTGTAATATTTTACAAGGATAATATCATTAGTTGAATACATCCATTTGCAATTTACAAGAAATTAAAAAAAAAATTCTTTCTATAATAGATTGTTGAGTCATAATCATTAAAGTCTAATTATCTTGTAAATTCCAGTTGTTTGTGTACTATTTGAAACTTAAGTGTACATTTGTCTTTAAACTATTCCTCTCTCATTTTACCCATGTGTTACCAATATAAACATTTTGAAAAATGAAGAATGGCCAAAAAGAACTCTTGACTCTTATGACAATGATGAAGTCCAATGTATAAATGGATCTGAGAAATTTTCTTTTCCATGCTCTATTTAAGTACTGTTTCTGCAGTAACTTCTATACTGTAAAAGTTACCCGTAAACACAGCAACATACCTTCTTCAGGTTTTGGTTTGGGTTTTCTTCCTCTCTTTCCTTTCGGTTTGACTGGTTTCTCCTTCTTGTCATCCTCTGTTTCCTCTGGTTTTGCACTCTCCTCCTTGTCTGGTTTTGATGGTGATGTGGTTTCTGCAGCTTTAACCTTTTTCTTCCTTCCTGGTGATTTCTTCGGTTTCTTGGTTTTGGCAGTGGGTTTAGCTGGTTCGTCTTCCTCCTCATCATCCTCTTCCTTTATGGTTTTAGATTCTTTCTCTTTTTGATCTTCGGTTTCTGTTTTGTCCGTCTGAGTATCAATATCACTGAGTTTGTCCTCGTCAAAGTCTAAACTCTTAGAAGTCCTGTCTATAAGATCAGATTTTGGTGTGTGTGACAAATACGAAGTCTTCTCATGACGAATTGGCGTAGACGTTTTATCCTGTCGTAAAGGCAACAACACCGAGTCATCGTCAAATTCCTCATCCGACCGGAATTCATACAAGTCCATCGCAGGATTTGCAGGTTTGGGTTTAGGAGTCAGTGGTTTTGAGTCGAAACTATTTTCGGTTTTCTCAACTGAATCTCTCTGGTTCTCCTTGAACTCGTGAGATACCGAGCTTGGTTTGCTGTCACTTGGTGATGCCATGTTGTTCCCCTCCCCTTGCTTCTTGGGTTTCTTTGGTTTGGGAGCAATTCCATGAAATTTGTGTAGGTGATACTGCAGTGAGCTTTTCTGACGACACGTGAAGCTGCACAGATCACAAGCCACTGGTTTCTCATTGGTGTGCTGCCTCATGTGAACCTTCAGGTTGTCTGCATGTCTGAAAGCCTTCCCACACACCGAGCAGCCAAACTTCCGCTCACCTACAATACAGCATAGAAATTTTCATTTAGGTGTGGATCAAATATAAAATATCATTTAGGTGTGGATCAAATATAAAATCTTTGTGCACAGCACAGAGAAAGAATATGCTTCTCATCATTGTGTGTGCATATATTTCTAACAAAATCTGTACTTACTTCCCTTTAGTAGTAAACTGGATTTTTTGGTTAAATGAGAGGCACTATCCCATATTATTTAACTAATTTAACCATCCTATTTTAGATCCATGGTCTTAAGCAATAACATTATTTATTATATGTTTATACAACAAAAATCATGAACATCATTTTAAGACTTCTTAGTTTTGGTATTATGAATGTTTCACAGCAATTTTATTTTTTAAAATTGTCCTTAAATGCTTCAAAATAAGCTTTTTTCACAGCTGAAACTTGATTATGTTCATGGAATTTATTTTTTGTGTTGAACTAAATGAAATTAATGTAAAATAACGGTACTCAATACAGTAAAACACACTTATAGTGAACATGCTTTTAATGAATTGGCGCTTTCAGCAAAATTAATTTTCATTCCCCTTGACTTATTTGCGAACCTAAAGGATATATAGTGAATTATGTTTACAATGAAGCAAAATCATCCATCCCTGGCACTTTGTTATAAGAGTGTTTTACTCTACACATTGATAGACTGTGAAATGAAACAATTAAAATATAAAAGACTGAATAAGACTTTGCTCATAGTCATTCAGGCTCCGGGGCCATAAAACTTAGATGAGCTCACTTTTGATGTCAGTCTCACATTTCTACTATTAATTCCTTTGGTAAAAGTGAGACCGAGATCAAAAGTGAGCTCGTCTAAGTTTCATGGCCCCTGAGCCAGGTCTGTTAAGTAGACATGGTAGAGGTTACATTTTTATTTTGACACCTTCCTTTGTTCATACTGACCTGTATGGGAAATTTTGTGTCTTTGCAAATGACTCCTTTTAAAGAAAGTAAATTTGCAGCCCTCAAAATCACACGGAAATTTTTTATCAGTTAAATTATGATATTCCTCCATATGATTTTTCAAGAGTTTTTTGGATCTGAAGTCTTTTGTACAATCATTGATATTGCACTTAAATGGACGAGCAGGGTCATGTACGATCACGTGACCCCTTAAAGCTGCCGATGTTTTGAAACGTTTAGGACACTGGGGACATTGATAATTCCTCACATCCGAGTGAAACTTCAAATGCCGTTTCAAATTGTCCTCTGTGTGAAATTTCTTTTCACAGTTTTCAAATGTACATGGAAACTCTTGTTTGACACGTTCAGTGTTGTGAATATTTTTTAAATGCTTTTTGAGATTGGCTTTGTAGTTTGATTTGTATGTACACTGTGGGCAGTTGAAGCGTTTGGGTGCATCTGGATCATGACGAATAATATGAGATTTTAATGAAGACTCGTACTTGAATTCTTTCTCACAGAATTTACACTTAAATGGCACAGGTCCCGTACATTCTTCCATATGTTTTTCTAATGATATCTCATGGCATCGTATATACCGACTACACTTTCTACAAAGTTTATAATCGGCACGATCTTTATGTTCCTGAAACACATGCTCCTTGAGAACTTCCTTAGAGTCATAGACCAGATTGCATCGAAGGCAGACGTATATCCCATGGGTCCTTAGGTGCCTCCCCAGCATGGCTCGCTTGGGTGTGGCATACTCACAATGTTCACATTTAAATGTAGTGTCTGGGCTTTGTTTTTTCATGAGAGTTTCAATGTTTATTGATTTTTTTGGACTTGTTCCTTCAGGTTTTGAGTCTGTCGTCTGCTTCTCCACAGTCTCTTCCTCATCCCCAGATAAGTCAAAACTAGAATCCAAGTGGTCCTTTTCTTCTCTTGACTCATTCTCCTCCTCTTTTTCTTTAACTTTCACCTCATTAATTGGTTTTTGATCAACAAGCATTTCATCTTTTTCCTCCTTATTCTCCAACTCATTTAAGTTTTCTTTCTTTTCCTTCTCCTGATCCACTTTAGCCTCCATGGACTTTCCACTTTCCATGGATTTTCCAACCTCCGCAGACTTTCCAGTCACATTGTCTGTCCTGGGAATATCCACACACCTTCTGATGTGTCGAGTATTAGCACTCTTGCTTCGTGATAGATGTCCACATAACGGACAATACATAATCACTTGCTCTTTTTTCACCTCAGTTTCAGATCCTTCCTCATTTTCCTCCTCTCCATTCCCCATAACATTTTCCCCATTTTCTTTACTTTCCACATTTCTCTCCACCTTCTTCTTTGGCGGTCGCTTTTTCTTTGGAGGTTTCACCTCAGATGTAGCACTATCTTTCTCATCATTGTCCTTATCTATCACACTATCCACTTTCTTTTTCTTCACTAATTTCTTTTTCTTTGGAGGACTGTCTTTTTCTTTTTCCACATTTTCTATTTCATTAGGCACTACATCATCACTGATAATTTTAGTTTTAACTTTTTTCAATCCTTTAGTCTTTTTTGGCTTAGGAATAAGATCATCGGTGACCATAGTGTCATTGTCATTTTCCCTATTCCCATGTTCACTATTCAACTCCACCTTTTTCCACTTTTTAGGTGGAGGTTTTGGTTTTGCTACCTCCACTTTTTCAGGTAAGTCTACATCAAAATCAAAACGTTCATCTTCAAACTCATCATCCTCGTCCTCATTGAAGTTAATCTTCCTCTTCCTCACAGCTCTTGGGGACCTCTTACGACTTGGACTGCCATCCTCCATATTCCGGAATTGCTCATCGTCACTGTGATATTTACGATTCCTTTTTGGTGTCCTTTTAGATGCTCTTGGAGACACAGATGCTCCACTTTCATCTGTCTTGCTGTTGTCACCAAATGATGAATCAACAGCACTAACGTCTTCATTTTCCTCCCCAGTTTTTGCTTTCTTTTTTCCTTTAACAGTCTTATTTTTGATAATTTTTCCTTCATGAGAATTCTTGTTTACTTTCTTTTTCACAACAACCTTCTTTACTTTCTCTTTTGGAGACTTTTTATCAACACGGTCTATCAGTGCTTTCTTTTTCACAGGTTTTGAAGTCTTCTTTTTCTCAACTTTTGAGAGTGTAGATTTTTTCCTCTCTGCCACTGAATCTTCAAGATCACTTTTCTTTTCATCCTCATCCATTCCATTTTCTGCCGTCTGGTGTGGCGAGAGTGGAGGATCATGGGTAGATATTCCTGAGTTGTCAAGGTCACTGAGTTTAGCATCAGATGAAATGTAAGAGTCTGTAGGGATAGATGACAGAGAGGAAGAAAATGAGGAATCTTTGTCATCAGCTTGATTTTTTGGTTCACTGCTGGAGAGCGGGAAGGGCTTGTTGGCCACTTCTGTTATAGTAACCGTTCCTGTTGTCAGGGAAACTTCGGTTTTATAGCTCTCAGTTTGACAGTTGATGACATTTTTCTCTACACTAAAGTCTTGGGTCACATGATTGTCACACGACCCACTTGGACGGTCTTCCACACACTTCCTTGCATTTTCTTCTTCCTCTCGCAAACTGACAGCAGCTGAATGAATTGCAGCAAATTTTGCAGCATCATTAAGCTGTCTGATTGCTGAATCTCTGATGCGTGGCTTATCAATTCGCTTTGGTTCTTTATATGTTCTCATGTCTTCTACCTTCTTTATCCCATCATGCAATGCAGTGACTCTGATACATGCATATCATGTATATCAATCAATCGCTTTCAACTGTAAAAAAATAAATAAATAAACAATTCTTTTTTCAGTTATTTTTTTCATCTAGGACAGATTTAGAGCTTGTATTACTGAAATGTATACATGTGAAAGAGGTACTCTTCTTAGCAATGATTGATAACTTTTTCATAAAAAGAAAGATAACTCCTTCTTAAATTAAAATATGATAAACTAGTAGGTATGCAATTGCAGAGGATTGCAAAGAAGTCTCTTGCTTATTTTCAACATAATATTGCAAGAGATGAATGCTTATTCATAATTTAAATCGTAAAAGACTTTAACAATCAATATTCATTAAAATGCATCATAACGATAATGAAAAATTCATTTTTTAAGATAATTTAAATTTTAAGATATAAGTCTAGAGAAAAATTCAAATTCATAACAAACCCATTGCAATTTTCCTTCACTGATCAGGTTGATAAGTAATCTAGGATCACAACTGTCAATAGCATATAGTCATTTTCTGTACTAAAACAAACCTTTTTCATTTCAAACTCGGGACCTTGAATATATCCATGGCAATTTTGGATTCTGCACTTTCATCTCCATCCTAGAAAAGAAAAACAAATTAGAAAAAGCTCACCTCTACATGCTCTATGAATGTTATCTTTCATTTAGGCAAAATCTCATACCAAATAAAAATTCAATCCCGTAAAACTGTAAACGAAAATGATTGTCTGTTTTATTTTTACCCCTTCACCCTGGTCATCTGTGGGTAAATTCACAATGGGGGACTTCAAGAGAAACAAATACATCCCTTTTAAGACAAATGTGTCTTTAAAACAGGGCAAAAGTGTGATTAGGTTAAAATAACATTAAACATGGGGAGAAAAAAAAATGTATGCAGTAGAACATTTTCACTCATAATCACTCAGTGCTAGGAAAGATATAAATTTATAACAAAACACTAAAGTCCACACATAGTGTGGACTTCATTTGCTAAAAATTTATAACTTTTCTAGCACTAATGCATGTTCTAATAGAAAGTGTAAATTGTGCCACTGTTTGACATTCTGAGTGATGCAAGTAAAAGCATGCAATTCGAAGTTTAAACTACTGAATAAAATGCATTAAATTAGTTTTTAAGCCTTTTATATTGACCTCAATTAAAAAAACAGATCATTTTGCTGCATCAGAAGTACGAATTTAAGAGTGCATATCTAGATATATTTAATTTAATGCAAATTTGTTGTCAGAGTAGGATGCCCCATTCTTAGAATTGGACCTGTTCCAATAGCAGGGTTGTCCCTTAGAATTGAAATAGTAAAAGGAAATTAAAAAAGAAGAAGGGGGTCTGCAGTTCCTTCCCATGAACAAGGGGTTAAGGAGGAGTACCTAAATAACCGGGGGATGCACCATTATAGTATCACCCCCACCCCCCAGTCTTAAGGACAACTCTGAATAGAGTGACAACTTTCACATTTGCAAGAGTTACTTCCCTTTGTGGCATCAATCTGGTGTCAATCGGTATGATCCACATTTTCCTTCTATAATTATATTACAAACTTTGTGGGGCAATGACTTACAAATCAAATCTGTATGCTTATGTTAATTATGTTCATTATGTTTACTGTGAAGCCCCATACTACGGCAGTATAGGAATGGTACAAAATTGAAAGCTGTTGAAGATTAAAACATATACAGGCAAGTTACAAAGGATTTATATAGTGAGAAAAATGATCATTACATCCACAAAGAGAGATAACTCTCAAGAACGTGAAAGTCGTTTATATGCTAAACCACGTCACTCATCTGGACATCTAAGCCGAATGCAACCGCATCTAAAGAAAATGCTACCTGGTCATTTATGCACAAAATTAAGTCATGTGCAATATTGGTAAAATCCATCCATAGATGCATCATTTATATTTACAAATTTGGCTCAGCCAGTATTTACAGTTACTGGTCATTATACCTTTCCCAACATTTTAATAATGGACATCGGAATAGATGTCAGCTCTTAGATGTATAGCATAAGCACTTCATAACATCATTTAGGTGAGCTTAGAAAGATCATGGTATCAAATCTAACTTTCATAAAAGATTACAGTTTTGGATTTATAGCTGAAATTATAGCTAATTTTACTTTTAGAAGTTATTATACATGATGAAACTCTCACACATTGTTTCAACTGATGCTTTAGAAGAAAATGGGTTCTAAGGCAAAAGGTTAGTTTTATTAGTTAAAATATGTGATACTTTGACTTCAAAATTAGTTTTATTCAGCTTATTTGGGAAGTTTTATAATCATGGTGATCAAAAGCCTGTCCTTAGACAAAGTGGGTTATTCTGACTACCAACTATAGTATTGTATCATCTTCTGGAGCAGTTCTGAATACAGACACTATCACATGGACAGTCTTTCAGCTTTTCAAAGCCTGTGAGCAAATTTTGGAAGAAAATATAGTATCTGGATTTTTAAAAATTCACAGGCTGTGAAAAAATGTGTAAGCCATACTTATCCATTTTTCTTATTTTAACTTTCAATTTATGTTCAACATAGAAAAATGTGCCTAATATCTGATTATTCTCTGTTAAATTAATATTATTTATGAGCTTAATAAAAACATTTTGACACGCTACATCCCTAAGCCCTCCCAGGATCACCTAAGCATTCTCTATTCTCCAAGTTTCACACTTCATCAGGCATGTCAACATGCCTGCTTATTGTTGAAATATTTATCTAGAGCAGTGATGTTTTGACGACCAGATTTTCTTTTCTTGAGAAACTTCACAGTCATATCAAAGTTATCTGACGAGAAAACAAGATGATGCACATCAAAAGTATGCATTCAGTTAAGTGTATCATATCCATAATCATAAATTTCTTGGTCGATATTCGAGTTCGAGTAAACATGGATAATTAGTTTTCGAGAGCATCCCTGACACAAATTCTGAACGTGCACACGGAATGCAGATCACTTGGTTATCTTTCTCAGTTCATTGTAATTGGTACTACAATAGCACACAAGCTATCAGTTGCAAAATAACAAATATTTTCTCATTATTACAACAGACATACCTTCTCCAAACGGCTAAATATAGCAAATTCTGGAGTGCATAAACTGAAAATCTTTTCCTTCATTGGTTAAGAAGTCATGAAGTTTGACCAATGAAATTATTCAATACAAAACATCTAAATGGTTAAGTCGTTCTTAGTATGCGTCCAACATACGACTTCAGACGTGCTAGACAAATTTTATTTAATGATTAATTCTATTTTTAAAAAAGGAATGGAGGCATCATGAGATGTCAAATTTTAGCACTTATTTACTCTTTTTTATTGATCTTTCGGTAAAGATGTCTTCAAGTCAAAAAAAAAAAAAGATCATTAAAAACACACCTGATATGTATCCTCCATAAACATTATAAATGAAAGAGATTGCAAAGAATCATTGCACATAGCTCTGGGAATGTGCCTTTTTTTTGTAAATTTACATAACTGAATAAATAATATAAAATATATATCATTTTGGCGTTTTATTTCTATTTATCCAGCAGAATTTGTCATAAATTATAAGTTACTGCTGGTTTATTTAAAATTAAAATTATACCAAGTTGAATTTTATTTTAAAACTAAGTTTAATATATCCATTCATTACAGAAAACGGAGCGTTCTGGGTGAACAACTTTCTCATGTAAACATCAAAGACTATTTTCAAGCTAGTGAATACCGTACTCAGCCTTGAAATTTGATTGGTCGTTAAATATACTCAACCAATCAAATAAATTCGTAGACCGAGCTTCATGGCGCCAACTTGGAAGAGGGAAATCGACATCGAAAAAACTGTCAATGATTTACACTGCCGAATGAATGGAAATACGAAAGCGATAAGGAGAAATATTTATCCAGTAAGTATTTTAAACTATGAGTGTTTAGTTTTATACCCCGATTGCCTCCATTTGCAGCAGTATTGGTGTGTAAAATTTGTTGACAATCCGATCGCCAGCTGGTAAACAGTCATTGACGTTCCTTCATTGTGTGATGAGTTTGAGATGTATTCATACTGTATGACGACTTTTCATTGTATCTGATGGGGAACCTTTGTTGTTGTTTTAGAATTTATGAAGGTTATTTTCAAGAGAATATACTTTTTATAAAAATAGTTGGTCGAGTGTTGAAATTTGTTTTTCGTGTCACTCATTAGGATGTTTACTTTACACCGTGGAAGATTGGTCATCATGCATTGTTTATTACAGGTAGTGTATACCTATATGGCAGAACAGTGTGTGTTCGGATATATAATGTGTAAGATTGAACAGCTTGTATACACAGGTGTCAAGTTAATATCAAATTGAGTAAATCGAACAAGCTAAAGTATTTTTCTAAATTTTAAAAATCACTTGTAAACAATTTGCAATGGAATATGTGCATCACAAGAGCTAAACCTTAATTGAGATGCAAAACAGGTATGATTTAAAATACAGGTTGCTGTTTATTTTCAATTGCAAGAAAATTTTAACATCATTATACATGTTTATAGTGAAAAAAAAAAATGATGGTAATTCTTTTTTCCTTCTTGATTTCTATGAGATTTTATTAAATTACTACCAGATAAAGATGGAAAACTCTTTAACTTGCCATTTTGTCCTTGTATAAGGTGAAAAAAAATTGCTTGAAGGCAATGTATAATGAGTATGACTAGTTAATTTAATAGTAAACACAATGTATAAATTATGTATTACATAAATGAACTTCTTGTATCACTGTGATTGATAAACAAACATTATATGTTGTTTTTGACACCCCCGAGGGGCCAAAATAAGTGTTGCATGGAGTAATTATATGACTCTGTGACTTAATTGACAACCTGTTAAAGTCTGAGTAATTAAAAAAAATTCTCACCAAAGAACTACAGTACCACATTCTTTTTATCCCTTTACTTAATAGTTGATTATTCAAAAGGACAAGCACTTTTTTGGATGGAACATATTTTGACTATTCTGTAAGAATTTGATTATTATTTTTTTTACTTTATTTTACTGGACTCTTTCATTCAAATAGTAATACAAATGTCTAAAAATTTGATTTATTTGAGTAAAAGTTTTGTCAGTGAGTTATTCAACACAATGACACATTGATTCTTGACTTGTATTTCGTTATTTGTAGACCATGGCATTATAAAGTTTCAATATTGAGAAAGTAGCTAAGCATTGTGTGAAATACATTTATTGTCCATTCAAAAGAGGTTACCAGATTCATGTTCATGCAAAATTAATTGGAAGTAAAGTGAAATATTCTTACTTTTCATTCTTAGACTACTGGTTTTTTTTTCCAGGTTGAATGCCCTTGATTGTTATTGTGGATAACTTGTCCCAAAATTCAGCAAGATGAATCCCCTACAGGAAGGGTCTTTTGATAGCGGCTTCTTTTCGCCCTCTCACATCCAGATCAAGGTGGAGCCAATGAGTCCAACTCATCTCCCAATGTTGAACTCTGACCTTAATGTGAGCCCACTCAAAACAGACGTCTCAGGAATGGACGTTGAAAGACCTCTGGACGATGTTAGCATTTCAGGGGATTGGGAAAAGGACTTCTTTTCAAATTTTGAAGACAATTTGTTCAATTTTGACTTTGATGACAAAGCATTGAATGATATTCTTGTGTCACCCAAAGGAAAGGAGGCCTTGAATGACTTGATGAAATCTCCGAAAGGAAAAGCCATTATGAACTCTCCTAAAGGGAAAATGTTGCAAAATAGGTTGAAGTTGTATGATACACCAGAGAATGTGAAATTAAAAAGGACAAATAGTTCTGGGTTCGATACCAGCCCTAATGTGCTGTCGCCTTGTGACCCAAATAAGATGTCTGCCACGCCTGGGCCCTACTGTCTGGATTCAAGATCTGCATTGAAAATGTCAAGGAGAAAACTAACAATGGTTCTGTCTGGAAAAGAGGACCGAGAACCAGTAAAGAAAGTCAGTGTTCAACCGTGTAAAACTCAACCAACAAAACTTATTCCGATAGCACCAAAGTTATCAGAGGAAAATTGTGAAATGTGGCCTACCAAGGAAAAGCTGAAGTATGCCAGGGATCAGTTTAAGCGTACATTGGAACTAGCTGTGGAGGCCTCAAGATTACAAAGACAGGTGAAGCAGGAACCAGTGGTACCTCGCTCTCCTCCAAGGAAACGTAAAAGAGGTTCCCAGAAGGCAGAAAAATATCCTGAGTTGAAACAAGCCTTGAATCAGCGACCACAGAAATCAAGTTCACGGAATCGAATGCCAAGCATAAAACTGAGAGAGAGCAAAGAGACAGAAATTGAGATCAAGAAAGAGTTGTCTGCCCCTGCATTGCCATTTTATCCAGACTTTGAAGAAGATATTGATTACAATGATGATGACGATGAAGATTATGACAATTTTTACGGAAACTATGTGCCGTTCACGGGACTGAAGCAAGCCAAGAAGAGAAAGAAGTTCAAGCAAAGTGTGTACTAAGTGATCAACTTGATCTGATGTTGTAAGCGGAGGCTAAAATTTGTAACACACAATAATCACAAATTTTGCTTCCAGTTATTTTTAAATTTTAGGCTTAAGTTTATGTTTGCGAAACTCAAAAGATCTGTGTTGTGTTCATCTTTGCAGGTGTAGTCCAGACTTGGTGATGCTAACAGCTTGTCATTTAATATGTCAGGAATACATTGGTCAATGAGTAGGTTGTATAGTCACATGAAAGTCCTGCAATATGTCACCATGTCTTAAAATTGTGTCAAACATGCATCATTGTATACTTTATACTATGATATGCTACATACTAACAATTTCAAAATGTTATAAAATGTGAACTTATTTGAAAAAAAACCCCTGTATATTGATATACTTGTACATGTTTATAATATACACTGAGTATATTCACAATGTATACAATGTAAAAAATAGTAAAATATAGGCCCATACAAATGTACAAATGTACTGAGATTTCATGCAATCTTGTTCATTCATTCACCTTTTATTTTGCAGAAATCGATACATGTACACATACTTTCAGCACTCATTTTGGTGCACCCGGTGCAGAGCTTTCAAAAACTAATACGGAATACAGAAATTTCATCTTAAATTTTGCAAAGATGTAGATACTATCCATTTGAAACTGTTCTGACATTTGACATTTGTTTGACATTTGCACAGCAATTCATTGCCTCGTAAAAAAGATCCATTCTGTTTTTCGAACTTCCATAGTTTTATAAATTTTCTGTTCTGCACTTTATCTGCTGTTTGGTTTCCACTTCTAGCTTTCGGTGTCTGTGAGTATAACCTGTATAATGTAGCCCAAACTTTGTTTTCATCTGAATGTTTCATCAAATTGTACTTGATTTTCCATTAAATTGGTGGTCTTTCTGAAGCAGTCCAAGTCTTGCATGTGGACTAGTTCTTTTTCCTTCTAGTGCTCTGTTTTGAAGAAGTCGGACATTTTAATATTAATCTGTTGTTTTCCCTCCTTGTGATATGTTGTTTACTTGTGTCAGATTGTTGGTGAATGAAGAAACAAACAGGATTTTCTGATCATTTTCAGGAAGATTTTGAAAATAAGACCAGCCTTGTTGTTGATGTTTTGTTTCTTTTTCTCTCCAGTAGGATGTATATGTTTATTTATTTATTATTTATCTCTCATTCTATTCAGATTTTGGAATTAATGATTTCATCATATATAAAAATTAATTTTAATTTGCAGTCAGAATACTTGATTTAGTTTGATACCTTATTTTTAGTCTAGATATGTAACCTTTTTCAAATCAGATGTTCAATATTACTGAAAAAGTGAATGTTCATTATTTTCGCAACTCTAGTTTTGTAAAACATTTCATCAAATACGTTTTTTTTTCCTGGCATCATAAATCATTCTGCAAAATTTTGCTACGGGTAAATGATAAATTATGATGTACTGTAGCATGATGTACATATATGGCTATACGCACATGTATTATCATGAAAAACGATTCAATGCTGTGTTATCTGGAAAGAGTGTAGTCTAATAAAGCTTTGCAATACTGTGTTTGTGTGATTTGAATAGACTTGTATGTACACTGCCTGTGTATAAGCAACAGAAATTCAACTTAGCTTTCTGGCTAAGGTTAAAATGGCCACTCCCAAGGCCCAGCTAAACCACTGGTCAGGAATGGAGAAAAGAAGTAAATAGTTTGTCTTTAAGTTAATTGAAATTGAAAATTTGTTTCTCTTAGTACATTGAGGGTGGGGTCTGATTGCCCTCTTTTTTTCCTTCAGAAGTCTTTTTGCCATTAATTTTGGAAAGTCTAGCTAGCTTATTTTTAGGCTAGCTGGCCTGCACTTTTTTGTTGCAGTGTGGTCAAATTTGAATGATGCAGTTATTTGTACCAATTTTTTTTTCCTTTGACCTGTCCAAATGAATACAAGCAGCATGTATGCTTTAGTATAATTGAATGTTAGTTATGACCAACACAAGCATTTGGAATTTCTAAAACCAAATAACCCTGGGTAAAGTTCAGGACATAACTGAGTTTAGGCAACCTCTTTCTCAAGTATAAGCTTGACTGGTCTCTTGTCATCTTTCTGTAAACAAATTTTCAAAAATGCTACTCCTACAGTTTTATTCCGATTTCAGTAAGACTTCGTAGACAGGTAAACTATACTTAAATACATAATTCTATACAACAATTTAAAATTTAAGTACCCAGTGACCCTGTCCAAAATGACCTTGTTTTAGAATCAAAGATGCAACTCTGGTTCAAGCCATCTGGGCATTCTTGAATTATTCTAGTATAAGATGGTTTTTGATGGATGCTTAAGAGTTATTTCCCTTTGGTCACCATATTGGAGGTCAACAAGCAAGATTCCTTCATTATTCAACCAATTTAAACATGTCATACTGGGCAATGAGGTGAAGATAACACAGTTTTTCTTTTGAATATATGTGCACAAAAGCTTCCTTTAATTCGTAATTTTAGTATTTTCCAAGATTTTTGTCCTTAATATTTCTGCCAAAAACATTTAGAATTGGTTACTCAACGAGAAAAATTAACTAGTTTGACCTCCAAGATGGATCGGCAAAGGGAAATAACTCGAAGGCAAAAAATAAGTCATACGAAAACTTTTGGAATATCTGACCCCCTTTCGTCTCTAGTTGAATATTTTATCAATTAAGCCATCATTCCGTCTCCCAGCAAACTAATCTCTCTATGTACAGGAATTCCCCCCTCTATTTAAAGACTTTTCTTCAAATACATCAATCCAGACTCATCCCTAAGACTAGTATGTGTCCTTTCCATAACTTGGCAAATAGAAAATGGGTGAATTAAAAAAAAATGACCAAATGCATATTTATCAACCCACACTAAAAATACAGGCAATGAAAATAGATTTCTATGTCTCAGCATATGTCTTTAGATAGTGTCTAAATACCTTCCAAATATCTCATTGATATCTCAATTAACAAAAAAGTTATGCCCAAAAATGATGCTAAAATTGTCAGGAGTGCAACACCTTTTTGTGACATTTTGAAATTTCAATATTTTTTGGAGATCTGTAAAATAAAAAATAATGCTTCATGTTGAAAATAAAGACTTTCCTGATAATATTCAAAGTACTGAGCTTTAAATGTGGACTGTCATAACTTTTGTTTACTCAAGTTGTGGTCGTGGCTGATGTTCAAAAAAATGTTATACCATGTCAGGAGTGCAACAGAAAAAATGTAGTGTTGCCAAAAAAACATCAATTGTAAAATTCTCATAGAAAATTAAGACAAAAAAGAATTTTGGAAGTGTAAAATAATAACTGATATACATTTTAAAACTTAAAAATGTTATATAAATCACAAGCAGCATTAATGAGAGTCAAGTATATGTGCATACCCAAAAATGTCAGGAGTGCAACATTTGATGTTTTGCTCCCAAGCATCAAAAAACTATTATCATTATATGATTTTCTGATTTTTATTTTGGAAAATAAAGACACTAAGAACATTTTTACCAAATAGATTTATCAATTACAGGATCTGTCTGTGCTTCAGATCCATATTTCTATGGTCAGGAGTGCAACACATTTTTTTAAAGATTCAAGTTGTGTGAAGAAAAGACTTCTATTCATGCTTAGAAGTATTCATTAATTAATGATGATCTTTTTGTATAATTTAATGCTAAATTATTGACAGTTTTATTATTAAAATCCTTCCTTTTTCAATTTTATCAATTCAGATGTGTTTTTATCTTTTTGTGATTTTTTTTAATGAACGTTAAAAATAAACACACTAAAACATTGTCATTAAATTCAAGTAATTCCTCCTCAACTTCACTGAAACAACAGAACAAGTTCTTATGTAATTTTCACTTCACAATTCTACTTTAAAGAACAAGTTCTTATGTAATTTTCACTTCACAATTCTACTTTAAAGGCACCAATGCTTTTGGTCAGGAGTGCAACAAATATGATAGAATTATAAATCATCCAATAAGAATAAAAATAAAGAAAAAATGAAGAGTAGAATTTTTCTGGTGGGTTACTGTGTTTGTCTTCTAAAGGAAAATTATGCTTTAAAATATATTTTATCTTCTAAATATACATTTAAGCTAGTTTTTTGGACATAAAATAGGGTATAATTCCAGATAAAATGTGAATTTTAAATACTTTCATCTGTTTAATTATGAAGTATTGGACTATAAGTATTGCACAATTTCATTACCACTTGATGTTGCCAACACTTTATGAATTTTTGTGTTCTATGGTTTTAATTTTAAACTTTACTGCAGTCAGGAGTGCAACAGAACTGGTTTATAATTACCGATGCTTTTTAACTATCTTTACTAAAAAATAAGTTGAAAAAAATGCTTGATACTATTTGATGTTCAAAATACTATGTCTATCAACAAATTACAGAAAATTTACAGTCAATTCAGGGAATATTTTTCATCATTTCACATATATTTTAAATACAATTTATATATATTACACTTTGCAAATAATCATGTTTTAAGGTCTTCAAAATATGAAAAACCTGCTGTAAACGATGAAAAATATCAACACGACAAATTGATTTACAAAGTAAGAATGGGTTATTGTGTGCTATAATTTTTAAAACAATGTTAAATAAAATACATATCAGATGTCAGGAGTGCAACACAATAATGTAACATAGGGTCACTTCAAAATCTAGTATTTTTTCTCAGAGAACTAGTATATAACAATTCTTTTTTGGCCTAGATTTAAAGAATTGACTTGAACGGACAAAAAAGTGAACTTTGGGGAATTTTATTGCTTCATATTTTTTTCATATTAAAACTTTTCAAACCAGAATTGAAAAAACAATGTAAAATAACAATCAAAAAGCCAATTTTTTGTCACATGTACAAGAGAAGATACTCATTCAAGGTCTAGATTTAATCATTTATACCCCTTTTACCATTTTGAAGCATAAAAAACTATAATTTCTTGTGATTATGTATTTTAGAAAGTCTTTCAAGGTGTAATGATATTTTCTTTTTTCAAAAGAAATTTTACTAATAAAATTCTGAAACTTTTTAATCCAATTGTCTATTCCATTGCCACTTCAGGATTTTAAACTAGAATGCATTTGCAATATGATGATATAAGTGAAAAATATGTTATAAGTAGTTGAATTTTGCCAAAAAAATTCAGTTTGGTGGTCATTTTTTTTGAATTCACCCAAATGGAGAAAATGCCACTGACAAGGATTTAAACTCAGGCCACTGATTTCTAGACAAGTTGTCGACACAGACTTAGCTATCTTTACACAAGCTTGATGCCACAATAAAATTGATAATGCTAGTACATGTACCGGATAAAGAGGAATTTTAGTGAGGATAATTTTGGCATTATTAGCAAGAATTTTGATATTGCTAAAATTAAACATCACTAACAAGATGGTAATATAGCTATTTTTCTGGACATTATGAAATAGCTAAAATTACTTCTCACTAAAAATACTTCCCTATTTTTATGGATAAATCGCTAAAATTCCGCTTATATAGTATTACATGTACTCTGTCAAAACCATAACTTTCACTATTGTTCTAAACATACATATAGGCTTATGATGTACATCGTAAAATTCATTTGATACTGGAATCAGGTTCAATACTATTCATTCTTTATTAAATAATCATTCATCAACTATCATTCAAATATATAAAGAAAAAAAAAATCATATGAATATATATTTATGCAAAAGTAATTTGTACATATAAAAGGTAAAAAACATATCCTGATGTTTAGATATTAATATTGTCCAACTTTTAAATAAAATGTTAAACATACAGATCTAGCTCAATCCTGTACATAGATAAAGATCTGATACATAAATATCCACATTGCATAGATCCACTTTAATTAACTGTCTTCTAGATGTCAACTTTCTTTGTGTTTTTGATGAAGTTCTTCTGCCTCTTTGCGAAGAGCATAGAGTTTTTCTTGGAGAATGTCTGTAAAATGTTTCCTGAGTTCAGTCTGAAAAAGAAAAGTTCTTGTCAATCATTGAGTTAAGCATGAACTTTAACATGCGCGGATCTAAGGGGGGGGGGGGGGTTCGGCCTCCCCTCCCCCCTGGAATTTGCAGAGGTATTAAAATTATAATACTGAAGCAAATAAAAAGTGTGGACCCCACCATCACTACCACCAAATAGGTGTTTTTCACGTTTTGGAAATGGAATTTTCATTCTTTTGCTTCTCAAGTATTTTTCTGGATAGGGAAGGGATTTTTAAAAAAATTTTTTTTTGCTTGTCAAGAAATTTTTGGGTTGGAAATTTTTTTTGACTGGAGTGGACCCCCCCTCCCCCCGGAAAAAATTCTTGGATCCACGCCTGTTTAATGTCTTTCAAAACATAAGTTATGGCCACAGCAATAATATACATTGTATAGATTATGCCTTGAGCAAAATCAGTGAAGAGAGAAACTGTGTCTTTCCATAACCTTGACCTTTCATCTATGACCTTAAATTCTTAAATTATTATAACAACTAATATTTGGTCCATAGCAAAATTTGTGCAGTGAGATACCTGCAGCTTTGTCAACATTGCAGGAAAGGGATGTTTTTGCACTGTAATTTTTTCCAGTGACTTCGAAAGTGTTGATATGACCTAGAAATATAAGTTCTCCAGATCCAATCAAGGGTGTACAAGGAATTACTCTGGATTGTACATTGTATTCCATACAACCTTAGGTATATGGAATAAATTCCTGAATTGATCTGGATCACATTTCTTATGTAACCAAATAAACTTGTTATCCACTTTCAATCAAAGGTGCCTTTTTTGTCATAAGCCATGTTTGTAAGAGTTATTTCACTTTGTATGAATACCTATATATTACAATGTAAAACTTTGATCCCACACCAGCACCAGGAATCATGATTTCAACAAATTTGAATCTACACTATGTAAGGAAGCTTTCAGATAGGTTTAGTTTTTTTTATGACTCAGTGGTTCACCAGAGAATTTATTTAATAACCATACCCTTGTTGCCTTATTCCCTAATTAACCCCCTTGACATAAGAATTGGCCTCTTTTTTGAACATGAATCTCCATGATGAAAGGTCTAAGGATATGCTTTGTGCCATGTTTAGAAGAAACTGGTCCACTGGTTCTTGAGAAAAAGCTGAAAACAAGACTCTACTAAAGATAATGGACAAACATTAAATATAAAAGGTCACTTGGGCCTTGAGATCAGGCGACTTAAATAGCTTGATCTCTGTACAGAATTTTCTATACTTACTGCAGTCATCTTGTGTCGTAAGCGTTCTATCTCCTCTGTGAAGTCTATAGGAGTTCCTACTAAAATAGTGATTTTCTGGAAAATAAAGTATCTAATATTTAAATTTCTCTGTTTTTTCCCCCCTCCATATTACAGGCACGTACTCATCAATGCTCATTTTAAAGAATCCTTAGGGTAACTTCTAGTACAGCAAGTGTCATGGCTTTGTTAATATTTCAGTAAACACAAGTCTCTTTAATTATAAACTGAGTAATTTAAAGATGTATAGCAAGGTGGGGGAGATTACTCTTGCAATTTCATGTAAATCTTTAAGGTAACATCAAATCTGATGTTAATTGTTAAGTGTGATACAATCCCAATGTATTTAAAAGGAAGATGATATGGGGGCTTTGAAATGCTTCATGCTCTTGTATAATCAAAACAAACTTCTACTAGGGAGAAAATTTGAGGCAAGCTTAAAATTTACTAATTATTTTATGTCATTTCTAATAAGGATTATCTGTTTTTGCTACAATATGAATATTGGGATTTCTTTCTCTGTTGAAGATAATTCATTTTACAACATGCTGTATACAGGGTTACAGTCAAACCTCGTTATCTTGAACTTGTTGGGACCGAAATAAAACTTCAAGATATCCAAGGGTTCGAGATATCGAGGGTAAAATACTTAAGAAATACGTGGTTAGGACTTCTCAATCACTTCGACATATCCATGGTATTTGAGATATCAGTGTTCGAGAAACTGAAGTTCAACTGTATTTTCACCCCATGTTATTTTCCCCCTTTCATACTTGCAAACAATTTTGCCCCGTTTTAAATTCCAAGTCACAATTCTGTTTAACAAATTATACTGTGTTTTTTGAATTTGCCCCGTTTTAAACTCACCCACCTTTTTGTTGGGCGAAAGGGGCGAAAATAAAATGGGGGCGAAAATTTCCCTGTATACAGTTGCTATGGGTT
The DNA here is from genome assembly GCF_033153115.1 of Saccostrea echinata. NCBI lineage: Eukaryota > Metazoa > Mollusca > Bivalvia > Ostreida > Ostreidae > Saccostrea > Saccostrea echinata. The sequence goes on from NW_026889778.1 coordinate 25,696,967, forward strand.
TCACAAATATATATTGCAGCTGTGAAAACGGCAAAAAATATAGAAAACAGCTACATGAAAGGTACTAAATATTTATCTTCCGAACACTGCTCTTGAATCAAACTGAATATACAAAACTCAAAATATTCAAGTAAAGCATTCAACTTTATCAGTCTGGTCCATTGCATTTTTCTCCTCTCCTGTTACACTACACAGTCTACAGGTTCACTTGAAAGGCCAATTTCCTTTGCTACAATATAATTCTTTTTGACCTAGTGTTAAATTAATACAAGTTTTGAGGTTTACAGTCTAGCATCCTTTATCCAGACCCTTGTGTTCTTCTGCAAATCGTCCAGATTAATGAAGAAAACAGATTACTAAAACATACTTTTCATAATTAGTAGATCTATATAAATGTAAATTCTGTTTCCTACAAATTTCATCTGGAAGGTGAAGTACATATGTATTTGGATTTCAATTATTATATTTATATAATATAGTGTTGTACTTTGCATGCACTATGCCTAAATAGAAGTCAGGGTTTGACACATGGTGCAAGAGCCGGAGGCGAGTGCACTATGTGTCAAACCCTGACTACTATTTAGGCATAGTGCATGCAAAGTACAACACTATTGTTATTATTATGCTGACTGTTGTATAAAAACGACAATATTTTTCTCCATTTCCAATGTTTCATCACCTCTTACATTCATGTTAGTACACCCCTATTATGACGTCACATTGTGCTACATGTAAGTCATAATCTTTTTTCTTTAATTTGGATGTTCCATGTACAGATAGTTTCAGAGAATTTTAGTTGTGTGAAGGGTAAAAAATTGCAAGATACTATTTTATAAAAATTATTTTGTTTATTTTTTTTTTCTTTTAGTGTAAAATATTTGAAACTAAGTTTATATACATTATAATACAGTGCTATAGATAACGGCGTCTGTGGCTTAATTGGTAGCGCGTCAGACTGACAATCTCGGGGTCGTGAGTTCGATCCCCGGCATGGGCGCTGTCGGATTTTCTTCAGAAAAAGAAGCTGTGCTCTATTTCGGCATAGTATGCTTACGCTATATAAATCCTTAGACCACTAAGCGAAAATAGTTGGGTATTGACTATATAGAGACAAACTGACAGGAAGCATAATTATGTATTATATATGTACCAGGGATGGGGTAATTGAAAAAAGTAATTGTAATTGACTGTAATTAATTACATTTTTTGAAGTAATTGGAAGTAATTTGTAATTGAACATTTTTTCAATTACTTGTAATTGTAATTTAATTAATTACACTGAAAAAATACCATGTAATTTCAATTACTTTTTCAATTACATTCAATTACATTATATAATACACATTCATGATATATCGTCATCACTACCTCCCCATTTTACTGGTTTTTATTTTATTGTTAAACATATCCTAAATCCTTCAATTATACAAAAACTTAGGTCAATGCTTACAAACAAATAATTAACTGATTGGCTTGAAAATAATAAACTAGTTTCTTTCTAATCATTATGTAAATTTTGAATTTTTTTATCTATGTTTATAAATATGAATTATGAACCACCCTTCTTAGGTCTATTCAGCTATGAAACACACATTTATTATATTTCATTCTTTGTTGTTTGATCAATAATAAAGAAAAAGAAGGTGTGTGTCATTAATTAAGTTCTCTCTTGTTTGGAAAAAATAATTGTCCTGCAGATCACAGCTTTAAATTGCAATCAAAACAAATCAACTCCTCTAAAGAGATATTCATTCCATGATTTAGAAGACAAAGCCAACGGAGATAATTATTTCAATTTAAAATGCTCCGCTAGTTTAGAAAAGAAAAACTTTCAATTTGATAATAATTTTAACATCCAAACAGATTTTTATGAATGAATTTTCTATCTGTACAATTCTGATTTATGAAGTAAAATTATTCAACATAAATAGCAAATAAGGATGTTCAGGTTACCTTCAAAGGAAATATTTAATTTGAGGGGTTACAGTTGTGACACATTTTACTCTATTAAAATACTCACTTTTAATCAAATATCATAAGCCATGCAATTTGTGTACATGTAGGTTTTGTGTGGTGGAAACTGCATCAAACTGATCTCAGATAGTTCTTTAAGAGATTCTTATTGTTTTGTAAATAAATGTTATAAATTAAACCACAATGATACACAATGTCTATAGCATATTATTTCTTGTACTGTTTGTGCAGAGGCTGAGCTTATATACAAATAAATGATGTTCTGTATCTTCTTTGACAAGGATTATAAAAATTTTCAAAAAAATTAAAAATGTAATTTGTAATTTAATTAATTACTTTTGCAAAGTAATTGTAATTTAATTAATTACATGTCTTAGAAAGCCTGTAATTTAATTGTAATTTAATTGAAGAAAAAGTCAAAGTAATTGTAATTTAATTAATTACTTTTTAAAGTAATTGACCCCATCCCTGATATGTACGTATTACTGGCTTAAAAATCAGTTGAATGCTATACTGGTAAATCCCTGTCACCTATGGTACGTGGGAGTTTGTGTAAGATTTCATAGTTTTAAGAATGTTTCAGGATACTGTAAATGTATTACATTTAGCAGTGTATTCTTTTTACCACCTTTGGCGGAAAGCAGCTTCCTCTGAATAAAGTACATTACTTAGTGTCTGGTGTAATATATTTATATCAGCACATTCAAATATTGGCTAGATCAAATTTATTTAACTTGTTGGAAGGACAATTTCCACTAAATATTGTACACACTAAATAAATACATTTACAGTATACAGATTAATGGGGGGGGGGGGGGGGGGATAGGTAGGAAATACAAATAATAAATATCTGAAAATTGTATACATGTACAGTTATTCATATTTTCACTGTGCAAATTTACTACTATATGCATTTTCAATCATATATGTACTGATAAATTGTATATAAATTCCAGAGATTCATTATCATCTGATAGCTCAGTTTTGTGGAAATAGGTCCCTGGCTTAATATCATTATATATAATATTATTATACAAATATTAATTGCTCTGTTTTAGTCAGTAGCAACCTTTAATGCTTAGAAGTATTACAAGAAATTTGCATACTGTGCTCAAACTTTTAACCCTCAACAGAATCTAGCTTTGTAGGAAATCATTCACATTCTTTTTAAGGATCTTAATCTAGTGTGACCCAGTCTGACCTAATCTGACCCAGTCTGACCTAATCTGACCCTACCTGACCTAATCTGACCCCGCCTGACCTGATCCTGACCTATTATCTGTAAATATTGAGTATATAATGGATAACTATGACTTGAAAAAAAAAACCTGAATATTGCAATGGTTTTTGAATAAAAACCAAGGGTTGAAAAAAAAGATAAGAAATTTCTTAAAATGAAACCAAAGAGCAATGAGAAAATAAACCAAAAAGATCATACAATGACATAATCTAAAATACTTGTAATTTTGTTAATGAAGAATTTTAAATAGAAAGGTGAATATAAAAGGGTAAAACAGTGGTGTAAATATTATACACTTCCCAGTGCCTTTTTATTCACTGCAAACCCTTTCTTTATACCTTTCCATGCTCTGGAAAATGAGGTTTTTTATTTGGAAATGCTTCATCCATTCCTATCAATAGAAAACATATACCTTTTTAATTCTAGGAATATATGGGGTCTTTGTTGGTAAAGCATCATCCATGCCTGTGAAAATAAAGATTGAAAATTAATGTTAATTAAATGTTCAACATCCATGAAATTCACTTCTTTTGAAATCTGTCCTAAAAATAAAAGATTTTTATTTCTCTAGAACTCTGATTTCAAAGCAGTTTTAGGATATTTTGCTACCACAAACCAAACTACAGAGATACATACATGTACCAAAAAAAAAGAATGTACAATAAAATTTGTTTATAAAGAACCTTTTATAAGGAAATCCCGATTATAAGGAAATTTTAATGAATCTCCTAGGTATCTTTTCATTATGTCCCTATACAGATATAAAGAATCTCAGTTATAATGAAGTAAAATTCGAAGTCTCAGTAGGATTCCATATAACCGAGTTTTACTGTGCATACTTGACAGAAAGATACCTTTGCTTTATAGGCCTATCATCCTCCATCTTAAAATGTGACAAATCTTACCCATGTGGTAGTATGGTAGTACAATGGGACACTGCTTAGCCTCAGTTAACAATCTTCCTATTCCTGGAAATAAAGGCTCAATTTAGACAGATACAGCTGAACTCCAGCATGTTGAACATTGGTATCTTGTATACCATGTTTTTGTTTAAGCAAGCTGGAGATTCCCACCACTTCTTCTTTAATACAGTTGAACTTCAGTATCTCGAACACTGATATCTCAAATACCATGGATATGTCAAAGTGAATTTCAAATCACAAGCTCATATTCTTAAAGTATTTTACCCTTGATATCTTGAATCATTGGATATCTCTAAGTTTTTTTCTCCGTCCCATTGAGTTCGAGATAATGAGTTTTGACTGTACGTATTTTAACCTCAAATCTCGCAGTATTTATTGGTCCCATCAAGGTCAACATAACAAGGTTTGAATGTAATTAAAAAGTATTCTAATAATTTATTAAATATAATTTACAGAACATTAAGTAAGTGTTTTTGTGATTTTCCATACAACATAGGTACATGTACAAAGGAGAAAAAAAATCCAGAGTAAAGAATGCAATTACCACCATATTGCCAATGACTTTGTTTCCAAGAAATAACATTGTCTTTTCATCTTTATTATTATGACTATTTTTTTCACTTTTCCTCTTCATTCACATTTGACTAGACTGTCAATTCTATGAAATTTTCTGTTGCATTATTTTACAACTTTTTCAATATACGTAAGGGGAATCTCTTTCTGATCAGTGGACCAATCCTAATTACTGGCAGAAAATGTTGAACAAATATCCTTTAGGCCCAAGTTTGGGATAAGGAAACAAAAAATAAAATTTAGGTTCAGTGATTGTATCCACTTCTATTTTAGTCACCTTTTAAAAAATAAACTGATTCAGAAATGAAAATCATGGTACTTCCTGCTTACAAATACAAGTCAAACCTTGTTACCTCGAGCTGGATGGGATGAAGAAAAAAAAGCTTCTGAAATATTCAAGGATTTGAGATATCAAGGGTAAAATACTTAAATAATGTGGTTGGGACTTATAAATTACTTTGACATGTTCAAGGTATTCAAGATAATGGTGTTCAAAGTTTAACTGTACATCTTGTTTTGTAAACTCAAAATTTCCATACAAAGACTAGTGGTTGTAAAATATCAAAAATGTTATTCACAAACAAATGATGACAGACAGGAACAAGATTGCTTCAGAGGAGGGTAGTGTAACAATTTTTCATAAAAAGGTAGTGTAACAATTATTCATGAGAATTCCAATGCATGTACCTAATAATATAATTTAATAAAAGGTTTTAAATTATTATTTTCTTTATTGGCTTATAATGCTATTTTACTGGTTAAGATGGAAAATACAATGAAATTTGGAGATTATATCTACATGTGCTATGTGGGTTGAATAATTGCATTTGAACTTGACATTAAAACCTTGAGAAACTATTTGGAGAAAGAATTTGTAAAATCAGTCAGAGAAATAACATAATTAAAAATGACTTACCCCATTTAAATCTCATGTAGGTTTTTTCTAGGTTTATTTTCCCTGGAAAAGAAAAGGATTAACTTTTAGCACTACAGGTGTGAGGAGAAATTTGTCAAATAATAGAAAATTGTTTATAAAATAAACATTTCTCAATTTATTTTTCTAGCTTACATGTAACTGTGTTAAGGTCCCTTAGGTCATAATGTAATGTGTTTTGAATTTCAACAACTAAGATCATGTACTATTCTAGGGCAGGACTGTATAATATGAACTTTTATTAAATTTCATTCAACCTTAAACTGACCAAAGAAATATATCATCAAGACTTAGTGTTTTTGTGATCTACAACTATAGATATTGAGTAGTAGTATTTCTAAATGAAAGCCCTATCAGAACAAATCAAACAGTGAAACATTATTACTGTACAGCAACATCAGGGATAATTAAAATCTAAAATTAGGTTTATCATTTTCTTGTCAGAGTGAAAAAAATGGAGTTTCATTATATGAATAAATTTGCTATGTCTGTGTTTGCTACAAACCTCTACTACTATTGCATTCACATACAAATTTTCACTGCAATATGTTTCAACAAAGTGACTCTGATGTAAGATAAAAAGTATATCAAAGACCATAAACAACCTAGTAAATATTTCCCAAAGTAAATTGGTAAGGAATATAGTACACCTTTAATTACACTTACACTGACTCAGCGACTTCAGTACACTAAGCTTTAGAATAAGACAATCATAGTACCTTCTGGAAATACATGAACCCAACCCCCTTGATCAATCTTCTCCATAGCGAAATCCATGGGTTTTTGATAGATCCCTTCTCCTCTGATTGTAGGGATGGCTTTTCCGAGACTGAAGAAAAGGGCTAGAGGTTTGGATGTAAAGCAGATCTCATCTGCTACCAGGACCCAGCGGAGCCTTTTTCCATTCATTACCTGCCTCCATTTCATCATGGCTGTGTGGAGCAAAATGCAAAAAAATGTCTTTATACATATCTGCAGGATTCATATTTTGTACAGCTGAAACACTGTCTAAAGTATGATAATTATGACCGTGGCCAAAATATGTTACACACACTGTAAAACAACTTCTCTCAATTTCAACAAATATCTCAGAATTTCATGACCTTCTTTTAATTAATGATAATTAATGAATTGCTAACAGAAGTTGACACAAATAATAGTTTGTTTATACTGATTTTCAGTCAATCCGAGAACTACAGAATTTCAAATACTGGGATGGTCCGCTAAAACAAATACATTACCAGTGTACCCTGATTTTCTTCTGAAATGATTCTTCTTAATAAGTTGGGCTCGTTATGTATTAAGAGTTCTGAACATTTCTTAAATGCCTACCAAGGGTCGTAGGGTCATCAATACAGCTGTCATGGTTACAGTATGTAATTAGACTTCGCCCAGATTTCCTCATTTCATCAAATGTATCAATCATTTTTTCTCTGTTGTACACAGTGCAACTGTTTAAACGTTCTGAAAAAGATGCAAATACATGTACATTAAAAATAAAATTAACATTAAATCACAATTATATAACTGTAATTACTATGAAATTTTTATTCATTGAAAAACACAAATAAAGTTGTTGTCAGTAAAAATATGTCCACAGGACATCACAAATGCCCCATCCAGAGTTCATTAGCAATGCAACATGAAGAGAAATGGTCTCTACTTCTTTATTTAAGTAGGTAAGGAATAGTGAGGTCAAGGTCACAGGGAACATTATGACACAGTTGGATAGTTTCATCAATTTAATTGTTTTAGTGTATGAAGTTTGATGACTCATATGAAGTTTTTATGTCCCCGTATCGAAGATTCAGGGGTATATAGTTTTTGCCCTGTCCGTCCGTCTGTCTGTCTGTCCGCAAAAACTTTAATATTGTCCATAACTTTTGATTGGTTGGAGATATGGCTTTCATATTTCACATGTGTTTTCCTTGTGACAAGATCTTTCTTTGGGTACCACCATATTAGACCTTTTGACCTTGACCTTGGAGTTTGACCTACTTTTGAAAAACTTTAACATTGGCCATAACTTTTGAACGATTGGTGCTAAGGCTTTCATACTTAGCATATGTAATCCTTGTGACAAGACCTTCCTTTGGATACCAACAACTTTAACCCTTTGACCTTGACCTTGGAGTTTGATTTACTTTTGGAAAACTTTAACCTTAGCCATAACTTTTGAACCGTTGGTGCTAAGGCTTTCATACTTCACATATGATCCTTGTGACAAGACCTTCCTTTGGATACCAACAACTTTGACCCTTTGATCTTGACCTTGGACTTTGACTTACTTTTCAAAAACTTTAACCTTGGCCATAACTTTTGAACCGTTGGTGCTAAGGCTTTCATACTTCACATATGATCCTTGTGACAAGACCTTCCTTTGGATACCAACAACTTTGGCCCTTTGACCTTGACCTTGGACTGTGACTTACTTTTCGAAAACTTTAACCTTGGATACAACTTTTGAAAAGTTATTGCTAGAGCTTTCATATTTAACATGTTTTTTCCTTGTGACAAGACCTTCCTTTGGATACCAACAATTGTAATTTATTGACCTTGACCTTGGAGTTTGACCTACTTTTGAAACACTTTAACCTTGGTCATTACTTTTGAATGATTGGTGCTTCAGCTTTCATATTTCACCTGTATATTTCTTGTGAGAAGGCCTTTCCTTAGGCACCATTAATTTTGACCATTTGACCTTGACCTTGATGTTTGAATTACTTTAACCTTTTCCATATCTATTCAATGGTTGCTGCTAGGGCTTTCATATTTCACATGTATATTCCTTGAGACAAGACCTTACTTTGGGTACCAACATATTTGATTTGCTCTTGAGAAAGTTTAACCTTTGCTATAAGTTGCCATACAAGGGCATCAGTGTTTCAAAAACACATCTTGTTTCTGATTTCCTTTTTATTTCCTCCTGAAATCATTACACTGGTAAAACATGGTAATGCATGTAAATCTCATTCTAGAAAAATTTGCCAGTTTTACAATTCATTCTCTCTGGGCAAACTACTTGAACCAAATACACAGAAGTATACTTAGGCTATTCTAAAAAATGAGATAGAATTGTTCTTTATAGCAAAACATAAAAAGAGGGGAAAATTCTTCATAAAGAGACTATTGCAAATATTCAGGAATCAGCATATTTTTAAACTAACAATTCATAAAAGAGAGAAATCTTAAGAAAGAAAAAAGATACATTCTGATTTCTGATTTTCTAGTACTTAAGTATGGCGATAATTATTTGAAAATATTAACAAGCCTGTGCTTTATTATTGAAAGAATTATTTTCACAAAATTTCATAATCTGAAAAATAAGACTTAAGCAGTTTAAGACCTCATTCCCACCTGATAATGATACTTAACAATGGTAAGTACAAGATCAAACAAAACATTGACTTGTATTAAAAAACATTTTGAATTGAATGTTCATTGAAGCTGAAGTGTACTGGATTACTTGAATCAAATTTCACACCTGCGTTGAAGTATGACATTAACCCAATCAAGAGCTGATCAAGGAATGGTCAATTAGGGATTTAATTATCTACAGAACACCTTATGGTCGAATGACCCACTGGTCACTGAAATGGATTGTCATTTTTCTAGCAAGAGATAGAGACATTAAAAAAAAAAATTAACTTTATGTTATTAAGTATACAAGACAAAACATTAAATGTTGTAGATGAAAATTTTATACAATAAAGGACAAGATAGGCTAAGACCCCTTTTTGGCCCCTGGTTTGGGGTGTCTTTTAGAATGAGGCAATAGTTTATCAATGATAACCTGTTGTCACCCCTACCACAAAATGAGTATTGGTTCTAAGTTATGGGATACACAGAGGTCACAGGAAGTTCAGAAAATATGTCAATTTCCGAATTTTCTCATTTTTATATAAATTTTCATTGATTTTACAACACATTTTGTTTCAGAAAACATAGAGCACAAGCTCGCCTATCTACCAAATTTATATATTTCATACACTAGTACCAGATGCATCTTGTGTATAAAAATTTCAGACATGCAAGCTTGTGCTCTATGTTTCCCGAAGTGAAAAGTATCTTAGATTTGACGAAATTCCACCAGAATTGAGGAAATTCAGGAAAATTTCACACTTCTGCACCCCTTTATGGCCTCCGTGAAAGCTTTGAATCAAAATGAGTGCTGGTTTTAAAACAAGCATCATTTAAAGTTCTTGACAACAAACTATCACAGTTTTAACTGTGTTCCGATTTTTACATCAAATAAGGGGCCAGATTCGACCGTTACCATACCTTGTACTTTAGTAAATTATCAATATTTAGATTTATCTCCCTTAAAAGTACACTTGAACTTCTCTATCTCTATCACTGATATCTCGAATACCATGGATATGTCAAAGTGATCTAGACGTCCCAACTTCTAATTCTTTAAGTATTTTATTCTTAATACCTTGAATCCTCAGAATTTATCTCTCAGTTTTTCATTGGTCCCATCAAGTTCGAGATAACTAGGTTTGACTCTATGTGCATTGGTCATTATCCTCCTTAACACTGCAGGTCAAAGTCTGCATGTAGCAATTGAGAGAGGAAACTGAATATGTTTACAAGTTTTTTGTTTGCTTTATGTCCCTTGGAGAATATTTCACTCATTTTGGGACACCAGCAATTGCCATTAGAAGGCTGCAGATTTAGACCTGTACTTAGCACTTACAGCCATTGAGCAGTCAGGGATATTTTTCACGGCAAAATATATCTACTGTGACATTTTTCTCTGGTGTATACTGTCGTATTTGAAGAGGAAGTTCTCACTTCCCACTGTGGGATTCAAACCCCAGATGTTGGGATAAACTCCTTACTCCAGGGATCTAGAACTAAGTGAGACCTTTCTTCTTACCACATCCATCCATGTGATGAAATGAGATGGAAAGTACTGAAACTAAACAATTTTATTCATAACTCGATCTTCAAGAACTTCACAAATAATGATGTAAATTTTTTTTTATTAATAGTATTCATCTTTTCCCTTTCATCCCATATGATTAGAAATCTACATAATAAACGTTACCATCAACATTGTCAAAAACACAACATAAAAACATGGATAATATGAACATGATGAAGAAAAGATTTATTTTGTAGAAGTGTCACTTTTATTTCAACAGTGTTACCATTGATCATATTAACATTTCTGCATTTCTTTAATAGGGAATTTCTTTAATTTTAATTTATTTTTTTAAATATATATTTCAATGGTGAATCTCCTGTTATTCATAATTTCTTTTCCACACTCAATCAGTGCTTAAAATTTCACTTACTACTGACACTTCTTTAGAAACTAACTGATCTAAGAATTTGTAAATCTACTCCAATCAAGCCAATATAGTGTAAGAAAGAAATGCTCTGCAGCCTGAAAGTTTTTTAGTGATTGGAACACTTGAGTAGTTCATACCCATGCCGATACTGTTGCTCTACAGTTTATTTATTTCATAGTTGAACTTCATGAAAACTAATGCTTAGAGATCATGGTAATGACACAAACAGAGTAAAACTAATTTATTATCCAGACACCACTGGATCCATAGAAATTTTCCAGATTTATATGATAACATTTTTAACAATGAATTCACTGAACAAAATATGAAATAGGCAAGATATTGAAATACACAAAATCCTGATTAGACATGTCTTATTGTACATATACATGTCATGATGTGTAGTTATTGTGTACAATGATTCATCAACTTCGTAACTCAATACCAAACATCACCGTCCATAAACTGCAACCACCCGATGAAATGTTGCAGATGAAATTGAATATATATGCCGACATACCACAATATTTATGTTCTCTATTATTTTTGTCCAAAATTTTTTGCAATCACCAGACGGTGAACATTCAGACAAATAAACACTGGACAGCGAAGACTTAAGAGTACCCTTAACCTTATACCTTTAAGGGCCTGTCTGGTGTAATTCTGTTGCTATAAAAAAAAAATCAGGTTTCACACACAAAACAATTCTGACAAGTTTGTCACTCCCACCCAATAATTATGGCATGTTTACCTTTTCTTTTCTTAAAAAAAAAGTGTCTGCTGTGTCAAGGCCCAGACCTTTCAGTCACTTAAACAAAAAAAGAAGTTCATCTATGTGCAGAAACAGGTATAGGCAGCATAACTGTACATACAATCACGTAAACTTTGCATTTACTACTATTCAATTACACTGCAGGCAGCAAATTGTATAAAAGATTGATAATGCAAAGATAAACATTGCAGAAACTGTTGTATTAATGTCATTGACAAAAGTAGCAAGTTTTGATATTAGTATTGTATACATTACTTATAATATTAAGAGTTTCTTGTCCACTTCAAAGACCATTTTTAAAGCTACAATTATTTAATGTGTTTAATCAAGTTATTATCAACAAACATATAAATGCCTCTTAAAACTAATTAAACTTTGAAAGGTACATTAGAACTCTGACATCTGGACATTCATGATTTTTTTTATTAACTTCTGTACACAAATGCAGGTGTCATTTACTAAACAAAAATAATTTACTAAGTAAGAAGGTGTAAAAAGATATTCCTTGACTAATCATAATTATTCCATAGCATGATTTAAAATGTGTAATTCATAATTGATTCCAAATAAAATAATATCTTTGAAGTGGAGGCTTATATGTCATTGATCTTATTTTAATATTTATTAAATTCATTTAATTTAGTAATTAAATAAATTTGTATCTACTTAAACAAATTAATCCATCCATTGAACATGGTGAATAGTTTGATGTCATGATTGGGCAAATACACAAGAAGGTTTACAAAGATTCTCTTGAACTATCTAAAAGATAAACCTATCGAGGTATTATAAATAAAACTTAAGAATAAAAACATATTTTTGTTGAACTTTAAAAAAAATTCAAGGAAAATTTAAGTCAATAATCATCAAGATTATAAGTACAAAAATAAATCACAATGTATACCGTACAACAATACTATCATGCAATAATATCCCCCCATGGGCAAAAATTCTTTCGCATGATTATCCTGGTCTTTGCACTTTCATAAAAACAAGAAAAACCTTGACCAATCTGTAATGCCAGATCAGATTTATATACACATGAGTTAACCAATGTTTTGTTTCTTTTCGTCCATGGGACTTGTGCCAAAGGTGACATTATCTTTGTATGTCCATTTAACAAATATTTTAATTCATTTAACAATTTTTTTTGGTCCATTTACATGTTAAAACAATACTGAATAATCTAATTCATTTAACATATAATTTTCTCTTGTCAAATAAGTATGCAGCAGCACTTTATAATGCTAAATAAAACAGCCACACTATATTCTTGATTTTGTCTAATGCACTTTATCACTGGCACTGTACATTTTACTGCTGACTAAAAATGGATATCTTCTTCTAAAGATACTATATGTTGAAGCTGACTAAATAACTTTAATACTCCTTGTTATGATATCATTGTAGAATGCATAGACCTTAAATTATTTAGAACTATCTATCTTTAAAAGAATACTGTCCTAAAGACCCAGTTAATCAAAGTGCAAAAAAGATATTTGAGAATACTGTGTTGATTTTTTGTTCATTTTGTGGATTATTATTTTTTTGGGGGGGGGGGTGCTGAAGACACATTAACAGATTAAAGCTGAATAAGATCTATAATTAAATTGAGGGTTAAATATTTGCAATGCAACTTCAATTGTATTCTCCAAAAGTGTGCTCAAAGGGGTTCATTCCATTCTAATACTAGTACCACTTGTAGCCCATTGGACAAACAATAACAAGTTTGGCTATGAAATGTACAACGTCACAACTGCATAAATTGTTTTGTTTCTACATATAAAAACACACTGACAACATTCAAAGAAAGTGGTGGTAAACAACACTTACCTAAATATACTTTGCAAACAACCCCTGCAAGTCCACACACAAAGTTGGATGACCAGTTCCAAAGCTTCGCTCGAACAGGTGATCTCCCATCAGGAAACAACCAATATTTCACTGGCATGTTGATTTTTTAAGTAAGCGACGAGGGAAGAAGTGAATTTCCTTTACATAAAATTTATGGAATTAATTTAAGGGATTGTCGTGCCATCGCCCGATGTTTTCAAAACACCTACTTATTGTGTATTGTTTACCTCCATGCCCTGTTCGTGTTAACGTGAATCGAGCAGTCGGAAAGTCACCGAGAATTTATCGAATAGCAAACCCGATGCCTTTGGCTTTGCCAAATAGTTTAAAAATCTTGCGATTTTAATAAAATCGCAAGATTGCAAAATTTCACCTTATTGTAAGATTCAGACAAAATTTTCTTGAAGAAAAAATTCAGAGCAATAATATTTTTATCTGTTAAAATTCGGAAACTGATTAGAAATACACTAATATATAATCATGAGGACCGGGATCGAGATTAAACAAAAAACTTCTTGTGTTTCCCGCGATCAGTAAAAAGAGAAAATACCCAATTGAAAACAACCCAGATCATGCCAAGAACACAGAAGCAGGTATATTTAGATTTATCTGTATAATATAGACTGTTCACATTCATGTATCAGTCTTCTTCTACATAGAAGTAGATCTACCTTATCATGCTAATGGGGACAAATACTACTTGTTCAGTTGTTCTGTATCGATCCTTACTAGGACATCATGGACATTAATCCCACAAAAGATCTAAAACGTATTGGAATTCAATTCTCACAAACAAAAACTTACATACCAAAAGTTGTTGCATTTATGCAGTGTACAGTTGTTTGGTCAGTTCCAAATAATAATATAAGAATTCATAATAATAAAATTTAAAGTGTACTGTAAAAAATAAACAGAGATCTAGGTCCCTGAAAATAAATTATACAGATATGGACTTCAGTGTAGATTGATCAGTTAATTAAATGATATGTGGTTGTAAGAGATTAAGGATCCATGTCAAATGATATTAACTGAAAATGCAGAAAGTGATAGCAACAGAGCTTAATTGCGAGGTCACTATCATTTTCTGTGTCCGAGGTCAATATCACTTTACATGGGTCCTTATAATCACTTATTATACCTCTGTTAAGAATACTGAAATTTGATTGGCTTGTTAGAAGGCTTTCAAACTCAATAATGACTCCAAAAAGTATCTTTTACAGCAATAATGACCTAGGAATCATTGCATGTGGGGTATAATCACCCGGTCATTATAAATAATGAACGCTAAAAATGACCTGTTAATTCAAATTCCACTCAAATTAAAAATTTATGCATGCAGTAATGATAGTTCATTAGAAAAAATGCTGATATAAAATTATGTATAGTCTTTTTATGATACAGAATATGATTGGCCTTTAGATGCGTCATAAAATTTATCGTTTTCATTGAAACTTTCGTTACAATGTCAAATTCGACGAATGCAGACTCGGCTCTTTTATTATACAGTTAAAGTCTGCACCAGATTATCATTGTACTCTGGAATGGTATTTGTTAATTTATAAAAATGCATGTTTATGACAATCACAGAGTGTTTTAGTAAATCAGTGGTGCAAAAACTTACAAGACTTGCAGGCGAAAAGTAAACAACTTCACTAGCGAATCCCGATCCCGATGGAACAGTGATAATAACAGTTCATAGGTCTAATACACAATTGATTATTTTAGTAATTAAGCCTACAAAAATTGTCTTAACCGATATCGGTATGATAAAACAATTGATTACCCCTTATGAGTTCAACATGATGATGAAATAAGGACCCTCGACCTGGCCCACTCCCTGACCTGACCTTGGCCGCTTCGCAGCCTAGGTCAGGTCAGGTTATCTAGTGGGCCAGGTCTCGGGTCCTTATTTCACCATGTTGACCTCATTAGGGGTAATTAATTGTATAATATTGACCTATAATAGTTATATTATATAATTAGTCCAAAAGAATAATCTGAAAGTCCTAGCATAGTAAATGTGAGGGACTTGATTGGCTGTCCTGATGTCAAAATGGTAAAAAAGCTAATATGATGTCACATGGTGCTACCTAACTTTGGCATGTCCATAAACTGTGAGTCATGATTTATATTTTGCAAACACGCAATATCAGAAATTGAAGAGTATCATTTGACATTCTTTCAGCCAATGAAAATTATGAAAATTAAATGATAGATCACTGGAAGGTATCTGAGTAATTTCATGCCATCATTTTACCAGTTCAAAATATCTATAATGAATCAGGGCTTTCAAAAAGATTAGAAACAGTCGGTACTTTTACAAAATAGGACGTACCTTGTGGAAGTGATTTTATTTAAATATGTTATCAAATTTTTTTCCATCAAATATTCTGGCCAATACAATCATGATTTCAGCCCAAATAAAAGTAACAGGTACTGGCAGATTTTGGAAGGCCTGCTCATCAGCTTATTTCCAACTGATAAAATGACTACCCAGGTTAACTTGCTAAAATAGAAATTCCTTTGGAAGATTAAAATTAGATGAATCTACATTTAAATCTGCAGGTCTTTGAACTACTTTGACAAACATCTTAGATTTTAAAGTAATGCCTGCTTATATTTACAGCACTAGTGAATTGCCAATTTGGTCATATATTGAATGCATTATGTCTGAGAACATCTTTTCTACTGAAAGGCATTTATCAGGTACAAGCATATTATATGGTTATGATATACACAACACTCTGGGTCAGTGAGCATAGGAAATTATCTAGTATTAAAGGTATTTTATTTTACTACCCTATTCATGTAAAGGAGGAGAATAAAAACAATTGCTAGACATTAGTGAAGTGAACATACTATATATGGGAGTCCAGGGGCATACCCCTCTGGAGATTTGCAGATAAATGTTCAAAAGATCTGCATCCTGAGAGCTAATCAAGGTTATTTTCTAGAATCATCATAAATTAATATATTTTAAATGTTACAGTCATGTATGTTTAATCAGTAAATATTTCATAACTAAAAGGAGAATTTTGACATTTTTATGCGCCCGGATCGATAGATCGGGGGCGCATATTGTTTTTGTCCTGTCTGTCTGTTTGTCTGTCTGTTGTCAACTTTAACCTTCGCCATAACTTTTGAACCATAGGAGATAGAGACTTCATATTTGGTATGCATACTCCACTAATTAAGTTCTTTCAAATGACACCAAGGTCAATGACCTTGTGACCTTGACTGTGACCTTTGTGCTAAAAATAGCTTTTTTGAACTTTGTTGCCGCCGGGTGCACAGAGTTTCACAAACACATCTTGTTTCCAAATGTGTTGTTTATCGGTAGTTAAAGAACAGCATTGATAAATCCCTGGAGCAGATTCCAACAATATGCATTTAACTCAGTTTTGATCGTTTTGGCACTTACAATATAATTTTTTTTTTTTCAGGAAACAAAATAGGTAACAACAGACAAAAGATGCTAAATATATATAAAATATTTACTCTTATAGGCAGACAATGACAAAATACCAAGTTCTCAGGTATCGGGGACACAGGCGGAAAAGGCCCACTCCAGCATGGATCGCGGAGAACAGGAAAAGAAACTAAATGACCTCGTACAGTTCTTATTGATTATGGACCAGAAGAAACTACCAATTAAAAAACTAGGTCAGTAAGCCATGGCCTAAGAATGTTAAAGCTTGGAAAACCAGTAATTCAAAAGATGGCAAGAAATACCGTAAATCAACTCTCCTTCTAATCATCTTTGAGTAATCTTTACAGGTTTGATTGCAAAGGAAAATAGCATGTTTATTAAAGTAAATGAGTATTTCACATCCTTTTATCAATTGCAAAGATGATCTGGGACCAAGGAATTGTGAAATAGAACCCTTAAGTAAATGTTTAAATGGCAAATTTACAAAGGAAAGTTTATTAATAGAACTTGGATTCCACAAAATATGAGGGCTGTTCGGAAATGATTGAGACATTTTGTATATTTTTCTTTCTAATGAACGTCTTTCGATGAAAATTTGCATATACGTTTGACAAACATTAAGAATTCATAAAAGCAAGAAATATTTTACAAATATTAGATTTCTTCTCTTCAATGGTATATAAATGTGTCAATGGTAGGGGTACCCGGCGCAGTCACGAAATCAGATATTGAAAATATGGAACACCAATGTTCAACACCCTGGTGGACCTATAATAAGAGCGAAAATAATTCAATTTATGTATAAAATGTTTTAATTTTATTTTGATTTCATGTTGTGCAAGTTTGTTAGAATTGTGATCAGAGATACGGAGATCATTAAAAGATTAAGCGCGGTAAAGAAATCTGATAACGACGACAAAACGGATTTTGACGTCAAGGCGGAGCAGCGAGAGACCTAAAATTTTGTGTAGCGCTATGTAAAACTCCTTTCTAGACTGACCAACCTGCTAAAACAATAACAGGGAGAAAATACATGTCTAAGGGTTTGTTACATGTATTTCATTGGTACATATTTTTTTCTAACCTATAATTCAACTACAGTAAAATCAAAAGCTCCGGACGACCATCAATTCTTACTGTAACGGAATTAATAACGTTGACCCGCGTTGCATAAATCGGCACTGCACGATGCTAAGTCATCCTGTATAAATGACGCATGAAAAATTTACAATAGTGAAGCAACATCACACATTTTTTAAAGAATCGTTTAAGAAAAGGGACAGTTTGATTTTTTAGGGTATATAATTATGACAACAAAGAAAGAAGAGTGAACGCTTCCCGATCGTTTCACATGCAAAATCATCTCCGGCTGAAGTGACGTTAAAATGACGTAGCGATACTGATCCAGGTCGGTAGACATATGAATGTTTATTATTTCACCGGAACTTATCTAATTATCCTTTAAATTAGAAATTTTGTATAATTGTTTCATTCGTTCTTTATAAAATGTTGACGAATTTTCCTGAAATTATCTCTGCCCTTTATGGAGTTAAAGTAATTGTCTCAATAATTTTCGAACAGCCCTCGTACTTTGTGTTTTATCATAACAATTCTGAAAAAAAAAACATGATGAAATGAAAATTATTGAACTCTCATGATCTTATCTGCTTTAAGCTTGTCAGTTTCACCATACAGGCCTCTTAGACCATAAACTGAGAACAGATTAAAGTCAACATTTCAAATTAGCATAACTTTATTTTGAAATAATTTTGAAAATAAAACAAAATTTTCATCATGTGTTTGTATTGGAACATTTTACAAACTTGCATCTTTTAAAACAGATTCATTAAATAAAAATCAAGATATTCAAAATCTGAATTTTAATTAGTCTGTCCTCATTTTTTTCTTCAGAGTCGGATACATTTATTACATATGCTTGAACGTTGAATTTCATATTAAATATTACAGATATTAATAAGCAAGTACTTAAAGAACATAGCAAGGCTTTCCCAGTGATGATCAAACAAGCTGAGGAAAAATTGAAAAAGGTAGGTAACACACCAAAAAAATGGCAGAGAATTTTTTTTCATGAATTCTTCAAACAAAATAGGGAACCCAACAATTTCCAGAAAAGATTAGGTACCTGGTGGGTTTTTTTGGTAAAAAAAGTAGTTTAACATAGAGGTAGTGTCAGTTTCTTCATCTTTCTTAAAAAAGTGATCAAAATATCTCCGTAGACTTTGTCTCCCTCACAAAGTTCTGTTAGCACAACTCATCAGTTTCTTACCCTGAGAGAATTCACCAAAAAATGGGCAGTTCTCTATGTTCTTGATGCTGCCCCAATACACAGTCAAAATCAATTTCAAAAGTTTGAATGACTGACTGTTCATGAGGAATTGTTTGTAAACAAGTATATTTTATGGTATTAATAAAATGTCATAGTTATGAGTCCAGGCAACAGTTAGAAATGTTCATTTTTCAATCATCTACTGTAAATTTCAATGAAGAATAGTATTAGTCATACAGATTGAGCAACTGTCTTGAAATAAAGTATTTTTTTTTTAACGATTTACACAGCAATGTTGCAAGGTGAAGTAAGTAACATGTACACATTTGACCATTTTAGATATTTGGGATAGAGCTGGTCAGCTTGGAGGACAAACAGAAGGGAACATACATACTGGTCAATACACTGGACACTGATGTGGACGAGCAGTTAGAGCAGGTCCCTGGCCTCAGTCTGACCCCAGTGGAGTGGTCAGAGGATGACCATGCCAGAACTGGACTTCTGATGGTGGTGCTTAGTGCTGTGTTCATGAATGGTGAAGTCATGATAGATTGTGAGTACACTCATGAATGGTGAAGTCATGATAGATTGTGAGTACACTCATGAATGGTGAAGTCATAATAGATTGAGAGTACACATGAATGGTAGAGTTGTGATAGATAGATAAAAGGTAGAATTGTGATAGATTATGAGTTCACTTATGAATGGTGAAATGATAGATTGTGAGTACACTCATGAACAGTGAAGTCATAATAGATTGTGAGTACTCTTATGAATGATGAAGTCAAGATATATTGTGAGTACACTCTTGAATTGTGAAATCATGATACTTTTGAGCAGTGAAGTCATGATAGATTGTGAGTACATTCATGAATGGTGAAGTCTTGATAGATTTTGAGTACATTCTTTCCTTTGATATTCTGTAGAGGTTGCTTTTCATATAACACAATTTATTGATGAGAGGATACACATTTTTCAGTAAAATGTAAGGGGCATTTTCAAAATTGAAATGACATTAAATTTTTGTTGTAGACTTTAACCTAAAAGTATTCTGTTCACAAAGCATTTTGTTAAGGAAATTCATACTGTGCATTGGCTCATTTCAACAAAGTTGATACGAGCTTGTGCTATACCATTAGCATTGGTGTCTCAGGTTAAAGTTTTGGAGCAGGGTTAGTTTTCAAGAAACTCTACCTGAACAAAACTTGCATGGATGATGCTTCTAGCTTGCATGTTACTGGTGATGCTTCAGACTTTTATTCGAGATGAGTCTCAAGCTTAGAGTGTGTGAAGCAGATATATCTTGTAGGAGTATTTAAGCCCTACCTGCACTCAAGAGATACATATGTCCATCCATGCTTTGGTTGTTGCATCTGACATAATTATGTATTGGGTTTGTTACTGACTATCTATGAAAATGTACTGGGTTGATCAATCCCATAGACAGTGAATCAAATCCTGGCCATCTATGAGATTGATCAATTGATATAATTCTGTAGACAGTCAGTAACAAACTTGATAAGTAAGGGTGCAACGATAAACCGTTTGACGGTATATCGCGGTATATTTTTCCACGGTTCAATTCACGATACGCAAAACTGATATCGCGGTTCGGTTCAATCGGTCCAGAATTATCCGAATCGTCCGTTTTGTTTCCTTTTTTACAATTTCAAAATGGCTTCCGCGCAAAACGTGAGGTCGCCGATAACACATTAACGGAAGTTAAACTCATCTCCAGCATCTTACAGACCTCAGATTTAACACGGAGAAGGACTTAATGTAATTATAAGTTATAGATGTTAAGACTAATGATAAACCCTTTAGATCTAAACGTATTCTTTGGTAATACACGATATTTCATCACCTGTGTATTTCGATGAAAATTCACTGTCTTGTTGACTAAAACGTGTTAACATGAGAAATATGACAACTCCTATTTCATTCCAATTTAAAAGGAAGATTATTAGGAAAGGTCCCCGTAGTTCCCTGTAAATGTTCATCATTGGTTTAGAAAATTGTCAAAACTCAAAGATCTACCTAACAATCCAATTCAAGTTAACAAAATTTTATTTTAATCATTATTAGAAAAATATGAACATTTTATATAACCCTGTCAAGGTTTAAAAAAAATATGATACAAACTTGAAAGACTTTTTAACCTTGTCATGTATCGTGATACGTATCGTATCGTGAACTGAATACCATGATACGTATCGTATCGTGAGGTTAGTGTATCGTTGCACCCCTATTGATAAGTGATTTATTTTCTCGATGTACATAATGTGGTAGTTATGTACTTTGTAATAAATGATTCCTGATACCAAGATGGGTAGGCAATGGCTAAATTGCCAGATATTAATTTTCAGACAAAGAAAAAAGTGTCTCATTTTAACATACATGTATCTATTTAAAATTGCTTCCACAAGGTACCTCCTATTTTTGTAAAAGTACCACCTGTGTCTAATCTTTATGAAAGCCTTGCAAGGAGGACACGGCTGGTGTGACCGGTCGACAGGGGATGCTTACTCCTCCATGGCACCTGATTCCTCCTCTGATGTTTCTAGAGGTCCTGTGTTTGCTCTGTTCCGAATTTGTAGTCTTTCAGTGGACTTTCGAGCTTGATTACTGTTTCATTATCTTCCTGTTTCATTCTGCTGTGTTCATGCCTCAGATTCTATATTTCCCAGGTGTGTAAATAAAAGAAGTAACAATAGAATTAACCACTGCATGGTATTAAACATTTATTTGATAGGAAACTTTGTCTGCCTTTTAGATGACATTTGTTGAGATGAGCTTTGTAACCTTTCATTTCTTACAATTTGTTTTAGCACAACTGTACCATATGCTGAAGAAACTTGGAGTTGATCAAGAGTAAGTCCTTTGATAACAGTTAATATACATGTGACCTCCATTTTGGGACACATAGTGCTCTTGGAAATAGCAAAGCTATTTTGCAAACAAAAATAAATAAATAAAAAATAAATAAATAAATTTAAAAAAAATTGTTCATAAAATGTCACATGATGAATAGTTACTGTAGATCACCAAATGTTCATGAGCACTTTATTTCCACAAGATAGTTATTTGTCATTTATCAGTGCCACACAATTTTCACAAAATCGGGTTTTTGTTTTATTGTTGTATGTCAACTTTAATAATAAAAATATATGTTAGAATCAAATTTTATCGAGCAGACTGTCTCATGCAGTTCAGCGAAAATAAAGTTCTCATGAATAAAAAAGTGATTTTATTGTATACGTTTACAAAGATGATTTTCAAAACCAGAAGTATTTTGAAAACACGTTATTGCTGGAATGCATCTATGATCCAGTAGATTTTACATTTTTCATGAATTTTTCAGTTATACTCATGCTGTATTTGGAGATGTTAAGAAGTTGTTGACCACAGAGTTTGTCAGACAGGGATACTTAGAACACACCAAACAGCCTAACTCTGATCCCCCCGTGTACGAATACCGATGGGGGTTCAGGGCCAAGAAAGAAATCACCAAGAGGAATTGTCTAGACTTTGTCAGCCAGGTGAGATAGGTTAATTAATAAAGTAGAAACAATCACACAAATCTTCTATGTCTTTGAATAAGGCTAAAAAAAATAATAGTCTTGTTTCCTGCTACCCGACCGACCCTATTTTTTTGCACCCGACCCTACAGTTTTATTTATAGTTTTGAAAAAAAAAATCAAAAATTTTAGGAATTTCATGTTCCTAAACTGAAAAAAATATATATTCAAGTGGTATTTCATGAAATTGTATGTTTTAAATATGGACTTTCATAAAATACCACTTGAGTTGTGCATCAAAAGACATTAGATTTAATTTTAAAAGATAATATTGACCTATGACATGTTTAATTTGGTTTATATTAGTTCTTATCCAAAAATACTGTTGGAAAAAATAAAATTAAATTAAAAAATAAAATAATTTTCCTACCTACCTACCCTATTTTTTTTCAGGTTGGTAGCAGGAAACAAGACTATTATTTTTTTTGGCCTAATGGAACTTAGAACTGATGAAATTGTATGTGTAGGATATTCTCCTTATATTATGGTACTGTTGTCTAAAAAAATGAAAAAAAGGGCAGAGTAATAAAAATCTTTACAAATATTGCTGAAGGGCATGAATTGAAAGTTTAACACAAAAATGCAACACAAAATTATTGTATACATACTTTGTAGAAGACTCTGACATGAATATATCCATTTTTGTTTTCCAGTTATACGAAAAACAGCCAGAAGAGTGGGTATCCCAGTTCCAGGTTGTAGAAGAGGAAGAGGGAGAAACGCAATCCTCTGTTTCATGACGACATGAACCATTCCCAGAATCCCTTCCTTCTCCCAGCATGCCATTGATGATATTTAAAGTCTTTCAGGGACCAATGAAGAGTCAAATGGAACAAATTGTGATGTACCTATTTGAAGTGTTGTTATGTCCAAATAGGATCGCTTATCTGGTTAACCTGTGGTTAAAGCTTTATGGTGAAACTGATCCTGTGTCATAAAAACAATGAAGACTTATTGAGATGGGAACTTCAAGATCAGTTCAGCAGTGTAATGCCCTGCCCTTTGTATATTATTGTTATGCTAACATATTTTTTTAAAAAAAGAATAAAGTTTTTATATAAATTGTTGTTTTGCAGTTAACAAATAATTGGCATCTAGTTAATGAAAACTGTTTAAAGGAGGTTCAAAACTTGTGTCTCTTTGACCTTGACATTCTCTGATGGACATTAAATGGAGGTCAGGTCCCTCTGGACACACACTTGTGAAGTACAAGATTAAAATATTTCAGAAACAAGCTTATTCATTGAATTTGTGTCCCCAGCCTAAGGATAAAGAAGAAGGTAGAAGAACTGCATGGGAAAAATATGCAGATGAAGAAACGGAATAAAGTCAATCTTGATCTTTAAGCTTTTGACATTAAAATCACCAGAGATCTTTTTCAGATGAAGAAATTCATGAAATGAAGTTAATTGCAAATGCTTACAGAGAACTAAAGTTATCAAATGAAAACTATACTTTGACCCTGATGATTTACCTTTTTACCGAAAAATTAATAGAAGTCTTTTTTTTTAATTCTTATTGACTAAAAATAAAACAAATCATTGCAAAACTTCGAAGAGAAGTAGAGATATCATGAGAAAAACCATTTTATGCAAGTTACAAATTTTTCACTTTGATCTTTTCACCTAAATATCAAAAATGATCTTCTTTAAGTCATTGGGAGTTATGGTATCAAATCTCATAGACAAAGCTCAAGAAAAAAGTTTGTGCATAGTATGAATTTCTGACCTTGACCTATTGACCAAAAAATCAAAAGATTTTTAAGTCAAAAGGAGTTATGATATTTATCCATTGAAAAAGCTTAATGAGAACTTAAGTTATCATATGGAAACCATTTCGTGCAATATATAAATTTTTGACCTTGACTTTGAGCTAAAATCAATAGAGGTCTTTTTAAGGCCATATTTGCATTATAAAATTTCAAAATCTTAAAGGCTTTTTTACATTCTTTTTAAGATATAGTCCAGAAACGAAAGTGTCACAAACAGATAGAATATATGAATCTCTGACCTTGACCTTTGATCCTTTCAGCGAAAATTAAAAAGTGGTCTTTTTAGACCATGGTGAGTTGTGAAATAAAATGTCTTCAAAAGAAGCTTAAAGAAAACTGAAGTTATCATCTCGAAACTGTTATTTGCAATGTATGAATTTCTTACCTGAGCTTTTGACCTCACAATTGATTGGGGGGGTGTCTTCTTTAGGTCATAAGAAGTTATGATATAAAATTTCATTGCAAAAGCTCAAAGGCTTTTAAAGATACCACCTGGAATGAAAGTGTTAGAAAGTCATATATTGCATACATAGTTTTCATGTGATACCTTTAGTTCTTTGTTAGCTTTTGCAATGAAACTTAAGGTCATAGACCCCTATTTCTTTTTAAAAAAAAAAAGACCCCTATTGACTTCAAGGCCAAAAACTGAAATTTTAATGACAACCTTTGTTTCGTTCTCCATCTGTATTTCTTTCAGGTCTTTTACCCTTTTCTTTTTCCCTAAAGTGGTGGACACAAATTCCCTGAACTAGATTTTTAGACAATTTAAATCGATTTGGATAACCATTCCACTTTGTCGAAAGGTGTTTCTCGCAAATTTGCACAATGATAAATTCATGGCGTATATTACAGAATATATACATTTGTGGTATCTCTATTATATAAACATACAGAGAGCTAATATCTTCATACCTGTATGAAGTTTTTCGAAGGTCATAGGTCATCACGTGACCTAATCACACAGCGCAGTAATATCTACATTTAAAGACTTACTCTACTTAGCAAATATAGCATGTTTTTCATGCATAAAAATGTTCAAAATACCCAAGTGAAATTATAATCATTTTATTTACAATGTAAACGAGTAATTAATACAGTTCTTGATCGATTTTACATAGAGAATAGAAAACTACGTGTTATAAATTTCATCTCTGAGCTGCATAGACTCAACGTTTACCCTTATTAGGTCACCTGAGTCACTCAGGTGACCTATTGCTATCCGTTCTCGTCCGTCGGCGTGCGTCGTGCGTCGTGCGGTGTGCGTCGTGTGTTAACATTTGAACATTTTTAGCTTCTTCTCTGAAACCGCTTGACCAATTTCAACCAAATTTGGCATATAGCACCTATGGGTGAAGGGGAACAAAAATTGTGAATTCCATGGTCCCTGCCCCCCTGGGGCCTGAGGGGTGGGGCTAAAACCACCAAAAATAATGCAATCTTTAAAAATCTTCTTTACTCCTGGACATCAAGCAGTCAAACTGTTGGCATCATTGTAATAAGCATTGAGTCCTCTACCAAAATTGTGAAATTCATGGCCCCAGGGTCAGGGGTTCTGGTGCTAGGGTGGGGCTATATAGATCATATAGGGAAAGTGCATTATTTCTTTGAAAATCTTCTTCTCTGCTCCTGGGTATTAAATAAAGTAACTAAGTACATAGTTATGAAGAACAAGAGTGCCTCTTTCAAAATTGTGAAATTCATGGCCCCAGGATCAGGGGTTCTGGTGTTATGGCGGGGCTCTATTGATTATATAGAGAAAATGCATTAATTCTTTGAAAATCTTCTTCTCTGCTCCTGGGTATTAAATAAATTTACTAAGTATATAGTTATGATGAGCAAGAGTGCCTCTTTCAAAATTGTGAATTTCATGGCCCCTGGGTCAGGGGTTCTGGTGTTAGGGCAGGGCTCTATTGAGTATATAGTGAAAATGTATTAATTCTTTGAAAATCTTCTTCTCTGATCCTGGGTATTAAATAAAGTAACTTAGTACATATTTATGATGAGCAAGAGTGCCTCTTCCAAAATTGTGAATTTCATGGCCCCAGGGTCAGGGGTTTCGGGGTTTAGGGCAGGGCTTTATTGATTATATACATTAGTTAAAATGCATTAATTCTTTGAAAATCTTCTTATCTGCTCCTGGGTATTAAATGAACTAATTTAGTACATAGTTATGATGAGCAAGAGTGCCTCTTCCAAAATTGTGAATTTCATGGCCCCAGGGTCAGGGGTTCTGGTGTTAGGGCGGGTCTCTATTGATTATATTGTTAAAATGCATTAATTCTTTGAAAATCTTCTTATCTGCTCCTGGTTATTATATGAACTAATTTAGTACTTAGTTATGATGAGCAAGAGTGCCTCTTCCAAAATTGTGAATTTCATGGCCCCAGGGTCAGGGGTTCTGGTGTTAGGGCAGGGCTCTATTGATTATATAGTGAAGATGCATTAATTCTTTGAAAATCTTCTTATCTGCTCCTGGATATTAAATGAACTAAGTTAGTACATATTTATGATGAGCAAGAGTGCCTCTTCTGAAATTATGAATTTCATGGCCCCAGGGTCAGGGATTCTGGTGTTAGGGTGGGGCTCTATTGATTATATAGTGAAAAGGCATTAATTCTTTGAAAATCTTCTTCTCTGCTCCTGGGTATTAGATAAACTAACTTAGTATATAGTTATGATGAGCTAGAGTGCCTCTTTCAAAATTTTGAATTTCATGGCCCCAGGATCAGGGGTTCTGGTGTTAGGGCAGGGCTCTATTGATTATATAGTAGAATTGCAATAATTTTCTCTGCTCCTGGGTATTAAGTACATAGTTATGAAGAACAAGAGTGCCTCTTTCAAAATTGTGAAATTCATGGCCCCAGGATCAGGGGTTCTGGTGTTATGGCGGGGCTCTATTGATTATATAGAGAAAATGCATTAATTCTTTGAAAATCTTCTTCTCTGCTCCTGGGTATTAAATAAATTTACTAAGTATATAGTTATGATGAGCAAGAGTGCCTCTTTCAAAATTGTGAATTTCATGGCCCCTGGGTCAGGGGTTCTGGTGTTAGGGCAGGGCTCTATTGAGTATACAGTGAAAATGTATTAATTCTTTGAAAATCTTCTTCTCTGATCCTGGGTATTAAATAAACTAACTAAGAACATAGTTATGGTGAGCATGACTGCCTTTTCAGAAATTGTTTCATGGCCCTTGGGTCAGGGGTTCTGGTGTTAGGGATGGGCTCCATTGATTATATAGTAAAATTGCATTAATTCTTTGAAAATCTTCTCTGCTCCTGGATATTAAATAAACTAAGTACATAGTTATGATGAGCATGGCTGCCTCAGAAATTATGAATTTAATGGCCTCTGGGTAAGGGGTTCTGGTGTTAGGGCGGGGCTTTATTGATTAGATAGGGAATTGGCATGAATTCTTTCAAAATCTTGTGTGCGCCTGGGTATTTTTCAAACAAAGGAAGTACATGGTTATGATAAGGAAGAATGCCTCATGGCCTTTGGGTCAGGGGTTCTGGTGAGGGGGAAAGAGCTCTATTGATTATATAAAGTGAAAATGCATAATTTCTTTCAAAATATTTTTTCTACTACTGGTTATAAAGTAAAGAAACAAGTGTATAGTTATAATGAGAAAGGGTGCTTCTTCCAGAATTGTGAGTTCGTGTCCAATGGGTCAGATGTTCTGGGTAAGGATGGGGCTTTATTTATTTAATTTTATGGTGAAAATGCATTTCTTTGAAAATCTTCTATGCTTCTGGGGATGTTCAAGGCAAACAGAGTAAAAGTTTTAATATGCAAGGGTATTTTTACCAGATTTTTGAACACCTGGACCATTTAGTCAAGTGTTCTAGTCCTGGCCAGGGCTCTATTAACTTGTATTCTGCTGAGCAAAGTTATTCCCCTTTGCCATTCACCTTTGATAATTAATCAATGTTAATAATGTATTTGAAAGCTTAATAGAATAAGAGAATTATGCAAGATAATTTATTGTATAATGAAAATGTACTTTCATAGATTTAATGACTTGGAAAGTCAGATAGGCAGATAGATACTAGACCAATTATTTTGTTGATGCTAATCATACTATTTTTCTTGCTTTTGGGCAACAAAGCTTCATTTTTCAGTTTATGGATCCTCTAAATTGTTGTATTGTACTCAGGTGACCGTTAAGGCCCTTGGGCCTCTTGTTTTTGTTGTAGACCTCTGAATGCTATATTTTTTTTCATTAAACTCACAATAAATTTGAAAAACTGTTGGAAAATATTAATGTAATGCAATCACGCCACAAACAGCTGACAAACACTGCACTTCGGAAGTTCGGTAGGCACACCTCCATCATCGAGATCGTTGTCTAAACAATGTAAGCTGTCGCCTGTGTCTCCGTGTCAACATCATAATGAATATGCCTTATTGAAATCGTAGATTTTATGTTTCTGATCAAATTTTAAACTTGATTCCAAGTTAACTGGTCCGGACAAGTGTCTCCACCCATCCCTTTCCGACCGAAATTCCTCCAACTTTTCATTATCAAACATTGGACATGTTTCTTGTGTTTTTTTTTAACATCGAATATGGGTTCTCACGAATACAAAAAATTCCCAGACACCAATATGCTCACTATAATTGAGCCTTTCACAGAATATTTCCTTCAAAACAGAATCCTTTGCCAGATGAATTTGAAGCGTAACCGCTTTTCAAGCCGATTTACACCTTGCGTAATTTGTCAAAATCTACGACGAACAGTTAGTGCAATATTTTTTATCCCATGTTTACCCCTTTATCCCGTGGATATGACTCATTGGATAATTTTTTCATAATCCACAGTTGTGACGTCACAATGGTTTTTGCGTTAGCGCGATGAAGTAAAATAAAGTGGAGTCCTATATAAAACAGTGTAAAACATTGGTTGTGAAGTATTAAACATGGGATAAAAAGAATCTCCCATGATTTGTAGTTGGATATGACTTTTATCCAACTCGTTGTGTGTTTTTATCCCCTCGCCAAGGCTCGGGGATAAAAAAAACACACAACTCGTTGGATAAAAATCATATCCAACTACAAATCATGGGAGATCCTATATATATTCAATTATATTCGATTGTCCATCTCAAATGTATATATAAGTAATAAATATCAAGTTTAAAAACTTCACTGGGAAATGAATTGGGTCGGTACGTGATCAAATCTTCTGAGAAGGCCTTCGGCCTTCACAGGATTTGATCACGTGACCGACCCACTTCATTTCCCAGAGAAGTTTTTAAACTTGTTATTTATTTCTTAAATGTACAGAGTTACTGAATACTTGTTCAGTTTTAATTTTTCCCGCGCAAAAAAGATTGATTGATTGTATGTTGTTTAACGTCCCATTCGAGAATTTTTCACTCATATAGAGACGTCACCATATACCGGTGAAGGGCTTCAAATTTTGACCAGTACTCGGCACTCAGGGCCATTGAGCAGTGAGGGATCTTTATCGTGCCAACGCCTGCCGTGACACGGGGCCTCGGTTTTTAAGGTCTCATCCGAAGGACCCGCAACTTTCACTTCAAGGTGCCGAGCGCATGGCGAAGGAACAGCTGCTACCCATTTTTTATCGACTCAGGTCAGTCGCGGCTGAGATTCGAACTCACGACCTCCCGATCACGGAGCGAGCGCCCTACCGACTGAGCTACCGTGAACGGTCGCGCGAAAAAGAAAGGCTTGTTATAAGAACATGTATTTTTCTTTGCCTTCACATCCTTAAACTTTTGCTTTCACCTCTTCACCTTTTACCTTCAACTGAGTGTTTGCCTTTTTCATTCGTTTGCAGTTACTTGTTCATTTTTATGCCTTTGCAACTTCTCAATCTCACATCTTAAAGACAAAAATGAAAAATGAGAAGGATAAGGGCAAAGATATAAAGGCGAAAATTTGAAGATGCATAGGCGAGTGAACGGTGCCAAAAATTGCTCCTTAGGTCTGTAACATTCCATCTTAAACTGATGCATGTGATATGAAAATTGCTATATCTCCCTCACACTTTGACATTTTCATCTTAATTCACCATCACATTATAAAGCATGTACTCTACTCCTTTGTACTTTCGGATCTTTGCCCTAAAGGTGAAGGTGTAAATGGCCCCATTGGAACACCATAATTTCCTTCTGCATCTTCCTTATTCTGCTTTCTTCTGTTGGGAATTCCCTAAATGAAAGTAGTAATATACATTTATTGACTGGGATCGACTGGGTTCGAGGGCAACATGCGTTTTGATTGACCCTAGAACCAAACCTATCAGGCCGTTAGGCTGAAGTTAAACAATTTGGTTCGAGGGGTTGACAAAACGCATTTTTTCCTGAGAAGACAGTCATCAATAATTTAAATGTCTTGTCATACCTTTTATTTTTATTTGTTTATTTATTTATTTTTTGACATATATGTACCTTGTGCTGGCTTCTATGATGTAAATTTCCTTTACCCGCACTGCAGTAAAACTCGGTCAATTTTTGCACCGTCGAACATCAAAGAATGGAAATAGGATTAAGCTGATCCCGCCCCCAGTGCGACGTAAGCGGTCCAATATCCCATGGAAAGGTCACTCTGCGGTCAAACATCTAGTTTTTATGACCGCTCAGTAAAACATTGGTAATTAAGATTTTTTTTTAGTTTACAGTTATATAGGAAACAATATTTAAAGGTATAACAATGCGTTTTTACAGTTTCTGATAAATAAAAAATGGTAAATTTGTTAGCTTCATGTGAAAACATTTTTGCATTATGCAATTATGAGATACAGGGATAAAACCTGTTGTTGACAGCTATCAATTGACTGATTGATTGATTGATTGTATGTTGTTTAACGTCCCATTCGAGAATTTTTCACTCATATAGAGACGTCACCGTATGCCGGCGAAGGGCTTCAAATTTTGACTTATACTCAGGACCATTGAGCAGTGAGGTTTTTTTTTTATCGTGCCAACGCCTACCGTGACACGGGGCCTCGATTTTTTTTAAAAGTTCTCATCCGAAAGACCCGTGCCATTATGGCGAAGGAACAGTCACTACCTGTGTTTACGTTTTGGGTGGACGAGAATCGAATCCGGACCTCCCGATCACGCGGCGAGCGCTCTACCACTAGGCTACTGTGACCGGTGGCATGCAGTTATCGATGGCAAAATGCTGTGTACGTGTTACCTGGAATATATTTGTGTGCACAGGATTCATGCGCTCAATTTTGTGTTTTTAACAAAAACGAATGAGGTCAACTTCTCAAATAGAGCAATGATCATCTGTATTGACTAGATGCGTCCGTATCTTTCGGAGCCGTTGCTTCCTGAAACCTTTTTTTTAGAATCTGAATCCTCTAGCTAGTTCTTTTCTTAACGATTGTTTCATAGAGTGTAATTAAGTTAAATGCATTTTGTAAAGAATATTCAAAGTCTGCATGTGTTATCACAGATCTGTTACACGTACCGTCCTCAATGCTTTTAATTTCTCCCTTAAGTGAATGGTTTGAATGCTGGTCACAGCACATATGTTTTATTTGTTTGTTTAACGTCCCTTTCGAGAATTTTTCACACATATTGAGATGCCACCACTTGCCGGTAGAGAGCTGCAAATTTAAACCTATACACGGCACTCGGGACTATTGAGCAGTGAGGGATCTATTTCGTGCCAGCAACTACTGCGATACGGGAGCTCGGTTTATACGTTCTCATCCGAAGGACCGGCTCCCGGTTCCTGCTGTGGGATTAGAACCCGCGGCCTAAGGATCAACTCCTTACTCTGTGACTCTAGAACAAACTCTCTAACCAGTGCGCAGGCGGGCGACTGCACATGTTTTGAGAGGCAATAAAAACATATTTTAACTGTTAACTTGTAAAATATAACGCTCTGACTCTTCAGGTGCAAAAGCGTTGGGCAAAAGTTCAAAACTTTTAAAAAGTAGGTCAACTTTAAAGGTCAAGATCATGATGTCAAAATCATAGTACATTCGGAAAATCTTGTCACAGTTAATGTAATAGTGAAATATGAAAGTCCTATCTTTTCTCATTCATATGTTACGGCCAAGGTTAAATTGTTTGAAAAGTAGGTCAATTACAAAGTAAAACTCATAGTACATTCGGACATTTGTCACAGATAATGCACTTGTAAAATATAAAAGCCCTGTTTCTTCTACGTCAACATTTTTGAAAAGTAGGTCAACTTCAAGATCAAGGTCAAAGTCAAAGTACATACTGAAAGGTCGTGTCACATGTAATGCATATGTAAAATATGAAAACACTGTTTCTTCAGATACAAAGGCTGCGGCCATGGTTGATTTTTTTTTTTAAAAAGAGGTCAACTTTCAAAGTCAAGGTCAAAAGTTATATTACATTTGGAAATGTCTTGCCACAGGTAATGGACATATGAAATATGAATATTTATATTTATTTGCAGGGATAGCATGTAGTCTCGATTATGGAGTGCAGATTCATGTTTGTTCAAGTCCTGGTCCCAGGATATAGAATGGGCCACAATAAGAAATCATAGTTTTACTTGGGAATGTACAGGAAATAAGAAAAACTTTCAAAAGAAGAACAATTAAGGCTAACATAATGATACTGATATGCAAATATTGCAAAGTGGTTTGGATTCATTTTAATTCTAAATTATCATTCCTTGGGTTAAGCTGATTTTAAAATTGGGGATTAAATTTTGCATGTATTCAGGAAAAAAGCTTCTAAAAAATCTTCTCCAAAACAGCAAAACCATGTTTGTCATTTTGTTATTAAAACATTGGCATGTAGTGTGGATTCAGGAGCGTCTAAATCAAAACCTATTGAACATTGGGTTTGGCCACAATATCGTTTTAAATTTTTCATGGGAATGAAGATCGAGGGAAGAATTTTCTGATAAAAAAACACCAGGGTAGAGTTGACAGGCTATTGTTGTGCTCCATGGGCCTCTTGATCAACATCCCCTTAGAAGGGTGACATTTAAAACACTTTAGATTCGTCTATAGAACATTGACATGCCTCATTCTTTATTAGATTAAGACTGTCATGACAAAAAAGCAGTGCTCGCTATACACTCTTGCTAAAGTTCTTGTACTTTGAAGGAAAACTTTGTACCTGTAACAGAAAAAAAGGTACTGTTATAACTGGCATTGTTGAAAATATATGTAAGCTCTTTAAGTGTAAAAGTTTTAAGTTTAAAAATTATCTTTGCTAATATTGGTTTTGATTTTATTTCAAGAATTCTCATTCACAAAAAGGAGAGCTTTCAGAGCTCATATTCTAAAGTTTCTTGGACTGAAATAAATTGCAATTGCCATGAAAATGCATCGAAGAAACTACTGTTGATTTTCCTTTTGATATGTATATGTTCTCGTGAAATATTTTTAATTACTAAAATTTGTAATAGGTGATTTCAAAGATCTTCATTTGTCTGTTTATTTCCTCTTTCCTCATGAATACAAGTCACATTCTCTATTGGAAATAGTTGATCTAAATTAAAATAGACAAAGCAAGTATATTTGACTTCACACTAAAATCAAAGTAATGATTTTAAGTATTTGCCATATATAAGGATTAAATAAAAACAGATTTGCTGCAGATGTCCACTTACATCCACCTTAAGTAATTGTGCAAAAATCTCTAAAAATTCAGGAGATATATTATTTAACCCGAATCGGTAATACTAGTAATTGAGATTGTCCAGCAAATGAATATAACCATTTATGGCCCTGTTGTTATTGAGAAAAATTTTGGAAGATTTTCTCTCCCTTATAAACAATCTCTGATCAAAGAAAGACTTGATGTATTTTACTTGTATATGGCGTGGATGATGGACATGCATTAAGATGTGATTTAGTAATGAGCGATGCTTGATTTACTCATATTTTTATTATATTTTGTTATTGGAATTCTCAATAAATGATTTTGTTTTCCGGAACCCATAGATTCCTGTATATTATAAAAGAAAACTATTAATTTGAATCATTTGATCATTAAATCAATTTTAATAAATGTCTTTTTAAAAAGTTCAGTCGATCTTTAAAAAACGTTTTTGCCCACTTCCGACCGACTTGCTAAAAATAGCCCGACTCAAAACTATTTAAACCTCCACAAAGGATATTTTTTTCCCCTTTTTTTCTTTTCATTCCGGAATTTTCTCATTCCGTCATCAAGTATCTTTATTTTATTTAAAAATATATTTAGAAAATTCAGCATTAAAGTTGAAATTTTCTGAGAAAAAAAATTTCCCACCTACCTACGGACACATTATTTTTACCCTGAGTCAGGAGAGGGAAACAAATATTATTTTAAAGATGGCCTTACATGTAATCTTATTTTTGTTATGCATGCACACGGACATATCAAAACCAGACCTATGTTTATTCACACTCCAGATCTATAGATTTACTTCCTAAATCCTCTGTAAGTGCTTAAACGTATGTCCTAAGTGTTATTCATGACTTTGTTCCTTCCTTATCCTATACTATATGCTATATACTATAACAACGACAAAGGCAGAGCTGCAAATAAGACACATTGCAACTATATACTTACAAATATTCCATTTAACTTTATTACACATATTATATGTAAAAAAAAGCCTATGTAGACTTTCAGAAAAAAATTAAAATACTGTAAACCAACGTTTATTCGCGTTTTGAGCCTCGTCATAGCGAATATTTCTCGCGGCGAACCGGTCCTTAAAGTCTCTCTTTCCATAAACAACAGATACAAAAAAGGCTTGATCGCGAAAATTAATCGTCGTGAACTAGTTTACCCCCAGTAAATCGCGAAATAAAGTCGTCGCGAATAAAAGTTGGTTTACAGTAATGATTTTCAGAATTGTATTCATACATTTATTTCCCAAAAATCATTTCAGCATAATGATCAAGGGAACTTTCTGATAAAAACAACTGTATGTAGAAATAAATATTATGTATGTTTATCATTAGGATTCACTTACTCATGCATAGACTAAGTATCTCGCGTTTTTCAAGTAATCATCTTCTGGAAAATAAAACTAGATATGTTTCATTAGTTTTAATACCAACAATTATGAAGCCAAAGAAAATTTTTGAGGAAAGACAAAAAATTTCAGACCTTTTCCCAGTTAGCAAAATCTAAACGTTTCCAAGGAAAATATGAAGTTCATATACTTTAAGAAACTTAACAGTCAATTTGTCTATTTTTACAACATTCCAAAATGATAAATTGAAATGCTTGAAGTCCTTTGCAGAACGCAAACAAAGCAGGATCTTAAATCGTAAACACATTGGCTGAATTTTCTATCTCTAAAACAAGAAAAACAAACATTTCAGTAATATTTTTAGAACATTTTTAACGTTAATAATGTAATGATTGGTTTTTCTCCTCTCAAATAATTTTACAAGGATTTTTAAATTATCGAATTTCCCAGTCAATCATAGTTTCTTTTCACATATGTTTTCAAAATCTTCTATATGATGATATTCGATTAGGTAGTACAAACTACCATTTGAAAATTTTTTGGGTAGAGCTTAAAACTTTTTTCCCCACCTTACCACCTTTTAATTCCCCACATATAGTTTCTATTGATCCTAATTTAGTGCCTTGCTTTACTGCTAAACATTTAAAAACTTATTTTCAATAACTGGAAAAAATTTAAAGTATGTATAAATCAGGGAAGTTTCCATTATTTAAGACACAGCTAAAGGAATATTTAAATATATTATAATTTTAAAGAAACAAAGAACCAATCTGAGATGAAAAGCTTGATTTTCTTTTCAAACATCGATCAAATACAAAAGAGTAAGTTGTTTTCACAAATAAAGTGACTACTTTTAGATCTCTCAAGACCCACACCTGAATTATTTTGAAACATCTTAAATGTAATTTGCCACGCCCTAACACTAGAGCCATCTTGTCTATATTCAATGACTGATTCATTTATGTTGTTTTAATAAAGTCGCATTCGAGATAATACAAAATAATACATAATTATGTGTTTATTTAATATCATGAGTATGACTGTGTTGCAAATAAATAACTCACAAAGTGATGTTCGCTTTTTACTTTGTTTACATATGTTTGAAAACTTGTTCTTAAAATTAAACTACCCCTTTTCAGGAAATCAATACTTTTCTTTTTAGTGTTTTATCTCATTGCATTTGAAGATTGAAGCATGGCAGCAACAAAAGAGTCACTGTCAGAGCCTGTTATATATTTCTTACTGATATTTATTGCATTTTGAGACCATACGCGCGTAAGGATGTTTCCTGAAAGCATGGTGGTTAAATTCAAGTACACATCAAACAATTCAATGAGATATGAATAAACCCACGTACATAAAATGCCTTTAAACATTGAGAAACAAACTTCATAATGCTGAAATACATGTGAGTTACCTCTATCTAGCAGACAGTCCGAAGAATGACAATACAACAAATTAATATAACAGTAACACAGTAAAATAGAGATAATGAAAATACATTGGAATATACAGATTGTAAAAAAAAAACGTTAACGACTAGCAAATGACTACTCAATATTGTGGTTCGTATTTATTGACTGGATTCGAGGATAATATGCGTTTTGTCAGACCCCAGAACCAAACTGTTTGCTTGAGGCCTAAAGGCAAACAGTTTGGTTCGAGGGGTCGACAATACGGATTTTGTCCGAGAACACAGTCAATAAATATTTTGTTTTACCTTTTACTTTTTTTTATATATATCTGTTGGCTTCAATCATGCAAATTTTCTTTACCCGCACTGCGCTTTAAACTCGGTAAATTTCGTCATTGTCAAACACTAACGAATACAAAAAAGATTTAACATATCCCGCCCACAGTGTGACGTAAGCAGTCCAATACCTCATCCTTACTCTGCGGTCTTACATGGATTTTTTGGACCGCTCAGTAAAACATTGGAAATGTTGGACTTTTTGAAAGGATATATTTTTATACGAAGCACTATTTTAAGGTATAACAATAAACTTCATGAATCAGAAACAACAAAAATAAAGTTCATGAATCTGAAAGTTACACTCTATTCTCAGTTCTCTCGAAAAATGTATGCATTCTTAAAATTGTTGCCCTTTGAATTCTATGATGGGGATATTGTTGGAGTGAATATTGATAAGAATTAAAAGCATCAATGTAATCCCCGCAGATTTGTTGACAGATCCCCAGTATCTGCCAGGATATGTCTCTGTAGTATATAGGAACACGATATCCAACATCATGCAATAATAGATATCGGAGATCCTGTAGAGATAGTTGTGACCTGTTTGTATCTCCCAGTCTGTAATGATTTAGTGCTGATAACATGTGTAGCATCACTAGAGGGGGGATATATAACACTGGCATCGGACTCATCTTCTGTTCTAGCATCAGTTCATCAAGGTATGTATAAGCACAGTATAACTTAATGTCAAACATAACAGCTTTTCTCATTTTATTACTCAGAGACACTCCACCCAATGCACGTCTGTACCTGTCTATTATGATAACATCATTATACAAAATGCAAGGAATAGTCATCTTTTTTTGTGCTTTTTGTAGATATCTCAGTGATTGGTGATATCTACCGATCCTATAGCAGTATAAACATAGGTACAGGATGTCTGATACATATCCTATTTTAGAAACTAACCTAAGCAGGTTAAAAGATATGTGATTCAGATACGATAGATTTTTGTTTGAAAGGTTAGTAAATGTGCATAAATATTTCTGTAAAGAAAATACAGTATTGCAAAATAAATCTGATGTCATGCTCTGTATAGCAACTTTCTGAAAAGGAGTCAGTGCTAATTTAAGTAACTTTTCGATTTCTCGAACATACAGTGTGAAGTCAGTCAAATCATCTAATAAAACAAACAACCTAGTTATTTCCGTAAAGAACCCGATATGCAAAAAATCACTGGAGATGATGCTTTTCTCATCTGTTTTAATTGACAGTGTTTTGTGGATGATGACTTGGCTAAGATAAGGTCTGAGAGAAGGACTCAGAAGGAGGCAAGGCATTCCCATGCCATACAAATCATATAATTGACTAAACAAGTGTGATTGTGCAGAACCAGATACTTTCAACCTAAACATGTTGTTTTGAGGAATGAAAAAATTCGGACACTCAGCTATTCTCACCCAGTTAATTAATAATCTGAAACACTTCCAAAAACACAGAAGTATTGTGCGAGGTGTCCATAGCAATGAATTTTCATTTTGTATTGACCAGAATAAAATCGTTTTCATGAAATATGAACAAAGAATTGGATTGTTGCTTTTCGGATTGATCACCTCTTTCAGGAAAATCTTTAAGAGACCATAGCACAAAAACTGACAATGATTCATGGAGTATACAAGTCTCTGTTCTGCCATTGAAAATGAAATTCTCCATTCGCTGTTCTTATCAGAGCAAGACGGGAAACTACTAATTGGTACAACATGACATCCTTTATCTAAAATATCAGATAAGATGCTTCTGTCAGGCCACTTCTTTTTCACACATCTTTGTATCCATGGAAATGCTATGGTCGGCCAGTGAGGAGAATGTAGACAAAATGCTATGTCCATTTCTTGAGTGTCGACTTCTAAAGTAGCACAAGGTCCATGTTCCACGGACGATGCTAGGTCATTCTTAATATACTGCAAACCATGCTTTCTGAATAAGGAACTAAGCAGATATAGTTCATTATTAACATGTAAACAGGAGGATCTCACGAGCTCATTATGCGACTGAGTTATAAGCTTTAGTCTTGTGAACCCGGGCGGCATCTCTTCTATGTCCATCAAAATCAACGTGTGTTGTGGCAGACGGTAGAAAATGGCCTGTGGGAGCTCACAAATCACTTCATGGTCAGGAGGCCATATCATCCAATCGATATCTGACGTTTTAAGTCTAAATCCCTCACGAAAACTCCCACTCTTTATCATATCAGGTCCTTTAATTCTAAACATTGACCTCGTCACCACCTCATCAATGTCCGCGATGTCTCTTCTGAACCTGACTTCTGTATGAGTTCCTACTTTTCGACACAATCCCACATAAACAGCCTCTGACAAACGAGGGACTCTATCCATTTTGGTATGAATATTATACTTTACGACTTTTATAGACTTTCATCTTTTTCTGGAAATTCCTTACTGAATTTTCTATGAATAATAGATATTTGCTATTTGTTATGCACAAAAAGAGAAACATATCACCCTTTACATCGCGGAGAAATATTCTTTATGTGCTTATGTATTTGCTTGACTAAATAAATAGTACTTAAAACAAGTACAACTTTATCAGAAATAATGTCCTCAACCCACTGGGGAATATCTCAAGTAAAGAGTAATACTCTTCTAAGAGTTGCATACCATATATAGCTCTAAGCTACAAGTGTCTGAACAGTGCGAACGTTAGATGTGCTCTTGTTTTGTAATGTTTATGCATGTAGAATGGATATGTTAATAATCATTTATAAACAATGTCCTGACATATTTGAAAAAAAGACAAAACTTTCCAAAACATATGGACACATAATGGAAAGTTAATTCATATTT
Source organism: Saccostrea echinata (assembly GCF_033153115.1). Lineage (NCBI taxonomy): Eukaryota > Metazoa > Mollusca > Bivalvia > Ostreida > Ostreidae > Saccostrea > Saccostrea echinata. The sequence goes on from NW_026889778.1 coordinate 25,737,101, forward strand.
AATACTAGTAACCTCAGATTTTGTGCAAAATGTGTTACAAGTAATACAAATTAAGAATTATTCTATTACTTTGATGTTCATAAACGTGTCCTTAAAATTAACATATAACAAATAAATTTTCCAATTTTCTACGATTCATGAAATGGATATGTATATCGTGCCCTATAGATGTCCGGAGCGGATGATGATAGACGGCGGATTTATATATAAAATGAAAAAAAAGGTAGGCAAGGGGAAATTTATACAATTGACCTGAGGTTTAAATGATAGAAATGATGAGTATACTCTGGTCACGTAATATTTTTTTATGTTATTAGAATTTGTATGATTAAAACTAAAATTCATTCATGATAATGTATCAATGAATTTTGATTTTATCTACTATGTAACTAGTGAACTTCCAATGACATAAAAGACCCAAACCCTCACGGTAGCTCCGGCGGCAGAGCACTTGCTCCGTGATCAGAAGGTCGTAGGTTCAAACCACGGTAGCGACTGACTCAAGCCGATAAAAAATAGGTAGCAACTGTTCCTTCGCCAACCGCTCGGCATTTTGGAGTAAAGGTTGCGCGTCTTTTTGATGAGAGATTTTAGGAACCGAGGTTCCTTGTCACGGGAGGCGTTAACATGATGACGATCTCTTACTGCTCAATGACCCTGAGTGCCTAATATAGGTCTAAATTTGAAGCCCTTCACCAGTATATGGTGACGTTCCTATATGAGTGAAAAATGATTCTTTTCTAAACTAATAAATTCAAGTGCTGACAGCAACATTACAGTCTTTAATTTCCTCAGCAGTACAAATGAGCCCGAAACCTTTTATTTTTCGGTGTTCAACAAATTATAAATTTGAAGTAGCTCTGGCGAGATTTAGTGAGACTACAGCGAGACTATTAATGGATCAAGTAAATTGTTCAAGGCAAGGAAGTGACAGCACTTGGTAAACAGAAAAGTTGTAATTATGTATTACGCTTCAATTTTCACCACCGCAAAATATCATTTAACAAATGTATCCTGATGTCTATCTAGAATTCATTCTAAAAATCTGTAATTCCTCATGATTTTTTTGTTCTGTTTTTTTTTTTTTTTTTTTTTTTTTTTTTTTTTTTGCAATTATTTAGTAAACTCTCTTTTTGGACAAACGCGTTCAGGCGTATTAAAATGCAAAAAAAGAACACACACACACACACACACACACAAACCCACCAACAACAAACTATGTTGGCCATTTAAAGTTGAAATATAATAGATGCCTGTGGTGCAGAGTTGTACATGTACTTGCTCTCCTTATCATTAAAGTGATGGCGTTACTGAACCTGGCACAGACCTACAATTATGTTTATTGTATCATTTTTTTCATTTCTATAGTCAAAAAAAGCATCAGAAAACAACTATATCATCACAAACGCACTTATATCAAGTTATGAAGTCTTATGAAGGTTTTGTAATTGTTAATTCAGTATACACCGAAAAACAAACTTCTTTGTGAAAGTATGGGACATCTTCATATCATTGTGTTCTTTTTAAACATCAGCAACGAAAATTATTATATAAATACTGCATGTAGTTGAGGGTAGCATTGAAAATTTTCACCACAAGAAAATCATTGTCAACCGCAGCCCCGGTTGACGATGGATGGAAATGTTCAATGTTATATTATGTTATACTGAATGCTTTGTACAAATACAAAGAAAGGTGAAGCGCGCGCGCATAGATTCTGTGCAGTCACTGTTTTTTTTAGTACTAGTATCACCAGTTGTCAAGCATTGTTCACTGTTCCTAACTTTTCTCGCGCTTGAGGGCGTGGTTTTATCAATCAGAGGGTAACGGTGTTTTTTAACAAATGTTTCTCGACGAATCAAATTCAAGTAATTTACAAGAAAGTATAATATTCTAAAATGATTTTTTGTAATCCAATTAATATCCCATCTAGATTTATTTGTTTTCAATAAAATTTTAACATGTAGTAGATATCTTACTTTGCAATTTATTCACGGATTGGACAAATGTTTATGGTATACTAACAAATATATGCTATACTTATCTATAGTTTACTATGGTTAACTATAGAAAATACTTTGATTCACTATGAAACTTGACTCCTATTTTTTTTTTTAAAGATTTAGAGCCTAAATTCGTCTAAATTCTAGATTCTGAAATTACATATAAATGTTTAAAATTTGGAAATAAATATGTGAATATACAAGTAATAATCCTTTTTATATAAGAAAATTGCATGTAGGAATTGAAGAGAATGAAATACAACAATTTAAAATTCATACTAAAAACACTTTGATTCATTTTAGTAAAATACTTTGATTTGCTATAGCGAAAACGTTGATACTATAGTAAGCTATAGTTCACTATGATAGGGATGAACAACTGTGTGCAATAATAACAATATTGTTTTGAACATATTTTATCGACAATATGTCATAGGGATTGGACACAAGTTTCAAAAACATAGATAGTCCTCTCCCATTATTATTATTATTATTATTATTATTATTAGAAATAATGATGACTATCCTCCTTATATCCGAATAAAAGAAACGTAAATTTTGGATAAAGTATCTCTAGACACTGAAAATTTAAGTTTCTTGAGAAGTCCAAGTTTTTTGTAGCCTTTACTGACAATACTATCAATGTAATCAGTCCAGTCTAACTTAGATGAGAAAATAACACCAAGATGTTTATATTGTGTTACATATTCTTGTTGACAGTTCCCCCCCCCCCCAAAAAAAAAAAATGCAGGTAATTGATTTGTATTTTTTTAAGTTGAAAAACACAACTTTTGTTTTACTTGGATTAAATTTTAATAGCCATTTTAGGAGCACTCATCCAGAATTTTTAAATCATGGTTTAGGTTATGTTCAATAAGGCGCACCTCACTTGAGCTTTCTTGCAAAGAGTTATCGTCTGCAAATAGTCTGCAAACAGATATAATATTTTCGGCAACATCATTGACGTATATTTGAAATAAAAGAGAACCTACGACAGAGCCCTGGGGTACCCCAGCAAGCACGTTTTTTACGGAAGAAAATAAATTCTTATACATGACTTTTTGTTTCCTATTGATAAAGTAACTTTCCAACCATTCTAACATATTACCTGAGATACCATACATTTTCAATTTATAAATCAATCCCCTATGCCAAACTCTATCAAAAGCTTTAGATAAATCGTAAAAAAACATACAACAATGTTTCCCTTCATCAATGCTTTTTACAATAGTATGATAAGTCTCTAAAAGTTGGTACATAGTTGAGTGACCAGGCAAAAAACCTGCTTGATATTTATAGAACAAATTATTTGTATGAAAAAAAATATATATACATGTTTAAAAATAACTCTTTCAAATATTTTACTCACACAACTCAAAAGAAATACAGGGCTATAATTTGAAGTCATTGATGGGTCATCTTTTTTAAATAAAGGTAGCACATGTGCTAGTTTCCAACTTTCAGGATAAATTTTGAGTCTTAGGGATTTCTTAAATAATAAACAAAGTTGCTTAGCTACTCAGCTATGTTAAGGAAGTAAATGGAAAATGCGATCTTAGTACATTCTTAATAGGTATTGTTTTTAAAAATCTTTGTTACAAAGTACCTGTAAACATGTAGGAAAGGTAATATAGATATCCATAATGGATAGGTTTGTGGCTTACTCAGTACCAGTAACATCCCATGTATCACCTGTGTGTAACGTGACTTGTATAAAAATAGAATTGTTCAGCTGAATGTAGAAAATGAGGCTAGTGCAAGGGCATAAGCATGTTTTTGGAGAAAAAAAATGATACATATTAAAATAATGTTATGCCGAGCAGAATCAGCAGAACCAAAGGAGATATACACATCGTGTTTCCCATATTTAAAGTCAATTTGAAGATCTTGCAATCATGGTACGGCTGACGGAAGTTCCATAGATTTTAGCGTTTGCATTGCCCAGGTACAGAAAAGGACACAACAGATTGCTGTGCAGTTTGTTGTGGATTTTTCACTATAGAATGTCTAAGCCCTCGTCAGAGAGGAACTGGAGAGTTTCCAACTAAGACTGAGGGTGACATTAGCGCATAACAACAGTCAAGGTGGGGCTATTCCTGCTGCCACCTGTGTAATTGCTACGACATTACCACTGAAACCGCTAATAATACAGAAGGTAATCATAATCGTTACATTCACTTAAAAACTTAAATAAATCAATTGCGCCGTTTTTGTTTGTGAACTTGTCAACTTTACGTCGGTGTTCCTCTCACACGCCAACGTGTGCGTCGTATGCCTAATTTTCAGAATGTTAATCCTCTGCTCAATGTAGCCAGAGTTTGTCAAGAAATTTTTTTCGCAAATAATCACATTATTCCACTTGATTGGGTTCCGTAAAGCCCAATTTTCCTCAAATCGAACATCTGTGGGACTAACAGGACGGTAGAATTTGAAGGCATCTTAATCCCCCAGCTATTTTCGACCAACTAAAAACTGCCTTGTCAAAAGGATTGAATAATATTTCGCTGAGAAAGATAAATGCACTGAACTGATGAACTTTATACAGAGGAGAATCAAGGCTGTGACAGATGAGCGAGTGAGGCATAAGGGATAATGATGATTTTTTATTTTCACTTTTGAGGGGTACCATCAACTGAGTTTCAATAACTCATGAATTAACAGTCAAAATCAAATGAGATTTTGGTGACTTGTTGAATAAGGATAACTTTAAATGTTAGATAAAAATACTGGAAAATACCTCAATAATTTACCTTCAGTTTCTTTTTCCTTTCTGAATACATTTAAAAAAAACTTATGTTTAGAGATAAAACATATTAGATGGATCTATAATTATTTAAAAAGACAACTTTACTAGTACCGTTTTACATAAATCTTAGAACCATGAATATAAGAAGTATCATTATGTTGAACGAAGTGTTAATCTACAGTGTACTAAAAAAAAGAGGTATTTATCTTGGGTAAATTTTTATACAAAGCAACAGCTCTACAAAAATGTATTTGAATTTTTTTCTCTTTCTCTGTTTTTAAAGGACATCAATTAAAAGGGTAAATGTACCTTAAATTACATGTAACAGTGAAATAATTAAACAATATTAAAATGTACGATAAGGCTCATAAAAATATCTCGTTTACCGATATTTACGGTATCATTTTAAAAGATTTCGTTCTAAAGCTATTTGAATAGATCTTTCAAATAGTCTATTTTCTTCCATTGGCTTTTGCTTTTTATTTGAACAGACTCATCCAACCTCCTGGGACCTTATGAATGGGACCAAAACATAATCATTAATGCTATTGTCAAAAATCTTCTCATATACTCATAGACAACAAGCAGAAAATCTGTTGGCATGATTATAAATGAAATGAGTGTTTTACCAAGATTGTGAAATTCATGGCCCCTGATTTATCAGCTGCGTACTTATGGTGGGACTCTATTGATCATTTTGTGAGAATCCATGAATTCTTTACCTGGGTCATGGGTTCTGGTGTTAAGGTGGATTTAATGATTATATAGTGAAAATCCATGGATTCTTTACCTGGGTCTTGGATTCTGGTGTAAGGGCGGATTTAATAGTGAAAATGCTTTATTCTTTGATAATCGTTTTCTCTGCTCCTTGGTATTTAGCAGATAAACTTAGTTAAAGCATTGCTGTGACGTCATGCCTTTGTTCTTGCAGTCTGAAAATTTACCTGTAGCCGTCCGATAATAATAATTAACAGTCCAATAATATATTATCGGACTGCAGTGATAACAAAATCGGACAGTAGTTAAAAAACAACAACTATAGTGAAATCAAGGCTTAATATGTCCAGAAACCAAAAAAAGTTAGGGAGAAAAAATTCAGAGAAAGCGAACGCGAGGAAATTAAATTGTTAAAAATAGCAAATGCAAGAAGAAGAAGAAACTGGAGTTTTAACCTTCCTCAGAAGTAACACTTTCCATTCGGTTTTTTGCAAAGCGTTTTCGATACAGCACTGTGAATAAGCCAATTTAAATCCATTTCTGATAAAGAACCAGTCTGCGAATCTCTTCATTAAACGTGGTTTGTTCGCCAATTGCAATGACCGCACTTTTAAAACCCAAGATTTTTATTATATCATTCAATCAAAATTTTAGATAAAAATCCGCAATTTTACTTTGAATACATTTTGAAGATATCATCCAACACTGTATCTGTATCAATGTCAAACGCACTTATAATTAAAAAAAATATTCCGAATCATAAAAAAAATCCTTCATAACCTGACCACTGTCCATAGTTCCTGCTAAGCCAAACGACTGCCATTGAATGAATGAATGAAAAAAAGAGTTCACTCACTGGTTTTCCTGTCTAAAGAAAAAAAAAACTTTCTCTTTTCTTTTGTCTACTTATTAGGTGGTTTCAGGTAGAAAACTATTGATGCCTGAACTCCTATTGTGTAATTATCGGACTCCTCCAGGTAACTCTTGGACATTTAAATAACAATGTTTTAAGTAAGATATATGCCTCATACAATTCTATATGTAAAATTATCAGACTGTTTTCGGCCCTAACGGGCCTCAAACAGTCTGATAATTTTACATATAGAACAGTATTCGGCATATATCCATTACTTAAAAAGCAAAGGTGTCTCTTTGAAAATTACGAAATTTTTGGCTCCTGTGTCGGAGGTTCTGGCGTTAGGGTTGGACTCTATTGATTATATTAGTGAAAATTCATTAATACAGGGCATAATACCATGGTGAAATGTGCCCCCATCATTTTTTTTTAATTATGAGCCCAATGGGGCTAATGAATCACCTTTTGGCAGTTCCAAAAACAAACAAAGCTTAAATAATATATAATATGAATACCTGAATAGGTTTACCAGTGTAATTATGCATCCAACCCCATGGCAAATCATGAAATCAAAATAAGCGACTGACCGTAATAGCTACATGATGAATAACAAATGCAATTTACTCTAGCGACATGCATTTGCAGTGTTAAATTTTTATCATATGCCATCAGTAGCATTTGCCTGACATGCCATAGGCCTAAATTCCTTAATGAAACCAAAAACATTGAACGCACTTGTAATCTACCCAAACTTGACCATATCAAAATAAATTGTTATATAAGTATTAAAGTTTTATATACTGCCTACAAGCTTTTAAGTGCTGAAACAACTGACACCTTAACACTATTCTAATACTTTGTGTAACCATGTGTTCCTTTTAGGTGCACACTATTTCAACAGTTTACTTTATTCTCATTTTCTGATGACCAAAATCTTGAGTGATTCAAAAATCGTGCACCAGAACCAAACTCTCTGCCTGATTTATCATTTAAAAGCCTGTTTACCAACGACACCTTGACATTGAACCATTCAGATTCTCTTTAGAACCTGCCAAGATTACCTGATGGTTTACTATGGAGAATTCGTTATGTACACATACACTGTGCACTCCATGACCCCGGATTTTTCTCAGCGAGTGAAACATTCTCAACCCAGTCGTATAACTGAACATATAGACTACACAAATCATTAAAATCTGATTGTGTACGTACTAAAGCGGGTTTATTTTTATCAACTTCTCCAAGCCTACTAAAAGTATGTCAATTTAATGCAACCCGAATATCCTCTATATGGAACCTTCTCGCCGAGATACAGATAGAAATTTACATTTAACTGTTCTAAACAAATTTTGCAAACGAACAATGAATGAATGTCCTTGAATCAAAATACTATTCTGCATGACTGAAACGATATAATTACTCACACACTAGTAAAATGTGTAAACCACCTTTTCGGAGCCAAAAGTTATTTTGATAAGGATGAGGCTAATAGCCGTAACTAGATGGCGCTTAAAGCTGACATGAATTCTTAAAAACGCAACATTTGCATCAATGTACGACTTGTTTCATACCAACTATTCCGCCATATTTCTTTCAGATACCTTGTCTTATTGTAACGATATATACCCAATTGCTCTCGTAACACTTGAGTGAATTTTGGCTATCGACGCGTGCACATCTCCGATAGTAAAGTATTTGGGAACACATGAATTGATGAAAACATTTTAAAACCAGAACAGATAAAAACAGTCATAATGATAATTATGAATAATTATCGTTTTGAATAACATAAATGCAAGTTTGGAAGAAAAATCATAGTTGCGCGTGTTTTTTAAAAGCATACCAATATATATATGCACAATAAACTTGAAATAATATACAGTAAAACTCGTACAAACAATTTGCAATAATCTATCGTAAGAATGGAACAAACCACCACTTCACCAGCGTATTTCCTGTGCATGTCCATATGCATTCAAATACAACTAATGCATATCGAGAGAACACGTCGAACACTGTAAACTTATTCATACCTGGAAATAGACCACTGTACCCGTTCGAAGATGTGCACATGCCGAATAATTTACACCTTGTATTCCATTTATTGAAATATGCATCACAAAAAGTAATAAACTACATAAATACTCAACAGTAAACACGTTGTCACCTCATCGTACAGCCTAGCACTTGAATACGCTTAGTCCGTGCTGATCAGATTTTGGTCAGGGAAAATATCACAAGTGAAAAAGGGAATTAGTATTAGCGCGACTGGGTAAAAAATAAGAAATCACTAAAAAAAAAAGGCTGATTGCTGATTATCTGAAACCTAAACTGAGTAATTTGGTGTAAAAAATGATTTAGAACACGACATGAGAGCATTTAACCAGAACACAAATTAACAAATATACACATACGTGGAGGGGGGGGGGGGGAGGGGTACTCCCTTTTTACAGAGTCAGGCACGTAATATCTAAGAAATAATTGACACTTGACACCTGAAAAATCTTTGACAAGCAAAAAAAAAAAAAAAAATTTATAATAAAAATTATAATAATAATAATTATGGAGGGGGGGGGCAACTTTTTCAAGGATTTGACTATAGTGCAACAAAAAGTGGAGGAGATCAGCCTTTGAGTGTGTATTTCATACTAAACAGTAAAACATTATGCTCGGAAAAAGGGGGGCATCCCCCACCCATGTGTTCGACAGGGATTTTTTTTCATTTTAAGACTGGCTGCCCCCCCCCCCACCCCCCCAACTCTAATCCAACATTATTGTACATTGTACTCAAATATTTTTCTGCCGAAAATGATAGTATGAAGAGAATCTGTCCCTCCCCTGACTACGATTTGTTTTTAAATGCCTGTTTTCCTTCTTCACTCCCCCCAGTTTTTAAGTGCCTAAAGTTTTTCTTTTGCTTGTCAATCATTTTACTGTCCCCGCTCCCCCTCGCATACACACATTTTGAGAAACGGTGATACGTGCCTGTTTTATATGCATGTATAGAAAGTCTTTTCAGATTGGAGTTTCCGCAGGTAGTCTAAAATTGGGTACCTATTCAATTTCTTGTATTTTGAGAAAATCTTAAAAGATAGTTTAAGGATAACTTAAAATCTAAACCGCAAGATTATAAATAAATATTTTTTGCATTTTCAATACAAGTATACTCTCTCTCTCTCTCTCTTTTATGTGTGAGCATCCATACATGTACATGTAAGAGTAATAATGCATATAAAATCCGATGTAGTAAAAATCTTGGGAAATGATATAGTCTTTATAAGGGCAGATTGAGGAATTTTTCTGGGACAGGGTGGATCAAACCTGCTGAAAAAAATTGTCTCCTTTTTTGACAAGCCCAAAAAGGGAAAAGAAAAGAAGAAAAAAAACCTACATACCCAAACGAAAAGGGAAGAAAACAATTGTGAAAACTATATTTCACGGGAATGGAAACATGTGGACCCTTCTCGTGTTCTTTCCAGAGGAAACAAATTCAGTTTTTTGTTTCTTTATACCTCCAAGGAGCACAGAGGGTTCCTACCAGAAATTTTTTAGACAAGAAAAAAAATATCAAAATAAAAAAAAAACAACTTTTGTGTGTGTGTGTGTGGGGGGGGGGGGGGGGCACTGTCAGGGGCACATTGTTTTCCTTTCCTATAAACTTTGACTATTTTAAAATTAAAATTATATAATATTTAAAGAAATAATACACATGCACGCAACCATATTTTAATCATTCAGTCACATCACAAAATTTCTTTAAATATCTAAAACGTGTAAATATGTGTAGTTGTTAAAAAAAACTTATGTAATGTAATAATTAGTACTTTTGCATCGCCTCGTGATATCTTTGGCAATGCGCACGAAGATTGTTGAATCACAGCACTTAACATTTGGGTACACGGTAGAACTATTTCAATTATCAATATTACTTTGACATATACTAATAGTGTAATACTTACTCAACTTCAATATATACAAAAACATGTACTGTAGATTATTTTATATACACATAGTTATGTCTGTGCTTGTTGATAATTGTATCAATCGTGCTTGTAATTTATGACGCCTAAAAGGGTCCTGATTTGAAAATGTCTACAGAAACAAATTCTTCAGTGTGTGTAAATTTAAGATATATCAGTTTTATATCTGAAATATAGTTGAGGCAAGTTCACTGCAAGTATTTAAATATATTTGATCAAGGAAAATCCGACCTTTTTTCGACGTTTGTTTAAAATATATTGAAAAATGTATTCTACATATCCCCTCCCCCTTTCATTTTCTTTAAAAGATGTAAGATCCGTAACAAGAATGTATATTTATGTAATAAATTTGTTGTAATAAAGCCACAGTCATGAACATATTTACTACATGTACCGACAACAGTTAGTTCGATTTCTGAAACGTTTTATTTGCGTGACTACATTGTCTAACCAGGCAAATATCAGTGTCATTTCCACATTTCGATATTTTCCCTGACCAAAAATGCTGATCGGCAGGGACCACGTGTGTTCAAGTGCTAGTGACAATTTGTTTACCGTTGAGATACAAATGGAGTTATTTCTTCTGTGATGCATATTTCAATAAAAGGAAAATAGGAAGTAATTCTTTCGACATGTGCACAACCTTGTAGCGAGCTCTGTATTTCAGGCAGATGAGTATAAAGCGTTCGACGCGTTTTCTCGGCATGCATAAGTTCAATGCGTAAGTTGCATAGTATGTGGTTATACCGAGTAGCATGCATAAAGCTCAACAGTACAGTGGGTTTTGTTTTGTTTTTTTGGAAAAAAATATATGTGGTACCTTCTTTATTGTTCAGATATATATGTAATGTATATCAAACATGCATTTGCCGTTTTGATTTTTATGCATTGCATCAAAATTATTCAAAATTTATATATCCTTTCCAGTTTTCAGTAAAATTCCTAGTTTTGGTAGGATTGTTAGATTTATTGCATGTTCCAAAAGTGCTTTATCGGAGATGTGTATAGGCCTACGTTTTCGGTCAGTTCATGACGTGTTCCAAAACTTTGCTATCGGAGATGTGTACATATCGACAGCCAGGCTAGAAAATCACTCAAGTGTAAAAAAGGCATCAGGGTTTATATAGCCGGTAAAATAAGTGAGCGAATCTGAAAGAAATATGGCGGAAAAGGGAGCACGGGAATGAAATAAGTCGTACAAGGATGAAAATATCACATTTTTAAGAGTTCATGTCAGCTTTAAATATAAAACCCGGACCCCCCCCCCCCCCCAAGACCCATGAATTGACACAAAATAGTGATAAATAAAAATAACACAATCTTGTATGTATTTAGATCACATAAATTCATTTATATACATAACTACACTAATGCTTGGTGTTTTGCAAACATATTAAGAGCAAGGTTGTTTTTTTTTTTACTGTTTTCCTTTGGGAGTCATAGCTTTCATCTATCAATTCATTTTTTTTATGTTATGCTTCTATGGATCTTTTGATATATTGTATTATACTCAGGTGACCGTTTAGGCCTTTTCGTAATTTTTGATTTTTTTCTTTGTAATATCGTATTATACTCAAGTGACCGTTAAGGCCTCTTGCTTTTTTTTAAATTTGGATTTTTTAAAATCCATGTTTGATATTTCCGTGACATTTAACATACTAGTAGACTTAGTAATTAAATAATGATTTTGTATTCTAATCTTTTCGATAATGTACACTTACCTCGTTTGATTGATACATAATCAAATTTCGTGTATTATGGTTTTCATTTTATTTATTATCAGAATTGAAAATTTTGTCAAAATAAGAGTAATCATTTCTTTTTAAATGAAAATGTTCTCTCTTTTGTTTTTACTGATCAAATTATAGAATCCATATTTAGTCTACAAATGTTCATAAAATGTTTCGTTATTTTTGTCAATAAAAGCTGATGTGTGCTATCTGAATTGCATTTTTAATTTCTTTCATATCAAAGTAGGATCTATCAAAATCCCGTAAATGTCTTAGAGTATAGTTTTCTAACTCTATTCATTTCAATATAAGTCAACAAAACACAACACAAGGTATGTAAATCAAAGTGTGTAACTATATATTTTCATAAAAGATGACATATCAAATTGTTAGTTTCTAGTAGCATTATGTTCTCTCTTTCGGATATACAGATATGAAAATACGTGACATATATATAACTTCATTAATACAAATAAAATAGTAATAATTGGTCTGCGTATTTATTCTACTTTCATACGATATCAATATAAGAAGCAACATACTGTCATATTAAGCATGACTATAGACTAAGTCTGCAGCAATTCACAGATTGTTTGTATTCTTAAAGTTGTTGCTTTTGTGATTTTGTTATACGGATTTTGTAGTAGAGAATACCGGTAAGAACGAAGCGCCTCCTCATAGCCTCCACAAATCTGTTGACATATCCCCAGTATTTGCCATGATATGTCGCGACAGTTTAGGGGTGCTCGATTAGACAATAACAGAGTCTGTAGGTCCTGAAGATGTTGCTTAGCCCTAACTGTATTACCCAGCCTGTGATGATTCAGCACAGACAACATGTGAAGCATCACTAGTGAAGGGACAAGTAATACACACATTCCAGAGAACTCCTGTTCCAACACCAACTCATCAATGTAAGAGCAACTAATGTATAACTTAATATCATACATCACTCTAGTTTTTCTTATGCTTTCGTTCAATGGTACCTGAACCTTGGTGCTTCTGTAAAACTCTGCATTTTCGTGATTCCAAAACATAATATGGGATCCAGACATCCTGTCTAGTACTCTCTGTAAACACCTCAAAGAGTTTTCATACCTTCCGATTCTATAAAAGTGCATGGATAGATATAGAGTATCAGATGCGGAACCTACTTTCGAAGCTAACTTTAACAGGTTACAAGACGTATGATTCAGATATGTTCGGTTTCTGTTTAAGATTTCAGTAGATGTACGTACAAATCTCGATATATAGAAAGTGGCGTTAATAAGTGACTCTGATGTCATACCCTGGATAGCTGCTAACTGATAGATAGTCACTGTTGATCTTAGAGACTTTTCAATTGCAATCATACGCCTGAAAAAATCCGTTAAATCCAAAATAGGTACACCTAATCTAGATAAGTGAGCAAAGAGTCTGATATTTAAAGTAACGTTTGATATTATGCTTCTCTCATCTGTACAAAACAATAGTGTTTTGTTGATGATTGCTTTGCTGAAGTAAGGTCTGAGAGTTGGACTTAGTAGAAAACATGATATCCCTCTAAAATACAAATCATACAATTGATTAAAGAGTAACCATTGTGCTGAACCTTGAACTTTCATTCTAAACATGTTGTTCTGTGGAATAAAGAAGTTTGGACATTCACCAGTTCGCACAAAGTGTATTAATAATCTAAAGCATTTCCAAAAACAAATATTAAGTAGGTTCCTAGGTGTCCACATTAATACAGGTTCTTTTTGAATGACCCAAAATAAAATTGTTTTCATGAAATACGAACAAAGTATTGGTTGGTTGTTTTCAAAATTGATCACCTCTTTCATGAAAATCTTCAAAAGACCATAGCACAAAAACTGACAATGATTCATGGCAAAAACAAGTTTCTGTTCTGCCATTGAAAATGATATTCTCCATTCACTGTTTGTAGAAGAGCAGGATGGCATGCTACTGATTAACACGACATGACACCCCATTTCTATTATCTCAGAAATTACACTTTGTGGAGGCCAGTTCGTTTGCAAACATCTCTGTATCCACGGTGATGCTATGATCGGCCACTGAAGGGATTGTAAACATAACACTAAGTCAACTTCTTGGCCGTGCTGAAAGTATTTAGCGCAAGGTCCATGTTCAGTAGACATAGCCGTTATAGAGCCCATATTTCAAAGTGACTGCAAAGATATCGTTCTGAACAAAGAACTGTAAATATAGAGTCCGTTATTGATATTTACACAGGAGGATCTCACAAGCTCATTATACGATTGAGTCATCAGCTTCAGTCTTGTGAACCCGGGGGGGGCAGTCCTTTGGTTTCCATCAATATCACAGTGTAGCTTTGAATTCGGCAAGGATTGATATGAGAGAGATCGCAAATCACTTTTTGATCTAAAGGCCAGATCATATAATCGACATCTGAGGTACTGAATCTAAATCCTTCACGAAAACTTCCACTCTTTACAAAATGGCTTCCTTTCGCGATGCTTGCTGCGCTATTCAACATATCCTCAGTCTCCGAGATATCTCTCCTGAACCTCACTTCTGTAAAGGTTCCCACTTTGAGACACAGTGCTACGCTAGTGAGTTAAGACTAGATATAGGCATTTCTATGCAAATAAACTAATTAAAATGCCCAAGGACTATATTCATTATACAGAGACAATTAAAACTTATTGTCTAATACATACTTGGTACGCACAACATGATATACACAGTAAACATTATGACGTCATATTATGACGTCATTGTTCTTTAATACACAAGATTATAAAGGATATCAACAAAAATGCTTCGGCGCAAGGGCGTGCTCTATTTTATTTGACTAAAACAAGGTATATTTAGAAGCAAAATATTTCTAAGGAGTGCTGGTATTGCTGCACAAATATCAACAGCTCAGTTGTTTAATTACTATTTGTAAAGTTTTAAGTTGAATCAGGGTACAGGGTAAAAATGCACTGTCCGGAATAAGTTTCCTCAAATTCCGATCAAATGAGATAATGCCTAGGATTTGTGCAGCAGTTTTATTAATCTATAGAATATTCTTCTAAGCATTATACAATTTTTATGCAAAACTAAATAGGGTAATCCCTTGCGCCGAAGCTGTTTTGTTGATATGTTTTACTACTTCTAGTAGGTAAGAACAATGAAGTTAAAATATGACGTCATGATGTGTACTGGCTATAACATATCGTGGGTACTAAGTATGTCTCAGAAAATAAATCAAAACTTTCTCTGAATAATAATAGACATCTAATGCGTTTTTACTAGCTCATTTGCATAGAAACGCCTATACCAAGCCTTAACTCACATGCGTACATAGAGAGCCCCTGACAAACGAGGTACTTCTTCCATTGTTATTCTTTATATGTACAATATTTTTTTTTTTATCTCTATTTATTTTAGAATTTGCTTGAATCTGTTTGATTTTTTGGGGGAAGTTTCCAGTTTTTAAAGTAACATTATGTAATCCCGTAGGAAGAAAGAGGAAACGCATGTACATTATCATCCCCCTTTTCCGTTATATAGAAAAGTACTTGTATCATAATAGATTCACTTTAAAGAAACTTAGCCATAAAAAGAGACACTGATATTATAGCTTAACTTTTATTTTAGTTCTGTATTGACCAAAATAACTTGGAACTGCAAGATAAATAACCAACACGTTCATGATAGCTAGAAATAATTTCACAGCATAATTATGTTATGTATGGAGAAACCAACTGCTGTAACTTTTAAATGACTAAAAATGAATTGTCTGAAATTTCTGATACCGGGATAACTTTGATGATACTTTTCTTTGATACCATATACTGGTACAGGCTCTATGTGATTATGATTTTAAATAGGAAAATTCATCTGTAATGTAAATTTCAAAGTTTTCATATGATCATATGATCCCGGTGTATTGTTCTGTTTAGGAACAACCTCGATCTGTATCATTTTAATTTGATCTTCGTAACCTTTGAGTCTTTTCATTTGCAATTTACGAGGGATTTCCCAAAATTTCGTAGACAAGCGTCGTTTTGTAGTAACCAGGTGTCATAAATTAATGAAACTTTCAAAATAACTAAAACTACTAACATTTAATATTTGTAATGTAAAACATTGCGTAATTACACAGATTTATCCTATTTAAATGAAATAATTCAATGTCTGATGTAAAGAGGCGGCGCAATCTAAGAATTCGCTATTAAAAATCGGTATATAAAATGTAAAATCTCGCAAAAAAGGAATTTCTTGTCAAAATTTCGTGGGATAAAAATGATAGTTTCTCAAATTACATAAATAACTATCTTGATTCCAATTTTAACGCATATGCCTTCATTAATAAGAATGTTATAACGTTTATTTGCACTGGTTAGACGCTTGACTGTTTAAAAAAAATGACGCCGCATTGACACAGGCGGCGCAATGGAATATGATAAAATGTAGATCGGAACTTTAATAGAGGTGCATTAGAAGAAACAAATGTTTGGAACACATAGATATATTCAAGTATGTATTATCTGAATGACATAAGAAGTTTTTCAAGGTATATATGAAAAACGAAGCAAATAAAGAGACCAGCCGAAAGAAATAGACAAAAAAATCGTCGTCAAAGCTACACAGTGCAACTCCATTCGGGAAGACGAACAAAAAGTCCCTCGGAGAAAAGGAGATTTTTATGAATTATTAATAGATGCATGCAATTTAAACTTTTTTGGCGTATATTTTAATGTTAAGTATATCATAACAATTATAATATTTCATATTTATTTCACAAATCTTTATGTTAAGGTAGAAAATGTGATTCTGCTAATTAATGCATTTTCCCCAAAAATTCGTACCAGCGACGTTTACGTATTTTTTGACGTCGAAGATTGCGCCGGGTGGAAGGATACGGTAACATTAAAATTCCAATTAAACGTACGTTTTTCAAGTAATGATGTTAAAATTTCGCAATTTATCAGCTAAAAACACACTTTGTACACCCACAAAATTATATAAAGATACCTTGATTTATGCAATAGATATAGACTCAATTTACGGAATTTTGGGACAACCCTCGTACATGTTGAAATCAATGCCTATTATCTAATTTCTATATGACTGGTTATGATTTTTTTTACATGACAGGCCATATGTATATGCCAGGCTATGATTCTAAATTCTATCTCAATTCTATCTGACTAGCTATGAGCTCTAGTCAAATATGAGTGGTCCTGATCTTTAGTTTTATATGACTGGCTTATAGCCGAAGTTCTATTATGATTTTGTATATAATCACATCTTCAATATGACTGGCTTTGATCTTCATTTTTACCTGACTGGCTATTATCTTAAGTTATATATGATCTTAAGTTACATATTGTGATGTGGTGATTTTTACAATAGCGTTATCTCTCTTTGTTTTCATACACTGTTTGTCATTGAGGGTGATTTCCCCATCTATTTTTAGTAACAGAGATTCTGTTAAGCTAAAGTATTCAAGATTTTCATTTAAAATAATTTTTGTCATTATCATTTTTCAAATAATGATGGAAAAATATATGTAAGTTTTAGTTAAATGTATTGTTTAATATTTTGATAATTTCAACATCACTTCCTGTGATCACGTGACTTCATAGTTTATGATTTTGCACGAAATGTTTCGCGCTAAGAAGACGGTGTAGTTGTTGAAGCCGAATTTTAGCTAGGTGTCAGTGTCTGTACTAGTAAATACCATCTGTAAGTTTATATTTTTTTTTATCTAGCTTTGCTTATAATAGTAAAGTATGTTTAGGTAGGGTTATTTTAATATTTGTAAAGTCAGAAAATGTTTATTTTAGGAGAATAAGTTTAAGCCATGTTTTTGTTGATAAAAGTTTTCATATAATATTGGCTATTCATTTTAATTCTAGTGATGCTTATTAGGCTTTTATTATGAAGAAGTTTAAATTTATTATACAAGATATATTTGTGCTATTGTTTACAACTACAGCTAGAGGTAACATAGGTATATTGGGTTTTGGTTAGGTTGTACAGTATCACTGTGGCCAATTGTGACCTTGACCTAAGTTTATGCATTGTGACCCTATTTGGGGTAAGATTTATATGAAAGCATATTATCTATTATTTATATATATTTATTCATAAGTCAGTTATGAGTGTGATATGTTATAAATCTTTATAATGAAAGGTCAACTGTCTGTCATAATTATGTATATTTATTTTATTCATTTTTTTTATTAATACATCGTTACATTCATGTGAAGTTACATTTGTAAGTAAGGTCATGTTTTTCTTTATATTTTATTTGTACAGCACACTGCTATTATTATTATTATCATCATCATTATTATTAATGATTATTATCTGACATCATACCATTATAAATGTTGTTGATCTGTTGATAACAATAAAACCTATAGAACAAAAAGCTGATTATCACAATATTATTTGCTATGATCTAATGTTTCTATATGATTGGATAAGATCATAACATCTACATGACTATATGAGCTGGAATTCTATATGGCTTTCTATGTTCTTAAGATCTGTTGAGTGACTATGTTTTAAAGTTTTGTATACTAGTAAATGGCAATGATAAATATTTAATTTAGAAATTTACTTGACTGGCTATGATCTTAAATTATATGTGGATATATAATCTTGAGTTCGATATGCCTGACTATGATCTTGATTTATATATGAATGGCTGTGATTTTGACTTCTACACAACTGGCTATGATCTTAAGATGTACATGACTGGCTTGTTCATGAGTTTTACATGCCTGATTGTGGTGCTGAGTAACATTGGCGTGGCTGTGATCTTAAGTTACATATAACCCGCTTCGAACTTCTTTATTTTTTAATTGTGTAAGAATGTGCTCCTTTATAAGACACCATTTCCCACATGACCAGCCTCTGATCATGGGAGGTCCTCATGTACTTTCGAGAACATGTATGAGGCATGAATGTAGAACTGTCTCTCTGTCTCTCTTATGAAATTCTCTAGTTAATATTTAATTCTGATTTGTGATGCACGTAAAAGGAAGTTGGTCTTTTCTTGCCCACATTTTCTAGGAATACTCTCCACTCTGGTAGTACTTAAGACTGCAAAATACATGCCTGAAATCTTTTGTCATATTTTGTTTGTGCTTGTTTCCTTCCTGTAAATCAAATAACAAGTGAAAACGAAGAACAAAGCTGAAACTAAAAAAACTGGCACCAAATACGAAAAGTTAATATGAACTCTCTCCAACACAATGAATGTTTTGTTTTTTATCACCTTAGTCACTCAGGTGACCTATTACTGTTTTTCGTCTGTCGATCGTAAACTTTTCAGCATCCTCTTATAATCATTTTAAAACCATTTTGGTATAGACCATCTGTGGGCAAAAGGGGAAGGGGTATGCATTCTATGGCTCCTTTACCGTGGCGCCTGAAGGATGCTGCCGAAACCAACAAAATCTATGTAATTTGAAGAAACCTTCTTCCTCTCTCCTGGAAATCAATCAATCAAACGGTTTACATTGTTATAACAAGAAATGATTGTTTGACCAGACTTGTAAAATTCATGGCTCCAGGGTCAGTAGTTCTGGAATCAGTAAAGGACTCTGTTGATCATTTAGTGAAAGGGTGTTTTTTAAAACCAGATTTATGAAATTCTGGACCACTGGGGTATTCTGGTGATGGACAGGGCTATATTGGTTTTATACAGAATTTTTTTTTCTCTACTGAGAGAAGTTAATCCTCCTTGCTATTCACCTATAATGATTAGTCACTGTAAATAATGTAATTGATGGGTTAATGAAATAAAAAAAAAAATACGTCAAGTAATTTTAATGTATAATACAAAAATGCTTTCATAGTCTAATGGTCAGGTAGACTTAATAGTAGGTAAATAAATTGAGACAAAAATACCAAATTTTTGTACATTAAATGTTCTCCAAAGACCAAGAGATTCCAATGTGAGAAGGAATGAAACGGGTTTCTATTAAGTGCTCAAGCGCCTTCATGGTGATAGTGACAAAGGGGAGCCTATTAGCACTGCTAAGTGTATTTAAGTAAATAGATGTACTTTATTATTTATTACTGAGTACTACGCTAACTATTTTGCCGATCTTTTATCATTCTGTTTCTCTTGCTATTGGGCAACATATCTTCTTGTTTTATTGTATACTTCTATGGATCCTTTATATTAGTGTATTATATTTAGGTGACCGTGAAGATTTTTATTTATTTATTTATTTTTATCCATGTTCGATATTTACGTGACATTGAAATACTAGTACATTTGATAATTAAGGTATTCAATGTATAACGACCATATTTTGTATCTAATAAATGAACGGTCCTATATTTGTAATTATGGTATCATTTTGATGGTGTTGTGAAATAAAAATACTCCACCAAAGAAATTTTTAAAATTTTGATTATTGTCAAATTAATTGCACCTTGAATTTTACATTGAAATCTATGGACAATGCTTATGTTATCAAGATATTGTAAAAAGTATTTTGAATTTCACAAAAAGCTCTTGGTGAAAATATGCATACACTCTCTCATTATTAAAATATGAAATAAAATTAATCATTTACCACAGATATTTTGACGAAATTAAAATTTTCTTCTTTGTATCAAGGGCAGATAACTCTTCAAAAACTTTAAAAGTGCTAAATGACCAGCTTCTTATATGTTATCAGTCATGTGAATTTGGTTCATTTCACTTTCATCATTATCTAGCAATGCAATTTTAACTAGTTTAAAATGATTCAAAATTGTTCAAAATCCCTTCATTATACATTGAATACCTTAAGTTTAAATAATGTCGATTCCTTCGCAACTTTATGTAGAAACAAATAATGTAGAATTTTTTTGGAATATTGCTTTTTATTCAAATTTTACTTATTATCATAATTGAAAATTTTGCTAAAATAAGAAAAACAATTTCTTTTAAATAAAAATTGTCTGTTTTGTTTTTAACTGATCAAATTATAAAATCCACATTCCTTTTACGAATGTGCATGAACTGTTTCGTCATTGTTAGTCATTAAAAGTTTATGTGTATTAACTGATTTACATGCTTGTTCTATTTTTAATTTCTTTCGTATCAAAATATGGTCCATCAACATCCAGTAAATATCTTAGAATTAAGTTTTCGATCTGCATCTTTTTCAATAGATGTCTCCAAAATACAACACAAAGCATGTAAACCACATTGTGATTAAAAAAAAAAAACTATACATTTTCATATATCAAATGACAAATAAAAATGATTTGTCTTTCGAACAGACTGATATGGCACTAAAAATTGAAAATACGTGCAAACACCGTATACGTGGAAATTTTAGCGAGACGCAAATTTAGCGATACAACTTTAAATCATGGTTATTAATTTTTAGCGAGAATCAATTTTAGCGATTTTAAAGTGCCTACTAAAGAACCTATTACAAATAAAACGCAATTTGTTTTTAGCGATATTCAATTTAAGCGATTTCTACACCCTCGATAATAATGCCAAAATTAAATTTTCGCAAAAAATTCTGCTTATATGATATAAATTCATGAATACAAATAAAATAGTAATAATTGTTCGGCGTATTTATTCTGTTTTCACATCAATATAAGAAGCAACATACTTATATATTAAGCATGACTACTAAGTCTGCAACAATTCACAGATTGTTTGTATTCTTAAAGTTGTTGCGTTTGTGATTTTGTTATACGGATTTTGTAGTAGAGAATACCGGTAAGAACGAAGCGCCTCCTCATAGCCTCCACAGATCTGTTGACATATTCCCAGTATCTGCCATGATATGTCGCGACAGTTTGGGGGTGCTCGATTAGACAATAACAGAGTCTGTAGGTCCTGTAGATATTGCCTTGACCTGACTGTATTACCCAGTCTCTGATGATTCAGTACAGACAACATGTGAAGCATCACTAGAGAAGGGACAAGTAATACACTCATTCCAGAGAACTCCTGTTCCAACACCAACTCATCAATGTAAGAGCAACTAATGTATAACTTAATATCATACATCACTATAGATTTTCTTATGCTTTCGTTCAATGGTACCTGAACCCTGGTGCTTCTGTAAAACTCTGCATTTTCGTGATTCCAAAACATAATATGGGGTTCAGACATCCTGTCTTGTACTCTCTGTAAACACCTCAAAGAGCATTCATACCTTCCGATTCTATAAAAGTACATAGATAAGTACAGACTATCGGATGAGGAGCCCACTTTCGAAGCTAACTTTAACAGGTTACAAGACATGTGATTCAGATATGTTCGGTTTCTGTTTAAGATTTCATTAGATGTACGTACAAATCTCGATATATAGAAAGCAGCATTACAGAGTGATTCTGATGTCATCATCTGAATAGCTGCTAACTGATAGATAGTCATTGCTGATCTTAGAAACTTTTCAATTGCAATAATACGCCTGGAAAAATCCTTCAAATCCTCAATAGGTACAGCTGATCTAGATAAGTGAGCAAAGAATCTTATATTTAAAGTATCTTTTGAGATCATGCTTCTCTCATCTGTACAAAACGATAGTGTTTTTTGGATGATTGCTTTGCTGAGGTTAGGTCTGAGAGTTGGACTCAGTAGAAGACATGGTATCCCTCTAAAATACAAATCATACAATTGATTAAATAGTAACCATTGTGCTGAACCTTGAACTTTTACCCTAAACATGTTGTTCTGTGGAATAAAGAAGTTTGGACATTCACCAATTCGCACAAAGTGTATTAGTAATGTAAAACACTTCCAAAAACAAATAAGTAGGTTACTAGGTGTCCACTTTAATGCATAATCTTTTTGAATGACCCAAAATAAAATTGTTTTCATGAAATACGAACAAAGTATTGGTTGGCTGTTTTCAAAATTGATCACCTCTTTCATGAAAATCTTCAAAAGACCATAGCACAAAAACTGACAATGATTCATGGCAAAAACAAGTTTCTGTTCTGCCATTGAAAACGAAATTCTCCATTCACTGTTTGTAGAAGAGCAGGATGGAATGCTACTGATTGGCACGACATGACATCCCATCTCTATTATCTCAGAAATTACACTTCGTGGAGGCCAGTTCGTTTGCACACATCTCTGTATCCACGGTGATGCTATCATCGGCCACTGAAGGGATTGTAAACATGACGCTATGTCAACTTCTTGACCGTGCTGGAAGTAGTTAGCGCAAGGTCCGTGTTCAGTGGACAAAGCAGTTACAGTGCCCCTATTTCTAAATGACTGCAATGATATCTTTCTGAACAAAGAACTGTAAATATAGAGTCCGTTATTGATATTTACACAGGAGGATCTCACAAGCTCATTATACGATTGAGTCATCAGCTTCAGTCTTGTGAACCCGGGCGGTAGTCCTTTGGTCTCCATCAATATCAAAGCGTACCCTTGAATTCGGCAAGGATTGACATGAGAGAGATCGCAAATCACTTTTTGATCTAAAGGCCAGATCATATAATCGACATCTGAGGTACTGAATCTAAATCCTTCACGATAACTTCCACTCTTTACAAAATGGCTTCCTTTCGCAATGCTTGCTGCGCTATTCAACATATCCTCAGTCTCCGAGATATCTCTCCTGAACCTCACTTCTGTAAAGGTTCCCACTTTGAGACACAGTCCTACATAGAGAGCCCCTGACAAACGAGGTACTTCAACCATTTATTATTCTTCTTATATATATGTTTTTCATTTCTATACATCTATCATCTCACTTAGTTTCAAAATTTGCTCTGGTTGATTCTTTTTGGAAGTTTCCAGTTTTTAAAGTTACATTTTGTAATGCAGCAGGAAGAGAGAGGAAACATATGCACATTTTAATCCCCCTTTTCCGTTTCGTAGAAAAGTACTTGTATCATAATAGATTCATTTTAAAAAATCTTAGCCATAAAAAGAGACATTACAATATAGATATTACAGCTTAACTCTTTTTAGTCTTGTATTCACCAGAAAATCTTGGAATTACAGGATGAATAACCAGCACGTTCATGATTGCTAGAAAAATTGCAGTATATTTATG
Source organism: Saccostrea echinata (assembly GCF_033153115.1). Taxonomy (NCBI): domain Eukaryota; kingdom Metazoa; phylum Mollusca; class Bivalvia; order Ostreida; family Ostreidae; genus Saccostrea; species Saccostrea echinata. The sequence goes on from NW_026889778.1 coordinate 25,761,147, forward strand.
TAATGTATGAAAACAAACCATCTTCTTTAACTTTTAAATAACTAAATATCAATTGTCCGAAATTTTTGACACAAGATGTAGGTTTGATTCTACTTTTACTTTGAAACCAGATAATGGTATGTGATTTTGATGTTAAATGGGAAAATGAACCTTTAATATGAATTTCAAAGTTTTCATATGATCATATGATCTGGTGTATTGTTCTATATAATTACAACCTCGATCTGTATCACTAATTAGATCTTCGTAGCCTTCGAGTCTTTTCAATTGCAGTTTACATGTTGAAATGAATGCCTATTATCGAAAGTTCTATATAACTGGTTCTGATTTTTTTTATATTACTGGCCATGGTCATAAGCTATATGTATATGACAGGCTATGATTCTAAATTCTATCTCAATTCTATCCGACTTGCTATGAGCTCTAGTCAATTATGAGTGGTCCTGATCTTGAGTTTTATATGACTGGCTAATGACCGTGGTTCCATGATGATTTGATATATAATCTCATCTTCTATATGACTGGCTATGATCTTCAGTTTTACGTGACTGGCTTTTATCTTAAGTTATAAATGATGTGCTATGATCTTAAGTTACATATGATTTGCTATGATCTAAAGTTCAATATGATTGAAGATACTCTTAAATTTTTTTATGACTATATGATATTACATTCTGTATGATTGGATAAGATCTTACATTCTATATGACTATATGAGCTGAAGTTCTATATGACTGGCTATGTTCTTAAGATCTTTTGACTTACTATGATTTTAAGTTTTGTATGAACGGCCATGATCTTAAATTTAAGATCAAGATCTAGTAAATGAAAGGAACCTATAGATTTCTCAATTTTGAAAATTAATTCCTTTAATGATGTTTTATAAGTACAGCTTGCTGAAATAAGATGTATCGGGGCATATTTTGTAGGTAGGCAAGACGAAAAATCATATTTTAAACTGTCTTTTTCAATGAAAAATTAAGATAATGAGTCATGAATATAGGAGTTTTTCCCCTATCGAACAGAGGAAATATGTCCAGATTGCCTACAGTCTCTCAGAAAATGGTAATTTGTATGTTCTTAGCCTCTTCTTTAAATTAATATTAAATTAAATACAGGTATCGGGATTAATTTTCACATGATTTCAAATTGAATTCCATGAAAATACTTTTTTTTCTACATATTTCTATTAGAGCCGTAAAGTACGGGAAAAAGAAAGTTTAAACTGATTATGACGTCCTAATGTATCTAGCATCAAAATGAATTAAACATTTTACTAGATCTTGACCTTAATGTGAATATTTCACTTAGAAATTTACTTGCCTGGCTGTGATTCTATGTGGAGATATAATCTTGAGTTCTATATGCCTGACTAACATTGATTTATATATATGAATTACTGTGATTTTGACTTCTATATAACTGGCTATGATCTAAAGTTCTATTTGACTGGTTTTGATCATGAGTTTTGAATGACTGATTGCTGAGTTATATATGCGTAGGTTAAATATAATTGGCTTTGAACTGATGATATTTCCTTCAACATCACAAATCTCCTTTTATTAATTCGTAAAAATGTGCTTCTTTCACACTCTATCTCATATGAACAGCCTCTGATCAAAGATGGTCCTCATATATAACTAGTACATGTATGAGGCATGAATGTGGGACTGTTATGGATTTATGTTATAAGATTTTATGAAGGACTAAGCACTGATCTTTGCCTTTCAATATTTTTTGGTAATGAAAATCTTAACAATATATTATGTAATTTCTCTATATACTAGGTCTATATGAAAAGAATTATTACAGGAATATGTTTCATCCGGACATCACTGGTTCCAAAGAAATTGGCCGGATGAGACAACATTTTAAAAAATTAAATTTTCTGAAAGGGACCGAAAGGTAACAATAAGATAAGTTTCCTTGTACTATGGATTATTTCTACATTGATTTAGATATTCTTTAATTATAAATATCTTAAATAATCTTGCACCTCTCTCTCTCTCTCTCTAACGAAATTCCCCAGTTTATATTCAATTTTGATTTGTGATGCACGTAAAAGGAAGTAACAGGATCAGATATTTTCTTACATTGTCTATAAGTAATTTCCACTCCGTAAAAGACGCCTTGTCTTTTATCACATTTTTTCTGTGTGTGTTTCCTTCATGTCAATAAAACAAAAGAAAACGAAAAAGACAGTTGAAAAAAATATTGTCACTATATTAAAAAATTCAATATAACCCTAACAAAAAGTACCATAGTTAACTACAGTAAATCAAAGTATTTTTACTATGGATTTCAGATCGAAATATTTTATCTTTTAAGATTCATACAAGTAATTTTCTGATATTAAAAAGAAATATTTCTTGTATATTTACACATTATTTCAAAAAATTACATCATTGATATGTAATTTAAGAAATATTAAGGCTCTAAATCTTCAAAAAAGTTCTTGAGTAAAGTTTCATAGTGAATCAAAGTATTTACTATAGTTAACTATAATAAACTATAGTTAACTATAGTAAACTTTTATTAGGGAAACTCTTCCACGCAATAGATATTAAATAGAACATGAAGACCTTCTGAAAAAAAAATCTAAAATAAGTCTTATTGGTAGTGTCTGCAAACCTTATATTTCCTGTAAAATATCTTTAAGCATGAGGATCATAATAACATTTTATTATATAACTAACTGTATTTAGGGAAAAAAGAGAGACAATACGTATGTTTTTAGTCAAGGTTTTTTTTTCACTTTCTCATGTATAGAATGGGAATTTCATGTTTTTCAAGTAATCATCTTTTGGAAAATAAATCGAGCTATGTTTCGTAAACTTTAATATAAACAATTTAAAGAACAAAAAAAAAAAAAAATCAGGAAAGACTTAACCTGACCCGCAAGAGCCCAGAAAGCAAATGCTAAACTTTTCTAAAGAAAACATCAAGCTCATATACGTGGGAAAACTTAACAGTCCATTTATGTACTGTACGCGTTCATAAATTGGCCTATGAAAAATTTAGCGAAATCAATGGGTACGAAGCCTTTGGCATAATCATGAATTAGCGCTTCACATATCCGTGCCGTGTTTTATATTTTAAATGATGTCTTAGCGGTATTCATGAATTAGCGCATCTTTGTCCGCGATTTTATCACGATTGACAACTTGAAATGCGTCAAGGGGATTAACATAGAACAGAGGGCAAACTAAGACAATATTTTAGACTCTAAATACAATGGCGGAAATCTTAGTTTATGAAAAGAAAAATAAACATTTATTTTTTTTTAATTTTGAAAACCATAAAATGATGAAGTTTCTGTAACTTTTTTCGGTTTATTTCTTCGAAAAATTTTATAATGATTTCATTTGATAACTTTCTGCTTAATCAGGCAAGAGGAATGACTATTCGATCTAAGGAAGGGCTAGAATTTAGATTATTGAAATTTTCCACTTAAAATTAATTCCTCACATTACTATGTTTTTCAAAGCTTCTTTAGGGTGAAATTCGATTAGAAAGGACAAACTGCCATCTTGTAAATGTTTTGGACAAAAGTTTTTTTTTTCAAGATCTTAAAACTATTATTTATCCAACTTATTTTGAATTGCTCACACATGGTATCTACTGGCCCTGATTAAGAGCCTGCTTTACTTCTATATATTTTCAACATTTTTTTAAGAATAGTTTCTGACAATGTTTAAAGTATGTGTGCATGTCAAAACATGCAACCTGTATTTGTCATATTCTAAGAACTATGCATTTTTTTTTTAAATTATCAATTATCTTAAGTTAGATTGTAATCAACACATTCATAATTAAGTTACTAGTAAATAGGGCGCAACTGGATTTCTTTGCGTCTATCAACATTGACGATTGAAAGAAAAGAAGAAAAAAAAACAGAGAAGTTACCATTTTTAAGACACAGCTAAAGAAATACAACCTGATCCCATTGAAAATTGACTCTGTCGTCAGAAGCTTGAAATATAGCATCTCAAAGAAACAAAGAATCAAATGCTTCTAAAAAAAGAACAGCCTGATTTTGTTTTCGTACACTGATCAAGTTATACAAACAATAATTTTCAGCAATACAACGTCTGCTTTTAGATTTTGTAAGAACCATTCCTTACGCAAGTTGAGGATTTTCTATACAAATTACCATACTTGAACACTTGAGAACGTCTTATAGTCTACATTAAATGAAGAAATATGTAACTCTATCTATCACCGGTCATTTACTCTTTTGAAGACAGTTTTACACTTGGAAGTGGAACTGGAACTTTATCAACTAGCAAATGTAACATTTTTGATTAGAGATCACTTCTCAAAAATTTTAGTATACATCACAAAAATCAACCTACATTGAATTTTCCTCATTTTTATGCCCCCATTATCGGAAATTCAGGAAATATTGCTTTTGGTCTGTCCGTGTCTGTTTGTCCGAAAATTCTTTAACCTCCACTATACATGCTAGAGCTTTCAAATTTCACACATTTGTATTTTTTGTGGCAAAATTTTTCTGTTAATACATATAGCAAAATTTATGACTTCCTGTCTTTAACCTTTGAGTTTAATCTACTTTTCAAAACTTCAGTCTTGGCCATAACTTTCAAACGGTTGGTGCTAGGACATTCGTATTTGAAATTGTATTCCTTGTAACAATACCTTTTGTTGACACCCAGTTTTTAATTAATGGAATTGGAGTTAGGAAAATTTTAACCTTAGCCATAATTTCCGAATGGATGGTGCAAGGGCTTTCATAATTTACATGTGCATGTATTCCTTGTGATAATACTTTTCCTTGTTACCTGCATTTTTTTTTTACCTCAGGACTTTAACCTTACTTAAATCTTGGATATGTGCCGCCATGGGGGAGGGGGGTGGCATCAGTGTCTAACAAACACATCTAGTTTTTTTTTCATTAATAATACTTCATTGCATTCTTGCAAATGAAAATGCTTGCACAGTTTTCCTTTGTACATGAAGATGTGTGTTAATTTCATGACAAGGAGATAGCTGTGTTGTAAATGAATAAGTAACATTGATTTTGGTTCCTCTTTTGTATTCTCATCTGTTTGAAAAAAAAACAACACTTGTGCTTCAAGTTAAACTATCGGTCATGTACTGCTTGCGATAACTTGTCTCTCCGTATTTACCATGTTATCTTATATACAGGTAATTTTAGGAAACGTTGTAAAATACGCAGTGGTTTATCAAATTTCATTTTAAGGAATACTCAAGCATGAGGCAACAAATGTTTCTATGTCATTTGTCTGTAATATATTTCCTGACAGATGTGCGCTGTATTATCATATTTTGATATATTTTTCAGTAGAATAATATACCGCGCAAAGACCTCGGGTGGGCATATTTCCCAATATTCAGTCAATAGCCTATAATTATTTTTTGGACAGACATTAGGACACTTCCTGAAAGCTTGATGGTTAAATTAAAATACACAAGAAACAATACGGTGAGAGATACCCAAAACCACATATATGAATAGGTACAGTCATCTGTTTATTGCCCTTGGACAAATCATTCAACAAAACATACTTTTAGACATCGAGAAACAAACTTTATATTAAGTACGTACAAACCTTGTGAGCTTCGTCTGTTTATCAATATATCTTATGGCAATGAAGCAATTTACTAGATTTTTTCTATTTTATCAAAGACCATGAAAATACAATATCATTTACAGAATTAAAAAAGTTAACGTCTAGTAAATGCCTCGACAAGTAGTAGTTCGACCTTCTTAAAAAGTTTCCCTAAGAACTGTTTTACAGATCTTTCTGTGATAGATCCATAATACAGTATAATGCACTTTTTGATATTAAACTCCGAAATACAGTTCATGAATCTAAATGCCATACAGTGTTCTCAGTTCTCTCGAATAATTTTCTTTATTCTTAAAATTGTTGCCCTTTTAATTCTATGCTGAGGATATTGTTGTAGTGAATATTGATAGGAATTAAAAGCATCAATGTAATCCCCGCAGATTTGCTGACAGATCCCCAGTATCTGCCAAGATATGTCTCTGTAGTATATAGGAACACGATATCCAACATCATTCAATAAAAGATTTCGGAGTTCCTGTAGGGATTGTTGTGACCTGTTTGTATCCCAAGTTTGTGGAGATTCAGAACTGATAACATGTGTAGCATCACCAGAGGAGGGATATATAGCTAGCTTCGGACTCATCTTCTGTCCTAGCATCAGTTCATCAAGGTACGTATTAGCATGGGATAACTTGATGTCAAACACTACAGCTTTTTTCATTTTATCACTCAATGACACTGCCACCATGGGACGTCTGTACCTGTCTATCATGAGAACACCATTATATAAAATGCAAGGAATAGTCATCTTCTTTTGTGCTTTTTGTAGATACCTCAGTGATTGCTGATATCTACCGATCGTATAGCAGTATATACATAGGTACAGAATATTTGATACATATCCTATTTTAGAAACTAACCTAAGCAGATTACATGATACAGGAATCAGATGCGATACATTTTTGTTGGCAAGATAACTACATTTGCATAAATATTTCTGTAAAGAAAATACAATATTGCAAAATAATTCCAATGTCATGTTCTGCATAGCCACTTTCTGAACAGGAGTCAGTGCTAATTTAAGTAACTTTTCAAATTCTCGAATATACAGTGTGAAGTCTGTCAAATCATTTAATGGAAAACACAATGTAGTTATTTCCGAAAAGAACCCAATATGCAAGAAATCGCTGGAAACGATGCTTCTCTCATCTGTTGTAAACGACAATGTTCTGTGGATGATGGCTTGGCTAAGATAAGGTCTGAGAGAAGGACTCAGTAGGAGGCATGGTATTCCCATGCAATACAAATCATATAATTGACCAAACAATCATGATTGTGCAGAACCAGATACTTTTGACCTAAACATTTTGTTTTGAGGAATAAAAAAATTCGGACATTCACCAATTCTCACCCAGTTTATTAATAATCGGAAACACTTCCGAAAACACAATAAAATTGTACGAGGAGTCCATTGTAGTGAATCTTCATTCTGTATAGACCAGAATAAAATTGTTTTCATGAAATAAGAACAAAGTATCGGATTGTTGCTTTTCAAAATGATCAACTCTTTAAGGAAAATCTTTAAGAGACCATAGCACAAGAACTGACAATGATTCATAGAATATACAAGTCTCTGTTCTGCAATTGAAAACGAAATTCTCCATTCGCTGTTCTTATCAGAGCAAGACGGAACACTACTAATTGGTACAACATGACATCCTTTATCTAAAATATCAGATAAGACACTTCTATCAGGCCATTTCTTTCACATCTTTGTATCCACGGCAATGCTATGGTCGGCCAGTGAGGAGAATGTAGACATGTTCCTAAGTCATTTTCTTGAGTGTTGACTTCGAAAGTAGCACAAGGTCCATGTTCGATGGACGATGCTAGAAAAAAAATCATTTTTAACATGCTGCAAACACTGCTCTCTGAATAAAGAACTAAATAAATATAGTTCATTATTAATATTTAAACAGGAAGATCTCACAAATTCATTAGGCGACTGAGTTATTACTTTAGTCTTGTAAACCCGGGAGGCACCGATCTCCAACAAAATCAAAGTGTGTCGTGACGGACGGTAGAAAATGGCCTGATGGAGCTCACAAATCAATTTATGGTCAAGAGGCCATAACATCCAATCGATATCTGACGTTTTAAGTCTAAATCCCTCACGAAAACTTCCACTCTTTATCATATCAGGTCCTTTAATGCTACGCATTGCCCTACTCACCACCTCGTCAATGTCCGCGATGTCTCTGCTGAATCTGACTTCTCTACGAGTTCCTAATTCTAGACACAATCCCACATAAACAGCCTCTGACAAACGAGGGATTCTATCCATTTGGATATGTATATATAACACTATACGACTTTTCTCTGGAAATTCCTTACATACAATATCTTCCATCTGTAATGCACCAAAGAAAAATGTGAGAAGAATATCCTTTTTCCGTAACGGAAAATATGTCTGATGTACTATTGTACTCAGAGAAATTAAAAAGAAAATAGTACTAAGTAAGAAATTCTTGATCAGAAACAATTCCCTCAAACCACTAGGATATATCTCAAGTATGGAGTAATACTCTTCTAAGAGTTGTATGTTATATTAAGCGCGTAAGGATATTTGTAAAAGTACAATAGTCTGAATAATGCGCACGTTAGATATAATCTTTGCTTTGAAATGTTAGTGCATGTAGAATGAATACGCAAATTCTAGTAATCATTTATAATGTTTCCTTAGATATGATAAAGACAAAACTTTACGAAAGATATTGACACAATTATTATGGAAAACTGAACTCACAGATTTGATGCTAGTAACCTCATATTTTATGCAGAATTAAATTTCTTAATTACATATGGAACCCAGATTAATGAATTCATGAATTATCCTATCAATTTGATGTTTATAAACGAGTCACAGAATATTAACATATGACTGATAATTGTTTTCATCTTTCTTGGTAGGCAGGATTGATTTTATATACTTGACTTGAGGATGAGTTATTGATATGAAGGGTATACTATATTGCATATAATATTTCTCCTGTAAAGGTAAAGTTCCGAGCTGGAAGTAAAAATTATTCATGATAAAGCATCAATTGGTTTTATTTTATCTACTTAACAATTTCATTTCCATTTTCCCACGCTAACAAGCTATTGGGTTTCCAAGGAAAGTCAGAAGTTCCAAAATTCCTTTGGACTACATGCATATTGTTTTGAATAGACATTATCATCATATCAAATCTTTAATCAGTTGGGACTTATGACAAAAGTCAAAAAATTTGAAAAAGAAATTTGTCGCAATTTGTTCAGGATCCATTGTTTGAAACTCTTATCTCTGAATCTGACGATGAATGTTATTTTTTCTTTCATCTGGATCTTCCTGTATTGATATTTCGCTAAACTAGCATTTGTAAAGTTAGGATGTATAGTCTCTTACAAAGCAAAAAATATGCAACTGCAAAATATGACAGACACTACTCACATTCTATAAAAGAATATTCAGAGACAAAACTAAATAATTGATATGTGAAGCTTAAAGGCAGATTTAGATTTTGGCTTACCCTAGCCTTCTCACCAAACGACATAAAATCATGCAAGTAACAATAGAATGAAGGAGCAGAGTGACAACCAGAAATAAAACCGTTAATAATACCTTTAATGAGATAATTTTCAATATTCACTTTTTTCCTTGCTAGTATATGTAAGCTCTTTTAGTGTAAAAGTTTTAAGTTTAAAAATTATCTTTGCTAATATTGGTTTTGATTTTATTTCAAGAATTCTCAACCACAAAAAAGAGAGCATTTAGAGCTCGTATTCTAAAGTTTCTTGAACTGAAATAATTTGTAATTGCCATGAAAATGGTTTGAAGAAACTACTGTTGATTTTCCTTTTGATTTGTATACGTTCTCATGAAATATTTTAATTACTAAAATGTTTAATAGATCATTTCAAAGATCTTCATTTGTTTGTTTATTTCCTCTTTCCTTATGAATACAAGTCACATTCTCTATTGGAAATAGTTGATCCAGATTAAAATAAACAAAGCAAGTATATTTGACTTCAAATTAAAATCAAAGTAATAATGTTAAGTATTTGCCATATTTAAGGATTCAATAAAAACAGATTTGCTGCAAATGTTCACCCACATCCTCCTTCAAGTAATTGTGCAAAAATCTCTAAAAAAAAAAAAAAAAAAAAAAAAAAAAAAAAAAAAAAAATCAGGAGATAAATTATTGAGCCCGAATCTGCAATGATTGAGGATGTCCTGCATGTGAATATAACTAATAATGGCACTGTTGTTCTTGAGAAAAGTTTTGAAAATTTTCTCTCCCTTATAAACAACCTCTGATCAAAGAAAGACTTTTTGTATTTTACTTGTATGTGGCATGGATGATGGACATGAAGATGTGATTTAGTAATGAGCGATGCTTGATCTATTCTTAATTTTATTATATTTTGCTAATGGAATTCTCAATAAATGATTTCGTTTTCCTCAACTTATTAGATTCCTGTATATTATAAAAGAAAATAACCAATTTGAATCATTTGATTATCAAATTAATTTTTAATAAATATTTTAAACAATGTGGCACCTCTTTTTCCCTCGAGATCCAAAAAAAAAAATGTTTGTTTGCCCTCTTCCGACTGAAAATAGCCCGACTCAAAACTATTTTAACCTCATGGAAAGGATTTTTTCTTTCATTCCAGAAGTATTTTTATTTTATCTAAATATATTTTGAAAATTCAGCATTGATGTTGAAATTTTCTGAGAAAAAATTTCACACCTACCTACGGACATACTTTTTTACCTCAAGAGAGAGAGGGCAAACAAATATTATTTTAAAGATGGCCTCATATGTAGTCTTGTTTTGTTATGCATGTATACGGACATAACAAGACCAAACCTATGTTCGCTCACACTCCAGATCTATAGTTGTACTTCCTAAATTATCTGTAAGTGCTTAATATTGCAAAAACAGGCCCCTAAGTGTTATTCATGATTGTGGTCCTTCCTGTTTATACACTATAAGCAGCTATTATCATATGTTACTAGGAAGAAAGGCAGAGCAAAATAAATACATGCATATTGTAACTATATACATTGCACTCCAGGAAATTCGAAAATAATTTCTTACATTTTCATATTGTATGTTAAAGAAGAAGCTTAAGATTTTCAGAAAAAAGTTTTGAAATTATTTTTAGGAAAGACAAATGTACTGGACCTCTAGAACCCAGTTAGCAAAATCCTAAACGTTTCCAAGGAAAACATAAAGTTCATATACTTTTAGAAATTTAACAGTCAATTTCTATTTTTACACTATATCAGAATGATAGATTGAATTGCTTGAAGAGAACGCAAAGTAAAGCTGCATTTTACATTGTGAACACATTGGTTGCAATTTTTATCTATAAAAAAAGTAAAACAAATATTTCATTAGTATTTTAAGAACCCGTTATATCACCTGCATATGGTGTTTATGTCTCTCAACTTATCCGATACTCATCGGCATGCTCTGAGTACGATTTTGAAAAAGAGGCAAGCTACTGACAGGATGTCAACGGCATTTCGAAAATTGATTGCGTTTTTGTTATTCTTTTATGTTTTTTTTATCACACAAATTGCAAGGATTTCATTTGATATTTCTTTTGCTTTGTCAGGCTAGAGAAATATATGTAAGTAATTGAGTTACGGAAGAGCTGGAGATAAGATTATCGAAAATTTCCAGTCAAACTTATCCCCCTCCCCCTTTTTTTCAAAAGGTTCTATATGATGATATTAGATTAGGGAGTATAAACCGCCGTTTTTTAATGTTTTTTGGGGATAGAGCTTAAAATTATACTTGACAATGTCCTATCTTATTTTTTATTTTTCAAATTTATTTTTATTTTATTTTTATTTTCAAATACTTGGAGATAGGACTTTTTGATAAGCAATTCTCTTAAGTAAGGTTGTTATACGCACATTTTATAATTAAGATAAATAAGAGGAATTGGATTGGGAAAAGAAGATTAAAGAAATTTCCATCATTTTTTAAGGACACAGCTAAAAGTATATAATGTATATAACCATTGGATAATTGACTTAGTCCTCACATCTTGAATATATTATGTCAAAATCAAATGCTTCTTCAAAATCAAAGAACAAAGGTAGGTCAGCTTGATATTATTTTCACAAAACAATCAAGATTTACAAAGAAGAAAGTTACATTGTATTTTCACTATTAAAACGTCTATTTTTACACTTCTCACAAGAATCACTCCCGACACAAGTTGAAACTTTTTAGCGCAGTTTTTATGTACCTTTAGTTAGCACTAGAGCCATATTTTGGTCTGTATTCACAGAAGAGATATGTACCACAGATACATTTTTCTCTTTTACAACCTGCAATTGGAACACTGACACTGACCAAGTGAGCCATTTCTTGCTCAAAGACTAATTAAAAAAAATTAATATACTTCACAATGAACCCTCTGGAATTTTTTTTGAATTGTTATTATTTGATGCAATCGCAAATTAAACGCAATTAGTTTATTTCCGAAAGCACAAGGTTGTAGATCTTTTTGACACTTTCCCATCGATTACTACGAGAATGAAAGAGAGGTGCACGAGGCGAAACCCCCTCTTACTTAAGTAACCACTCCCGGCTTTCTGTACTAGAAATAATTGCATTATTGTAAAGAAAATTCTTTCACGGTTCTCCTTTTAACACATGTATTATTTCGATATCATGAAGGTGACCGCATTGTAATGAATAAGTGTAATTGATGCTAGGTTATTACTTTTCTGTAGGGATGGCATTTTATAACCGGTTACTCGGTCGGAACGATAGTAATCGGTTAGAAAATTTGTAATCGGTTAGTCGAAAACAAATGGATATATTAAGATTTGAACGAAATTTTCTTAAAATTCCATTCCAACATTGATAAGTTAGCAAATTCATATATCTGTTTTAATTAGTGCTCTCTGGATTGAGATTTAGTGTTAATTGGTCAGTTTGTAAAGTGTTGATTGCTATTTAAACACCCTATCATTCCAAAGCCAGTCCTGTATACTGGTTTTTTGCTCTTGATTCAAGTCGCTGTCTCAAGGATTTTTTTGGGGGGCGTTTGCCAATAACCGTTGATAAGTGTTAGGGAACCAGGCTACATCTTCTCAGGATCATGGCGCATATGAGATGCGCATCTATGAGCTACTTCCTTAAACATTAAATTATAACCTTTTGGAACTATCAGTCCTATATCTAAATCAAGAAATGAAAAATATAGATTAAGATACAACAGAGATTAAGTTTATGCATGGCCGTAGGAACCGGGGGGGGGAGCACGGAGGGGCCGTGCCCTCCCAATAATTTTGCCGATATATAGATTACTATAGAAAACATTGATACTACGCAAGACTGTTAAGGCTTACTACGAATAAATCAACGGAATATAATCGTGCATAAATACATACCTTTTTAAACTGAATTTATTTTTGTGATGCTACTATAGTATCACATGACTTTAATTTTAATTGAAATAACATTGTATACCCCCCCTCTGTACGGAATTTGGATTGGTCACGTTATTTGACAGTCACGTGATAAATGTTTGTAAAGTGTACTGTATGTAGGTCATAAACAAATTTCAATATCGCAAGGGCATACCCTAGTTAGAATTAAAAATTTCAGTAATAAATTGTATCTACAAAACCTGTAGTTTATGAAAAGTGCTGCTGCTTTAAATAGAATTCGCATTTTATTAGTCTAAATTTCAAGTTATTTGGCTCTAGTCGAAATATGTGTGACCTTTACCATATATTTCATTTATTTATTTAGTAATGCTCTGGATTTCAGGAAAGCAGCAGCACTTTTCAAGTTAAGGAATGTTTCCGTTATGCATATTCAAAAAATGGTCAAGATCTATAAAGTGTATGCCCTTGCGAAAGACGAATTAATGAGGCACCCCGGAGTGAAACATGCACACCCTGTACACAAAAACACGGTAGAATTAAGTCTTTATATTCTCTCGATAGTTTTTAAATAATGGCACTAAACAAGGGTTTCAGATTTGTAATAATGGTCTACATAAGATTTGCAAATAATACTCTGTTTAATAATAAAATTCGTTTTTCACTGTGGAAAAATTACTTGATTTGCCCCTCACTGCACATAAAATGCGTCAAAGTTTACCATAATGACGTCATGTCGATAAGTGCATTGCGATCAGTGACTTGTTTATATCTTGCTGTGTGGGATTTAACCAGAGACAAAAATGAATGCAGTGGTAAGTTTTGATAAAGTTCATCACTCTTATGCAGTTAAAAAGCGCTAATTATTTCATTTTGTTTTGTTTTGAGGAATTGCTATATTTGTGTGATGTCACAGTAGGCATTTAGCGTATAAATTAGACCCCGCCCCCTTTATGCAGCCTTAACAGAGCTGCGTATATGCTTGTGCTCCCTCAATATAAACGTCTGTTGACCTTTTTTTTTTTTGCTTGTCAGGAAAATGCATGGCTGTGCCCCCCCCCCCCCAAACTGAAATTGCTTCCTACGGGCCTGTATGCCCTCTACAGCTGTCGTCAGCTTTAGCTTGAAAGTTAAATTCAAGTAAAACAATGTTATAAGAAGTATATGTATAAGACAAACCATAAATTTATTGTCCTGGGAAATCCATATTCAAAATACCTTTAACAAAGTTCACATAATGCTACAATATGTCAGCCACATCTACTTAGTTATATTCTATGACTGCAAAGAACCAAGATTACAAGATTAATGAAAAATACAATTTTATTTATACAAAATGTAAATAAAGGGAACGGCTACCAGATACTAATTCGGCTTTTTTAAAATAATGTTTTGATGAGAATAAATTTTCAGGTATCTATGCAATAGGTCCATAATTATAGTTTAATGCACAGATATTTTATGTTAGGTCGAAAATACAGTTTATGAATCTAACTCAGCTCTCTGGTAAAGTGTTTGTATTCTTAAAATTGTTGCCCATGTAATTCTATTTGAAGGATATTGTCTGAGTGAATGTTTATAGGAATGAAGAGCATCAACGTAATCCCCGCAGATTTGTTGACAGATCCCCAGTATCTGCCAGGATAGGTCTCTGCAGTATATAGGAACACGATTCCCAACATCATATAATAATAGATTTTGGAGTTCCTGTAGAGATTGTTGTAACCTGTTTGTGTCTCCCAGTCTGTAATGATTTAAAGCAGATAACATGTGTAGCATCACTAAAGGGGGGATATATAATACTGGCATCGGACTCGTCTTCTGCTCTAGCATCAGTTCATCAAGGTACGTAAAAGCATGAGATAACCTGATGTCAAACATAACAGCTTTTCTCATTTTATTACTCAGTGACATTCCCCCCAATGCACGTCTGTAGCTGTCTATCATGATAACATCATTATACAGCATGCAAGGAACAGTCATCTTCTTTAGTGCTTTTTGTAGATATCTCAGTGATTGGTGATATCTACCGGTCCTGTAGCAGTATATACATAGGTACAGGATATCTGATACAAATCCTAGTTTTGAAACTAGCTTAAGCAAGTTACAAGATATGTGATTCAGATATGTTTGGTTTTTGTTGGAAACATTAGCACATGTGCATAAATATTTCTGCATAGAAAATACAATTTTGCACAATAATTCTGATGTCATCCTCTGTATAGTAACTATCTGGAAAGGATTCAGTGTTGATTTAAGTAAGTTTTCAATTTTTCGAAAAAAAATTGTGAAGTCGGCAAAATCACGGAATGGAAAAGGCAACCTAGATATTTCCGCAAAGAATTCGATATGCAAGAAATTGCTGGATTTGATGCTTCTCTCATCTGTACTAAATGATAGTGTTTTGTGGATGATGGCTTGGCTAAGATAAGGTCTGAGTGTTGGGCTTAGTAAGAGACAAGGTATCCCTATGCAATACAAATCATACAATTGACAGAATAATTGTGATTGTGCCAGACCAGATACTTTCAACATAAACATATTGTTTTGAGGAATGAAAAAGTTTGGACATTCACCCATTCTTACCCAGTGTATCAATAATCTGAAACTCTTCCAAAAACACAATAGAATTGTACGAGGTGTCCATATTAATGAACTTTCATTTTGTATCGACCAGAATAAAATTGTTTTCATGAAATATGAACAAAGAATTGGATTGTTACTTTTCAAATTGATCACTTCTTTCAGGAAAATCTTTAAGAGACCATAGCACAAAAACTGACAATGATTCATGGAATATACAAGTCT
This sequence comes from Saccostrea echinata, assembly GCF_033153115.1. NCBI lineage: Eukaryota > Metazoa > Mollusca > Bivalvia > Ostreida > Ostreidae > Saccostrea > Saccostrea echinata. Next base: position 25,776,969 of record NW_026889778.1, read on the forward strand.
CTGTTCCGCCATTGAAAATGAAATTCTCCATTCGCTGTTCTTATCAGAGGAAGACGGGACACTACTAATTGGTACAACATGACATCCTTTATCTAAAATATCAGATAAGACGCTTCTATCAGGCCATTTCTTTTTCATACATCTGTGTATCCACGGCAATGCTGTGGTCGGCCAGTGAGGAGAATGTAGACATACTGCTAGGTCAATTTCTTGAGTTTGTATTTCGAAAGTAGCACAAGGTCCATGTTCGATGGACGATGCTAGGAAATAATTATTCTTAATATGCTGCAAACACTGCTCTCTGAATAAGGAACTAAATAGATATAGTTCATAATTCATATATAAACAGGAGGCTCTCACGAGCTCATTATGCGACTGCGTCATTAGCTTTAGTCTTGTGAACCCCGGCGGCACCTCTTCTATGTCCATCAAAATCAAAGTGTGTTGTGGCAGACAATAGAACATGGCCTGAGGGAGCTCACAAATTACTTTATGGTCTGTAGGCCATAACATCCAATCGATATCTGACGTTTTAAGTCTAAAGCCCTCACGAAAACTCCCACTCTTCATCAAATCATATCCTTTAATGCAATACATTGACATCGTCACCACCTCCTCAATGTCCGCGATGTCTCTTCTGAACCTGACTTCCGTACGAGTTCCTACTGTTCGACACAATCCCACATAAACAGCCTCTGATAAACGAGGAATTCTATCCATTTGGATATGTATATTACACTATTCAACTTTTCTCGATTTTCATCTTTTCTGGAAATTCTTTACATACAATATCTTCCATCTGTAATGCACCAATGGAAAAAGAGAAAAAATATCCCTTTTCCGTAACGAACAAAATATTTCTATGTACTATTCTATTCAGTTGAATAAAAAAAAAATAGACGGAGTAAGAAATACAACTTTATCAGAAACAATTCCCTCAAGCCAATGGGAAATATCTGAAGTAAAGAGTACTACTCTTCTGAGAGTTGTATACTATATTAAGCGCTTAAAGATATTTCTGTAAGTACAAGTGTCTGAATAGTGCTCACGTTAGATATTATCTGATGTGAAATTTTTATCCATGTAGAATGAATACGCAAATACATGTACTAGTAATCATTTACAAACAGTTTCCTTACATATGATAAAAGAAAAAAACTTTACAAAACATTTGGACACATATTATTGAAAAGTGAACTCACAAATTTGATACTAGTAACCTTAGATATGCAGCAATATATTTCTTAATTACATATTTAGTCCACATTAATGCAAATCATGAATTATCCTATCGCTTTGATGTTCATAAACGTGTCACAAAAATTAACATATGACTGATAAATTGTTTTTCATCTTTCTTGAATCATAAAATGTATAAATATTGCCTTGCTTATAGACCCCTGAGAGAGAGAGAGAGAGAGAGAGAGAGAGAGAGAGAGAGAGAGAGATATGGTGGATTTATATATAAAATGAAAAACTTGATGGGCAGGATTGATTTTATATAATTGACCTGAGGATGAGTCATTGATATGAAGGGTATACAATGTACTATGGTGCATATAATATTTTCCCGTTACGGTCAAGTTCAGGACTGGAAGTAAAAATTATACATGATAAAGCATCAATGATTTTTTTTTATCTACTTAACTACTACAAGAAAAAAACTATAATGCTGAGCAATGCATTTTTTTTTACAAAATCTCTCTCTATCTTTCTTTGTCTTATTTTCATTTTCCCACTCTAACAAGCTCGTGGGTTTCTCCAAGGAAAGTTAGAAATTCCAAAATCTCATTGGGTTATCATATTACATGTTTCGAATAGACATTATCATCATATAAAATCTATTTAATCAGTTGTAACCAATGTCAAAAGTCATGAAAGTTTGAAAAATAGATTGTTGCGATTTGTTCAGACTCAAATGTTATTAAAAGCTTATCTCAAAATCGGAATTTTCATTTTTCCCCCATTCGTCAGGTTCTTCCTGTATTGATATGACGCTGGTAAACGAGCATTTGGAAAGTTAGGATGTATGGTTTCTTACAACACAAAAAATATGCAACTGCAAAACATTACAGACACTTTTCACAATTAATACAAGAATATTCAGAGATCTCTTACAAAACTAAATAATTAATCTGTGAAACTTAAAGGCAGATATAGATTTTGGCTTATCCTGCTCACCAAAGGACATAGTATCATGCAAGTAGCTATAGATTGAAGGAGCAGAGTAACAAACAGAAATAAAACAAAATATCCTTTAATGAGATATTTTTAACTATTACTTTTTCCTTACCTAAACAAATGAAGCTCTGATTTGAGCTCTGAAAGGGTTAGAGCTAGAGCTTTCATGTCAGTCTAAAATTAGTATTTTGGGTTAAAAGTTCTTCCAAGAGCTCAAAACTATTATTTTTGCATCTTTTTTGCATTTCTCACATATAATTTATGTTGATCTTTATATAGTTCCTATCGATATATGCAAAGCATTTCCCAACACATAATTTCATATATTCTGATAGATTTCTTAAGTGGTTTTGTCACTTCCATTGAACATTAAGTTGCAATGGATTCATATGCACACGTGCTAATACTTTTTCTCATAATGTGCGATATGCCTCTTAAATATTTTTTTAAACGAGTGATTCATTTTCTGTGATAAAATTATATGGTGCAAGTATATATATCTGTTCAGATAAAAAAATTCCCGCATTTTGGACATCATTTTTGAATTTATAGGATAGGAGATGCAGATATTTTAGGGTATTGCTTAATCTTGATTGTGTATACATGTGAACAAAAACAACTATGGGATGGACTCGCATGCACAAGTGAAACAGACGTTAATAAGGCGCTAGTTAGACCTGAGTGTCATGAAGTCACGACGCTCTTAACGTAATATCACGGACATCATAAAAATTGTGCGCTTTCATTTTCTCTTTACAAGTATTTCACTTTGTATTTGATACAGAATTTGTGCTATCTTATCCATTCAGCATAAACATCAATATACCATTTCCGGCACAGATTTACTTCCCAAATCCTCTGTAAATGCTTAATACTGTAAAACGTAAACCCCAAGTCTTATTTCATAATTTTGTTCTTTCAGGTTCAAATACTATAAGCAACTATAAGCATATGTTACAACAACAACAACAACAACAACAACAACAACAAAAAAAAAAAAACAGAGGTAAAATAAAAAAAACCCCATGTATTGTAACAGTTACTAAATACTTACAAAAATTCCATATAAATTTCTTACACGTAATGTATGATTAAGAGTCATACCTTGATTTTCAAAAAAATGTTTAAAAATAAGGATTTTTAGAAGTGTATGCATACATTTTAATTTCAATATATAATTTTAGTATAATGAACAACTGAACTTTCAGATAAAAGCAACTGTATGTAGAAATACATATTATGTATGTTTTACACAAGGATTGGCTTTCTAATGCATAGATTAAGTATTTAGAGTATATCAAGTAATCATCCTCTAGAAAATAAACGAAATATGTTTCGTTACTTTTTAAATACAAAAATTTAAAAAGCCAAAGAAATTTTCAGGGAAAAAAAAATATACATATTATATTATATTTTTATAACTAAAATTTGTAATAGATGATTTCAAAGATCTTCATTTGGTTTTTTCATCTTTCCTTATGAATACATGTACAAGTCATATTCTCTATTGGAGATAGCTGATCTAGATTTAGATAAACAAAGCAAGTATATTTGACTTCAAACTAAACTTAAAAGTAATGATGTTAAGTATTTACCATACATAAGGATTCAATAAAAAAGGATTTGCTACAAATGTTCACTCACATCCTCCTCAAGTAATTGTGCAAAAATCTCTAAAAAAATTCAGGAGATATATTATTGAACCCTAATCGGTAATACTAGTAATTGAGGATGTCCTGTAAATGAATGTAGCTAATAATGGTCCTGTTGTTCTTGAGAAAAGTTTTGGAAGATTTTCTCTCCCTTATAAACAACCTCTGATCAAAGAAAGACCTTATGTATCTTACTTGTATGTGGCGTGGATGAAGGACATGCATTACGATTTGATTTAATATTGAGCGATGCTTGATTTTTTCATATTTTTATTATATTTTGTTAATGGAATTCTCAATAAATGATTTTGTTTTCCGGAACTTATCAGATTCCCCTATATTATAAAAGAAAACTATTAATTTGAATCATTTGATTATTAAATCAACTTTAATAAATATCCTTTTAAAAAAAGTTAAGTGAATCTTTAAGAATTGTTTGTTTGCCCACTTCCGACCAACTGGCTAAAAATAGACTTGAAACTATTTCAACCTCTAGGAAAGGATAATTTTTCCCTTTTTTCTTTTCATTCCGGAATTTTCTCATTCCGTCATCAAGTATTTTTATTTAATTTAAAAATATTTTTAGAAAATTTTAAAAGTATTAAAGTTGAAATTATCTGAGGGAAAAATTTCCCACCTACCAGCGGACACATTATTTTACCCTGAGTCGGGAGAGGGAAACAAATATTATTTTAGAGATGGCCTTATATGTAATCTTGTTTTTGTTATGCATGCACACGGACATATCAAGACCAGATCTATGTTTATTCACACTCCAGATCTATAGATTTACTTCCTAAATCCTCTGTAAGTGTTTAAACGTATGTCCTAAGTGTTACTCATGACTTTGTTCCTTCCTTATACTATACTATATGCTATATACTATAACAACGAAAAACGCAGAGCTGAAAAAAAAGGCATTGCAACTAAATACTTACAAATATTCCATTTACTTTTCTTATACATATTATATGTTAAAAAAGCCTACATAGAATTTCAGAAAAAAAATTAAAATAATAATTTTCAGAATTGTACTTATACATTTTATTTCCCAAAAATCATTTCAGCATAATGATCAACGGAACTTTCTGATAAAAACAACTGTATGTAGAAATAAATATTATGTATGTTTATCATGAGGATTCACTTACTAATGCATAGACTAAGTATCTCGCGTTTTTCAAGTAATCATCTTCTGGAAAATAAAACTAGATATGTTTCATTAGTTTTAATACCGACTATTATGAAGCCAAAGAAAATTTTTTAGGAAGGACAAAAATATCAGACCTGTTCACAGTTAGCAAAATCTAAACGTTTCAAAGGAAAACATGAAGTTCATATACTTTAAGAAACTTAACAGTCAATTTGTCTATTTTTACACCATTCCAAAATGATAAATTGAAATGCTTGAAGTTCTTTGCAGAATGCAAACAAAGCAGGATCTTAAATCCTAATCACATTGGCTACATTTTCTATCTCTAAAACAAGAAAAACAAACATTTCAGTAATGTTTTAAAAACATTTTTAATGATTGCTTTTTCCCTTTCAAATAATTTTACAAGGATTAAATAATTATCGAATTTTCCAGTCAAACATAGTTTCTTTTCCCATATGTTCTCAAAATCGTCTATATGATGATATTCGATAAAGTAGTACAAACCACCATTTTTGAATTTTTGGGGTAGAGCTTAAAACTATTTTCCCCACCTAACCAGCTTTTAATTCCCAACATATAGATTCTATTGATCCTAAATTAGTGCCTTGCTATTCTGCTAAACATTTCAAAAACTTATTTTCAATAACTGGAAGAATTTTAAAGTATGTATAAATTAGAGAAGTTTCCATCATTTAAGACACATCTAAAGGAATGTTTAAATATATAATCTTAAAGAAACAAAAAACCAATCTGAGATGAAAAGCTTGATTTTCTTTTCAAACATCGATCAAATACAAACGAGTAAGTTGTTTTTACAGATAAAGCAACTACGTTTAGATCTCTCACAAGACCCACACCTGACTAATTTTGAAACATCTTAAATACAATTTGCCACGCCCTAACACTAGAGCCATCTTGTCAATATTCAATGACTGATTCATTTATGTTGTTTTAATAAAGTCACTTTCGAGATAACACGAGATAATACATAATTGTGTGTTTATTTAATATCATGAGTATGATTGTGTTGCAAATAAATAACTCACAAAGTGATGTTAGGTTTTTACTTTGTTTTACATATGTTTGAAAACTTGTTCTTAAAATTAAACCACCCCTTTTCAGGAATTCTTTTTTTAGTGTTTATCTCATTGCATTTAAAGGAATATTGAGGCGTGATAACAACAAGAGTCACTGTCAGTGCCTGTTATATATCTCTTACTGATATTTATTGTATTTTGAGACCATCCGCGCGTAAGGATACTTCCTGAAAGCATGATGGTTAAATTCAAGTACACGTCAAACAATTCAATGAGATATGAATAAACCCACGTACATAAAATGCCTTTAAGCATTGAGAAACAAACTTCATAATGCTGAACTACATGTGAGTTTCCTCTATCTAGCAGTTAGTCTGAAGAATGGCAATAAAACAAATTAATTACACAGAAAAATAGAGATCATGAAAATACTTTGGAATATACAGAATGTTAAAAAAATGTTAACGACTAGCAAATGACTACTCGATATTGTGGTGCGTCTTTTTAAAAACAGTATTTTTCAGTAAATAGGCAGAAGATTAATATATATTTATTGACTGGGTTCGAGGATAACATGCGTTTTGTCAGACCCAAGAACCAAACTGTTTGCTTGAGGCCTAAAGGCAAACAGTTTTGTTCGAGGGGTCAGCAAAACGGATTTTGTCCGAGAACACATTCAATAAATATTTTATTTTATCTTTTACTTTTTTTTAACTTATCTGTTGGCTTCAATCATGTAAATTTTCTTCACTCGCACTGCGCTTTAAACTCGGTCAATTTCGTCATTGTCAAACACCAACGAATGCAAATAAGATTTAGCTGATCCCGCCCACAGTGTGACGTAAGCGGTCCAATACCTCATCCTTACTCTGCGGTCTAACATAGATTTTGTTGGACTTTTTTAAAGGATAGATTTTTTTTATACGAAACACCATTTTAAGGTATAACAATAAAGTAATCTTCACATGTAATTGATATCAAACAACAAAAATAAAGTTCATGAATCTGAAACAACAAATATAAAGTTCATGAATCTGAAAGTTACAGTCTATTCTCAGTTCTTTCGAAAAGTGTGTGCATTCTTAAAATTGTTGCCCTTTGAATTCTATGCTGAGGATATTGTTGTAGTGAATATTGATAGGAATTAAAAGCATCAACGTAATCCCCGCAGGTTTGTTGACAAATCCCTAGTATCTGCCAGGATATGTCTCCGTAGTATACAGGAACATGATTCCCAACATCATACAATAATAGATTTCGGAGATCCTGTAGAGATTGTTGTGACCTGTTTGTGTCTCTCTGTCTGTAATGATTTAGTGTTGATAACATGTGTAGCATCACCAGAGGAGGGATATATAACGCTGGCATCAAAGTTAACGCCTGTTCTAGTATAAGTTCATCAAGGTATGTATAAGTTTGGTATAACTTGATGTCAAACATCACAGCTTTTTTCATTTTATCACTCAATGAGACTCCCTCCACAGCACGTCTGTACCCGTCTATTATGATAACATTATTATACAGAATGCAAGGAACAGTCATCTTCTTTAGTGCTCTCTGTAGATATCTCAGTGATTGATGATAACTGCCTGTCCTTAACAGTATATACATAGGTACAGGATATCTGATACACATCCTACTTGAGAAACTAACCTAAGTAGATTACATGATACATGAATCAGATACGATACATATTTGTTGGAAAGATAACTAATTTTGCATAAAAATTTCTGTAAAGAAAATACAATATTGCAAAATAATTCCAATGTCATGTTCTGCACAGCAACTTTCTGAAAAGGAGTCAGTGTTTATTTAAGTAATTTTTCAATTTCTCGAATATACAGTATGAAATCAGTCAAATCACTTAATGGAACACATAATGTAGTTATTTCCGTAAAGAGCCCAATATGCAAGAAATCACTGGAAATGTTGCTTCTCTCATCTGTTCTAAACGACAATGTTTTGTGGATGATGGCTTGGCTAAGATGAGGTCTGAGAGAAGGACTCAGTAGGAGGCAAGGCATTCCCATGCCATACAAATCATACAATTGACTAAACAATTGTGATTGTGCAGGACCAGATACTTTCAACCTAAACATGTTGTTTTGAGGAATGAAAAAATTCGGACATTCACCGATTCTCACCCAGTTTATTAATAATTGGAAACACTTCCAAAAACACAAAAGAATTGTACGAGGTGTCCATAGTAATGAATCTTCATTCTGTATAGCCCAGAATAAAATTGTTTTCATGAAATATGAACAAAGTATTGGATAGTCGCGTTTCAAATTGATCACCTCTTTCAGAAAAATCTTTAAAAGACCATAGCACAAAAAATGACAATGATTCATAGAATATACAAGTCTCTGTTCTGCCATTGAAAACGAAATTCTCCATTCGCTGTTCTTATCAGAGGAAGACGGGACACTACTTATCGGTACAACATGACATCCTTTTTCTAAAATATCAGATAAGACGCTTTTATGAGGCCATTTCTTTTTCACACATCTGTGTATCCACGGTAATGCTATGGTCGGCCAGTGAGGAGAATGTAGACATATTGCTATGTCAATTTCTTGAGCATGGGCTTCGAAAGTAGCACATGGTCCATGTTCCACGGACGATGGTAGGAAAAAAACAGTCTGAACATGTTGCAAACATTTCTCTCTGAATAAGGAACTAAAGAGATATAGTTCATTATTAATATATAAACAGGAGGATCTCACGAGCTCATTACACGACTGAGTTATTAGCTTTATCTTGTGAACCCGGGCGGCACCCCTTCGATCTCCATCAGAATCAAAGGGTGTTGTGACAGACGGTAGGAAATGGCCTGAGGGAGCTCACAAATCACTTTTTGGTCAGGGGGCCATAACATCCAATCGATATCTGACGTTTTAAGTCTAAAGCCCTCACGAAAACTCCCACTCTTCATCATATCAGGTCCCGTAATGCTAAACTTTGACCTCGTCATCACCTCCTCAATGTCCGCAATGTCTCTTCTGAACCTGACTTCTGTACGAGTTCCTACTGTTCGACACAATCCCACATAAACAGCCTCTGACAAACGAGTTATTCTATCCATTGGGTATGTATTTTACACAATACGACTTTTCTCGACTTTCATCTCTTCTGGAAATTCTTTACATATAATATCTTCCATCTGTAATGCACCAATGGAAAAAGAGAGAGAATATTCCTTTTCCGGAACGGAAAAAAGATTTCTGATGTATTATTGTATTCAGTTGGGAAAAAATAGACTGAGTAAGAAATACAACTTTTTAGAAACAATTCTCTCAAGCCACTGGGAAATATCTGAAGTAAAGAATACTATTCTTCTAAGAGTTGTGCAATATATTAAGCGCTTAAGGATATTTCTGTAAGTACAAGTGTCTGAATAGTGCGCACGTTAGATATTTTCTGATGTGAAATGTTTATGCATGTAGAATGAATACGCAAATACTAGTAATCATTTACAAACAGTATCTTTAGATATAATAAAAGACAAAACATTACAAAACATTTGGACACATATTATGGAAGAGTGAACTCACAAATTTGATACTAGTAACCTTACATTTTATGCAGAAATATATTTTTTAACTGCATATTTAGTCCACATTAACGCAAATCATGAATTATCCTATCAATTTTATGTTCATAATCGTGTCACAAAAATTAAATTATGACTGATATTTTTTTCATCTTTCTTGAATCATAAAATGTATAAATATTGCTTTGCCTAAAGACCCCTGAGAGAGAGAGAGAGAGAGAGAGAGAGAGAGTGATGGGGATTTATATGTAAAACAAAAAACTTGGTAGGCAGGATGGATTTTATATACTTGACCTGAGGTTGAGCTATAGATATGAAGGGTATGCTATGGTGCATTTAATATTTGTCTGTAATATTTAAATGTTCTGGCTTCGGGGCCACCAACGCTGAGATTTTCTCAAATCTGAGATTTCTCAGAAAATTTGAGTTTTTCTCACCAAACTGTGCCACCAAATTAATATTTTCTCAAACTCAGACTTATCTTTTGAGTTTTTTCTTAAATCTGAAATTTTTCTCAAACATGCATGCCACCAACGTTTTTTCCGACTCAACTGGGAAAAAAATCTGAGATTTCTCAGAAAATCTTGAGATTGGTACATAGCAGTCTCAAATAAAATCTCACTGAATTATTGTATGGTAAAATGGTTGCAAATGATATGACAGTGCATACTTTTATCTATGAATACACGAAATTAAAATGCAAACACAGTAAGCATGTTAATTTCTCCCAAAACAAGATCATCCTGTGATATAAGTATTTAAGAAAAGGGGGGGGGGGGTGTTACGCACATGTAAAAAATCTTTTAATATTGTTCACGCATTGAAACAATGCATTTGGAACTTTACCAAAAGAATAAAAAGAATGAAAAAAGGAAAAAAATAAAGAATAAAAGCAATATTTTTGTGGCACGTTATGCATAACATGTACATCTTCATTCATACAGGAATTAATTTAATTGATTAAATTCATATTTTAGTGGGCTATTTATGGTTAGGCAAATTTATTAATTCACAATGTACATCTATATCAGAAAAGGAAATATGACTTAGACAAATTATCAAATCTCCATGGCCTCTTCTTTGTTCATTCTCCGCGCCGCTAGTTATTATTAACTTGTACAATACTCGCTGGTGTAAATTATATGCAAATATTAAAAGAATGTCTAAAATTCTGTGTACAAAGTTTGCTAAGCTTTCGAAATAATTTACAAATCACCATTTATTAATCACTGATGATAACAGTCTGTCTAATTTGATTCTTAACTAAATCTATAAAATTATTAATTAAGAATTGGGATCTACTTTATACTCACAGTGCATCACACACAAAAATCCTTGAACGTTCATATTATTTATAAGAATAAGCCTGACTCATGACCATTCTAAAGTACATGTATAAATCACGACAAGAACTTACAGTAATCTTTTTTTCTTAATACGACCACTTACATTTTTAAAGAAATAATAATAAAAAAAACAGGTATGGTCCTTAGTTTCAAACATTACATGATTACGCCGTAACTTTTGGAACTTTCATTTACGATATGATAATAGGAATTAATCAGTTAATTAATCGTCACTTGGTGATCGTATGTGAGATTGATTTGGGTTTCCAGTGTAACGACGTTTATTGTTCACTATATTCGTTGTTATCATATCTAAAAAAAAAAAGAAAAGAAATATTCTTCCGTGACATTTTCTTACAGGGGATCGTAGTATGTACTAATGTAGTCTCTTCTCCGTTTCTCTGACATTTTCTAACAGGGGGTAGTGGAAAATGCGATGTGTTATTTAGCCTCGTCCCAATATATGTCCGTATTTCAATTTCAGCTTTTTCTTTCTTCGGGGGAAGGGGGGGGGGAGGGGGGGGGGGCGGAAATTTCCTGACAATAAAACAATTTGTATCGAAATTTTCTTGATAAATTGGGATCATGTGAAACCAAGCATACATATGTTACCCGCCCCTCGACATAATGTCATTTATTATTTTTGCACAAATTTTACGAAACGCTTATGCAACTGCTTAAGAAAATTATGATGTGAGAAAATTAGCAATATATCGAGCATTTGATCGGCTAGTAAAAAATTACTCTGTGTTAATTTCTTAAGGCTGAGTTGGCAGTATTTAAGTCATTATTTCGGCGGTAAAATTTATTTCCTTTGATCACTTAAAATTATTTTTTTTTTGAAAAAATTATATTCTAGATAGGGACAAAAAGTCTCTTTACCTAAAATATTTTTGCTGTGGAGAATAAAATGTAATAGATATATCTGACAAATCATATATCTTGTAAAACATAATTAAAGAAGAAAAAAATGTGTAATCGACCAGCAAATATATTCCTGATCTGCCGATCTACTCTTTGTAGTCTTCTGATACGCAACGTCACAATGGGTTTTCAAGGAAAATGAGAAGTTCTAAATAAAAATCCCTTTCTATTTGGATTACATGTATATTGTTTCGAATAGACATTATCATCATATAAAATGTATTTAATCAGTTGTGACCAATGGCAAAAGTCATAAATGTTTGAAAAAGAAATTTGTCGCGATTTGTTCAGTCTCAAATGTTATGAAACGCCTATCTTCGAATCTGACGCTGAATTTTATTTTTTCTTTCATCTGGTTCTTCCCGTTTTGATATGTAGCAGGTAAATTAGCATTTGTAAAGTTAGGATGTATAGTTCCTTACAACGCAAAAAATAGGAAACTGCAAAACATGACAGACACTATTCACATTGAATACAAGAATATTCAAAGACCTCTTACAAAACTAAATAATTAATATGTGAAGCTTTAAAGGCAGATATTTTGGCTTATTCTGCTCACCAAACGACATAGTATATTAGTATCATTAAAGTAGCTATAGATTGAAGAAGCAGAGTGACAAACGGAAAAAAAATTTTAATGAGATACTTTTCAAAATTTACTTTATTCCTTCTCCGACAAATGAGGTATTTGAGCATGAAAGGGCTAGAGCTAGAGCTTGGATTATTGAAAAATTTCATGTCAGTCTAAATATTGTATTTTGGTTTAAAAGGTCTTCCAAGAGCTTAAAACTATTATTTTTGTATCTTTTTTGAATTTCTCACATATAGTTAATGTTGATCCATATTTAGTTCCTATCTATATACTGCAAAGCATTTCCCAACACATAATTTCAGATATTCCGATAGATTTTTAAAGTGATTTTGTCACTTCCATTGAACATTTAGTTTGATTCATATGCACACGTGTTAATACCTTCTCATACTGTACGATATGCCTCTTAAATAAACATTTTTAAAGCGAGTGATTCGCTTTCTGAGATGAAATTATATGATGCAAGTATATATATCTGTTCAGATGAAAAGATTCCCGCATTTTTGACATCTTTTCTGAATTTATAGCATAGGAGATGCAGATGTTTTAGAGTATTGATTGTGTATACATGTAAACACAAACACTTATAGGATGAGCTCGCATGCACAAGTAAAACAAACGTAAATAAGGTGCTAGTTAGACCTAAGTGTCATGAAGTCACGGCGCTTTTAACGCAGAATCTGCGACGTCACGGACATAAAAATTGTGTGCTCTCATTTTCTCTTTACAAATATTTCATTTGTATTTGATACAGAATTTGTGTAACCTTATCCACTCAGCAGATACATCAGAAATATATTTCGTTAGTTTTAATACCAAAAATTTAAAAACCCAAAGAAATTTTCAGGGAAGAAAAATATACATATTATATTATATTTTTGTTACTAGAATTTGTAAAAGATGATTTCAAAGATCTTCATTTGTTTTTTTTTCCTCTTTTCTTTTGAATACATGTACAAGTCACATTCTCTATTGGAGATTGCTGATCTAGATTTAAATAAACAAAGCAAGTATACGAGGGTTGTCCAAAAGTTCGTGGACAAATGCTTAATTTTCTTAATAAAGTCCGCAATGGTAAACGTGTACGATCATATCTTAATATAGACCATGATTTAGTGAATATATAAAAAATTAAAACGATGCACACTATTTTATGAACGTTAAAGGTGTAAATACTTTGTATATGCAAGCCGCACGGCCCAGTCTGACGTAACGCTAATTTCATGATAACTTCAAAAATATGGATCTTGAATTTTTATCACATGTTCATGGACACAGGCTAATTTTCTTTATTATGTCACACTGCCAAATGTGTGCAATAACATTTATGTGTAGACCACAATTGATTTAATTTTTAAATTCAAAACAGTACACGATAATTTACAAGCGTCATCAATATAAACACTTCGTATACACAGGCTGCACAGTCCAGTCCGACTGCGCTAGATTTATAACAACTTCATGAATAGGGGTATCCTATTTTCATCAAATAACAGTGGTTTTCCACTTCTTATAGTGTCTCCGAAATTTTACACACCGTTGAAAAATCGTATACTCCAATTTCAAATTAATGAACTAAATATATTCCAATAATTTCAAGTTGTTTGAATAAATATTTGTGTCTGACGTCGTTTCAACCATATTAAAACATAATTGTATGACTGGACGCTGTTCCGTTCGGATGGCTGACGTCGCTTTTTCTGTCAATTTTTGAAACATTCTTCTTGCGGTTTTCGCTTAAAATTCTCACTGTCTATTTAGTAAGCGATACTAGAGATATCAGAAAATGATGATAGCCGCTTTATTCGCAACACATTTGATTTTTATTAAGCTTTGACTCGTTTTATATAAAGAAAATAATCATTTTAATCAGAACATTTTATTTAAAAGTTTATGGCATTTTAACCCTTGTCCGTGCGCACTATCGGCGACCTTCAATGACCGCGATTTTTACAAAAATATTAAGTTCAAACAATAAAAACCAAACTATTCTGACTTTTATGTTCATAACTAATATTTTGGTATACAATAAGTATATCTTGAACCATTCATTTTGAGAAGAACGCCATTGTCCACGAACTTTTCGGACAACCCTCGTATTTGACTTCAAACTGAAATCAAAGTAATAATGTAAAGTATTTACCATATTTAAGGATTCAATAAAAACGGATTTGCTGCAAATGTTCACTCACATCCTCCCCAAGTTATTTTGCAAAAATCTCTGTATTTTGTTAATGGCATTCTCAATAAATGATTTCGTTTTCCTGAATACATTAGATTCCTTATCATATAAAAGAAAACTATTAATTTGAACCATTTGATTATTAGATTAATTTTAATAAATATTTTTTTTGTAAAAAGAGTTAAGCCAATCTTTTAAAATTGTTTGTTGCCTACGACCGGCTAAAAATAGACAAACTCAAAACTATTTCAACCTCCAAGAAAGGATATTTTTTCCTTTTTTTCTTTTCATTCCAGAATTTTCCCATTCCGTCATCAAGTATTTTTATTTTACTTAAATATATTTAGAAAATTCAGCATTCAAGATGAATTTTTCTAAGAAAAAAAAAATTTCCACCTTCCTACGGACACATTGTTTTACACTGAGTCGGGAGAGGGCAAACAAATATTATTTTAAAAATTGCATTATATGTCATCTTGTTTTGTTATGCATGTAAACGTACATAACAAAACCAGACCTATGTTTACTCACACTCCAGATCTCTAATTGTACTTCCTAAATCCTTGGTAAGTGGTTAAGCTTTACTGCAAAACATATGCCCTGAGTGTTATTCATGATTTGGTTCCTTCCTTTTCCTATACTATATGCTATATACTATAACAACGAAAAATGCAGAGCTGAAAATAAAATGCATTGCGACTATATACTTACAAATATTCCATTTAATTTTCTTACACATATTATATGTTAAAAAAGCATGTGTAGACTTTCAGAAAAAATTAAAATAACGATTTTCAGAATTGTATTCATACATTTTATTTCCAAAAGATCATTTCAGCATAATGATCAAGGGAACTTTCTGATAAAAACAACTGTATGTAGAAGTAAATATTATGTATGTTTCACATAAGGATTCATTTTCTAATGCATAGACTAAGTATCTCGCGTTTTTCAAGTAATCATCTTCTGGAAAATAAAACCAGATATGTTTCATTAGTTTTAATACCAACAATTATGAAGCCAAAGAAAAATTTTTAGGAAAGACAAAAATATCAGACCTGTTCCCAGTTATCCAAATCTAAACGTTTCAAAGGAAAATATGAAGTTCATATACTTTAAGAAACTTGACAGTCAAGCTTAAGACTTAAGTCAGAGCTTAAAACTATTACTTTCCCACCTTACCTCCTTTCAATTCCCCACATATAGTTTCCATTGATCCTAATTTAGTGCCTTGCTATGCTGCTAAACATTTCAAAAACTTATTTTCAAAAACTCTGGAAGAATTTTAAAGTATGTATAAATTAGAACAGTTATCATTATTTAAGACACAGCTAAAGGAATGTTCTATAAAACCATTGGACAATCAACTCCGTCCCCAAAATCTTTAAATTATATATAATATTAAAGAAACAAAGAATCAATTTGAGATTAATAGTAGCACAGATTTGATTTTCTTTTCAAAAATCGATCAAGTACAAGCGAGTAATTTGTTTTCACAAATAAAACGACTACTTTTAGATCTCTCATAAGACACACGTCTGACTTATTTTGTAACATCTTAAATACAATTTGCCACTCCCTAACACTAGAGCCATCTTGTCTACATTTAAAAATTGATTTTTGAAATATGAAGATAACGAACAGTATTCAATCTCGAAAGTCCAATGAAACGATACAAATTTGAATCAGAGCAAACACGGACCTCAAAATTTAGAGGTGGGATCAGGTGCCATGGAGGAGTGAGCATCCCCTGCCGACCGGTCATACCCGCCCTGTGCTCCTTGTCATGATCGGGTAATAACGGAGAAATCCGTAGACAGTTCAGTGTATAAATAATGGCCTAACAATTAGTATGAAAAACGTCAGTCAGCATTTGACTCAATGATAGGTTGTATCTGCTGACAAGGTCATTGTATCGACCGTAAAACTTGCGAAAAGATGACTTCAAACGAGACTGTTGATACCCTTGTTTTATCAATTTGTTTGTCAATAGTTCGCCTCCTTTTAAAATATGTTCATATGTAGAGCATGCTCTTGCGTATCGAATCAACTGAGAGACATAAACCCCATATGCAGGTGAAAAGGGTATATTGCTACATAAGTAAGTGAAGTTGACTATTGAAAAGTTGAAGTCATCACGTTTATCATAAAGCTTTGTTGTTAGGTTACCATTAACGTCTTTTTCTAGTCAAATATCTAAATATGAAACAGATGTGTCAGAATCTGTGGTAAATTTTATTTCAAGTTCGCTGGGATATGAATGAAAGTAACTATTGTTAATTGATAATACGTCGTCGATATTTCGAAATGTCGAGTTGAAAACCACAGCAAGTGTTTTCTTCTTCTCATGTAGAAGTTTTTGATTAAATTCTGCTTCATATGAATACAAAATTCATTTATTTTGTTTTACGTCACATTAGAGATTTTTTTTATTGATATAGAGGCGTCACCATATACCTGTGAAGGGCTCCATATTTTGACACATACTCTGGCACTAGAGCCATCAAATTTTGGGTTTGTTCCCGTTTTGCACATATTTGAATTTCAGGTATTGAAAAATGTGTGCAAAACGGGAATTTGTCCAGGTAAGATAATTACTTAATTGCTATGGTCTATATCATAGTTGTGAATTTGGAGGAAGATAATCTACGGAGAAATAGGGAAAAAAATTAAAAAATGACTCATTTTACATTTGATATTTTGATTTATTTCTGTAATTTCATAATGAGAAAAACTATTTTAAAACATACAATAATATCATAAATACTAATCAAAACTATAATTATATTCATATGATACTAACTGGACAAGTTAATCTTTTTTCAAAATTACGATTGAATTCATTTACACATTCATTTCATCTCTATGAAAACATGTGAACTGTGATACGAATATTTGCCTAAATTATCAATTTCATCTTCAATTGGGTTGGACAAATTAAATTTTCAAAATTTATATATATTATAATGCATTGGTAAAATACAGGTAATTCATGGTAAATCACAGGTGGAGATCAGACTATAATTGCTATCAAAACATATTTCACACCTATTGTTCTATACCTTATTATCAAATGTGTGCAACACGTGAACACACCAAATTTTGGACCTAGGGCTATTGAGCATTAAGGTACTTTATTGTACCTACACCTACCCTGACACACGGCTTCGGTATGGAGGTTTCATCCGAAAGACACGTGACTTTTACTTCTAGTACTAGCCACTTGTAGAAGGAAAAGTCATTTCGAAAGTTTACGTCTTAGGTTTGACACGGCGAGTCGAGCGAGAATCGAACCTTGGCCTCTCGATCACGAAGCAAACGCCCTATCACTAAGGTACTGTGACCTTTTTTACATTTAATAAAGAAATGTTTCATTCTATCTAGCACCGATCATTTTCCGCTAATGAAGTAAGTTATTACATCCTGAAATTGAACTTAAAAAATTGTCAATGAACAAGTGCAACATTTCTCGATCAAGGACATAAACAGACACTTAAAATTGTTTGCAAAATCTTTCCACAGTGAAACCTCATGATCATTTTTTATTAAACGCTTCAATGCATTCTTTCAACATTGCATTCTTTCAAATGAAAATACTTTCAAAATTCTTCCTTGTACATAACTATGTGTTTATTTAATATCATGGGCATGGCTGTGTTGCAAATAAAACATTCACAAAGTGATGTTTGGTTTTTACCTTTTTTACTTATATGTTTGAAAACTTGTTCTTAAAATTAAACTACCCCTTTTCAGGAATACTTTTTTTTTACAGTGGTTTATCACATTGCATTTGAAGGAATATGGAAGCATGATAGCAACAAAAGAGTCACTGTCAGTGATTGTTATATATTTCTTATGGATATTAATTGTATTTTTGAGACCATCCGCGCGTAAGAATACTTCCTGATAGCATGGTGGTTGAATTCAACTTCACAACAAACAATGCAAACTGATATGAATAAACCCACGTATATGAATAAGAATAGTCATTAGTTTATAAGCATTGGTCAAATAATATTAAACATTGAGAAACAAACTTTTCATAATGCTCCAGTACAAGTGAGTTACCTCCATCTACCAGTAAGTCCAAAGAATGGCAATGAAACAAATTATAAGAAAGTTCTATTACATTGTTATGACGCAATTTAAAAGATTATTTCATAACACAGTAAAATAGAGCTCATGAAAATACATTGGAATATACAGAATGTTAAAAAAATGTTTACGACTGGCAAATGACAAGTCGATATAGTTGTTCGTCTATTTAAAACAGTATTATTTCAGGTATATAGGCAGTAGATTAATATACTTTATTGATTGGGTTCGAGGGCAACATGCGTTTTGTCGGACCCAAGAACCAAACTGTCTGCTTGAGGCCGTTAGGCCGAAGGCAAACTGTTTGGTTCGATGATTCGAGGGGTCTGCAAAACGGATTTTGTCCGAAAACACAGTCAATAAATATTTTGTTATATCTTTTACTTGCACTGCAGTGTAAACTCGGTCAATTCCGTCACCGGCAAACACCAATTAACGCAAATAAGATTTAGCTGATCCCGTCCACAGTGTGACGTAAGCGGTCCAATATCTCATCCTCACTCTGCGGTCTTACATAGATTTTTTGAACCGCTCAGTAAAACATTGTTAGAAATGTTAGATTTTTTAAAGTATGGATTTTTATAGAAAACATGTTTAAAGGTATAACAATAAAGTAATTTTCATACATAATTGATATCAAACAACAAAAATTCAGTTCAGGAATCAGAAAGTTACACTCTATTCTCAGTTCTCTCGGAAAGTGTATGTATTCTTAAAATTATTGCCCTTTGAATTCTATGCTCAGGATATTGTTGTAGTAAATATCGATAGGAATTAAAAGCATCAACGTAATCCCCGCAGCTTTTTTAACAGATCCCCAGTATCTGCCAGGATATGTCTCTGTAGTATATAGGAACACGAGTTCCAATATCATGCAATAATAGATATCGGAGTTCCTGTAGAGATTGTTGTGATCTGTTTGTATCTCCCAGTTTGTGGAGATTCAGAACTGATAACATGATTGTGTAGCATCACCAGAGGAGGGATATCTAACGTTGATATCGAACTGAACGTCTGTTCTAGCATCAGTTCATCAAGGTAAGTGTACGCACGGTGTAACTTGATGTCACACATTACAGCTTTTTTCATTTTTTTCACTCAATGACACTCCGTCCATGACACGTCTGTACCTGTCTATCATGATAACATCATTGTATAGAATGCAAGGGACAGCCATCTTCTTGTGGGGTTTTTGTAGATATTTCAATGATTGGTGGTATCTACCGGTCCTGTAGCAGTATATACATAAATATAGAATATCTGATAGATATCCTATTTTCGAAACTAACCTAAGCAGATTACATGATACATGATTCAGATACGATAGATTTCTGTTGGAAAGATTAGTACATGTGCATAAGTATTTCTGTAAAGAAAATACAGTATTACAAAATAATTCCGATGTCATACTCTGCATAGCAACTTTCTGAAAAGGAGTCACTGCTAATTTAATTAACTTTTCAATTTCTCGAATGTATAATGTGAAGTGTCCAATCATTTGACGGAAGAAACAATGTAGTTATTTCCGTAAAGAATCCAATATGCAAAACATTGCTGGAGATAATGCTTTTTTTATCTGTTTTTAACGACAGTGTTTTGTGGATAATTGCTTGGCTAAGATAAGGTCTGAGAGAAGGACTCAGCAGGAGGCAAGGCATTCCCATGCAATAGAAATCATATAATTGACTAAACAATTGTGATTGTGCAGGACCATATACTTTAAACCTGAACATATTATTCTGAGGAATGAAAAAATTCGGACATTCACCTATTCTTACCCAGTATATTAATAATCTGAAACACTTCCAAAAACACAATAGAATTGTACGAGGTGTCCATATTAATGAACCTTCATTCTGTATAGCGCAGAATAAAATTGTTTTCATGAAATATAAGCAAAGTATTGGATTGTTACGTTTCAAATTGATCACCTCTTTTAGGAAAATCTTTAAAAGGCCATAACACAAAAACTGACAATGGTTCATAGAATATACAAGTCTCTGTTCCGCCATTGAAAATGAAATTCTCCATTCGCTGTTCTTGTCAGAAGAAAACGGGACACTACTTATTGGTACGACATGACATCCTTTATCTAAAATGTCAGATAAGACTCTTCTATCAGGCCATTTCTTTTTCAAACATCTATGTATCCACGGCAAAGCTATGGTCGGCCAGTGAGGGGACTGTAGACATGTTGCTAGGTCAATTTCTTGAGTGTTGACTTCGAAAGTAGCACAAGGTCCATAATCGATGGACGGTGGTAGGAAAAACTCGTTCTTAATGCGGTGCAAACACTGCTTTCTGAATAAGAAACTAAAGAAATATAGTTCATTATTAACATTTACACAGGAAGATCTCACGTCCTCGTTAAACGATTGAGTTATTAGCTTTAGTCTTGTGAACCCCGGCGGCACCTCTTCTGTGTCCATCAAAATCAAAGTGTGTTGTGGCAGACGGTAGAAAATGGCCTGAGTGAGCTCACAAATCATTTTATGGTCTGGAGGCCATAACATCCAATCGATATCTGACGTTTTAAGTCTAAATCCCTCACGAAAACTTCCACTCTTTATCATATCAGGTCCTTTAATGCTCAACATTTCTCTACTCACCACCTCCTCAATGTCCGCGATGACTCTTCTGAACCTGAATTCTGTACGAGTTCCTACTTTTCGATTCAATGCGACATAAACAGCCTCTGACAAACGAGGGATTCTATCCATTTGGGTATTTATTTTACAGAATACAACTATTCTAGACTTTCATCTTTTCTGGAAATTCTTTACATACAATATCTTCCATCTGTAATGCACCAAAGAAAAAAAAATGAGAGATGAAAATAGCCCTTTTTCGCAACGGAAAAATATTTCTGATGTACTATTGTATTCAGTTACAAAGTACTTAGTAAGAAATATAATTTTATCAGAAACATTTCCCTTAAGTCACTGGGAAATATCTGAGTAATTCCCTCCTAAGAGTTGTATACTATATTAAGCGTTCAAGGATATTTCTGTAAGTACAAGTGTCTGAATAGTACACACGTTAGATATTATCTTTGTTTTGAAATGTTTATGCATGTTGAATGAATACATAAAAAATCGCTTATAAACAGTTTCCTTACATTTAATTAAAGACAGAACTTTACAAAACATATGGACACATGGAAAAGTGAACTCACAAATTTGATACTATTTACCACACATTTATTGCAGAAATATATTTCTTAATTACATATGTACTATACATTAATGCAAATCATGAATTATTCTATCACTTTGATGTTCATAAACGTGTCACAAAAATTAACATATATGACTGATAAATTTTTCATCTTTCTTGAAGCATGAATACATATTGCCTTGCCTCTGGGGGAGGGTGATGGTGGATTGATATATATACAGTGAAAAACTTGGTGGGCAAGGTGGGTTTTATATGCTTGACCTGAGGGTGAATTATAAATATATGAAGGATATACAATGACACATATAATATTTGTCCTGGTACAGTAAAGTAATCACGACTGGAAGTAAAAATTATTCATGATAAAACATCAATGAATTTTTATTTTATTTACCATACTATTAGGAAAAAAGAACTATAATGCTAAGCAATTTATTTTATCAAAATCTCTCTCTCTTTCTTTGTCACTTATTTTGACATTGTCCCATTCTAACAAGCTAGAGAGTTTCCGAAGAGAGTCAGAAGTTCCAAAATCCCTTTGGACTACATGTATATTGTTTTGAATAGACATTATCAGCATATAAAATCTATTTAATCAGTTGTGACCAATGTCATAAGTCATAAAATTTAGAAGAAGAAATTTGTCGCGATTTCTTCAGACTTAATTGTTATGAAACACACAATATTTCCAACTTAGAGTCCAGATACGTCTTGAACAAATTAATTGTGTCAATGAATGCCCGGCCTGTTTGGTTGTAAAGAATCTATAACTTTATCTGAGTGAGTAGAAGTATCATCTAGTATAGAATCTTCCATAAAATGATTTCGATATTCAGCTAAAAATCTGTTATCTGCTTCGGGAGGGGAAGTCTGCTAGAATGTAGCAGAGAACTTCCAATGACTTAATCTAACCTATACGCATATAAATCGTGTGTAGCACGGATTCAACCTATTTACCCTTAAATAAAATGAACAATCGATCTATCTCCAAATCCGATTCCCCTACTGAATTCATAACAAACGATAACTTTCATAATTAATAGCACACAATATAAACAAACCACGGCTAGATCAGTGTGTAGACCAGTCAAGTAGAAAAACGAAAACACTACCATAATATTTGATAGAATGGTAGTACTATGATGTATTGTGTAATATTATTAACGTACGATATACAAACTAGAATGACGTGAATGAATGCGGTAAAAAATTGTAAGAAACAATAAATTTACGTATACTACTTCATTGTGAATTAGGAAAAACTCTAGTCTTTTAGCGGCAAAATTTTAAAACAAATCATTCTTAAAGACATACAGAAGATAACCATGATTTACTTATGTATGTAAAGAGATTTTCAAAAAATATAAAGTTAGTTTATGAAACTTCAATAGCATAAAGTCAGAACAAAATCAAGTTCTATGCAATGACAATATATTTAAAAAAAAAGGTCGCAAACTTTAACGCAGGTACAAAAGGTATGAAGGAAATAGGCTAAATTTTGAGAAAACATAATAAAAAAACATTTCCATTCTTTTTGGAAAGAAGAAAGGAAAGCACATAAATAATTCTTTTCCTATTGAAGAATATCTGGAACACTTGAATTATTTAGTATCTTCAAACAATGTTGGAGTGCATAATGATGGAGATTGGGGAGGGGGGGGGCATATGCTAAATTAGATCAAGTAATCAGTGAAAAGGAAACTGAGGCAACTGAGGATGCAAAAGGTAAACATAAACTTGATAAAACATGTGTTGAGGATTATATATTGAACGAGGTGAAATAGATGCAAGGAGAAACACTCTTCTCTTTGTTGTTCTCATTAAATGTTAATGATCTTGAGAAGAATTTTGTCAAAGATAATTTCGACGTGTAGATGTACAAACAATAAGTTTGTTCCCCCTTATGTATACAGATGATATAGTTTGCAAGAAATGTTAACAAAAACAAAAAACTGATACTGATGAGTCATTTGGTTTAAAGAATAAATAAATCTGAAACTGAAAAACCTTTTATGATAAATCCAGTGGTTTTACATTTCATCGATATTTACGTATTTTAAAATATTCACAAGATTGTGTAAGAGAACAGCACTGTTTCTTAAGGCTCAAATTGATCTATATTCAAGCATAAATGTGCCTTTACTTAACAGTGAAAAAGCTCATAAAAATTTTAGGCTACCGATATTTACATTATTTACATTATATTTATATTTACATAATATATTATATTATATTTACATTCTCAGGTAAAATTGTGGCAAAGAAACGCTTTCATTTTGAGAAATTTGTTTACCCTGTACATGTAGTTTGAACTACACAGTATTTACAATACCATTCGTAACGTAAATATGAAACACAACTCTTCTTTTAAAAGTTTGTATTTTGTTGCTTCTGATCTGATAGTTTATTATGAACTTTTGAATGATTATATGCTTAAATTTTGTATAAAACATTATGTAATATACGAAGAATATATAACATAAGAATAAAAAATATATATTTTCATTCTGCAAAGAAATAAAAAAAAAAAAAAAAAAAAAAAACAAGCAAATTCAAAGAAGAGTAGTCCCCCGCTCTCGGTGTCTTAGTGGTATGGATGCAAAGTCTTTATGGCATATTTTAACAGTTCAAGGTCATGGAGTCAAAAATCGATATACCTTTCTGAGAGGTGTTGTCATAGGTAATGTACATGTAAAATATGAAAGCCCTATCTTTTCTCATTCAAAAGTTCCTACCAATGTAAAACCACTTGTAGGTGGACAGCTGCAATTTTTCACCTATACTCGGCACTCAGGGCCACTGAGTAGTGAGGGATCTTTTTCGTGCAAGCACCTACTGCGACACGGGACCTCGGTTTATACGGTCTCATCCGAAGATTCGGTCTTCACGTCCCACTGTGGGATTCGAACCCGCGACGTAAGGATCAACTCCCTACTCCGCGACTCTAGAGCAAGCGCTCTAACCACTGTGCCACGCGGGCGACAAATTATAGGCTAAGCTTAAAATCAAGGTCACGAGGTCAAACGCCAGAGTACACTCGGAAAGGTTTAAAAACAGGTAATGCAAATGCGATATAAATGCCCCATCTTCTCTTATTCAAAAGTTATCAGGAATGTTTAAAGTTTTGAAAATTAGGTCAAATGTGAAAGTCAAGGTCAAGGTCATGGTCATGGGGTTAAAAATATAGTACATTTGGAAAGGTCTTGTCACAGGTAATGCAGGTAATGTATATATGAAATATGAAAGCCCTATCTCTTCTCAATGAAAAGTTATGACCAGGGTAAAAGTAACAATAAAATTTTGGAAAATTAGGTCAAACTTCAAGGTCACGGGGTCAAAAGTCATAGCATATTTAGAAAGGTCCTGTCATAGGTAATGTACATGTGAAATATGAAAATTTTTGTGACAGACAGACTGACAGACGGACAGACTGACAGACTGAAAGACGAATGACTTTCAATGTCCCATCCCTTTCGCGAAAGCGGGGGACAAAAAAAAAACAAACTGAATTTGAAATATTTTTATCTGAATCATTAATAAGCAAAGTGTTTATAAATGAAATTTCAGATTTTTGGGAGATAGTGGTAAAATTACATTGATCTTTTGGTAGAGTAAATAATAATTTTGATAGCGTAAATAAGTCTAAGATCAACCCTTATTCAAGAAACATTTACATGTATTAAACTTTCGCGAATCTGGATTATAAAAAAGCTATTCATTGATATACAATTAACATTTATAGTGGTCAATGACACACAGTCAAGAGAAAAAAAATCAAAAAGGAATATATGGAGAGAGAGAGAGAGAGAGAGAGAGAGAGAGAGAGAGAGAGAGAGAGAGAGAGAGTGTGTGTGTTTGTGTGTACCACAAACGGGTCAAAAATGAAGGCTGTGGATGTTGGATGCTGAGAGACGGGAGAGATCGATTCTATTTCTATTGTTTGCAAGAAATGTCAAATGTATAATATTAACCTGTTTTTTGTCCATAAAATTGTTGATGGGACAAAGAAAGAATGCATTTGTAATTTCTTTTTTTAGATCACCTAAATCACTCAGGTGACCTATTACTGTTTTTGTCTGTCGGTCGTTAACTTAACTTTCCAGCTTCCTCTCATAATCATTTTCGACCCATTTTGGTATAGACCATCTTTGGGCAAAAGGAGGGGGGGGGTATGAATTTCATGGCGCCTTTACCCTGGGGCCTGAATGATGCTACCGAAACCATCAAAATCAATGAAATTAAAAAAAACAAACCTTCTTTTCTCCTGGACATCAATCAGTCAAACAGTATACATTGTTACAACAAGAAATAATTGTGTTTCCAAACTTGTAAAATTCATGGATCCAGAGTCGGTTGTTCTGGAATTAGTATAGGACTCTATTGATCATATAGTAAAAGTTTTTTTTTAATCCATGTTCGATATTTACGTGACATTAAAATACTAGTACACTTGATAATTAAGTTTTAAATTATGTCGATTCCTTCGCTAGTTTGATGCAGAAACAAATAAGGTAGAATTTTTTTTTAGAATCTTGTTTTTTTTTTAAATTTTACTTATTATCATAATTGAAAATTTTGTTAAAATAAGAAAAATAATTTCTTTTAAATGAAAATTGTCTTTTGTGTTTTTCACTGATCAAATTATAAAATCCACATTCCTTTTACGAATGTACATGAACTGTTTCGTCATTATTAGTCATTAAAAGTTTATGTTTGTTAACTGAATTACATCTTTGCTCTATTTTTAATTTCTTTCGTTTCAAAATATCGTCCATCAACATCCAGTAAATATCTTAGAGTTAAGTTTTCGATATGCATCTATTCCAATGCATGGATGTCACCAAAACACAACACAAAGCATGTAAACCACATTGTGATTTTTAAAAACTATACATTTTCATATATCAAGTGACAAATAAAAATGATTTGTCTTTCGTAGAGACCGATATGGCAATATAAATTGAAAATACATGCTTATATAAATTCATGAATACAAATAAAATTTAATAATTGTTCGGCGTATTTATTCTGTTTTCACACATTATCAATATAAGAAGCAACATACTGATATATTAAGCATGACTAGACTAAGTCTGCGGCAATTTACAGATTGTTTGTATTCTTAATGTAGTTGCTTTCGTGATTTTGTTATGTGGATTTTGTAGTAGAGAATACCGGTAAGAATGAAGCGCCTCCTCATAGCCTCCACAGATCTCCTGACATACCCCCAGTATCTGCCATGATATGTCGAGACAGTTTGGAAGTGCTCGGTTAGACAGTATCAGAGTCTGTAGGTCCTGTAGATATTACCTTGACCTGACTGTATAACCCAGTCTCTGATGATTCAGCACAGAATACATGTGAAGCATCACTAGTGAAGGGACAAGTAATACACACATTCAAGAGAACTCCTGTTCATACACCAACTCATCAATGTAAGAGCAACTAATGAATAACTTAATATCATACATCACTATAGATTTTCTTATGCTTTCGTTCAATGGTACATGAACCCTGGTGCTTTTGTAAAACTTTGCATTTTCGTGATTCCAAAACATAATATGGGGTCCAGACATCCTGTCTAGTTCTCTCTGTAGACATCTCAAAGAGTGTTCATACCTTCCGATTCTGTAAAAGTACATAGATAAGTACAGAGTATCAAATGAGGAGCCCACTTTCGAAGCTAACTTTAACAGGTTACAAGACGTATGATTCAAATATGTTCGACTTCTGTTTAAGATTTCAGTAGATGTACGTACAAATCTCGATATATAGAAAGCAGCATTACAAAGTGACTCTGATGTCATACCCTGAATAGCTGCTAACGGATAGATAGTCAATGTTGATCTTAGAGACTTTTCAATTGCAATAATACGCCTGGAAAAATCCTTCAAATCCTCAATATGTACAGCTGATCTAGATAAGTAAGCAAAGAATCTTATATTTAGAATATATATATTTGATCGGCCACTGAAGGGATTGTAAACATGACGCTAAGTCAACTTTTTGACCGTCTGAAAGTAGTTAGCACATGGTCCGTGTTCAATGGACAAAGCAGTTACAGAGCCCATATTTCTAAGTGACTGTAAAAATATCGTTCTGAACAAAGAACTGTAAATAAAAAAGTCCGTTATTGATATTTACACAGGAGGATTTCACAGGCTCATTATACGATTGAGTCGTCAGCTTCAGTCTTGTGAACCCGGGGGGCAATCCTTGGTCTCCATCAATTTCATTGTGTAGCCTTGAATTCGGCAAGGATTGGCATGAGAGAGATCGCAAATCACTTTTTGATCTGAAGGCCAAAGCATATAATCGACATCTTAGGTACTCAATCTAAATCCTTCACGATAACTTCCACTTTTTGCGAAATCATATCCTTTCAAGATGTATGCTGCGCTATTCAACATATCCTCAGTCTCCGAGATATCTCTTCTGAACCTCACTTCTGTGAAGGTTCCCACTTTGAGAGACAGTCCTACGTAGAGAGCCTCTGACAAAAGAGGTACGTCTTCCATTGTTTTTTCTTTATATGTACAATATATTTTTTTTATTTCTATTTATTCTAAAAATTAGCTTGAATCTGATTTTTTCGGAAGTTTCCAGTTTTAAAGTTATATTTTGTAATGCTGTAGGAAGAAAGAGGAAACACATGCACATTTTTATCCCCCTTTACCGTTACATAGAAAAGAACTTGTATCATAATAGATTCACTTTAAAGAAACTTAGCCAAAAAAAGGAGACACTGATATTATAGCTTAACTTTTGTTTTAGTTCTGTATTAACAAAAATAACTTGGAACTGCAAGATAAATAACCAGCACGTTCATGATTGCTACAAAAAAATCTCAGTAAAATTATGTTACGTATGGAAAAACCAACTGCTGTAACCTTTAAATGACTAAAAATGAATTGTCTGAAATTTCAGATACCAGGATAACTAATGGTACTTTTGCTTTGATACCAGATACTGGTATGTGATAATGATTTTAAAAAATAGGAAAATGCATCTGTAATGTAAATTTCAAAGATTTCATATGATCATATGATATGCTGTATTGTTCTGTTTAGGTACAGCTTCGATCTGTATCATTTTAATTTGATCTTCGTGAGTCTTTTCTGTTGCAATTTATATGTTGAAATCAATGTCTATAATCTGAAGTTCTATATGACTGATTATGATTTGGTTTTACATGACAAACCATCTAATAGCCAAGCTATGATTCTAAATGTTATCTAAATGCTATATGACTGGCTATGAGCTTAATTATGAGTGGTCCTAATCTTGAGTTTTATATGACTGACTAATAGCTAAGGTTCTATTATGATTTGCTGTATAACCACATCTTCGATATGATTGGCTTTGATCTTCAGTTTTACATGACTGTCTTATATCTTAAGTTATATATGATCTTAAGTTACATATTATTTGCCATGATCTAATAAAGTTTCTGTATGATAGGATAAGATCTTAACTTCTATATGAGCTGGAATTCTATATGACTTTCTATGTTCTTAAGATCTGTTGAGTGACTATGAAATAAAGTTTTGTATGAATGGCTATGATCTCTAATTTTATGTTAATATTTAATTTAGAAATTCACTTGACTGGCTATGATCTTAAATCTTATGTGGAGATATAATCTTGAGTTCTATATGCCTGACTATGATACTGGTTTATATATGAAAGGCTTTGATTTTGACTTCTATTTAACTGGCTTTGATCTTAAGTTCTATTTGACTGATTTGATCATGAGTTTTAATTGACTGATTGCTAAGTTATATATGCGGGCTATGATCTTATAATTTGCATATAGCTGGCTTTGAGCTGTTGCCAACATAACCCATCTCCTTTCTTTTTTTTAATTTCGTAAGAATGTGATTCTTTATGAGACATTCAATCTCATATGACCACCCTCTAATGAAGGTCGTCATGTATTTTACTTGTACATGTATGAGGCATCAATGTAGGACGGTTATGCACTTAGGTTTTATGATTTAATGAATGACGAATGATTGATCTTTGTTTTTCAATATATTTTTTGAATGATATTCTTCCCAATAAATTATGCAATTTCTCTGTATACTAGGCCTATTAGAAAAGAATTATTACAGTAAAAAAGTCTAATCCGGACAACACTGGTTAAAAAAATAGGCCGGATTAGACAAAAGCTTAAAAAATTAAATTTACTGAAAAGGACCGAGAGTTAACATCGTATTAGACAGGATTTCGGAATACACAACCTATGGAAAATACACGCTTCACTGTAATATGATTTATTTCTACATTGATTTAGATATTTTGTAATAAATATCTTAAATAACTCTCTCTCTCTCTCTCTCTCTCTCTCTCTCTCTCTCTCTCTCTCTCTCTCTCTCTCATGAAATTCCCTAGTCTATATTTAAATTTTGATTTGCAATGCACGAAAAAGGAAGAAACAGGATCAGATCTTTGTTTACTCACATCCTCTTGAAGTACCATCCACTCTGTAAGTGCTTGAGACTCCAAAACACACGCCCCAAGTCTTTTATCATATTTTGTGTGTTTGTTTCCTTCCTCTCAATCAAACAACAAGAAAAAACGAAAAAGAAAGCTGAAACTATAAACAAACTGTCACCATGTATGAATATTTAATATAAACTCTTCCACAAAATGGATGATAAAAAGAATATGTAGACTTTAGAAAAATTCTAAAATTAGGAGTTTTGGCAGCGGTAGTGTCTACACATATTCCATTTCATTTAAAATATAAGTTTAGCATAATGAAGAAAAAAGAGAGAGATATTCTCATGTATAGGTAGAATGTGTATTTAATGTATTTCAAGTAATCGGCTTAGGGAAAATAAATCGAGATAGGTTTCTTTATTTTAAATATTAGCAATTTAAAGAACGAAAGATTTTTTTCAGGAAAGACTTAACTTGACCCACAAGTCCCTTAAAGCAAATTCTAAACATTTCCAAAGAAAACTTGAAGCACATGTACATGGGGAAACATAAGAGTCCACTTGTCTACATTATTATAGTACTTTATATTATAATCTATATTATTGTCTAAATTATCATACTGGAATGGTAATTTGAATTGCTTCAAGGGGTATTTACATCGAGTAAAAGGCAAATTAAGAAAATATCTGGACTGGAAATACAATGGCTGGAATCTTAATCTCTAAAAACAAAAATAAGCATTTATTATTATTATTTTTAATTTTAGAAAACGTTAACTGATTGTATTTTGTAAACTTTTCTGTCTTATTTCCTCGAACAATGTTATAATAATTTCTTTTAATAAATGTTTTGCTTATATATTTCTGTATATTTTTAACAGCTTTAAAACTATTCTGGAACATTTTTAAAAATGGGTGCATGTCAAAAGATGCAATGAGTGTTTGTCATATAGTAAAAAATATACATTTTTTTGAAATTATAGGCATTTTTCTTTAATTAGGTTGTTATAGATACATTTCAATATTTAGTTACTAGAAATTAAGGTCCAAGTGGATTTTGTTCGATTGAAAAAGAAAAAAATTCTCATTTTAAGACACAGCAAAAGAAATACAGCATAAACCCATTTGACAATTGATCTGTACTTAGCGCAGCACAGTTAAGGCTGCAATAAGGAGGCGGGGCCTAATTTTTACGGGAAATGCTTACTATGACATAACACAAAAATACATGTTCTTCAAATTACCACAAATGAAATGATACGCTATTTTAATCTGTTGGATAGCTTTAAACTACATCAATATTTACTATTGCATATATTTTTTCGTTGTTAAAATCCCACACAGCAATATATAAACAATTCACTGATTGCAATGCACTTGTCAATGTGACGTCATATCGTAAAATTTGACACAGTTTGTATCCAGTGAGATTCGGATCAAGTTATATTTTATACAAAAAGAAATGTGTTTTGTAATTAAATAAAATATTATTTGCAGATATATAAGAAGCCATTAACTTTGATGCAGATATATAAGAGGCCATTAACTTGGATGCGATGTCTATTTTATGATTTTATTCATATACTTCCCGTACATTCTCTAGACAAGTGAAACTGCCGTACATTTGTATGCAGATTCATTGAAGAGTAATAGAAGGGTCGTAATAAATCAATATATATTGCAAGGGCATACCCTCAATGAATTACAACAAGCTTTTACACATAAACTCAAGAGGTATGAAGATATTTGACTATATCTAATGTACTTGACCAGCAAAATATTCAACATACGGTCTAACAAATGTAATTTTAGCAATTATATAGTAGAATCTATATAGGTTTGCAGCACTTTTCACAAACTACAAAGAGTGTTGAAAATAATTATAAATTAAACTTACATTTTTAACTTGGTTATGCCTTTGCAATTAGTGGAATTTATAGATGACCTCAATACTGCAGGTATATTTGCTAAAATCACATGACTGCCACATTACGTGACAAATCTAAATAAGAAATATAAACGTCCTCAACATGTAGTTTTCAGCCACATTACATATGTCCGATAATAGTAAAGGCCTAAAAAGAATCGCCCATCCTTGTAAAGAATGTATTTTCTGTATGAAAATATCGCCGATATTTCCATTTGGCGTCTTTACTGTATTGCGAGAATCTTGAAACACATAATCTCAAAATAAAGAAAGAGTCAAACGCTTCTTTAAA
This sequence comes from Saccostrea echinata, assembly GCF_033153115.1. Taxonomy (NCBI): domain Eukaryota; kingdom Metazoa; phylum Mollusca; class Bivalvia; order Ostreida; family Ostreidae; genus Saccostrea; species Saccostrea echinata. The sequence continues at coordinate 25,809,527 of NW_026889778.1, forward strand.
ATCAGAAATCAAAGGTAGAACAGCCTGATTTTGTTTTCACACTATGATCAAGTAAAGTTATACAAACAAAAAATAATTTACACCAATAAAAAGTCTGGTTTTAGATCTTTTACAATAGCCATTCCTGATGCGAGTTGAGGTTTTTCTATACAATTTGCCATAATGTAGCACTTAAGAAAGTCTTACAGTCTATATTGAATAAAACAATGTGTAATTCTATGAATCACCGATCACTTTACTCTTTTGAAGAACAGTTTAACACTTGGAACTAGAACTTTGACAATAGACACGTGCAACATTTTTTCGATCAGAGATCTATTATCGGAAAGTTAAGTATACCTCACAAAAATCACCAGACATTGAAATTCCTGATTTTTATTCTCCCATAATCGGAAATATTGCTTTTCATCTGTCCGTGTCTGTTTTAACCTCCCCTATACATAGTTTTCGGAACGTTGGAGATAAGGCATTCATATTTCACATGTGTATTTTTTGTGACAAAACCTTTCTGTTAATACCAACATTTAAGACCTCCTAACCTTTGACTTTAACCTACTTTTGAAAAACTTAAGACTTAAACATAACTTTATATAACATAACTTTCAAACGGTTGGTGCTAGCACATTCGTATTTGAAATTGTATTCTTATTAACAATATTTTTTGAACTAATGATCTTACAGTTTGGAAAAATTTAACCTCGATCAAAACTTCCGAACGGATGGTGCTAGGGCTTTCATATTTCATGAGCATGTATTCCTTGTGACAGGACCTTTCCTTTGTACAAACATTTATTACCTCAGGACTTTAACATTATTTAAATCTTGGATATATGATGCCATTTGTGAGTATCAATGTCTTAAAAACATCTAGTTTTTTTTACATTCATAATTTTTCATCGCATTTCTTGCAAATGAAAATGCTTTCACAGTTCTCCTTTGTACTGTACGTGTGTATTAAATTCATGACAGGGAGATAACTGTGTTGTAAATGAGTCACATGGATTTTTGGATCCTCTTTTGTATTCTCATATGTATTCTCATGTGTATTCTAATACTGTCCGTTATCTCCATATTTGATGTTTGAAAAAAAAGAACATTTGTACTTCATAGCAAACTATCGGTCAAGTACTTCTTATAAATTTACTATTAGTGAAAATGTACTGTCTTTGATTATTTTGAGATAACGTGTACTTTTATTTCTGTCTGTATTTATCATGATTGCGTATATACAGGTTATTTTTAGAAATACTAGTAAAATACACAGTGGCTTATCAAATTTCATTTTAAGGAATATATAAGGACGAGGCAACAAAAAATTTCAGTGTCATTTGCCTGTAATATATTTCCTGACATATGTGCACTGTATTATCTGTAACGACATATTTTGATGTATATTTTTCAATAGAATATTTTACCGTGTAAAGACCTCGGGCGGGCATAATTCCCGATGTTTAGTCAATAACCTATAATTATTCTTTGGACAGACGTTGGGATATTTCCTGAAAGCTCAATGTTAAAATTCAAATATACGTGAAACAATACGGTGAGATAAACCCGTACCAACAAAAATGAACAAGGAACAGTCGTTAGTTTATTGGCCTGGAACAGATCATTCAACAAAACATACATTTAGACATTGAGAAACAAACTTAACATAATAATACAATACTTGTGAGCTACGTCTGTTTAGCAATATATCCTACGGCAATGAAACAATTTACTAGATTATTCTATTTTATTAAAGACATAGAACATACAATGTCATTTACAGAATAAAAAAGTTCACGTATAGCAAATGACTTGTCGAAATAGTAGTTCAATCTTCTAAGACAATTTCCTTAAGAACTGTTTTCCATGTATTTATATGATAGATCCATAATTATAGTATAAAACACATTTGTTTTATATTAAACTCCAATTGATTGATGTTTAACGTCCCTCTCGAGAATTTTTTCATTCATATGGAGACGCCACCACTTGCCGGTGGAGGGCTACAAATTCCGACCTATACTCGGCACTTAAGGCCATTAAGCAGTGAGGGATCTTTTTCGTGCAAGCACCTACTGCGACACGGGACCTCGGTTTATACGGTCTCATCTGAAGGACCGGTCTCCACGTCCCACAGTGGGATTCGAACCCGCGACGTAAGGATCAACTCCTTACTCTGCGACTCTAGAGCAGACGCTCGAACCACTGCGCCACGCGGGCGACTATTAAACTCCGAAATACAGTTCATGAATCTAAATATCATACATGGTTCTCAGTTCTCTTGAATAATCTTTCCATTCTTAAAATTGTTGCCTTTTGAATTCTATGCTGAGGATATTGTTGTAGTGAATATTGATAGGAATTAAAAGCATCAACGTAATCCCCGCAGATTTGTTGACAGATCCCCAGTATCTGCCAAGATATGTCTCTGTAGTACATAGGAACACGATATCCAACATCATGCAATAAAAGATTTCGAAGGTCCTGTAGAGAATGGCGTGACCTGTTTGTATCTCCCAGTCTGTAATGATTTAGTGCTGATAACATGCATAGCATCACCAGAGGAGGAATAAATAATACTGGCATCGGACTCACCTTCTGTTCTAGCCTCAGTTCATCAAGGTACGTATAAGGATAGTATAACTTAATGTCAAACATAACAGCTTTTCTCATTTTGTAACTCAATGACACTCCTAACATGACACGTCTGTACCTGTCTATCATGATGACATCATTATACAGAATGCAAGGAACAGTCATCTTCTTTTGTGCTTTTTGTAGATATCTCAGTGATTGGTGATATCTACCGGTCCTATAGCAGTATATACATAGGTACAGGATATCTGATACACATCCTATTTTTGAAACTAACTTAAGCAAGTTATAGGATATGTGATTCAGATATGTTAGGTTTTTGTTGGAAATATTAGTACATGTGCATAGATATTTCTGCATATAAAATACAGTATTGCACAATAATTCTGATGTCATGCTCTGTATAGTAACTATCTGGAAAGGAGTCAGTGCCGATTGAAGTAAGTTTTCAATTTTTCGAAAAAAAATTGTGAAGTCGGTTAAATCACGGAATGGAACAAGCAACCTAGTTATTTCTGCAAAGAACCCTATATGCAAGAAATTGCTGGATTTGATGCTTCTCTCATCTGTACTAAATGATAGTGTTTTGTGGATGATGGCTTGGCTAAGATAAGGTCTGAGTGTTGGACTTAGTAAGAGACATGGTATCCCAATGCGATACAAATTATACAACTGACATAATAACTGTGATTGAGCCGGACCAGATACTTTCAATATAAACATATTGTTTTGAGGAATAAAAAAGTTTGGACATTCACCCATTCTTACCCAGTGTATAAATAATCTGAAACACTTCCAAAAACACAATAGAATTGTACGAGGTGCCCATATTAATGAACTTTCATTTTGTATGACCCAGAATAAAATTGTTTTCATGAAATAGGAACAAAGTATTGGATTGTTGCTTTTCAAATTGATCACTTCTTTCAGGAAAATCTTCAAGAGACCATAGCACAAAAACTGAGAATGATTCATGGAATATACAAGTCTCTGTTCCGCCATTGAAAATGAAATTCTCCATTCGCTGTTTTTGTCAGTGCAAGACGGGACACTACTTATTGGTACAACATGACATCCTTTATTTAAAATATCAGATAAGACGCTTCTATCAGGCCATTTCTTTTTCACACATCTGTGTATCCACGGCAATGCTATGATCGGCCAGTGAGGAGAGTGTAGACACACTGCTAGGTCAATTTCTTGAGTGTGGATTTCGAAAGTAGCACAAGGTCCATGTTCGATGGACGATGCTAGGAAAAAAGTATTCTTAATATTCTGCAAACACTGCTCTCTGAATAAGGAACTCGATAGATATAGTGCATAATTGATATATAAACAGGAGGATCTCACGAGCTCATTATGCGACTGAGTTATTAGCTTTAGTCTTGTGAACCCCGGCGGCACCTCTTCTATGTCCATCAAAATCAAAGTGTGTTGTGGCAGACGGTAGAAAATTTCCTGAGGGAGCTCACAAATCACTTTATGGTCTGGAAGCCATAACATCCAATCGACATCTGACGTTTTAAATCTAAATCCCTCACGAAAACTCCCACTCTTTATCATATCAGGTCCTTTAATGCTAAACATTGACCTCGTCACCACTTCCTCAATGTCCGCAATTTCTCTTCTGAACCTGATTTCTGAACGAGTTCCTATTTTTCGACACAATTCCACATAAACAGCCTCTGACAAACGAGGGATTCTATCCATTTCGATATGTATATTACACTATACGACTTTTCTCAATTTTTATCTTCTCTGGAAATTCCTTACATACAATGTCTTCTATCGGTAATGCACTAAAGAAAAAAGTGAGAAGAATATCCTTTTTCCGTAACGGAAAATATGTATGATGTACTTTCGTATTCAGTTGAATAAAAATAGAATATTATTTAATAAGAAATACTTTACCAGAAACAATTCTCTCAAGCCACTGGGAAATATCTGAAGTAAAGGGCAATACTCTTCTAAGAGTTGTGTACTATATTAAGAGCTCTAGGATATTTCTGCAAGTACAAGTGTCTGAATAGTAAGCACGTTAGATATTATCTTCGTTTTGAAATGCTTATGCATGTAGAATGAATACGAAAATACGTAGTATAAAAGACATAACTTTACAAAACATATGGACACATATTATGGAAAAGTGAACTCACAAATTTGATACTAGTAACCTCACATTTTATGCAGAAATATATGCAGTACAGTAAAGAAATCAACGGAATATAGACGTGCGCTAATAGATACCTTTTTGAACTTAATTTATTTTTGTAAAGCTACTATATTATTACATGACTTTAATATTAATTAAAATAATAGTGTATATCCCACTCTGTATTGAATTTAGTTTGTCACCTTATTTGACAGTCACGTGATAAATGCATATATGTTTTACTGCATGGAGATCATAAACAAATTTCAATATCGCAAGGGTACCCTAGATTAAATTAAAAATCACTAAATTGTTTCTACATATCATGTAGTTTTTAGAAAGTGCTGCTGCTTTAAATAGAATTTGCATTTCATAAGTTTAAATTTCAAGTAATTGGGCTCAAGTTGAAATATGTGTAACCTTTAAGAAGTATTTTATGTATTTATTAAAGAATGCTCTCGATTTCAGGAAAGCAGCAGCACTTTTCAAGTTAAGGAATATTTCCTTCATGTATATTCAAAAATGGTCAAGATCTATTAAATGTATGCCCTTACAAAAACGAAATTTAATAAGGCACATCGATTTGAGATATGCCAACACTGTGCAAAAAACAAAGTAAAATCAATTCAATACATCTTCTCGACAATTATTAAATAATGGCACTCAAGAAATATTTCACATTGATATTAATTGTCTATCTAACATCTGTAAATAATACTCTGTTTAATGAAAAAGTGCATTTTTTCAATGTGAAAAAAGTAATAGATCCGCCTCTTACTGCAAATATTAACCCTGATGATGTGATGTCGACGGGTGCATTGCGATCAGTGACAGACTTGTTTCTACCTTGCTGTGTGGGAATTAAATAGCGACAAAAATGAATGCAGTGGTAAGTCTTGATGTAGTTCATTACTCATATACAGTTTAATATCGCAAATTATTTCATTTTCTGTATTATGAGGAATTGCATATTTTGTATGATGTCACAGTAAACATTGCCCTTATAAATTAGGCCCCGCCCTCTTTATGCAGCCTTAACAGTGCTGCGTATTTCCTAATTACATGCGTAGTACACATGAGTGCAAATCTTGAATTATTCTATCACTTTGATGTCACAAAAATTAATATATATGACTGATAAATTTTCATCTTTCTTGAGTCATGAATACATATTGCCTTGCCTATAGACCACTGGAGAATGGTGATTGTGGATTTATATATAAAACAATAAAAACTAGGCAGGATGGATTTAATATATATACTTGACCTGAGGTTGAATTATAGATATGAAGGGTATACTATGGTGCACATAATATTTTTCATGATACGGTAAAGTTCATAAGTTAAAGTACTGGAAGTAAAAATTATCCATGATAAAACATCAATGAATTTTCATTTTATGTACCATACTATTACGTGAAAAAAGAACTACAATGCTGAGCAATGCATTCTAAACGAAATCTCTCTCTTTCTTTGTCTTATTTTGACATTGTCCTACTCTAACAAGCTAGAAGGGTTTCCATGGAAAGTCAGAAAATCAAAAACCCTTTGGACGACATGTATGTTGTTTCGAATAGACAATATTATCATATAAAATCTATTTCATCAGTTGTGATCAATGTCAAAAGTAATAAAAGTTGGAAAAAGACATTTGTTGCGATTTGTTCAGACTTATTTATCATGATGAAACACTTCTTTCTGAACCTGGTGCTGAATTTGCTTTTTTTTCCCTTTTATCTGGCTCTTCCTGTATTGGTATGTCGCAGGTAAAATAGCATTTGTAAAGTTAGGATGTATATTTTTTTACAAGACAAAATAATATGCGACTGCAAAACATGACAGACACTATTACTATTCGCATTTAATACAAGAATATTCAGAGGCCTCTTATAAAGCTGAAAAATTAATCTGTGAAATTAATCTGTAAAGGCACATCGCAGCTCTGTTAAGGCTTCATAAAGGGGGCGGGACCTAATTTATACGGGAAAAGTTTACTGTGACATCACACAAATATAGCAATTCCTCACAATAACAGAAAAATGAAATAATTTGCGAATCTAAACTGCATAAGAGTAATGAACTACATCAAAACTTACCACTGCATTCATTTTTGTCGCTACTTAAATCCCACACAGCAAGATATAAACAAGTCACTTGTCGACATGAGGTCATCATGGTAAAGTTTGACGCATTTTATGTGCAGTGAGAGGCGGATCAAGTAATTTTTTCACAGTGAAAAATGCATTTTATTATTAAACAGAATATTATTTGAAAATCTTGGGTAGACCATTAATACAAATCCGAAACATTTGTTTAGTGTCATTATTTAAAAACTATCGAGAGAACGTATTGAAGTATATTCTACCGTGTTTTTGTCTACAGGGTGTGCATGTTTCACGCCGAAGTGCCTCATGAAATCGCCTTTTCGCAAGGGCATACACTTAATAGATCTTGACCATTTTTTGAATACACATAATGGACATATTCCTTAACTTGAAAAGTGCTGCTGCTTTCCTGAAATCGATAGCATAACTTAAAAAATACATAAAATACTTGGTAAAGGTCACACATATTTCGACATTAGCAAGATAACATGAAATCTAAACTAAGAAAATGCGAATTCTGTTTAAAGCAGCAGCACTTTCCATAAACTACAAGTTATAAACAATCTATTACTTTAATTTTTAATTTTAACTAGGGTATGCCCATGCGATATTGAAATTTGTTTGTGACCTACATACAGTACACATTACATGCATTTATCACGTGACTATCAAATAACGTGACCAAACCAAATTCAGTACAGAGCGAGGTATACAATGTTATTTCAAAGAATGTTAAAGTCATAAGATAATATAGTACCTTTACAAAATTAAAATTCATTTTAAAAAGGTATGTATTTATGCACGTTTATATTCTGTTGATTTCTTCGAAGTACGCCTTAACAGTGCTGCGATATAAATTTTGGCTTATCCTGGTTACCAAACGACATAGAATCATGCAAGTATCTGTGGAATGAAGGAAGAAAGGGACAAACAGAAATAAAACAAAGATATCCTTTAATGAGACTTTTTTCCACTATTTACTTGTTTTCCTTACACAAACAAATGGACCGCTCTCTGGGAAAAGGGGTCTTAATGACAAAATTTTCGAAATTGACTTTTTCAAATATTTCAAATCTCCAACAAATTTAGGACACACAGTCAAAATTTGAGCATTTAATTTGCTATAGTTTTAAAGCTATGCGTATTCTAACACAACATGTTCTAATGAAAAGATAACGTCATTGACGTTATTCAATAACGTCATCTTTGTTAAAAAAAAATGACGTCTTAAAAACACAGATTTTCAATAACGTTATCTTTGTAAAAAATAAAATTAAGTCTAAGAAACAGAGACTGAAATTAATTTGATGATAAAAAAGAATTACTTAACTTTTTCCTGACATTTTGAATAAAAATATCACTAAGCACATTTATTAAATTATAAAGTCTGTGTATTTTAATGTACATGTTGCACAGCGAATGACATTATGTTCATGTTTATCAAATTAATTTCATAAAGGTAGACTACAAATCTTTTTTTTTTAATAAATGTTGAAAACGGTTAATAAAATAACTATGATTACAAAGAAATAGGGAACTAAATACAAATCAAAGCTAAGTATCATTACATGTACGTTATTCAAGCGGTTAACAGACCCGATGGGAAAATGCATGCGAGCGTCAGCGATAAAATATCTGGTCTATTCTGGTTACAATTTCTCGTCTTTTAAAATGCTGATCTTCACTTCTGCTATTAATGAAATTTATTCTTCTACGGACATAATACCAGGCTCTGTACTTTGAAATCAGTGGTAATTTTGTATTTCCCGTAGAGGCTTGGAAAAATCTTCCATTCCAGCAACTGTCATGCAGGGTACTCGGGAGCTGAGATTGCGACTGAAAACTGGTCCACAATTGCTTAAGGCTAATTAATGAATTGGTCTCTTCAGTTTTTTTTTATTAAAACAAATCCACCATCAATGCTGCAAAATGTATGACATTGAACTTGCATCATATACTGATTTGTCCTGCTGTCCCGTCATAATATGCCACATAAAATACATTTATTTCAATAATATTTTTTTTTGGCCGTTGCAATTATCAGTATGAATTGCACATGTAAGTTCTGTATTCAGAAAACGACTAGTTCAAATAATGGAATCTGGTCCTTTAGTATTTGTACCTTCACACACTATAGTTTCATGTTAAGAAATTTAAAAAAAAAAAAAGTGGGATACCGTCTATTCGGAAACCAAAGATCTGGATTTTGCAGAGTCTCGATTATAGAGAGGCCCCATTTGGAGAGCATAGCGAGAAGCGGAAAATCAGTTCTTGTGATGTCACTGTAGAATACTACATGGTGTCCGAGAGAAGTTTTAAGCGTTGAAACTTCCAAGCCTCTGTAAATAAACCAGAACTCTATTTAAATGATGTTTTGCGGAGTTAATAATTAAATAACTAACACGCATAAATTTAACTTGCTATATATATTTTTGAATATGTTATTTTAAAAGTGTAACGAAATAAGATTAAAGTAGACTTAACATGTTGTGCACAGGCTGTAGGAGGCACTTTTAGTTGAAAGGGGAGGGGGATCAGCTTAACAGAAAAAAAGTTAACAAACTAAACCAAAAAATGTTACATTACTTTTGAGGTGCACATCTGTAACTTATCTTTATATTCTTTTGTAAAGTATTTACTGGTAAAGTTTTTAGGGGTAAAACTTTTAATAAGCTTTGTTTTCTATTGTGAAGTATATAATGGTAAATTATTGCACCCTCCCCTTCTCCGGTTTCTATGGTACTGATATCTTACAATGCAATTTTAGGTCAAATCTCTCCATGAGCGAGGTTGTGTAAAATTAAATCAAATACACGTGCATTTAAAAGAATTACTTATTTCAATAAAAACAAACTAAATAATGTACTTCCACAGACACCTCAAGAGTGAATAAATTACATGTACTTATCGTCAACCCCCCCTCCCTTCTTTTCGGATGGTGTTTAAGTTGAGTTACTTTTCAGGATACGCTCTATTAGAATCAAATCAACCATCTTTGAGACACTTACAACGTTTTGTGTGAATATCTTTGCTTTTGAATTCTTGATAATAGTACAGAATAATAAGAATGACAGATTTGACGGAGAATGTTTTTAAAAATATAGGATCGTAACATTTTGGTTATATTTATACGGGGAGAGGGTCAGTCCATCTTCGCTAGCTAATGATCTTGGCTAGCGGAGATAGGGGTAAGTCATGAAGTTAAGTATGTTATCCACATTTCATCCAAATTCAGATGCCTGTGATATATCAGTATCCTACTCTCTCTATCCCTCTTTTGGCTTTATTATTATGCCAAAAAATAATAATGTATCGGAATCAAGCCAGCATCAAAGATTTTTTTCAAGAAGGGGGGGGGGGGGGGGGATTCCACACCAGTAAAAAGAAATCATAACCATAAAGTTTTTTTTTTGTTGACGAGCAAAAAGAAGCAAACAAAAACGTACACACATTTCAAACGTGAAAAACTTACTTCGTAAAGGTTGAGGATCAGGGGTGGGAATGTAGAGGTAGAATCGTTTTCCTTCACTTCTTAAATTTCAAAAGTATTATTCCTCGCTCCTCCAATCTTAAAAGGTGTACTTTTTTCCCCGGAGAGGAAGAGGGTCCGAGGTCATTTTTTCGTGACTTTACTATCTACATTAGATAACTAACCCCACATTTTTTTGGCGGGGGGGGGGGGGCGAATGGAAATAACACATTATATGTAAAGATATGTTTTGATACTGATTAGATAAAATTATTATTCTTTCAGTGAAATAATCGGGAATTTTACACACATTACAAAATCCAGAAGCATCGCCGGCGTTAAAACAAAAGTACAACATTTCAAACGTGGAACTTGCTTTTAAAGTATGCTGATTTGCAAACGTGGAACTTGCTTTTAAAGTATGTGCTGATTTATGAATATTTAAATTAAATGTGTGTATTAATACAATGGAAAAAATCTTAACACGAACTGCTGTTTTATACATGAAAAAATATCGGAAAACAAAATGAATTTCGATCCGCCAACAAATGCTGCATAGAACAGGTTGATGTATGTTGCGTGAACGCACAAAGATTAAAAAATAATCAAACTAATCTAATATTGTCAATTTTCATGTATATGCAAACTTTCAAAGAACAAACATTATACTTACTAATAATTCATCGTCCCTTCTTCTGTCTGTGGTTATCTCTTCTATGCCTTCACTCGCTATACTTTGAGGTCTGGCTTTAAATAGTGACGTAATGTAAATAAAGATGGCTTTTGTGATGTTTGGTGGATCATGATACTTTACATTCACAGAGGCGGGTTTACGTATAAATAGAAATTTATGAAACATTATTTGTTTCAGTGTGGGGTTTTAATTATTCATTTTACTAGGATATTAAAACTAGCGAAAATAACTGAACAAAAGTTTAATAAAAATATTTGTATACTGTGTACATTCAACAGCTGTTTAACTTTGTCAGCGAAATGCATACGTATGTAGGATATTCACAAAGGCATAACAGTAAATACAAAGTAATATATTAGAATATCCTTCAGTGGTAACTTGAGAAAATATTTTTAAAATGACAAAGAAACGTATTTTACACACGATACGACGATCATAATACACATTCATTTATACTTTCACTCTGAAAATAAAACTGAACAACGGAAAGTGAAAAGGGAGAAAAAAGGAACATGTGCGTTTTAGACGAGAAGATTTGACGTCACAATAAACACGTTTTTCTCAAAGTCAACGCTTATGTCATTAAGCCCGGTTTTGTCAGAGAGCGGTCCAAATGAAAGAAGTATTTGGTCTGGTAAATGGCTAAAACTAGAGCTTAGATTATTGAAATTTTTAAGACAACCTAAATATGTTTGGTTTAAAATTTCTTCAAAGAGCTTAAATCTATCATTTTTTAATCTTCTTTGAATTTCTCACATAAAGTTAATGTTGATCCTAATTTAGTGCCTAGCCGATATATATATCTGTTGCAGATAAAAAGATTCTCGCATTTTGGACATTTTTTAGATTTTTATAGCATAGGAGATGTGGATTTTTTTAAAGTTTATTCCTAAAACTTGATTGTGTATACATGTAAAATACACACACTTATAGTATGAACTCGCATGAACAAGTGCAACAGACTTGAATAAGTGCTTCATGATTTATTACTGAGTACTACACTTTTATGCTTATCCTTTTTCATTCTGTTTCTCTTGCTTTCGGGCAACATAACTTCTTGTTTTATTGTATACTTCTATGGATCCTTTATATTAGCGTATTATACTCAAGTGACCGTTAAGATTTTTATTTATTTATTCATTTATTTATTTTTATCCATGTTCGATTTTTACGTGACATTAAAATACTAGCACACTTGATAATTAAGTTTTAAATTATGTCGATTCCTTCGCTAGTTTGATGCAGAATCAAATAAGGTAGATTTTGTTTTTGGAATATTGTTTTTTTTTTTATTTTTACTTATTATCATAATTGAAAATTTTGTTAAAATAAGAAGAATAATTTCTTTTAAATGAAAATTGTTTGTGTTGTTTTTTATTAATCAAATTATAAAATCGACATTCCTTTTACGAATGTGCATAAACTGTTGCGTCATTGTTAGTCATTAAAAGTTTATGTATATTAAATGAATTACATGTTTGTTCTATTTTTAATTTTTTATATATCAAAATATATGGTCCATCAACATCCAGTTAATATCTTAGAGTTAAGTTTTCGATCTGCATTTATTTCAATATATGTCACCAAAACACAACAATAAGCATGTAAATCATACTGTGATTTAAAAAAAAAAAAAACTATGCAATTTCATATATCAAATGACAAATGAAAATGATTTGTCATTATAAATTGAAAACACGTGCAAATATAAATTCATGAATCCAAATAAAATCTAATTATTGTTCTGTGTATTTATTCTATTTTCACACAATATCAATATAAGAAGCAACATTCTGATATATTAAGAATGAGTAGACTAAGTCTGCAGCAATTCACAGATTGTTTGTATTCTTAAAGTTGTTGCTTTTGTGATTTTGTTATACGAATTTTGTAGTAGAGAATTTGGTAAGAATGAAGCACATCCTCATAGCTACCACAGATCTGTTGACATATTCTTAGTATCTGCCATGATATGTCGAGACAGTTTGGAGGTGCTCGATAAGACAGTAACAGAGTCCGTAGGTCCTGTAGAAAATGTCTTGACCTGACTGTATTACCCAATCTGTATGATTCAGTACAAACAACATGTGAAGCATCACTAGTGAAGGGACAAGTAATACACACATTCCAGAAAACTCCTGTCCCAACACCAACTCATCAATGTAAGAGCAACTTATGTATAACTTAATATCATACATCACTCTAGTTTTTCTTATGCTTTCGTTCAATGGTAACTGAACCCTGGTGCTTCTGTAAACATCTGCATTTTTGTGATTCCAAAACATAATATGGGGTCCAGACATCCTGTCTTGTACTCCCTGTAAACACCTCAAAGAGTGTTCATACCTTCCGATTCTATAAAAGTAAATAGATGAGTACAGAGTATCGGATGAGGAGCCCACTTTCGAAGCTAACTTTAACAGGTTTCAAGACGTATATGATTCAAATATGTTCGACTTCTGTTTAAGATTTCATTAGATGTACGTACAAATCTCGATATATAGAAAGCAGCATTACAAAGTGACTCTGATGTCATACCCTGGGTAGCTGCCAACTGATAGATAGTCAATGTTGATCTTAGAGACTTTTCAATTGCAATAATACGCCTGGAAAAATCCTTCAAATCCTCAATAGGTACAGCTGATCTAGATAAGTGAGCAAAGAATCTCATATTTAAAATATCTTTTGAGATTATGCTTCTCTCATCTGTACAAAACGATAGAGTTTTTTGTATGATTGCTTTGCTGAGGTAAGGTCTGAGAGTTGGACTTGGTAGAAAATATGGTATCCCTTTAAGATACAAATAATACAAATGATTAAATAGTAACCATTGTGCTTAACCTTGAACTTTTACCCTAAACATGTTGTTCTGTGGAATAAAGAAGTTTGGACATTCACCAGTTCGCACAAAGTGTATCAGTAATCTGAAACACTTCCAAAAACAAGTAAGTAAGTTAGTAGGTGTCCATACTAATGCAGGTTCTTTTTGAATGACCCAAAATAAAATTGTTTTCATGAAATACGAACAAAGTATTGGATGGCTGTTTTTAAAAATGATCACCTCTTTCATGAAAACCTTCAAAAGACCATAGCACAAAAACTTACAATGATTCATGGCAAAAACAAGTTTCTGTTCTGCCATTGAAAATGATATTCTCCATTCACTGTTTTTAGAAGAGCAGGACGGCAAGCTACTGATTGGCACGACATGACACCCCATTTCTATTACCTCAGAAATTACACTTCGTGAAGGCAACTTCGTTTGCAAACATCTCTGTATCCACGGTGATGCTATGATCGGCCACTGAAGGGATTGTAAACATGACGTTAAATCAACTTCTTGACCATGATGATAGTAGTTAGCACAAGGTCCGTGTTCAATGGATTCAATGGACAAGGCAGTTACAGAGCCCCTTTTTCTAAGTGACTGCAGAGATATCTTTCTGAACAAAGAACTGTAAATATAAAGTCCATTATTGATATTTACACAGGGGGATCTCACAAGGTCATTATATGATTGAGTCATCAGCTTCAGTCTTGTGAAGCCGGGCGGCAGTCCTTTGGTCTCCATCAATATCACTATGTAGCCTTGAATTCGGCAAGGATTGACATGAGAGAGATCGCAAATCACTTTTTGATCTGAAGGCCAAAACATATTATCGACATCTGAGGTACCCAATCTAAATCCTTCACGATAACTTCCACTCTTTACGAAACCACATCCTTTCGCGATGTATGCTGCGCTATTCAACATATCCTCAGTCTCCGAGATATCTCTTCTGAACCTCACTTCTGTAAAGGTTCCCACTTTGAGACACAGTCCTGCGTAGAGAGCCTATGACAAACGAGGTACTTCTTCCATTGTTATTCATTATATATACATTATTCAAAGTTATATTTTGTAATGCTGTAGGAAGAAAGATGAAACACGTGCACATTTTTATCCCCCGTTTCCGTTACATTGAAAAGTACTTGTATCATAATAGATTCACTTTAAAGAAACTTAACCATAAAAGGAGACATTCATCTTATAGCTTAACTTTTATTTTAGTCTTGTATTAACCAAAATAACTTGGAACTGCAAGATAAATAACCAGCACGTTCATGATTGCTAGAAAAATATCACAGTAAAATTATGTTATGTATGGAAAAACCAACTACTGTAACTTTTAAATGACTAAAAATGAATTGTCTGAAATTTCAGATACCAGAAAAACTAATGATACTTTTGCTTTGATACCAGATACTGGTATGTGATAATGATTTAAAAAAAAAAAATAGGAAAATGCATCTGTAATGTAAATTTCAAAGACTTCATATGATCATATGATCCGGTTTTTTGTTCTGTTTAGGTACAACTTCGATCTGTATCATTTTAATTTGATGTTCGTAACCTTTGAGTCTTTTCAATTGCAATTTACATGTTGAAATAAATGCCTATAATCTTAAGTTCTATATGACTGGTTATGATTTGTTTGTACATGACAGGCCATATGTATATGCCAAGCTATGATTCTAAATGCTATGAGCTTAATTATGAGTGGTCCTAATCTTGAGTTTTATGTGTCTGGCTAATAGCCGAGGTTCTATTATGATTTGCTATATAATCACATCTTTTATATGACTGGCTTTGATCTTCAGTTTTACATGACTGTCTAATATCGTAAGTTATATATGCTCTTAAGTTACATATTATTTGACATGATCTAAAGTTTCTGTATGACTGGATAAGATCTTAACTTCTATGTGACTATAGGAGCTGGAATTCTATATGACTTTCTATGTTCTTAAGATCTGTTGAGTGACTATGATTCAAAGTTTTGTATGAATGGCTATGATCTTAGATTTTATTTTGATATTTAATTTAGAAATTTACTTGACTGGCTATGACCTTAAATCCTATGTGGAGATATAATCTTGAGTTCTATATCATGCCTGGCTATGATATTGACCTATATATGAAAGGCTTTGATTTTGACTTCTATTTAACTGGCTTTGATCTTAAGTTCTATTTGACTGATTTGTTCATGAGTTTTAATTGAGTGATTGCTAAGTAAGATATGCATGGCTATGACCTTAATTTACATATAATTGGCTTTGGGCTGTTGCCATTTCCTTCAACATAACCCATCTCCTTTCCTTTTTTTAATTTCGTAAGAATGTGATTCTTTATGAGACATTCAATCCCATATGACCATCCTCTAATGAAGGTCGTCATGTATTTTACTTGTACATGTATGAGGCCTGAATGTAGGACGGTTATGCACTTAGGTTTTATGATTTAATGAATGACGAATGATTGATCTTTGTTTTTCAATATACTTTTTGAATGTTGTTCTTCCCAATAAATTATGCAATTTTTCTGTATACTAGGCCTATTAGAAAAGAATTATTACAGTAAAAAAGTCTAATCCGGACATCACTGGTTTAAAAAAAAAATAGGCCGGACTAGCCAAAAGCTTAAAAAATTAAATTTACTGAAAAGGACCGAGAGTTAACATCGTATTAGACAGGATTTCGGAATACACAACATCTGGAAAATACACGTTTCACTGTAATATGATTTATTTCTACATTGATTGAGATATTTTGTAATAAATATCTTAAATAACCTCTCTCTCTCTCTGATGAAATTCCCTAGTCTATATTTAAATTTTGGTTTGTAAAGCACGAAAAAGGAAGAAACATGATCAGACCTTTGTTTACCCACATCCACTTGAAGTACCATCCACTCTGTAAGTGCTTGAGACTCCAAAACACACGCCCTAAGTCTTTTATCATATTTTGTGTGTGTTTGTTTCCTTCCTGTCAATCAAACAACAAGAGAAAACGAAAAGGAAAGCTGAAACTAAAAACAAACTTTCACTATGTATGAATATTCAATATAAACTCTTCCACAAAATGGATGTTAAAAAGAATATGTAGACTTTAGAAAAATTCTAAAATTAGGAGTTTTGGTAGCGGTTGTGTCTACACATATTCCATTTCCTTTAAAATATAATTTTAGCGTAATGAAGAAAAAAAAAGAGAGAATATTATGTATGTTTTAGGCAAGAATTTATTTTCTCATGTATACGTAGAATGTGTATTTAATGTATTTCAAGTAATCGGCTTAGGAAAAATAAATCTAGATAGGTTTCTTTATTTTAAATATTATCAATTTAAAGAACGAAAAAAATTTTCAGGAAAGACTTAACCTGACCCACAAGTCCCTTAAAGTAAATTCTAAACATTTCCAAAGAAAACTTGAAGCATATGTACATGGGGGTAACATAAGAGTCCACTTGTCTACATTTTTATAGTACTATATATTATAATCTATATTATTGTCTAAATTATCATATATACTGGAATGATAATTTGAATTGCTTCAAGGAGTATTTACATCGAGTAAAAGGCACATCAAGAAAATATCTGGACTGGAAATTCAATGGCAGGGATCTTTATTTAGTAAATGCCTCGGCAAAGTAGTAGTTCGACCTTCTTAAACAGTTTCCATTAGAACAGTTTCAGGTATTTATGTGATAGATCCATACTATAGTATGATACACAAATTTTTGCTATTAAAACTCAGAAATACTGTTCACGAATCTAAATGTCATACAGTGTTCTTATTCTCTCGAAAAATGTTCTTAAAATTGTTGCCCTTTGAATTCTATGCTGGGGATATTGTTGTAGTGAATGTTGATAGGAATTAAGAGCATCAACGTAATCCCCGCAGATTTGTTGACACATCCCCAGTATCTGCCAGGATATGTCTCTGTAGTATATAGGAACACGATCCCCAACATCATACAATAATAGATTTCGGAGTTCCTGTAGAGATTGTTGTGACCTGTTTGTATCTCCCAGTTTGTGGAGATTCAAAACTGATAACATGTGTAGCATCACCAGAGGAGGGATATCTAACGCTGGCATCGGACTCACCTTCTGTTCTAGTATAAGTTTATCAAGGTAAGTGTAAGCACGGTATAAACTGATGTCAAACATTACAGCTTTTCTCATTTTGTTACTGAATGACACTCCGTCCATGGCACGTCTGCACCTGTCTATTATGATGACATCATTATACAGAATGCAAGGAACAGTCATCTTCTTTAGTGCTCTCTGTAGATATCTCAGTGATTGGTGATATCTACCGGTCCTATAGCAGTATATACATAGGTACAGGATGTCTGATACATATCCTAGTTTAGAAACTAACCTAAGCAGATTACATGATACATGAATCAGATACAATACATTTTTGTTGGAAAGATAACTAAATTTGCATAAATACTTCTGTAAAGAAAATACAGTATTGCAAAATAATTCCGATGTCATGCTCTGCATAGCAACTTTCTGAAAAGGAGTCAGTGCTAATTTAAGCAACTTTTCAATTTCTCGAATATACATTGTGAAATCAGTCAAATCATTGTATGGAACACACAATATAGTTATTTCCGTAAAGAACCCAATATGCAAGAAATCGCTGGAAATGATGCTTCTCTCATTTGATCTAAACGACAATGTTTTGTGGATGATGGCTTGGCTAAGATGATGTCTGAGAGAAGGACTCAATAGGAGGCAAGGCATTCCCATGCCATACAAATCATACAATTGACTAAACAATAATTTGTGATTGTTCAGGACCAGATACTTTCGACATAAACATGTTGTTTTGAGGAATGAAAAAATTCGGACACTCAGCTATTCTCACCCAATTAATTAATAATCTGAAACACTTCCAAAAAAGACAGTAAAATTGTACGAAGTATTCATATTAGTGAACCTTCAATCTGTATAGCCCAGAATAAAATTGTTTTCATCAAATATGAACAAAGTATGGAGATTGTTGCTTTTCAAATTAATCACCTCTTTCACGAAAATCTTTAAGAGACCATAGCACAAAAATAGACTTTGATTCATGGAATATACAGGCCTCTGTTCCTCCATTGAAAATAAAATTCTCCATTCGCTGTTCTTATCAGAGGAAGACGAGATACTATCAATTGGTACAACATGAAATCCTTTATCTAAAATATCAGATAAAACGCTTCTATCAGGCCATTTCTTTTTCACACATCTATGTATCCACGGCAATGCTATGGTCGGCCAGTGAAGAGAATATAGATGTACTGCTAGGTCATTTTCTTGAGTGTGGATTTCGAAAGTAGCACAAGGTCCAGGTTCGATGGACGATGCTAGGAAAACATTATTCTTCATATGCTGCAACCACTGATCTTTGAATTAGGAACTAAAGAGATACAGTTCATAATTAATCTATAGACAGGAGGACCTTGCGAGCTAATTATGCGACTGAGTTATTAGCTTTAGTCTTGTGAACCGCGGCGGCACCTCTTCTATGTCCATCAAAATCAACGTGTGTTGTGGCAGACGATAGAACATGGCCTGAGGGAGCTCACAAATTACGATAAACGATAAAACTTTATGAAACATATGGACATATATTATGGAAAAGTGAACTCAAAAATTTGATACTAATAACCTCATATTTTATGCAGAACTAAATTTCTTAATTACATATGTAACGCAGATTAATGTATTCATGAATTATCCTATCAATTTGATGTTCATAAACGAGTTACAAAAATTAACATATGACTGATAATTGTATTCATCTTTCTTGAATCATAAAATGGATACATATTGCCTTGCCTATAGACCTCTGAGAGAGAGTGATCGTGGATTTATATATAAAATGAAAATCTTGGTAGGCAGGATTGAATTTATATACTTGTCTTGAGGAGTTATTGATATGAAGGGTATACTATATTGCATATAATATTTGTCCTGTAAAGGTAAAGTTTCGGACTGAAAGTAAATATTATTCATGATAAAACATCAATAGTTTTTATTTTATCTACTGAACGATTTCCATTGTCCAACACTAACAAGCTAGTGGGTTCCCAAGGAAAGTCAGAAGTTCCAAAATCTCTTTGGACTACATGTATATTGTTTTGAATAGACAATATCATCATATAAAATCTTTATTCAGTTGTAACTAATGTCAAAAGTCGAAAAGTTTAAAAAAAAAAATTGTCGCAAGGAGGCGGGACCTAATTTTTACGGGAAATGCTTACTATGACATCACACAAAAATATAAGTTCTTCAAATTACCACAAAATGAAATGATTTGCTATTTTAAACTGTTGAATAGCTTTAAACTTCATCAATACTAAGTAGTGTATGTATTATTGTCGTTGGTTAAATCCCACACAGCAATATACAAACAATTCACTGATCGCAATGCACTTGTCAATGTGACGTCATGTCGTAAAATTTGACGCAGTTTGTATGCAGTGAGAGGCGGATCAAGTTATATTTATACAATGAAAAATGTATTTTGTAATTAAATAAAATCTAAATTGTAGATATATAAGAGGCCATTAACTTGGATGCGATGTCTATTTTATGATTTTATTCATATACTTCCCGTACATTCCCTAGACAAGCGATACTGTCGTATATTTGTATGCACATTCATTGAAGGGTAATAGAAGGGTCGTAATAAATCGATATATTGCAAGGGCATACCTTCAATGAATTATGACAAGATTTTACATATAAACTCAAGAAGTATGAAGATATTTGAAAAGTGCTGCGAATCTGTTGAAATCTTGCAAATGAATTAATTATATCTATATTTAATGTACTTGACCAGCAAAATATTCAACATACGGTTTAACAAAAGTAAGTTTAGCAATTAGATAGTAGAATCTATATAGGTTCGCAGCATTTTTCACAAACTACAAAGAGTGTTGAAAATAATTATATGTTAAACTTAGATTTTTAACTTGGTTATGCCCTTGCAATATTAGGATTTATAGATGACCTCAATACTCCAGGTATATTTGCTAAAATCACGTGACTGCCACATTACGTGACAAGTCTAAATAAGAAATCTAATCGTCCTCAACAAGTAATTTTCAACCACATTGCATTTGTCCGAAAATAGTAAAGTCCTAAGAAAAGAAACGCCCATCCTTGTAAAGAATGTATTTTCTATCTAAAAAAATCGCCGATATTTCCATTAGGCACCTTAACTGTATTGTGAAACGCTTATCTCTGAATCTGACAATGAATTTCATTTTCCTTTCATCTGGATCTTCCTGTATTGATATGTCGCTAAACTAGCATTTGTAAAGTTAGGATGTATAGTTTCTTACAACGCAAAAAATATGCAACTGCAAAATATGACAGACACTACTCACATTGAATAAAAGAATATTCAGAGACAAAACTAAATAATTGATATGTGAAGCTTAAAGGCAGATATAGATTTTGGCTTATCCTGCCCACCAAACGACATAGTATCATGCAAGTAGCTATAGAATGAAGGTGCAGACTGACAAACAGATATAAAACAAATACCTTTAATGAGATAATTTTCAATATTCACTTTTTTGCATGCTAGTATATGTAAGCTCTTTTAAGTTTAAAAATTATCTTTGCTAATATTGGTTTTGATTTTATTTCAAGAATTCTCAACCACAAAAAGGAAAGCATTTAGAGCTCGTATTCTAAAGTTTCTTGGACTGAAATAAATTGTAATTGCCATGAAAATGAATCGAAGAAACTACTGTTGATTTTCCTTTTGATTTATTTATGTTCTTATGAAATATTTTAATTACTAAAAGATTCTTGTATATTATAAAAGAAAACTATTAATTTGAATCATTTGATCATTAACCCTTTCGCTGCCAACGTAAATTTTTGAATTGCCAAAAAACGTAACGTCACACGTAAATGACGTTACAATAGTTGTGACGTTATTAAAAATTGCGGGTTTACTTTGTATCAATGACGTAAATCTCACCTGCTTTATGTATAATTTCAACAAATTTTAACAAGGCGAGGAAGATCCTGTTTCAGCGCATGATCTGGGACAAAGTAATTTTTTTAAAAGAAAGAGACATTGGTAAACTTTCCATTTTGCATACTGGTATGTATTTACAATGTACGGAAGATAAATACATTGTTTAACAATAACAGTATTCTGAACGCATTCTGAATGAAATTTTATGGGTTTTTCTTCCTAAAGAAAAAAAAAAAGATATACCCCAACAAACTCGTTTACTTATAAACCAGCTAGTCTGAAAATCTACACTGATTAGGAGACCGTGTAATAAAGAGGTTAACGCCTTTATCATGAAATTAAAAACCTAAAACAAATCGCGCGTATTTTATTGCTATATCTTAATTGTTGTTTTGAGAATTCAAACACTGTTAGGATATTTTTGTCTTCCTGACACGCCAAACCTTTATGCCATTAAATACATGAAATAAAAAATCAAATGTGTCAAAGACATTTCTGATTACCTATTTTTTTAAAATAATTGTTTTCTAGTACATGTACGAACTTTGAAAACTGAGAGTCGGAAATAGAATAGTCCTCACTTTGTATGCCTCTATTCTTTTCCTAAGTAAATTGTGAATGATTTACCTCAACCCTTTTAAGTACTGTTACTTTATTTTCATTCTGTATAGAGTACATATTAAACGTAAATGAATATATACATGTACATTGCTTTTTGCTAGAATTGCCAATATTGAAGCATTATGCAACAATTACATAGTTATAGGAAGTGGATGCACATTCTAGATTTAACGTGTGCAGTGACCGATGTTCTTTCGTTTAACTTGAAAAAAAATGAATAATGGTATTAAAGCGTAATTTTTTTTTTCATTTTTAAAACATTTAACGCCCTCTCCGGTCTCAAACTGTGGTTTGCCCTTGCATACAATTTACAGTATTTTCAGAAATCGGTGGCGAGTTCAAATTTTTTTTAGTGGGAAATGAGTCAGAAGCAACCAGCTCAAACTTGAAAAATATTTTTTGTGTATCGGGTATAAACATGTATATGAATGAAGGGGAAAGGGGGAGGGGGCTTGGTTAAGTTTTTTTTTTCAAATACACGACTCTCTCCTCATACTTTTTAAGTGGGCTTTGTATTTCCTAAGGTTGGTTTTTCGTTACTTTTACATATAGATATTTAATAACTCAAATGGAACCCCCCAACTCGCCTCATGAATCGTACAAAGTTTTTAAAACTTAACATCCCACTTTACCTGAAGTCCGTAAGCTTTGTATCCGATTCCATGCTTCTTTTGATACAAGATTAAACAAAAACTGCTTTTTTTGATGGATGGTCTACTCAAGCATAGATCAACCACAAATTATGAAAATCGCCCTCCATTAGATCACTAAAGTTAAAGATTCATATACTAGTATATATCGCCTTAATTTTTGGCAATTAATCCTTCCTGTTGATTTATTATCAACTTGCAATACTTGAACGAAGCCCATTTATCTTTTAATATATTTTTCAGTTACACCAGTCCACTTGCGATCTTTTAATAGGAAACAAAAAATATACAGTGTATTAATTTTCTAGACCCGGTTCTTCACGGCTCAATCCCATTCCGAGTGTCCGAATATCGGGCGTTATCAAAATTTTAAATAAATATACCGATCGTATTATGATTTAAAATAAATATTTTAAGCATACATGTACGTAAACTCACCCTAGTAAAATTTGAAAGAGACTTCACAAAATTCCACCTTTTTTTCGTATTTTGTATCTTAAAAAATTATTCATGGTAGTATATTTTTTTAAACTCAAAGACGGCTGTCCCCTTGCCGTTTTTTCTTTCTTCTTGAAGCCGTAAACAATAGTGAGAATTATCAAAATAATCACCTTTAATATATTGTTTTTTGCTTCTTGTTTTTCATTTTTCTCTCCCCCCCCCTTTCCCCATTCTGCGCTTTAGGCAAGTTTCTACTGCAGTTTTAAATGGATTTTAAATAATTGTTTTATATTTACCTAGTCCCCAATATATCATTTACCTGATGTATGATTAGCATAAATTCAAAGGGAAAAATCAGAAAAATATATAGCAACACTTTGTAATTTGTACACGCCTTGATTTTGTATAGTCATCATCAGAGAGAGGCGCAATTTTTACTTCCTTTGCAAAAATCTAAATAATCTGTACTTCCGGTCAAATTGACACACTAGTGTAAGGAATATATTTAGGATGTATCCTACACGATGAAAATAGAAAGATCAGTAGCCTTATAACAAAATAAAATTTAAAAAAACAACAAATTAACAATCTTTTTCGAAAATAGATTGTCATACAAAGAATTGCATCCATTTGCCGTACATGTATATTTACTCATTAGAGATTTCAATAAAATTGCGTCATTATTTTCCATTAAAATTCTGGAAGAAAAATGATCATATCAAACATATCAAACTGATCATGATTACCCCTTTCACTGTAATACATTGAATTCATGTGTCTTGTTAATAAAATCTATGAAATATTAAAAGTTATACCGATATGTAATAAATAAAGTCAATACGGAACAAATAAAAAATAAATATTGATAAATAAATATTGATTAAAATTAAAATTTCGGAATACAATTAAAGCAAAATCAAACATTTGAACTTATTAGCTTTCGTTATCTTTTCAATATGTTTAATTATTAGGTGCTTTTAGTTGAGTAGCAGCATGTAATATCTGCATTTAGGAAACTTACGAAAAATTAGGGATGTCAACGAATAGTCGACTATTCGACCATCAGTCGAATGGACCAACGATCGAATAATGAAACGACATTCGAATATTATTATAATTAAACAAGCTTATCTTTTAAAAAGATTGGTGAGCTAGCGCTGTAGCATAATAAAATACAGAAGAAGATATCCCAACCATTTGTTAAATTTGCTGAATCGATTAATTATTAATAGGAAGGCAGATTGGTGGTTGAGTTTGTGGGGGGGGGGGGGGTCACAATTTAGAATGGTGGATCTAAGAGTGTGCCTCACGTCTGCAATGGCACAACTCCTAACTGTGCTTTAAGCATTCTGTATTTTACTGTAATTTCAATTTCGAGGTGAAAAATAAAAGGTCAGTAGAACCAATGAGCACCTTCTGGCCTTTCCGGCAAGCTCGGAAAACATATCCGAGGTTGCCGCGGTTTTTCGAGGTAGATTAGAAAAGCTATGTATTCATTACAACTTTAGAAATAACAGTCTTGGTTTTATAAGACCCGAGTTACTGTTACTTTTTGTTCATTTACGTGCAGGTTAGACAACAGAACACGAAAATTCAGATCATATGTATTTTCAGATGATAAACACTAAATTGCCATGTCTTTCCGACATACTCTGAAAAAGATTTTTGTTTTTGTTGTTGTTTTTTCCGAGCTTGCCGGAATTATCCACTAAGATGGTAAAACTGTAAGGAAAGCTAGATGCCTTGTCTAGAATCTTGGCATTATATGGCCAAATCTTTTCTTGTACTTTTATGTGTAGGTTAAACAATAAATTTAAAAAAAAAATTGAGAATCCGGATCTAGACTGGTATTGACTGTCTCTAACCTACGAAATGTATATCGCGCATATCAGACAGGAAAGGCCAGTGTAAATTCGGATCATTTCTATTTTTGTATGACAAAACGAAATTGTTATCGTACAGTCTATTTACAGTAGTTTTCCCAGAATGCCCGTGAAGTCGAGCATGCGTATTTCAGAAATATAGACTAACGTAGTTGCTAGCGCTCTCGAGCGCTAGCAATAAATGCAATAAATGAGTAATAACAAGATGGAATTCTCATCACAAAACTGAGAAAATGTCTTTCCTCAGAGACAGGCGATAAGATAATTTTTCTAAACAAAAAAGCGGTTGATTTTCCCTGTACGTATAGAAATACTGTTATGTACTTATAAGTGCTTCACTAATGCGAGAAGTATTTGCCAGTAACGGCCTGTGTTGTTTTTGTAATAAATTACTAATATACTGGGCTTTGTTTGTAAGAATATTAAATGGACGTATACCATGTACCAATTATCTTTTGTTATCTTAAGATTGCTCAAATGCAAGGAACAAACCATAGCTGTGACATGTTTTGACACTTCGATAATTATTACAATTATTATTAAAACAATTCGCTTACATTTTAAACTGTTTAAGGACATTTTGATAACCAGAGCAATGAATAATTGAATAAGCAGTATCTAACTGTTTAACAATTTCATAGGCACCTGACGTGTAAAAAGTGTGAGGTTACCCCCCCCCCCCCCATTTATTTCAAAATAAGCTTTTAAAAAATATCGGCTGTCAATTTTTTAAAATAAAAACTGACTACATGACTGTACAGACCGATTACTGATTTCTGCTGAATTAATACATTTTGGAGAATTAGGTTTCTAAATTTATTTCATATAATCATGCTATCCACGCGTTACATTGTATTACTTTTGATGGTACTTTATAAATATATAATATATTAAGTAAAAGGGTTTTTGAGTTATAAATACGTCATGTAGCAGTGAAGTTTGAAAATATTTTTTTTTCAGAAAATGTTCCGAATATTGCAATCGTTCGAATAATGCAATCGAATAATCGACTAAGGAAAATAAATATTTTGACATCCCTACGAAAAATACATCAAACACAGGAAACAAAACGAAACAGGAAATAAATTTTAATTTGTTCTTTAGAAAATATGACATGTGCAATGTCTTCATACGCAACAAAATAAAATAAATAAACTTGACAATATTAAATCACGGAATTAAACAATCAGTCATTCAATCTAAATGCCTGGAATTACTGGTAATCTATAAACTCGGAACGCTTTCTCAAGGTTTGGCTTACACGTACTTGTTATTATGACGTCATTTACGTAAAATGACGTTGATTCTAACCGTTGCTGCTAAATGGACGAGTAGTTCCTCAATATACTGAATTTATAATAGTATGAAAATATACTTTTGAAATGCAATCGTGTTCATTGAGCATATTCAATAGTAATAATACCGGTATTATAAGTAACAACTCATTTATTTGAAAAATTCATGGCGTCAACGCTGGTATGAAATTCACTTTGTTTATCCATATATTTGCCTGAAATTGTCATGATATTCTACAAATAAGCCAAAAAAACTTTAATGTTATGCAATGAAAAGATGCAAAAGTTCAATAAATATTTACGGTGAATAGAAGTAAAAGAAATACATAGTCACAATAAAATCGGCCCAAAATCGGCCCCCGTGGCACTCTATGCAACTGTGTGATCGGCCCAAAATCGGCCCTGTGGCACAGAAGTGGTTAAATCAATTTTAATAAATATCTTTTTAAAAAAAGTTCAGTCGATCTTTAAAAATTGTTTTTTGCCCACTTTGCCCACTTCTGACCGACTTGCTAAAAATAGCCCGACTCAAAGCTATTTAAACCTCCAGGAAAGGATAATTTTTTTCCTTTTTTTTCTTTTCATTCCGGAATTTTCTCATTCCGTCATCAAGTATTTTTATCTTATTTAAAAATATATTTAGAAAATTCAGCATTAAAGTTGAAATTTTCTGAGGAAAAAAATTCCCACCTACCAACGGACACATTATTTTTACCCTGAGTCAGGAGAGGGAAACAAATATTATTTCAAAGATGGCTTTATATGTAATCTTGTTTTTGTTATGCGTGCACACGGACATATCAAAACCAGACTTATGTTTGCTCACACTCCAGATCTATGGATTTACTTCCTAACTCCTCTGTAAGTGCTTGAACGTATGTCTTAAGTGTTATTCATACTATACTATATGCTATATATTATAACAACGAAAAACGCAGAGCTGAAAATAAGATACATTGCAACTATATACTTACAAATATTCCATTTAACTTTCTTACACATATTATTTGTTAAAAAAGCCTATGTAGACATTCAGAAAAAAATTAAAATAATGATTTTCAGAATTGTATTCATACATTTTATTTCCCAAAAATCATTTCAGCATAATGATCAAGGGAACTTTCTCCTAAAAACAACTGCATGTAGAAATAAATATTATGTATGTTAATCATAAGGATTCACTTACTAATGCATAGAATAAGTATCTCGCGTGTTTCAAGTAATCATTTTCTGGAAAATAAAACTAGTTGTGTTTTATTAGTTTTAATAACAGTAATTATGAAGCCAAAGAAAATTTTTGAGGAAAGACCAAAAATATCAGACCTTTTCCCAATTAGCAAAATTTAAACGTTTCCAAGGAAAACATGAAGTTCACATACTTTAAGACACTTAACAGTCAATTTGTCTATTTTTACACCATTCCAAAATGATAGATTGAAATGCTTGAAGTCCTTTGCAGAACGCAAACAAAGCAGGATCTTAAATCGTAAACACATTGGCTGCATTTTCTATTTCTAAAAGAAGAAAAACAAAAATTTCAGTAATATTTTTAGAACACTTTTAATGATTGTTTTTCCCTCTTAAATAATTTTACAAGGATTTAATAATTATCGAATTTTCCAGATAAACATAGTTTGTTTTCAAAATCTTCTATATGATGATATTCGATTAGGTAGTACAAACCACCATTTTCAAATATTTTGGGTAGAGTTTAAAACATTTTTTCCGACCTTACCACCTTTAAATTCCCCACATATAGTTTCTATTGATCCTAATTTAGTGCCTTGCTATATTGCTAAACATTTCAAAAAACTTATTTTCAATAACTGGAAGAATTTTAAAGTATGTATAAATCAGAGAAGTTTCCATTATTTAAGACACAGCTAAAGGAATATGTAAATATATAATCTTAAAGAAACAGAGAACCAATTTGAGATGAAAAGCTTGATTTTCTTTTCAAACATCGATCAAATATAAACGAGTAAGTTGTTTTCACAAATAAAGCGACTACTTTTAGATATTTCATAAGACCCACACCTGACTTATTTTGACACATCTTAAATACAATTTGCCACGCCCTAACACTAGTGCCATCTTGTCTATATTCAATGACTGATTCATTTATGTTGTTTTAATAAAGTCACATTGGAGATAATACGAGATAATACATAATTATGTGTTTATTTAATATCATGAGTATGATTGTGTTGCAAATAAATAACTCACAAAGTGATGTTCGGTTTGTACTTTGTTTACATATGTTTGAAACCTTGTTCTTAAAATTAAACTACTCTTTTTCAGGAATACTTTTCTATTTAGTGTTTGATCTCATTGCATTTAAAGGAATATTGAAGCATGGTAATAACAAAAGAGTCACTGTCAATGCCTGTTATATATTTCTTACTGATATTTATTGCATTTTTGAGACCATTCGCGCGTAAGGATACTTCCTGAAAGCATGGTGGTTAAATTCAAGTACACATCAAACAATTCAATGAGATATGAATAAACCCACGTACATTAAATGCCTTTAAACATTGAGAAACAAACTTCATAATGCTGAAATACATGTGAGTTACCTCTATCTAGCAGATAGTCCGAAGAATGACAATACAACAAATTAATATAACAGTAACACAGTAAAATACAGATAATGAAAATACATTGGAATATACAGATTGTAAAAAAAATGTTAACGACTAGCAAATGACTACTCGATATTGTGGTTCGTCTATTTAAAACAGTATTTTTTTCCAGATATATAGGCAGTAGATTAATATATATTTATTGACTGGATTCGAGGATAACATGCGTTTTGTCAGACCCCAGAACCAAACTGTTTGCTTGAGGCCTAAAGGCAAACAGTTTGGTTCGAGGGGTCGACAATACGGATTTTGTCCGAGAACACAGTCAATAAATACTTTGTTTTACCTTTTACTTTTTTTTATATATATATCTGTTGGCTTCAATCATGCAAATTTTCTTCACCTGCACTGCGCTTTAAACTCGGTCAATTTCGTCATTGTCAAACACTAACGAATACAAAAAAGATTTAACTTATCCCGCCCACAGTGTGACGTAAGCAGTCCAATACCTCATCCTTACTCTGCGGTCTTACATAGATTTTTTGGACCGCTCAGTAAAACATTGGAAATGTTGGACTTTTTGAACGGATATATTTTTATACGAAGCACTATTTTAAGGTATAACAATAAAGTAATCTTCACATATAATTGATATATCAAACAACAAAAATAAAGTTCATGAATCTGAAACAACAAAAATAAAGTTCATGAATCTTAAAGTTACACTCTATTCTCAGTTCTCTCGAAAAATGTATGCATTCTTAAAATTGTTGCCCTTTGAATTCTATGATGGGGATATTGTTGGAGTGAATATTGATAAGAATTAAAAGCATCAACGTAATCCCCGCAGATTTGTTGACAGATCCCCAGTACCTGCCAGGATATGTCTCTGTAGTACATAGGAACACGATATCCAACATCATGCAATAATAGATATCGGAGTTCCTGTAGAGATTGTTGTGACCTGTTTGTATCTCCCAGTCTGTAATGATTTAGTGCTGATAACATGTGTAGCATCACTAGAGGGGGGATATATAACACTGGCATCGGACTCATCTTCTGTTCTAGCATCAGTTCATCAAGGTATGTATAAGCACAGTATAACTTAATGTCAAACATAACAGCTTTTCTCATTTTATTACTCAGAGACACTCCACCCAATGCACGTCTGTACCTGTCTATTATGATAACATCATTATACAAAATGCAAGGAATAGTCATCTTTTTTTGTGCTTTTTGTAGATATCTCAGTGATTGGTGATATCTACCGATCCTATAGCAGTATAGACATAGGTACAGGATGTCTGATACATATCCTATTTTAGAAACTAACCTAAGCAGGTTAAAAGATATGTGATTCAGATACGATAGATTTTTGTTTGAAAGGTTAGTAAATGTGCATAAATATTTCTGTAAAGAAAATACAGTATTGCAAAATAAATCTGATGTCATGCTCTGTATAGCAACTTTCTGAAAAGGAGTCAGTGCTAATTTAAGTAACTTTTCGATTTCTCGAACATACAGTGTGAAGTCAGTCAAATCATCTAATAAAACAAACAACCTAGTTATTTCCGTAAAGAACCCGATATGCAAAAAATCACTGGAGATGATGCTTTTCTCATCTGTTTTAATTGACAGTGTTTTGTGGATGATGACTTGGCTAAGATAAGGTCTGAGAGAAGGACTCTGAAGGAGGCAAGGCATTCCCATGCCATACAAATCATATAATTGACTAAACAAGTGTGATTGTGCAGAACCAGATACTTTCAACCTAAACATGTTGTTTTGAGGAATGAAAAAATTCGGACACTCAGCTATTCTCACCCAGTTAATTAATAATCTGAAACACTTCCAAAAACATAGAAGTATTGTGCGAGGTGTCCATAGCAATGAATTTTCATTTTGTATTGACCAAAATAAAATCGTTTTCATGAAATATGAACAAAGAATTGGATTGTTGCTTTTCGGATTGATCACCTCTTTCAGGAAAATCTTTAAGAGACCATAGCACAAAAACTGACAATGATTCATGGAGTATACAAGTCTCTGTTCCGCCATTGAAAATGAAATTCTCCATTCGCTGTTCTTATCAGAGCAAGACGGGAAACTACTAATTGGTACAACATGACATCCTTTATCTAAAATATCAGATAAGATGCTTCTGTCAGGCCACTTCTTTTTCACACATCTTTGTATCCATGGAAATGCTATGGTCGGCCAGTGAGGAGAATGTAGACAAAATGCTATGTCCATTTCTTGAGTGTCGACTTCTAAAGTAGCACAAGGTCCATGTTCCACGGACGATGCTAGGTCATTCTTAATATACTGCAAACCATGCTTTCTGAATAAGGAACTAAGCAGATATAGTTCATTATTAACATGTAAACAGGAGGATCTCACGAGCTCATTATGCGACTGAGTTATAAGCTTTAGTCTTGTGAACCCGGGCGGCATCTCTTCTATGTCCATCAAAATCAACGTGTGTTGTGGCAGACGGTAGAAAATGGCCTGTGGGAGCTCACAAATCACTTCATGGTCAGGAGGCCATATCATCCAATCGATATCTGACGTTTTAAGTCTAAATCCCTCACGAAAACTCCCACTCTTTATCATATCAGGTCCTTTAATTCTAAACATTGACCTCGTCACCACCTCATCAATGTCCGCGATGTCTCTTCTGAACCTGACTTCTGTATGAGTTCCTACTTTTCGACACAATCCCACATAAACAGCCTCTGACAAACGAGGGACTCTATCCATTTTGGTATGAATATTATACTTTACGACTTTTATAGACTTTCATCTTTTTCTGGAAATTCCTTACTGAATTTTCTATGAATAATAGATATTTGCTATTTGTTATGCACAAAAAGAGAAACATATCACCCTTTACATAGCGGAGAAATATTCTTTATGTGCTTATGTATTTGCTTGACTAAATAAATAGTACTTAAAACAAGTACAACTTTATCAGAAATAATGTCCTCAACCCACTGGGGAATATCTCAAGTAAAGAGTAATACTCTTCTTAGAGTTGCATACCATATATAGCTCTAAGCTACAAGTGTCTGAACAGTGCGAACGTTAGATGTGGTCTTGTTTTGAAATGTTTATGCATGTAGAATGAATATGTTAATAATCATTTATAAACAATGTCCTGACATATTTGAAAAAAAAGACAAAACTTTCCAAAACATATGGACACATAATGGAAAGTTAATTCACATTTAATACTAGTAACCTCAGATTTTGTGTAAAATGTGTTACAAGCAATAGAAATTAAGAATTATTCTATTACTTTGATGTTCATAAACGTGTCCTTAAAATTAACATATAACAAATAAATGTTCCAATTTTCTACGATTCATGAAATGGATATATATATCGTGCCCTATAGATATCCGGAGCGGATGATGGTAGATGGCGGATTTATATATAAAATGAAAAAAGGTAGGCAAGGGGAATTTTATACAATTGACCTGAGGTTTAAATGATAGAAATGATGGGTATACTCTGGTCACGTAATATTTTTTTTCTGCTATTAGAATTTGTATGATTAAAACTAAAATTTATTCATGATAATGTATCAATAAATTTTGATTTTATCTACTATGTAAGTAGTGAACTTCCAATGACATAAAAGACCCAAACCCTCACGGTAGCTCCGGCGGTAGAGCACTTGCTCCGTGATCAGAAGGTCGTAGGTTCAAACCACGGTAGCGACTGACTCAAGCCGATAAAAAATATGTAGCAACAGTTCCTTCGCCAACCGCTCGGCATTTTGGAGTAAAGGTTGCGCGTCTTTTTGATGAGAGATTTTAGGAACCGAGGTTCCTTGTCACGGGAGGCGTTAACATGATGAAGATCTCTTACTGCTCAATGACCCTGAGTGCCTTGTATAGGTCTAAATTTGAAGCCCTTCACCAGTATATGGTGACGTTTCTATATGAGTGAAAAATGATTCTTTTCTAAACTAATAAATTCAAGTGCTGACAGCAACATTACAGTCTTTGATTTCCTCAGCAGTACAAATGAGCCCGGAAACTGATATTTTTTGGTGTTCAACAAATTATAAATTTGAAGTAGCTCTGGCGAGATTTAGTGAGACTACAGCGAGACTATTAATGGATCAAGTAAATTGTTCAAGGCAAGGAAGTGACAGCACTTGGAGATATGGTAAACAGAAAAGTTGTAATTATGTATTACGCTTCAATTTTCACCACCGCAAAATATCATTTGACAAATGTATCCTGATGTCTATCTAGAATTCATTCTAAAAATCTGTAATTCCTCATGAATTTTTTGTTTTGTTTTTGTTTTTGTTTTTGTTTTTTTTTGGGGGGGGGGGGGTTTGTTTGTTTGTTTGTTTGTTTTTGCAATTATTTAGTAAACTCTCTTTTTGGACAAACGCGTTCATGCGTATTAAAATGCAAAAAAAGAACACACACACACACACACACACACACACACACACACACACACACACCCTCACACACACAAAAAACCAAAAAAACAAAAACCCCACCAACAACAAACTATGTTGGCCATTTAAAGTTTGAAATATAATAGATGCCTGTGGTGCAGAGTTGTACATGTACCTGCTCTCCTTATCATTAAAGTGATGGCGTTACTGAACCTGGCACAGACCTACAATTATGTTTATTGTATCATTTTTTTTTTCATTTCTATAGTCAAAAAAGCATCAGAAAACAACTATATCATCACAAACGCACTTACATCAAGTTATGAAGTCTTATGAAGGTTTTGTAATTGTTATCTCAGTATACACCGAAAAACAAACTTCTTTGTGAAAGTATTGGACATCTTCATATCATTGTGTTCTTTCTAAACATCAGCAACGAAAATTATTATATAAATACTGCATGTAGTTCAGGGTAGCATTGAAAATTTTCACCCCAAGAAAAACATTGTCAACCGCAGGCTCGGTTGACGATGGATGGAAATGTTCAATGTCATATTATGTTATACTGAATGCTTTGTACAAATACAAAGAAAGGTGAAGCGTGCGCGCATAGATTCTGTGCAGTCACTGTTTTTTTTTTTTTTTTTTTTTTTTTTTTTTTTTTTTTTTGAATACTAGTATCACCAGTTGTCAAGCAATGTTCACTGTTGCTAACTTTTCTCGCGCTTGAGGGCGTGGTTTTATCAATCAGAGGGTAACGGTGTTTTTTAACAAATGTTTCTCGACGAATCAAATTCAAGTTATTTACAAGAAAGTATAATATTCTAAAATGATTTTTTGCAATCCAATTAATATCCCATCTAGATTAATTTGTTTTCAATAAAATGTTAACATGTAATAGATATCTTACTTTGCTATTTATTCACAGATTGCACAAATGTTCATGGTATATCCCTAACAAAAATATGCTATACTTATCTATAGTTTATTATGGTTAACTATAGAAAATACTTTGATTCACTATGAAACTTGACTCCTATTTTTTGTTAAAAAAAGATTTAGAGCCTAAATTCTTCTAAATTTTAGATTCTGAAATTACATATAAATGTTTAAAATTTGGAAACAAATATGTGGATATACAAGTAATGATTCCTTTTTATATAAGAAAATTGCATGTAGAAATTGAAGAGAATGAAATACAACAATTTAAAATTCATTCTAAAAACACTTTGATTCATTTTACTAGTAGTAAAATACTTTGATTTGCTATAGTGAAAACTTTGATACTGTAGTAATCTATAGTTCACTATGATAGGGATGAACAACTGTTTGCAATAATTACAATAGCTATATAAAGTAAAGAAAGGTTTGGCATTTTTTCATCAACTTGAGGGGATACTGAGGTGCAATAGTCTCTTTTGAAATCAACATTCGCTGCATATTAGCAAAATGTGAAGTTCAAGTTGCATTAAAATCCTATTTTTTAAATATTATATACAAATCTATCAAAAGGCCCAGAAGCCTTTTTAAATAAAAGTTAAAGAAAACAATTTTTAGCAATTTCCTGTTGGCTGCAAATTTATTTTAAGTTATCGTTTTCATCCTACAACCTTTGCATGTTTCAATCAACACCAAAAGCCTTGAATTTTAAATCACAACAACATTAATTGTGGTGTTTTTTTCTGTTCTTGGAAGCTGTTGAATTCACTTAAAATTAAAATAAACCTTCTAGTTTTTCCTGAACCTTTGCTTAATGCGACACTAAGTGGACTGACCACAAAAGGCTGAATAGAAATTCTTTCTACTCTTCAGCGCATCCTTTCACTGTTGAAACAAAGTTTCTTAGGTAAGTTGTGTACTTTTATACGCTGTAGAGCTATGGGGATGACATAAAAGTAAAGATTTTGAAAAAAATCCATCTTTGATTAATGTTACTGTAAAAAATGTTAGGGATAGGTAAGAAAACAGTTAAAAATGTCATTTGCTGTGAATAAGCGTTAAAAAGCTGGCTTGGTTAAAAAAGGAACGACAATTGTATACCCAGTTAGGTATGATTTTATGTAATGATGATTAGATGATGTGTATCAAAGGTTAGTTGGCAAGATATATTGAACTATATATGGAAGTCTTAAATTGTTGATAGGAAAGAGAAAGGCAGGGTAACATAACATGGGAAAATTATGAAATTATGACAGAAAATTATGAAAACTGCTCACAGGGTATCTTGGTTACTGTGCACTTAAATCAGTGCCCAAAATTATTCAACCGTGAAATGTATGACGTCACGTAGGGAAAGCAATAAAAAGACAAAACACATGTATACTTATGATGACAGGTTTGTCAACAAATTTTGTAATACCAATTGATACAAAGGAGGTAAACACATAGTTTTCCCATATATAAAGTCAATTTGAATATCTTGCAATCATGGTACGGCTGACGGAAGTTCCATAGGCTTTAACTTTTGCATTGCCCAGGTACAGAAAAGGACACAACAGGTTGCTGTGTAGTTTGTTGTGAATTTTTCACTATAGAAGGTCTAAGTCCTCGTCAGAGAGGAACTGGAGAGGTTTCCAACTAACAGTGACGGTGACATTAGCGCGTAACAACAGCACGTCAAGATGGGGCTATTCCTGCTGCCACCTGTGTAATTGCTATGACATTACCGCTGAAACCGCTAATAATACAGAAGGTAATCATAATCGTTACATTCACTTAAAAACTGAAATAAATCAATTGCGCCGTTTTTGTTTGTGAACTTGTCAACTTTACGTCGGTGTTCCTCTCAAACGCCCACGTGTGCGTCGTATGCCTAATTTTCAGAAAGTTTATCCCCTGCTCAATGTAGGCAGAGTTTGTCAAAAGATTTTTTCGCAAATAATCACATTATTCCACTTGACTGGGTTCCGTAAAACCCAATTTTCCTCAAATCGAACATCTTTGGGACGAACAGGACGGTAGAATTAATTCGTAGGCATCTTAATCCCCCAGCTATTTTCGACCAAGTAAAAACTGCCTTGTCGAAAGGATTGAATAATATCTCTCTGAGAAAGATAAATGCGCTGAACTGAAGAATTTTATACAGAGAATCAAGGCTGTGACAGATGAGCGAGGGGGGCATAAGAGATAATGATGGTTTTTTATTTTCACTTTTGAGGGGTACCATCATCTGAGTTTCGATAACATGAATTAACAGTCAAAATCAGATGATATTTTGGTGACTTGTTGAATAAGGATAAGTTTAAATGTTAGATAAAAATACTGGAAAATACTTCAATAATTTACCTTGCGTTTCTTTTTCCTTTCTGAATACATTTAAAAAAACTTATGTTTAGAGATAAAACATATTAGATGGATCTGTAATTATTTAAAAAGACAACTTTACTAGTACCGTTTTACATAAATCTTAGAACCATGAATATAAGAAATATCATTATGTTGAACGAAATGTTAATCTACAGTGTACTAAAAAAAAAGAGGTATTTATCTTGGGTAAATTTTTATACAAAGCAACAGCTCTACAAAAATGTATTTGAATTTTTTTCTCTTTCTCTGTTTTTAAAGGACATCAATTAAAAGGGTAAATGTACCTTAAATTACATGTAACAGTGAAATAATTAAACAATATTAAAATGTACGATAAGGCTCATAAAAATATCTCGTTTACCGATATTTACGGTATCATTTTAAAAGATTTAGTTCTAAAGCTATTTGAATAGATCTTTCAAATAGTCTATTTTCTTCCATTGGCTTTTGCTTTTTATTTGAACAGACTCATCCAACCTCCTGGGACCTTATGAATGGGACCAAAACATAATCATTAATGCTATTGTCAAAAATCTTCTCATATACTCATAGACAACAAGCAGAAAATCTGTTGGCATGATTATAAATGAAATGAGTGTTTTACCAAGATTGTGAAATTCATGGCCCCTGATTTATCAGCTGCGTACTTATGGTGGGACTCTATTGATCATTTTGTGAGAATCCATGAATTCTTTACCTGGGTCATGGGTTCTGGTGTTAAGGTGGATTTAATGATTATATAGTGAAAATCCATGAATTTTTTACCTGGGTCTTGGATTCTGGTGTAAGGGCGGATTTAATAGTGAAAATGCTTTATTCTTTGATAATCGTTTTCTCTGCTCCTTGGTATTTAGCAGATAAACTTAGTTAAAAAGCAAAGGTGTCTCTTTGAAAATTACGAAATTTTTGGCTCCTGTGTCGGAGGTTCTGGCGTTAGGGTTGGACTCTATTGATTATATTAGTGAAAATTCATTAATACAGGGCATAATACCATGGTGAAATGTGCCCCCATCATTTTTTTTTTAATTATGAGCCCAATGGGGCTAATGAATCACCTTTTGGCAGTTCCAAAAACAAACAATGCTTGAATAATATATAATATGAATACCTGAATAGGTTTACCAGTGTAATTATGCATCCAACCCCATGGCAAATCATGAAATCAAAATAAGCGACTGACCGTAATAGCTACATGATGAATAACAAATGCAATTTACTCTAGTGACATGCATTTGCGAGTTAAATTTTTATCATATGCCATCAGTAGCATTTGCCTGACATGCCATAGGCCTAAATTCCTTAATGAGACCAAAAACATTGAACGCACTTGTAATCTACCCAAACTTGACCATTATATAAATAGTGCACGTTTTTGAGGGTAACAGTTGAAATTGACACCCCAAGGAAAACCATTGTCAACCGACGCGTCAGCGGAGGTTGACAATGGTTTTCCGAGGGGTGTCAATTTCAACTGTTACCCTCAAAAACGTGCACTATTTATTTTATTATACTGAATGTCTTATTGATTTCGGATGTCATAAAAAAAAATCGGAGATCGTCGTTAAGTTCACGCTTAGAAAGCTTTCAAACTCCCTGCGTCTATTTTTCTCAATAAGAAAGCTTCGGAAAAGATTAACCAACCTCTTTATTGTTTGTTTGCTACTCAAAAAGTCCTTTATCATCTAAAGTTAGCACTCGCAAGGATGTTTCGTCTGTCGTTTGTTGTTTTCAAGTAAGCTACATCGGACGCAAGCTTTTATTGACGTCGTTTATTCGGCTTCTTTCAAACGCACAACCGACGTTTTGAGAATTCTACGGTGAACCGTACGCGCATGATTTGAACACATGTGATATTTTCGTAATGTTACCCGTTGTCAAGTGTTTGCTAACGCTGAGGGTAACATTACGGATTGTTAAATGCGTCTAAACCAATCAGATTTTAGTATTTAACATGAAAGTATAATAAATCAAAATAAATTGTTATATAAGTATTAAAGTTTTATATACTGCCTACAAGCTTTTAAGTGCTGAAACAACTGACACCTTAACACTATTCTAATACTTTGTGTAACCATGTGTTCCTTTTAGGTGCACACTATTTCAACAGTTTACTTTATTCTCATTTTCTGATGACCAAAATCTTGAGTGATTCAAAAGTCGTGCACCAGAACCAAACTCTCTGCCTGATTTATCATTTAAAAGCCTGTTTACCAACGACACCTTGACATTGAACCATTCAGATTCTCTTAAGAACCTGCCAAGATTACCTGATGGTTTACTATGGAGAATTCGTTATGTACACATGCACTGTGCACTCCATGACCCCGGATTTTTCTCAGCGAGTGAAACATTCTCAACCCAGTCGTATAACTGAACATATAGACTACACAAATCATTAAAACCTGATTGTGTACGTACTAAAGCGGGTTTATTTTTATCAACTTCTCCAAGCCTACTAAAAGTATGTCAATTTAATGCAACCCGAATATCCCCTATATGGAACCTTCTCGCCGAGATACAGATAGAAATTGACATTTAACTGTTCTAAACAAATTTTGCAAACGAACAATGAATGAATGTCCTTGAATCAAAATACTATTCTGCATGACTGAAACGATATAAATACTCACACCCTAGTAAAATTTGTAAACCACCTTTTCGGAGCCAAAAGTTATTTTGATAAGGATGATGCTAATAGCCGTAACTAGATGGCGCTTAAATATAAAACCCGGAACCCCCCCCCCCCCCCAAGAGCCATGAATTGACACAAAATAGTGATAAATAAAAATAACACATTCTTGTATGTATTTAGATCACATAAATTCATTTATATACATAAATACACTAATGCTTGGTGTTTTGCAAACATATTAAGAGCAAGGTTTTTTTTTTTATTTTTTTTTATTTTTTTTATTATTTTTTTTTTACTGTTTTCTTTTGGGAGTCATATCTTTCATCTATCAATTCATTTTGTTTTATGTTATGCTTCTATGGATCTTTTGATATATTGTATTATACTCAGGTGACCGTTTAGGCCTTTTCGTAATTTTTGATTTTTTTCTTTGTAATATCGTATTATACTCAAGTGACCGTTAAGGCCTCTTGTTTTTTTTTTTTAAATTTGGATTTTTTAAAATCCATGTTTGATATTTCCGTGACATTTAACATACTAGTAGACTTAGTAATTAAAGAATGATTCTGTATTCTAATCTTTTCGATAATGTACACTTACCTCGTTTGATTGATATATAATCAAATTTCGTGTATTATGGTTTTCATTTTATTTATTATCAGAATTGAAAATTTTGTCAAAATAAGAGTAATCATTTCTTTTTAAACGAAAATATTCTCTCTTTTGTTTTTATTGATCAAATTATAGAATCCATATTTAGTTTACAAATGTTCATAAAACGTTTCGTTATTTTTGTCAATAAAAGCTGATGTGTGCTATCTGAATTGCATTTTTAATTTCTTTCATATCAACGTATGATCTATCAAAATCCCGTAAATGTCTTAGAGTAGAGTTTTCTAACTCTATTCATTTCAATATAAGTCAACAAAACATAACACAAGGTATGTAAATCAAAGTGTGTAACTATATATTTTCATAAAAGATGACATATCAAATTGTTAGTTTCTAGTAGCATTTTGTTTTCTCTTTCGGATATACAGATATGAAAATACGTGACATATATATAACCTCATGAATACAAATAGTAATAATTGGTCTGCGTATTTATTCTACTTTCATACGATATCAATATAAGAAGCAACATACTGACATATTAAGCATGACTATAGACTAAGTCTGCAGCAATTCACAGATTGTTTGTATTCTTAAAGTAGTTGCTTTTGT
This sequence comes from Saccostrea echinata, assembly GCF_033153115.1. Lineage (NCBI taxonomy): Eukaryota > Metazoa > Mollusca > Bivalvia > Ostreida > Ostreidae > Saccostrea > Saccostrea echinata. The sequence goes on from NW_026889778.1 coordinate 25,850,409, forward strand.
GATTTTGTTATACGGATTTTGTAGTAGAGAATACCGGTAAGAATGAAGCGCCTCCTCATAGCCTCCACAGATCTGTTGACATATCCCCAGTATCTGCCATGATATGTCGCGACAGTTTGGAGGTGCTCAATTAGACAATAACAGAGTCTGTAGGTCCTGAAGATGTTGCTTAGCCCTAACTGTATTACCCAGTCTGTGAAGATTCAGCACAGACAACATGTGAAGCATCACTAGTGAAGGGACAAGTAATACACACATTCCAGAGAACTCCTGTTCCAACACCAACTCATCAATGTAAGAGCAACTTATGTATAACTTAATATCAAACATCACTCTATTTTTTTTAATGCTTTCGTTCAATGGTAACTGAACTCTGGTGCTTCTGTAAAACTCTGCATTTTCGTGATTCCAAAACATAATATGGGGTCCGGACATACTGTCTAGTACTCTCTGTAAACACCTCAAAGAGTTTTCATACCTTCCGATTCTATAAAAGTACATAGATAGGTATAGAGTATCAGATGCGGAACCTACTTTCGAAGCTAACTTTAACAGGTTACAAGACGTATGATTCAGATATGTTCGGTTTCTGTTTAAGATTTCAGTAGATGTACGTATAAATCTCGATATATAGAAAGCGGCGTTAATAAGTGACTCTGATGTCATACCCTGGATAGCTGTTAACTGATAGATAGTCACTGTTGATCTTAGAGACTTTTCAATTGCAATCATACGCCTGAAAAAATCCGTTAAATCCAAAATAGGTACACCTAATCTAGATATGTGAGCAAAGAGTCTGATATTCAAAGTAACGTTTGATATTATGCTTCTCTCATCTGTACAAAACAATAGTGTTTTGTGGATGATTGCTTTGCTGAGGTAAGGTCTGAGAGTTGGACTTAACAGAAAACATGATATTCCTTTAAAATACAAATCATACAATTGATTAAATAGTAACCATTGTGCTGAACCTTGAACTTTCATCCTAAACATGTTGTTCTGTGGAATAAAGAAGTTTGGACATTCACCAATTCGCACAAAGTGTATTAATAATCTAAAACACTTCCAAAAACAAATAAGTAGGTTAGTAGGTGTCCACATTAATACAGGTTCTTTTTGAATGACCCAAAATAAAATTGTTTTCATGAAATACGAACAAAGTATTGGTTGGCTATTTTCAAAATTAATCATCTCTTTCATGAAAATCTTCAAAAGACCATAGCACAAAAACTGACAATGATTCATGGCAAAAACAAGTTTCTGTTCTGCCATTGAAAATGATATTCTCCATTCACTGTTTCTAGACGAGCAGGACGGCATGCTACTGATTGGTACGACATGACACCCCATTTCTATTACCTCAGAAATTATACTTTGTGGAGGCCAGTTCGTTTGCACACATCTCTGTATCCACGGTGATGCTATGATCGGCCACTGAAGGGATTGTAAACATGACGCTAAGTCAACTTCTTGGCCGTGCTGAAAGTAGTTAGCGCAAGGTCCGTGTTCAGTGGACATAGCCGTTATAGAGCCCATATTTCTAAGTGACTGCAGAGATATCTTTCTGAACAAAGAACTGTAAATATAAAGTCCGTTATTGGTATTTACACAGGAGGATCTCACAAGCTCATTATACGATTGAGTCATCAGCTTCAGTCTTGTGAAGCCGGGGGGCATTCCTTTGGTCTCCATCAATATCACAGCGTAACCTTGAATTCGGCAAGGATTGACATGAGAGAGATCGCAAATCACTTTTTGATCTGAAGGCCAAAACATATAATCGACATCTGAGGTACCCAATCTAAATCCTTCACGATAACTTCCACTCTTTACAAAATCCCATCTTTTCGCGATGTATGCTGCGCTATTCAGCATATCCTCAGTCTCCGAGATATCTCTTCTGAACCTCACTTCTGTAAAGGTTCCCACTTTAAGAGACAATCCTACGTAGAGAGCCTCTGACAAACGAGGTACTTCTTCCATTGTTATTCTTTATATGTACAATATTTTTTTTATCTCTATAAATTTTAGAATTTGCTTGAATCTGTTTGATTTTTTGGGGGAAAGTTTCCAGTTTTTAAAGTTATATTTTGTAATCCCGTAGGAAGAAAGAGGAAACACATGCACATTATCATCCCCCTTTCCGTTATATAGAAAAGTACTTGTATCATAATAGATTCACTTTAAAGAAACTTAGCCATAAAAGGAGACACTGATATTATAGCTTAACTTTTATTTTAGTTCTGTATTAACCAAAATAACTTGAAACTGCAAGATAAATAACCAGCACGTTCATGATTGCTAGAGAAAATTTCACAGTATAGTTATGTTATATATGGAGAAACCAAATGCTGTAACTTTTAAATGACTAAAAAGTGAATTTTTTGAAATTTCTGATACCGGGATAACTTTGATGATGCTTTTCTTTGATACCAGATACTGGTACAGGCTGTATGTGATTATGATTTTAAATAGGAAAATTCATCTGTAATGTAAATTTCAAAGTTTTCATATGATCATATGATCCCGGTGTATTGTTCTGTTTAGGGACAGCCTCGATCTGTATCATTTTAATTTGATCTTCGTAACCTTTGAGTCTTTTCAATTGCAATCTACATGTTGAAATCATTGCTTATTATCTAAATTTTTATATGACTGGTTTTTACTTTTTTTTTTACATGACAGGCCATATGTATATGCCAGGCTATGATTTTTAATTCTATCTCAATTCTATCTGGTCGCCCGCGTGGTGCAGTGGTTAGAGCGTCTGCTCTAGAGTCGCGAAGTAAGGAGTTGATCCTTACGTCGCGGGTTCAAATCCCACTGTGGGACGTGGAGACCGGTCCTTCGGATGAGACCGTATAAGCCGAGGCCCCGTGTCGCAGTAGGTGCTGGCACGAAAAAGATCCCTCACTTCTCAATGGCCGTAAGTGCCGAGTATAGGACAAAATTTGCAGCTCTCCACCGGCAAGTGGTGGCGTCTCCATATGAGTGAAAAATTCTCGAGAGGGACGTTAAACAACAAAACAACAACAACAAACAAACAAACAAAAACAATTCTATCTGACTGGTTATGAGCTCTAGTCAATTATGAGTGGTCCTGATCTTGAGTTTTATGTGTCTGGCTAATAGCCGAGGTTCTATTATGATTTTGTATATAATCACATCTTCTATATGACTGGCTTTGATCTTCAGTTTTACCTGAATGGCTAATATCTTAAGTTATATATGACCTTAAGTTACATATTATTTGCTATGATCTAAAGTTTCTATATAATTGGATAAGATCCTATCATCTACATGACCATATGAGCTGGAATTCTATATGACTGGCTATGTTCTTAAGATCTGTTGAGTGACTATGTTTTAAAATTTTGTATAAATGGCAATGATAGATATTTAATTTAGAATTTACTTGACTGGCTATGATCTTAAATTCTATGTGGATATATAATCTTGAGTTCGATATGCCTCATTACGATCTTGATTTATATATGAATGGCTGTGATTTTGACTTCTACACAACTGGCTATGATCTTAAGTTCTACATGACTGGCTTGTTCATAAGTTTTACATGCCTGATTGTGGTGCTGAGTAATATTTGTGTGGCTATGATCTTAAGTTACATATCACCTGCTTCGAACTTCTTCTTTCTTTATTTTTTTAATTGTGTAAGGATGTGCTTCTTTATAAGACACCATTTCCCACATGACTAGCCTCTGATCAAGGAAGGTCCTCATGTACCTTCGAGTACTTGTATGAGGCATGAATGTAGAACTGTTATGCATTTAAGTTAAATGATTTTATGAATGAATATCACTGATCTTTGCTTTTCAATATTTTTGAGGATGAAATTCTCAATAGATTATTGATCGTCTCTCTATACTAGGCCTATAGGAAAAGAATTCTTACAGTAAATCAAGTCTGATCGGGACATCACTGGTTCCAAAGAAATTGGCCGGATTAGACGACATTTTAAAAATTAAATTTACTGAAAGGTACCGATAGTAAAAATCGTACTAGGCAAGATTTCGGAATAAACAACTTCTGGATAAGACAAGTTTCACTTTAATATGAATTATTCCACATTGATATAGATATTCTGTAATAAATATCTTAAATAATATTGCACCTCTCTCTCTCTTTATCTCTCTCTCTCTGATGAAATTCCTTAGTTAATATTTAATTCTGATTTGTGATGCACGTAGAAGGAAGATGGTCTTTCTTTGCCCACATTCTCTAGGAATACTTTCCACTCTGGTAGTACTTAAGACTGCAAAATACACGCCTGAAATACCTTGTCATATTTTGTTTGTGCTTGTTTCCTTCCTGTAAATCAAATAACAAGTGAAAACGAAGAACAAAGCTGAAACTAAAATAACTGACACCAAATACGAAAAATTAATATAAACTCTCTCCAACACAATGAATGTTTTGTTTTTTATCACCTAAGTCACTCAGGTGACCTATTACTGTTTTTCGTCTGTCGATCGTAAACTTTTCAGCATCCTCTTATAATCATTTTCAAACCATTTTGGTATAGACCATCTGTGGGCAAAAGGGGAAGGGGTATGCATTCTATGGCTCCTTTACCGTGGCGCCTGAAGGATGCTGCCGAAACCAACAAAATCTATGTAATCTATGAAGAAACCTTCTTCCTCTCTCCCGGAAATCAATCAATCAAACGGTTTACATTGTTATAACAAGAAATGATTGTTTGACCAGACTTGTAAAATTCATGGCTCCAGGGTCAGTAGTTCTGGAATCAGTAAAGGACTCTGTTGATCATTTAGTGAAAGGGTGTTTTTTAAAACCAGATTTATGAAATTCTGGACCACTGGGGTATTCTGGTGATGGACAGGGCTATATTGGTTTTATACAGAATTTTTTTTTTCTCTACTGAGAGAAGTTAATCCTCCTTGCTATTCACCTATAATGATTAGTCACTGTAAATAATGTAATTGATGGGTTAATGAAATAAAAAAAATATACGTCAAGTAATTTTAATGTATAATACAAAAATGCTTTCATAGTCTAATGGTCAGGTAGACTTAATAGTAGGTAAATAAATTGAGACAAAAATACCAAATTTTTGTACATTAAATGTTTTCCAAAGACCAAGAGATTCCAATGTGAGAAGGAATGAAACAGGTTTCTATTAAGTGCTCAAGCGCCTTCATGGTGATAGTGACAAAGGGGAGCCTATTAGCACTGCTAAGTGTATTTAAGTAAATAGATGTATTTTATTATTTATTACTGAGTACTACGCTAACTATTTTGCCGATCTTTTATCATTCTGTTTCTCTTGCTATTGGGCAACATATCTTCTTGTTTTATTGTATACTTCTATGGATCCTTTATATTATTGTATTATATTTAGGTGACCGTGAAGATTTTTATTTATTTATTTATTTTTATCCATGTTCGATATTTACGTGACATTGAAATACTAGTACATTTGATAATTAAGGTATTCAATGTATAACGACCATATTTTGTATATAATAAATGAACGGTCCTATATTTGTAATTATGGTATCATTTTGATGGTGTTGTGAAATAAAAATACTCCACCAAAGAAATTTTTAAAATTTTGATTATTGTCAAATTAATTGCACCTTGAATTTTACATTGAAATCTATGGACAATGCTTATGTTATCAAGATATTGTAGAAAGTATTTTGAATTTCATAAAAAGCTCTTGGTGAAAATATGCATACACTCTCTCATTATTAAAATATGAAATAAAATTAATCATTTACCACAGATATTTTGACGAAATTAAAATTTTCTTCTTTGTATCAAGGGCAGATAACTCTTCAAAAACTTTAAAAGTGCTAAATGACCAGCTTCTTATATGTTATCAGTCATGTGAATTTGGTTCATTTCACTTTCATCATTATCTAGCAATGCAATTTTAACTAGTTTAAAATGATTCAAAATTGTTCAAAATCCCTTCATTATACATTGAATACCTTAAGTTTAAATAATGTCGATTCCTTCGCAACTTTATGTAGAAACAAATAATGTAGAATTTTTTTTGGAATATTGCTTTTTATTCAAATTTTACTTATTATCATAATTGAAAATTTTGCTAAAATAAGAAAAACAATTTCTTTTAAATAAAAATTGTCTGTTTTGTTTTTAACTGATCAAATTATAAAATCCACATTCCTTTTACGAATGTGCATGAACTGTTTCGTCATTGTTAGTCATTAAAAGTTTATGTGTATTAACTGATTTACATGCTTGTTCTATTTTTAATTTCTTTCGTATCAAAATATGGTCCATCAACATCCAGTAAATATCTTAGAATTAAGTTTTCGATCTGCATCTTTTTCAATAGATGTCTCCAAAATACAACACAAAGCATGTAAACCACATTGTGATTAAAAAAAAACTATACATTTTCATATATCAAATGACAAATAAAAATGATTTGTCTTTCGAACAGACTGATATGGCACTAAAAATTGAAAATACGTGCAAACACCGTATACGTGGAAATTTTAGCGAGACGCAAATTTAGCGATACAACTTTAAATCATGGTTATTAATTTTTAGCGAGAATCAATTTTAGCGATTTTAAAGTGCCTACTAAAGAACCTATTACAAATAAAACGCAATTTGTTTTTAGCGATATTCAATTTAAGCGATTTCTACACCCTCGATAATAATGCCAAAATTAAATTTTCGCAAAAAATTCTGCTTATATGATATAAATTCATGAATACAAATAAATTAGTAATAATTGTTCGGCGTATTTATTCTGTTTTCACATCAATATAAGAAGCAACATACTTATATATTAAGCATGACTACTAAGTCTGCAACAATTCACAGATTGTTTGTATTCTTAAAGTAGTTGCGTTTGTGATTTTGTTATACGGATTTTGTAGTAGAGAATACCGGTAAGAACGAAGCGCCTCCTCATAGCCTCCACAGATCTGTTGACATATTCCGAGTATCTGCCATGATATGTCGCGACAGTTTGGAGGTGCTCGATTAGACAATAACAGAGTCTGTAGGTCCTGTAGATATTGCCTTGACCTGACTGTATTACCCAGTCTCTGATGATTCAGTACAGACAACATGTGAAGCATCACTAGAGAAGGGACAAGTAATACACTCATTCCAGAGAATTCCTGTTCCAACACCAACTCATCAATGTAAGAGCAACTAATGTATAACTTAATATCATACATCACTATAGATTTTCTTATGCTTTCGTTCAATGGTACCTGAACTCTGGTGCTTCTGTAAAACTCTGCATTTTCGTGATTCCAAAACATAATATGGGGTCCAGACATCCTGTCTTGTACTCTCTGTAAACACCTCAAAGAGTTTTCATACCTTCCGATTCTATAAAAGTACATAGATAACTACAGACTATCGGATGAGGAGCCCACTTTCGAAGCTAACTTTAACAGGTTACAAGACATGTGATTCAGATATGTTCGGTTTCTGTTTAAGATTTCATTAGATGTACGTACAAATCTCGATATATAGAAAGCAGCATTACAGAGTGACTCTGATGTCATCATCTGAATAGCTGCTAACTGATAGATAGTCATTGCTGATCTTAGAAACTTTTCAATTGCAATAATACGCCTGGAAAAATCCTTCAAATCCTCAATAGGTACAGCTGATCTAGATAAGTGAGCAAAGAATCTTTTATTTAAAGTATCTTTTGAGATCATGCTTCTCTCATCTGTACAAAACGATAGTGTTTTTTGGATGATTGCTTTGCTGAGGTTAGGTCTGAGAGTTGGACTCAGTAGAAGACATGGTATCCCTCTAAAATACAAATCATACAATTGATTAAATAGTAACCATTGTGCTGAACCTTGAACTTTTACCCTAAACATGTTGTTCTGTGGAATAAAGAAGTTTGGACATTCACCAATTCGCACAAAGTGTATTAGTAATGTAAAACACTTCCAAAAACAAATAAGTAGGTTACTAGGTGTCCACTTTAATGCATGTTCTTTTTGAATGACCCAAAATAAAATTGTTTTCATGAAATACGAACAAAGTATTGGTTGGCTATTTTCAAAATTAATCATCTCTTTCATGAAAATCTTCAAAAGACCATAGCACAAAAACTGACAATGATTCATGGCAAAAACAAGTTTCTGTTCTGCCATTGAAAACGAAATTCTCCATTCACTGTTTGTAGAAGAGCAGGATGGAATGCTACTGATTGGCACGACATGACATCCCATTTCTATTATCTCAGAAATTACACTTCGTGGAGGCCAGTTCGATTGCACACATCTCTGTATCCACGGTGATGCTATGATCGGCCACTGAAGGGATTGTAAACATGACGCTAAGTCAACTTCTTGACCGTGCTGGAAGTAGTTAGCGCAAGGTCCGTGTTCAGTGGACAAAGTAGTTACAGTGCCCCTATTTCTAAATGACTGCAATGATATCTTTCTGAACAAAGAACTGTAAATATAGAGTCCGTTATTGATATTTACACAGGAGGATCTCACAAGCTCATTATACGATTGAGTCATCAGCTTCAGTCGTGTGAAGCCGGGCGGTAGTCCTTTGGTCTCCATCAATATCAAAGCGTACCCTTGAATTCGGCAAGGATTGACATGAGAGAGATCGCAAATCACTTTTTGATCTGAAGGCCAGATCATATAATCGACATCTGAGGTACTGAATCTAAATCCTTCACGATAACTTCCACTCTTTACAAAATGGCTTCCTTTCGCAATGCTTGCTGCGCTATTCAACATATCCTCAGTCTCCGAGATATCTCTCCTGAACCTCACTTCTGTAAAGGTTCCCACTTTGAGACACAGTCCTACATAGAGAGCCCCTGACAAACGAGGTACTTCAACCATTTGTTATTCTTCTTATATATATGTTTTTCATTTCTATATATCTATCATCTCACTTAGTTTCAAAATTTGCTCTGGTTGATTCTTTTTGGAAGTTTCCAGTTTTTAAAGTTACATTTTGTAATGCAGCAGGAAGAGAGAGGAAACACATGCACATTTTAATCCCCCTTTTCCGTTTCGTAGAAAAGTACTTGTATCATAATAGATTCATTTTAAAAAATCTTAGCCATAAAAAGAGACATTACAATATAGATATTACAGCTTAACTCTTTTTAGTCTTGTATTCACCAGAAAATCTTGGAATTACAGGATGAATAACCAGCACGTTCATGATTGCTAGAAAAATTGCAGTATATTTATGTAATGTATGAAAACAAAACATCTTCTTTAACTTTTAAATAACTAAATATCAATTGTCCGAAATTTTTGACACAAGATGTAGGTTTGATTCTACTTTTACTTTGAAACCAGATAATGGTATGTGATTTTGATGTTAAATGGGAAAATGAACCTTTAATATGAATTTCAAAGTTTTCATATGATCATATGATCTGGTGTATTGTTCTATATAATTACAACCTCGATCTGTATCACTAATTAGATCTTCGTAGCCTTCGAGTCTTTTCAATTGCAGTTTACATGTTGAAATGAATGCCTATTATCGAAAGTTCTATATAACTGGTTCTGATTTTTTTTTATATTACTGGCCATGGTCATAAGCTATATGTATATGACAGGCTATGATTCTAAATTCTATCTCAATTCTATCCGACTTGCTATGAGCTCTAGTCAATTATGAGTGGCCCTGATCTTGAGTTTTATATGACTGGCTAATGACCGTGGTTCCATGATGATTTGATATATAATCTCATCTTCTATATGACTGGCTATGATCTTCAGTTTTACGTGACTGGCTTTTATCTTAAGTTATAAATGATGTGCTATGATCTTAAGTTACATATGATTTGCTATGATCTAAAGTTCAATATGATTGAAGATACTCTTAATTTTTTTTATGACTATATGATATTACATTCTGTATGATTGGATAAGATCTTACATTCTATATGACTATATGAGCTGAAGTTCTATATGACTGGCTATCTTCTTAAGATCTGTTGACTTACTATGATTTTAAGTTTTGTATGAACGGCCATGATCTTAAATTTAAGATCAAGATCTAGTAAATGAAAGGAACCTATAGATTTCTCAATTTTGAAAATTAATTCCTTTAATGATGCTTTATAAGTACAGCTTGCTGAAATAAGATGTATCGGGGCATATTTTGTAGGTAGGCAAGACGAAAAATCATATTTTAAACTGTCTTTTTCAATGAAAAATTAAGATAATGAGTCATGAATATAGGAGTTTTTCCCTTATCGAACAGAGGAAATATGTCCAGATTGCCTACAGTCTCTCAGAAAATGGTAATTTGTATGTTCTTAGCCTCTTCTTTAAATTAATATTAAATTAAATATAGGTATCGGGATTAATTTTCACATGATTTCAAATTGAATTCCATGAAAATACTTTTTTTTCTACATATTTCTATTAGAGCCGTAAAGTACGGGAAAAAGAAAGTTTAAACTGATTATGACGTCCTAATGTATCTAGCATCAAAATGAATTAAACATTTTACTAGATCTTGACCTTAATGTGAATATTTCACTTAGAAATTTACTTGCCTGGCTGTGATTCTATGTGGAGATATAATCTTGAGTTCTATATGCCTGACTAACATTGATTTATATATATGAATTACTGTGATTTTGACTTCTATATAACTGGCTATGATCTAAAGTTCTATTTGACTGGTTTTGATCATGAGTTTTGAATGACTGATTGCTGAGTTATATATGCGTAGGTTAAATATAATTGGCTTTGAACTGATGATATTTCCTTCAACATCACAAATCTCCTTTTATTAATTCGTAAAAATGTGCTTCTTTCACACTCTATCTCATATGAACAGCCTCTGATCAAAGATGGTCCTCATATATAACTAGTACATGTATGAGGCATGAATGTGGGACTGTTATGGATTTATGTTATAAGATTTTATGAAGGACTAAGCACTGATCTTTGCCTTTCAATATTTTTTGGTAATGAAAATCTTAACAATATATTATGTAATTTCTCTATATACTAGGTCTATATGAAAAGAATTATTACAGGAATATGTTTCATCCGGACATCACTGGTTCCAAAGAAATTGGCCGGATGAGACAACATTTTAAAAAAATAAATTTTCTGAAAGGGACCGAAAGGTAACATCGTATTAGGCAAGATTTCGGAATAAGATAAGTTTCCTTGTACTATGGATTATTTCTACATTGATTTAGATATTCTTTAATTATAAATATCTTAAATAATCTTGCACCTCTCTCTCTCTCTCTTTAACGAAATTCCCCAGTTTATATTCAATTTTGATTTGTGATGCACGTAAAAGGAAGTAACAGGATCAGATATTTTCTTACATTGTCTATAAGTAATTTCCACTCCGTAAAAGACGCCTTGTCCTTTATCATATTTTTTTCTGTGTGTGTTTCCTTCATGTCAATAAAACAAAAGAAAACGAAAAAGACAGTTGAAAAAAATATTGTCACTATATTAAAAAATTCAATATAACCCTAACAAAAAGTACCATAGTTAACTATAGTTTACTATATATAGCTTACTGTAGTTAACTACAGTAAATCAAAGTATTTTTACTATGGATTACAGATCGAAATATTTTATCTTTTAAGATTCATACAAGTAATTTTCTGATATTAAAAAGAAATATTTCTTGTATATTTACACATTATTTCAAAAAATTACATCATTGATATGTAATTTAAGAAATATTAAGGCTCTAAATCTTCAAAAAAGTTCATGAGTAAAGTTTCATAGTGAATCAAAGTATTTACTATAGTTAACTATAATAAACTATAGTTAACTATAGTAAATTTTTATTAGGGAAACTCTTCCACGCAATAGATATTAAATAGAACATGAAGACCTTCTGAAAAAAAAAAATCTAAAATAAGTCTTATTGGTAGTGTCTGCAAACCTTATATTTCCTGTAAAATATCTTTAAGCATGAGGATCATAATAACATTTTATTATATAACTAACTGTATTTAGGGAAAAAAGAGAGACAATACGTATGTTTTTAGTCAAGGTTTTTTTTCACTTTCTCATGTATAGAATGGGAATTTCATGTTTTTCAAGTAATCATCTTTTGGAAAATAAATCGAGCTATGTTTCGTAAACTTTAATATAAACAATTTAAAGAACAGAAAAAAAAAATCAGGAAAGACTTAACCTGACCCGCAAGAGCCCAGAAAGCAAATGCTAAACTTTTCTAAAGAAAACATCAAGCTCATATACGTGGGAAAACTTAACAGTCCATTTATGTACTGTACGCGTTCATAAATTGGCCTATGAAAAATTTAGCGAAATCAATGGGTACGAAGCCTTTGGCATAATCATGAATTAGCGCTTCACATATCCGTGCCGTGTTTTATATTTATAAATGATGTCTTAGCGGTATTCATGAATTAGCGCATCTTTGTCCGCGATTTTATCACGATTGACAACTTGAAATGCATCAAGGGGATTAACATAGAACAGAGGGCAAACTAAGACAATATTTTAGACTCTAAATACAATGGCGGAAATCTTAGTTTATGAAAAGAAAAATAAACATTTATTTTTTTTTTAATTTTGAAAACCATAAAATGATGAAGTTTCTGTAACTTTTTTCGGTTTATTTCTTCGAAAAATTTTATAATGATTTCATTTGATAACTTTCTGCTTAATCAGGCAAGAGGAATGACTATTCGATCTAAGGAAGGGCTAGAATTTAGATTATTGAAATTTTCCACTTAAAATTAATTCCTCACATTACTATGTTTTTCAAAGCTTCTTTAGGGTGAAATTCGATTAGAAAGGACAAACTGCCATCTTGTAAATGTTTTGGACAAAAGTTTTTTTTTTCAAGATCTTAAAACTATTATTTATCCAACTTATTTTGAATTGCTCACACATGGTATCTACTGGCCCTGATTAAGAGCCTGCTTTACTTCTATATATTTTCAACATTTTTTTAAGAATAGTTTCTGACAATGTTTAAAGTATGTGTGCATGTCAAAACATGCAACCTGTATTTGTCATATTCTAAGAACTATGCATTTTTTTTTTTTAAAATTATCAATTATCTTAAGTTAGATTGTAATCAACACATTCATAATTAAGTTACTAGTAAATAGGGCGCAACTGGATTTCTTTGCGTCTATCAACATTGACGATTGAAAGAAAAGAAGAAAAAAACAGAGAAGTTACCATTTTTAAGACACAGCTAAAGAAATACAACCTGATCCCATTGAAAATTGACTCTGTCGTCAGAAGCTTGAAATATAGCATCTCAAAGAAACAAAGAATCAAATGCTTCTACAAAAAAGAACAGCCTGATTTTGTTTTCGTACACTGATCAAGTTATACAAACAATAATTTTCAGCAATACAACGTCTGCTTTTAGATTTTGTAAGAACCATTCCTTACGCAAGTTGAGGATTTTCTATACAAATTACCATACTTGAACACTTGAGAACGTCTTATAGTCTACATTAAATGAAGAAATATGTAACTCTATCTATCACCGGTCATTTACTCTTTTGAAGACAGTTTTACACTTGGAAGTGGAACTGGAACTTTATCAACTAGCAAATGTAACATTTTTGATTAGAGATCACTTCTCAAAAATTTTAGTATACATCACAAAAATCAACCTACATTGAATTTTCCTCATTTTTATGCCCCCATTATCGGAAATTCAGGAAATATTGCTTTTGGTCTGTCCGTGTCTGTTTGTCCGAAAATTCTTTAACCTCCACTATACATGCTAGAGCTTTCAAATTTCACACATTTGTATTTTTTGTGGCAAAATTTTTCTGTTAATACATATAGCAAAATTTATGACTTCCTGTCTTTAACCTTTGAGTTTAATCTACTTTTCAAAACTTCAGCCTTGGCCATAACTTTCAAACGGTTGGTGCTAGGACATTCGTATTTGAAATTGTATTCCTTGTAACAATACCTTTTGTTGACACCCAGTTTTTAATTAATGGAATTGGAGTTAGGAAAATTTTAACCTTAGCCATAATTTCCGAATGGATGGTGCAAGGGCTTTCATAATTTACATGTGCATGTATTCCTTGTGATAATACTTTTCCTTGTTACCTGCATTTTTTTTTTACCTCAGGACTTTAACCTTACTTAAATCTTGGATATGTGCCGCCATGGGGGAGGGGGGTGGCATCAGTGTCTAACAAACACATCTAGTTTTTTTTTCATTAATAATACTTCATTGCATTCTTGCAAATGAAAATGCTTGCACAGTTTTCCTTTGTACATGAAGATGTGTGTTAATTTCATGACAGGGAGATAGCTGTGTTGTAAATGAATAAGTAACATTGATTTTGGTTCCTCTTTTGTATTCTCATCTGTTTGAAAAAAAAAAACAACACTTGTGCTTCAAGTTAAACTATCGGTCATGTACTGCTTGCGATAACTTGTCTCTCCGTATTTACCATGTTATCTTATATACAGGTAATTTTAGGAAACGTTGTAAAATACGCAGTGGTTTATCAAATTTCATTTTAAGGAATACTCAAGCATGAGGCAACAAATGTTTCTATGTCATTTGTCTGTAATATATTTCCTGACAGATGTGCGCTGTATTATCATATTTTGATATATTTTTCAGTAGAATAATATACCGCGCAAAGACCTCGGGTGGGCATATTTCCCAATATTCAGTCAATAGCCTATAATTATTTTTTGGACAGACATTAGGACACTTCCTGAAAGCTTGATGGTTAAATTAAAATACACAAGAAACAATACGGTGAGAGATACCCAAAACCACATATATGAATAGGTACAGTCATCTGTTTATTGCCCTGGGACAAATCATTCAACAAAACATACTTTTAGACATCGAGAAACAAACTTTATATTAAGTACGTACAAACCTTGTGAGCTTCGTCTGTTTATCAATATATTTTATGGCAATGAAGCAATTTACTAGATTTTTTCTATTTTATCAAAGACCATGAAAATACAATATCATTTACAGAATTAAAAAAGTTAACGTCTAGTAAATGCCTCGACAAGTAGTAGTTCGACCTTCTTAAAAAGTTTCCCTAAGAACTGTTTTACAGATCTTTCTGTGATAGATCCATAATACAGTATAATGCACTTTTTGATATTAAACTCCGAAATACAGTTCATGAATCTAAATGCCATACAGTGTTCTCTGTTCTCTCGAATAATTTTCTTTATTCTTAAAATTGTTGCCCTTTAATTCTATGCTGAGGATATTGTTGTAGTAAATATTGATAGGAATTAAAAGCATCAAAGTAATCCCCGCAGATTTGTTGACAGATCCCCAGTATCTGCCAAGATATGTCTCTGTAGTATATAGGAACACGATATCCAACATCATTCAATAAAAGATTTCGGAGTTCCTGTAGGGATTGTTGTGACCTGTTTGTATCCCAAGTTTGTGGAGATTCAGAACTGATAACATGTGTAGCATCACCAGAGGAGGGATATATAGCTAGCTTCGGACTCATCTTCTGTCCTAGCATCAGTTCATCAAGGTACGTATTAGCATGGGATAACTTGATGTCAAACACTACAGCTTTTTTCATTTTATCACTCAATGACACTGCCACCATGGGACGTCTGTACCTGTCTATCATGAGAACACCATTATATAAAATGCAAGGAATAGTCATCTTCTTTTGTGCTTTTTGTAGATACCTCAGTGATTGCTGATATCTACCGATCGTATAGCAGTATATACATAGGTACAGAATATTTGATACATATCCTATTTTAGAAACTAACCTAAGCAGATTACATGATACAGGGATCAGATGCGATACATTTTTGTTGGCAAGATAACTACATTTGCATAAATATTTCTGTAAAGAAAATACAATATTGCAAAATAATTCCAATGTCATGCTCTGCATAGCCACTTTCTGAACAGGAGTCAGTGCTAATTTAAGTAACTTTTCAAATTCTCGAATATACAGTGTGAAGTCTGTCAAATCATTTAATGGAAAACACAATGTAGTTATTTCCGAAAAGAACCCAATATGCAAGAAATCGCTGGAAACGATGCTTCTCTCATCTGTTGTAAACGACAATGTTCTGTGGATGATGGCTTGGCTAAGATAAGGTCTGAGAGAAGGACTCAGTAGGAGGCATGGTATTCCCATGCAATACAAATCATATAATTGACCAAACAATCATGATTGTGCAGAACCAGATACTTTTGACCTAAACATTTTGTTTTGAGGAATAAAAAAATTCGGACATTCACCAATTCTCACCCAGTTTATTAATAATCGGAAACACTTCCGAAAACACAATAAAATTGTACGAGGAGTCCATTGTAGTGAATCTTCATTCTGTATAGACCAGAATAAAATTGTTTTCATGAAATAAGAACAAAGTATCGGATTGTTGCTTTTCAAAATGATCAACTCTTTAAGGAAAATCTTTAAGAGACCATAGCACAAGAACTGACAATGATTCATAGAATATACAAGTCTCTGTTCTGCAATTGAAAACGAAATTCTCCATTCGCTGTTCTTATCAGAGCAAGACGGAACACTACTAATTGGTACAACATGACATCCTTTATCTAAAATATCAGATAAGACACTTCTATCAGGCCATTTCTTTCACATCTTTGTATCCACGGCAATGCTATGGTCGGCCAGTGAGGAGAATGTAGACATGTTCCTAAGTCATTTTCTTGAGTGTTGACTTCGAAAGTAGCACAAGGTCCATGTTCGATGGACGATGCTAGAAAAAAAATCATTTTTAACATGCTGCAAACACTGCTCTCTGAATAAAGAACTAAATAAATATAGTTCATTATTAATATTTAAACAGGAAGATCTCACAAATTCATTAGGCGACTGAGTTATTACTTTAGTCTTGTAAACCCGGGAGGCACCGATCTCCAACAAAATCAAAGTGTGTCGTGACGGACGGTAGAAAATGGCCTGATGGAGCTCACAAATCAATTTATGGTCAAGAGGCCATAACATCCAATCGATATCTGACGTTTTAAGTCTAAATCCCTCACGAAAACTTCCACTCTTTATCATATCAGGTCCTTTAATGCTACGCATTGCCCTACTCACCACCTCGTCAATGTCCGCGATGTCTCTGCTGAACCTGACTTCTGTACGAGTTCCTAATTCTAGACACAATCCCACATAAACAGCCTCTGACAAACGAGGGATTCTATCCATTTGGATATGTATATATAACACTATACGACTTTTCTCTGGAAATTCCTTACATACAATATCTTCCATCTGTAATGCACCAAAGAAAAATGTGAGAAGAATATCCTTTTTCCGTAACGGAAAATATGTCTGATGTACTATTGTACTCAGAGAAATTAAAAAAAAAATAGTACTAAGTAAGAAATTCTTGATCAGAAACAATTCCCTCAAACCACTAGGATATATCTCAAGTATGGAGTAATACTCTTCTAAGAGTTGTATGTTATATTAAGCGCGTAAGGATATTTGTAAAAGTACAATAGTCTGAATAATGCGCACGTTAGATATAATCTTTGCTTTGAAATGTTAGTGCATGTAGAATGAATACGCAAATTCTAGTAATCATTTATAATGTTTCCTTAGATATGATAAAGACAAAACTTTGCGAAAGATATTGACACAATTATTATGGAAAACTGAACTCACAGATTTGATGCTAGTAACCTCATATTTTATGCAGAATTAAATTTCTTAATTACATATGGAACCCAGATTAATGAATTCATGAATTATCCTATCAATTTGATGTTCATAAACGAGTCACAGAATATTAACATATGACTGATAATTGTTTTCATCTTTCTTGGTAGGCAGGATTGATTTTATATACTTGACTTGAGGATGAGTTATTGATATGAAGGGTATACTATATTGCATATAATATTTCTCCTGTAAAGGTAAAGTTCCGAGCTGGAAGTAAAAATTATTCATGATAAAGCATCAATTGGTTTTATTTTATCTACTTAACAATTTCATTTCCATTTTCCCACGCTAACAAGCTATTGGGTTTCCAAGGAAAGTCAGAAGTTCCAAAATTCCTTTGGACTACATGCATATTGTTTTGAATAGACATTATCATCATATAAAATCTTTAATCAGTTGGGACTTATGACAAAAGTCAAAAAATTTGAAAAAGAAATTTGTCGCAATTTGTTCAGGATCCATTGTTTGAAACTCTTATCTCTGAATCTGACGATGAATGTTATTTTTTCTTTCATCTGGATCTTCCTGTATTGATATTTCGCTAAACTAGCATTTGTAAAGTTAGGATGTATAGTCTCTTACAAAGCAAAAAATATGCAACTGCAAAATATGACAGACACTACTCACATTCTATAAAAGAATATTCAGAGACAAAACTAAATAATTGATATGTGAAGCTTAAAGGCAGATTTAGATTTTGGCTTACCCTTCTCACCAAACGACATAAAATCATGCAAGTAACAATAGAATGAAGGAGCAGAGTGACAACCAGAAATAAAACCGTTAATAATACCTTTAATGAGATAATTTTCAATATTCACTTTTTTCCTTGCTAGTATATGTAAGCTCTTTTAGTGTAAAAGTTTTAAGTTTAAAAATTATCTTTGCTAATATTGGTTTTGATTTTATTTCAAGAATTCTCAACCACAAAAAAGAGAGCATTTAGAGCTCGTATTCTAAAGTTTCTTGAACTGAAATAATTTGTAATTGCCATGAAAATGGTTTGAAGAAACTACTGTTGATTTTCCTTTTGATTTGTATACGTTCTCATGAAATATTTTAATTACTAAAATGTTTAATAGATCATTTCAAAGATCTTCATTTGTTTGTTTATTTCCTCTTTCCTTATGAATACAAGTCACATTCTCTATTGGAAATAGTTGATCCAGATTAAAATAAACAAAGCAAGTATATTTGACTTCAAATTAAAATCAAAGTAATAATGTTAAGTATTTGCCATATTTAAGGATTCAATAAAAACAGATTTGCTGCAAATGTTCACCCACATCCTCCTTCAAGTAATTGTGCAAAAATCTCTAAAAAAAAAAAAAAAAAAAAAAAAAAAAAAAAAAAAATCAGGAGATAAATTATTGAGCCCGAATCTGCAATGATTGAGGATGTCCTGCATGTGAATATAACTAATAATGGCACTGTTGTTCTTGAGAAAAGTTTTGAAAATTTTCTCTCCCTTATAAACAACCTCTGATCAAAGAAAGACTTTTTGTATTTTACTTGTATGTGGCATGGATGATGGACATGAAGATGTGATTTAGTAATGAGCGATGCTTGATCTATTCTTAATTTTATTATATTTTGCTAATGGAATTCTCAATAAATGATTTCGTTTTCCGCAACTTATTAGATTCCTGTATATTATAAAAGAAAATAACCAATTTGAATCATTTGATTATCAAATTAATTTTTAATAAATATTTTAAACAATGTGGCACCTCTTTTTCCCTCGAGATCCAAAAAAAAAAATGTTTGTTTGCCCTCTTCCGACTGAAAATAGCCCGACTCAAAACTATTTTAACCTCATGGAAAGGATTTTTTTCTTTCATTCCAGAAGTATTTTTATTTTATCTAAATATATTTTGAAAATTCAGCATTGATGTTGAAATTTTCTGAGAAAAAATTTCACACCTACCTACGGACATACTTTTTTACCTCAAGAGAGAGAGGGCAAACAAATATTATTTTAAAGATGGCCTCATATGTAGTCTTGTTTTGTTATGCATGTATACGGACATAACAAGACCAAAGCTATGTTCGCTCACACTCCAGATCTATAGTTGTACTTCCTAAATTATCTGTAAGTGCTTAATATTGCAAAAACAGGCCCCTAAGTGTTATTCATGATTGTGGTCCTTCCTGTTTATACACTATAAGCAGCTATTATCATATGTTACTAGGAAGAAAGGCAGAGCAAAATAAATACATGCATATTGTAACTATATACATTGCACTCCAGGAAATTCGAAAATAATTTCTTACATTTTCATATTGTATGTTAAAGAAGAAGCTTAAGATTTTCAGAAAAAAGTTTTGAAATTATTTTTAGGAAAGACAAATGTACTGGACCTCTAGAACCCAGTTAGCAAAATCCTAAACGTTTCCAAGGAAAACATAAAGTTCATATACTTTTAGAAATTTAACAGTCAATTTCTATTTTTACACTATATCAGAATGATAGATTGAATTGCTTGAAGAGAACGCAAAGTAAAGCTGCATTTTACATTGTGAACACATTGGTTGGAATTTTTATCTATAAAAAAAGTAAAACAAATATTTCATTAGTATTTTAAGAACCCGTTATATCACCTGCATATGGTGTTTATGTCTCTCAACTTATCCGATACTCATCGGCATGCTCTGAGTACGATTTTGAAAAAGAGGCAAGCTACTGACAGGATGTCAACGGCATTTCGAAAATTGATTGCGTTTTTGTTATTCTTTTATGTTTTTTTTATCACACAAATTGCAAGGATTTCATTTGATATTTCTTTTGCTTTGTCAGGCTAGAGAAATATATGTAAGTAATTGAGTTACGGAAGAGCTGGAGATAAGATTATCGAAATTTTCCAGTCAAACTTATCCCCCTCCCCCTTTTTTTCAAAAGGTTCTATATGATGATATTAGATTAGGGAGTATAAACCGCCGTTTTTTAATGTTTTTTGGGGATAGAGCTTAAAATTATACTTGACAATGTCCTATCTTATTTTTTATTTTTCAAATTTATTTTTATTTTATTTTTATTTTCAAATACTTGGAGATAGGACTTTTTGATAAGCAATTCTCTTAAGTAAGGTTGTTATACGCACATTTTATAATTAAGATAAATAAGAGGAATTGGATTGGGAAAAGAAGATTAAAGAAATTTCCATCATTTTTTAAGGACACAGCTAAAAGTATATAATGTATATAACCATTGGATAATTGACTTAGTCCTCACATCTTGAATATATTATGTCAAAATCAAATGCTTCTTCAAAATCAAAGAACAAAGGTAGGTCAGCTTGATATTATTTTCACAAAACAATCAAGATTTACAAAGAAGAAAGTTACATTGTATTTTCACTATTAAAACGTCTATTTTTACACTTCTCACAAGAATCACTCCCGACACAAGTTGAAACTTTTTAGCGCAGTTTTTATGTACCTTTAGTTAGCACTAGAGCCATATTTTGGTCTGTATTCACAGAAGAGATATGTACCACAGATACATTTTTCTCTTTTACAACCTGCAATTGGAACACTGACACTGACCAAGTGAGCCATTTCTTGCTCAAAGACTAATTAAAAAAAATTAATATACTTCACAATGAACCCTCTGGAATTTTTTTTGAATTGTTATTATTTGATGCAATCGCAAATTAAACGCAATTAGTTTATTTCCGAAAGCACAAGGTTGTAGATCTTTTTGACACTTTCCCATCGATTACTACGAGAATGAAAGAGAGGTGCACGAGGCGAAACCCCCTCTTACTTAAGTAACCACTCCCGGCTTTCTGTACTAGAAATAATTGCATTATTGTAAAGAAAATTCTTTCACGGTTCTCCTTTTAACACATGTATTATTTCGATATCATGAAGGTGACCGCATTGTAATGAATAAGTGTAATTGATGCTAGGTTATTACTTTTCTGTAGGGATGGCATTTTATAACCGGTTACTCGGTCGGAACGATAGTAATCGGTTAGAAAATTTGTAATCGGCTAGTCGAAAACAAATGGATATATTAAGATTTGAACGAAATTTTCTTAAAATTCCATTCCAACATTGATAAGTTAGCAAATTCATATATCTGTTTTAATTAGTGCTCTCTGGATTGAGATTTAGTGTTAATTGGTCAGTTTGTAAAGTGTTGATTGCTATTTAAACACCCTATCATTCCAAAGCCAGTCCTGTATACTGGTTTTTTGCCCTTGATTCAAGTCGCTGTCTCAAGGATTTTTTTGGGGGGCGTTTGCCAATAACCGTTGATAAGTGTTAGGGAACCAGGCTACATCTTCTCAGGATCATGGCGCATATGAGATGCGCATCTATGAGCTACTTCCTTAAACATTAAATTATAACCTTTTGGAACTATCAGTCCTATATCTAAATCAAGAAATGAAAAATATAGATTAAGATACAACAGAGATTAAGTTTATGCATGGCCGTAGGAACCGGGGGGGGGGGGAGCACGGAGGGGCCGTGCCCTCCCAATAATTTTGCCGATATATAGATTACTATAGAAAACATTGATACTACGCAAGACTGTTAAGGCTTACTACGAATAAATCAACGGAATATAATCGTGCATAAATACATACCTTTTTAAACTGAATTTATTTTTGTGATGCTACTATAGTATCACATGACTTTAATTTTAATTGAAATAACATTGTATACCCCCCCTCTGTACGGAATTTGGATTGGTCACGTTATTTGACAGTCACGTGATAAATGTTTGTAAAGTGTACTGTATGTAGGTCATAAACAAATTTCAATATCGCAAGGGCATACCCTAGTTAGAATTAAAAATTTCAGTAATAAATTGTATCTACAAAACCTGTAGTTTATGAAAAGTGCTGCTGCTTTAAATAGAATTCGCATTTTATTAGTCTAAATTTCAAGTTATTTGGCTCTAGTCGAAATATGTGTGACCTTTACCATATATTTCATTTATTTATTTAGTAATGCTCTGGATTTCAGGAAAGCAGCAGCACTTTTCAAGTTAAGGAATGTTTCCGTTATGCATATTCAAAAAATGGTCAAGATCTATAAAGTGTATGCCCTTGCGAAAGACGAATTAATGAGGCACCCCGGAGTGAAACATGCACACCCTGTACACAAAAACACGGTAGAATTAAGTCTTTATATTCTCTCGATAGTTTTTAAATAATGGCACTAAACAAGGGTTTCAGATTTGTAATAATGGTCTACATAAGATTTGCAAATAATACTCTGTTTAATAATGAAATTCGTTTTTCACTGTGGAAAAATTACTTGATTTGCCCCTCACTGCACATAAAATGCGTCGAAGTTTACCATAATGACGTCATGTCGATAAGTGCATTGCGATCAGTGACTTGTTTATATCTTGCTGTGTGGGATTTAACCAGAGACAAAAATGAATGCAGTGGTAAGTTTTGATAAAGTTCATCACTCTTATGCAGTTAAAAAGCGCTAATTATTTCATTTTGTTTTGTTTTGAGGAATTGCTATATTTGTGTGATGTCACAGTAGGCATTTAGCGTATAAATTAGACCCCGCCCCCTTTATGCAGCCTTAACAGAGCTGCGTATATGCTTGTGCTCCCTCAATATAAACGTCTGTTGACCTTTTTTTTTTTTTGCTTGTCAGGAAAATGCATGGCTGTGCCCCCCCCCCCCCCCAAACTGAAATTGCTTCCTACGGGCCTGTATGCCCTCTACAGCTGTCGTCAGCTTTAGCTTGAAAGTTAAATTCAAGTAAAACAATGTTATAAGAAGTATATGTATAAGACAAACCATAAATTTATTGTCCTGGGAAATCCATATTCAAAATACCTTTAACAAAGTTCACATAATGCTACAATATGTCAGCCACATCTACTTAGTTATATTCTATGACTGCAAAGAACCAAGATTACAAGATTAATGAAAAATACAATTTTATTTATACAAAATGTAAATAAAGGGAACGGCTACCAGATACTAATTCGGCTTTTTTAAAATAATGTTTTGATGAGAATAAATTTTCAGGTATCTATGCAATAGGTCCATAATTATAGTTTAATGCACAGATATTTTATGTTAGGTCGAAAATACAGTTTATGAATCTAACTCAGCTCTCTGGTAAAGTGTTTGTATTCTTAAAATTGTTGCCCATGTAATTCTATTTGAAGGATATTGTCTGAGTGAATGTTTATAGGAATGAAGAGCATCAACGTAATCCCCGCAGATTTGTTGACAGATCCCCAGTATCTGCCAGGATAGGTCTCTGCAGTATATAGGAACACGATTCCCAACATCATATAATAATAGATTTTGGAGTTCCTGTAGAGATTGTTGTAACCTGTTTGTGTCTCCCAGTCTGTAATGATTTAAAGCAGATAACATGTGTAGCATCACTAAAGGGGGGATATATAATACTGGCATCGGACTCGTCTTCTGCTCTAGCATCAGTTCATCAAGGTACGTAAAAGCATGAGATAACCTGATGTCAAACATAACAGCTTTTCTCATTTTATTACTCAGTGACATTCCCCCCAATGCACGTCTGTAGCTGTCTATCATGATAACATCATTATACAGCATGCAAGGAACAGTCATCTTCTTTAGTGCTTTTTGTAGATATCTCAGTGATTGGTGATATCTACCGGTCCTGTAGCAGTATATACATAGGTACAGGATATCTGATACAAATCCTAGTTTTGAAACTAACTTAAGCAAGTTACAAGATATGTGATTCAGATATGTTTGGTTTTTGTTGGAAACATTAGCACATGTGCATAAATATTTCTGCATAGAAAATACAATTTTGCACAATAATTCTGATGTCATCCTCTGTATAGTAACTATCTGGAAAGGATTCAGTGTTGATTTAAGTAAGTTTTCAATTTTTCGAAAAAAAATTGTGAAGTCGGCAAAATCACGGAATGGAAAAGGCAACCTAGATATTTCCGCAAAGAATTCGATATGCAAGAAATTGCTGGATTTGATGCTTCTCTCATCTGTATTAAATGATAGTGTTTTGTGGATGATGGCTTGGCTAAGATAAGGTCTGAGTGTTGGGCTTAGTAAGAGACAAGGTATCCCTATGCAATACAAATCATACAATTGACAGAATAATTGTGATTGTGCCAGACCAGATACTTTCAACATAAACATATTGTTTTGAGGAATAAAAAAGTTTGGACATTCACCCATTCTTACCCAGTGTATCAATAATCTGAAACTCTTCCAAAAACACAATAGAATTGTACGAGGTGTCCATATTAATGAACTTTCATTTTGTATCGACCAGAATAAAATTGTTTTCATGAAATATGAACAAAGAATTGGATTGTTACTTTTCAAATTGATCACTTCTTTCAGGAAAATCTTTAAGAGACCATAGCACAAAAACTGACAATGATTCATGGAATATACAAGTCTCTGTTCTGCCATTGAAAATGAAATTCTCCATTCGCTGTTCTTATCAGAGGAAGACGGGACACTACTAATTGGTACAACATGACATCCTTTATCTAAAATATCAGATAAGACGCTTCTATCAGGCCATTTCTTTTTCATACATCTGTGTATCCACGGCAATGCTGTGGTCGGCCAGTGAGGAGAATGTAGACATACTGCTAGGTCAATTTCTTGAGTTTGTATTTCGAAAGTAGCACAAGGTCCATGTTCGATGGACGATGCTAGGAAATAATTATTCTTAATATGCTGCAAACACTGCTCTCTGAATAAGGAACTAAATAGATATAGTTCATAATTCATATATAAACAGGAGGCTCTAACGAGCTCATTATGCGACTGCGTCATTAGCTTTAGTCTTGTGAACCCCGGCGGCACCTCTTCTATGTCCATCAAAATCAAAGTGTGTTGTGGCAGACAATAGAACATGGCCTGAGGGAGCTCACAAATTACTTTATGGTCTGTAGGCCATAACATCCAATCGATATCTGACGTTTTAAGTCTAAATCCCTCACGAAAACTCCCACTCTTCATCAAATCATATCCTTTAATGCAATACATTGACCTCGTCACCACCTCCTCAATGTCCGCGATGTCTCTTCTGAACCTGACTTCCGTACGAGTTCCTACTGTTCGACACAATCCCACATAAACAGCCTCTGATAAACGAGGAATTCTATCCATTTGGATATGTATATTACACTATTCAACTTTTCTCGATTTTCATCTTTTCTGGAAATTCTTTACATACAATATCTTCCATCTGTAATGCACCAATGGAAAAAGAGAAAAAATATCCCTTTTCCGTAACGAACAAAATATTTCTATGTACTATTCTATTCAGTTGAATAAAAAAAAAATAGACGGAGTAAGAAATACAACTTTATCAGAAACAATTCCCTCAAGCCACTGGGAAATATCTGAAGTAAAGAGTACTACTCTTCTGAGAGTTGTATACTATATTAAGCGCTTAAAGATATTTCTGTAAGTACAAGTGTCTGAATAGTGCTCACGTTAGATATTATCTGATGTGAAATTTTTATCCATGTAGAATGAATACGCAAATACATGTACTAGTAATCATTTACAAACAGTTTCCTTACATATGATAAAAGAAAAAAACTTTACAAAACATTTGGACACATATTATTGAAAAGTCAACTCACAAATTTGATACTAGTAACCTTAGATATGCAGCAATATATTTCTTAATTACATATTTAGTCCACATTAATGCAAATTATGAATTATCCTATCACTTTGATGTTCATAAACGTGTCACAAAAATTAACATATGACTGATAATTTTTTTTTCATCTTTCTTGAATCATAAAATGTATAAATATTGCCTTGCTTATAGACCCCTGAGAGAGAGAGAGAGAGAGAGAGAGAGAGAGAGAGAGAGAGAGAGAGAGAGAGAGAGAGAGAGAGAGAGAGAGAGAGATGGTGGATTTATATATAAAATGAAAAACTTGATGGGCAGGATTGATTTTATATAATTGACCTGAGGATGAGTCATTGATATGAAGGGTATACAATGTACTATGGTGCATATAATATTTTCCCGTTACGGTCAAGTTCAGGACTGGAAGTAAAAATTATACATGATAAAGCATCAATGATTTTTTTTTATCTACTTAACTACTACAAGAAAAAAACTATAATGCTGAGCAATGCATTTTTTTTTTTTTACAAAATCTCTCTCTATCTTTCTTTGTCTTATTTTCATTTTCCCACTCTAACAAGCTCGTGGGTTTCTCCAAGGAAAGTTAGAAATTCCAAAATCTCATTGGGTTATCATATTACATGTTTAGAATAGACATTATCATCATATAAAATCTATTTAATCAGTTGTAACCAATATCAAAAGTCATGAAAGTTTGAAAAATAGATTGTTGCGATTTGTTCAGACTCAAATGTTATTAAAAGCTTATCTCAAAATCGGAATTTTCATTTTTCCCCCATTCGTCAGGTTCTTCCTGTATTGATATGACGCTGGTAAACGAGCATTTGGAAAGTTAGGATGTATAGTTTCTTACAACACAAAAAATATGCAACTGCAAAACATTACAGACACTTTTCACAATTAATACAAGAATATTCAGAGATCTCTTACAAAACTAAATAATTAATCTGTGAAACTTAAAGGCAGATATAGATTTTGGCTTATCCTGCTCACCAAAGGACATAGTATCATGCAAGTAGCTATAGATTGAAGGAGCAGAGTAACAAACAGAAATAAAACAAAATATCCTTTAATGAGATACTTTTAACTATTACTTTTTCCTTACCTAAACAAATGAAGCTCTGATTTGAGCTCTGAAAGGGTTAGAGCTAGAGCTTTCATGTCAGTCTAAAATTAGTATTTTGGGTTAAAAGTTCTTCCAAGAGCTCAAAACTATTATTTTTGCATCTTTTTTGCATTTCTCACATATAATTTATGTTGATCTTTATATAGTTCCTATCGATATATGCAAAGCATTTCCCAACACATAATTTCATATATTCTGATAGATTTCTTAAGTGGTTTTGTCACTTCCATTGAACGTTAAGTTGCAATGGATTCATATGCACACGTGCTAATACTTTTTCTCATAATGTGCGATATGCCTCTTAAATATTTTTTTAAACGAGTGATTCATTTTCTGTGATGAAATTATATGGTGCAAGTATATATATCTGTTCAGATAAAAAAATTCCCGCATTTTGGACATCATTTTTGAATTTATAGGATAGGAGATGCAGATATTTTAGGGTATTGCTTAATCTTGATTGTGTATACATGTGAACAAAAACAACTATGGGATGGACTCGCATGCACAAGTGAAACAGACGTTAATAAGGCGCTAGTTAGACCTGAGTGTCATGAAGTCACGACGCTCTTAACGTAATATCACGGACATCATAAAAATTGTGCGCTTTCATTTTCTCTTTACAAGTATTTCACTTTGTATTTGATACAGAATTTGTGCTATCTTATCCATTCAGCATAAACATCAATATACCATTTCCGGCACAGATTTACTTCCCAAATCCTCTGTAAATGCTTAATACTGTAAAACGTAAACCCCAAGTCTTATTTCATAATTTTGTTCTTTCAGGTTCAAATACTATAAGCAACTATAAGCATATGTTACAACAACAACAACAACAACAACAACAACAACAAAAAAAAAAAAACAGAGGTAAAATAAAAAAAAACCCATGTATTGTAACAGTTACTAAATACTTACAAAAATTCCATATAAATTTCTTACACGTAATGTATGATTAAGAGTCATACCTTGATTTTCAAAAAAATGTTTAAAAATAAGGATTTTTAGAAGTGTATGCATACATTTTAATTTCAATATATAATTTTAGTATAATGAACAACTGAACTTTCAGATAAAAGCAACTGTATGTAGAAATACATATTATGTATGTTTTACACAAGGATTGGCTTTCTAATGCATAGATTAAGTATTTAGAGTATATCAAGTAATCATCCTCTAGAAAATAAACGAAATATGTTTCGTTACTTTTTAAATACAAAAATTTAAAAAGCCAAAGAAATTTTCAGGGAAAAAAAAAATATACATATTATATTATATTTTTATAACTAAAATTTGTAATAGATGATTTCAAAGATCTTCATTTGGTTTTTTCATCTTTCCTTATGAATACATGTACAAGTCATATTCTCTATTGGAGATAGCTGATCTAGATTTAGATAAACAAAGCAAGTATATTTGACTTCAAACTAAACTTAAAAGTAATGATGTTAAGTATTTACCATACATAAGGATTCAATAAAAAAGGATTTGCTACAAATATTCACTCACATCCTCCTCAAGTAATTGTGCAAAAATCTCTAAAAAAATTCAGGAGATATATTATTGAACCCTAATCGGTAATACTAGTAATTGAGGATGTCCTGTAAATGAATGTAGCTAATAATGGTCCTGTTGTTCTTGAGAAAAGTTTTGGAAGATTTTCTCTCCCTTATAAACAACCTCTGATCAAAGAAAGACCTTATGTATCTTACTTGTATGTGGCGTGGATGAAGGACATGCATTACGATTTGATTTAATATTGAGCGATGCTTGATTTTTTCATATTTTTATTATATTTTGTTAATGGAATTCTCAATAAATGATTTTGTTTTCCGGAACTTATCAGATTCCCCTATATTATAAAAGAAAACTATTAATTTGAATCATTTGATTATTAAATCAACTTTAATAAATATCCTTTTAAAAAAAGTTAAGTGAATCTTTAAGAATTGTTTGTTTGCCCACTTCCGACCAACTGGCTAAAAATAGACTTGAAACTATTTCAACCTCTAGGAAAGGATAATTTTTCCCTTTTTTCTTTTCATTCCGGAATTTTCTCATTCCGTCATCAAGTATTTTTATTTAATTTAAAAATATTTTTAGAAAATTTTAAAAGCATTAAAGTTGAAATTATCTGAGGGAAAAATTTCCCACCTACCAGCGGACACATTATTTTACCCTGAGTCGGGAGAGGGAAACAAATATTATTTTAGAGATGGCCTTATATGTAATCTTGTTTTTGTTATGCATGCACACGGACATATCAAGACCAGATCTATGTTTATTCACACTCCAGATCTATAGATTTACTTCCTAAATCCTCTGTAAGTGTTTAAACGTATGTCCTAAGTGTTACTCATGACTTTGTTCCTTCCTTATACTATACTATATGCTATATACTATAACAACGAAAAACGCAGAGCTGAAAAAAAGGCATTGCAACTAAATACTTACAAATATTCCATTTACTTTTCTTATACATATTATATGTTAAAAAAGCCTACATAGACTTTCAGAAAAAAAATTAAAATAATAATTTTCAGAATTGTACTTATACATTTTATTTCCCAAAAATCATTTCAGCATAATGATCAACGGAACTTTCTGATAAAAACAACTGTATGTAGAAATAAATATTATGTATGTTTATCATGAGGATTCACTTACTAATGCATAGATTAAGTATCTCGCGTTTTTCAAGTAATCATCTTCTGGAAAATAAAACTAGATATGTTTCATTAGTTTTAATACCGACTATTATGAAGCCAAAGAAAATTTTTTAGGAAGGACAAAAATATCAGACCTGTTCACAGTTAGCAAAATCTAAACGTTTCAAAGGAAAACATGAAGTTCATATACTTTAAGAAACTTAACAGTCAATTTGTCTATTTTTACACCATTCCAAAATGATAAATTGAAATGCTTGAAGTTCTTTGCAGAATGCAAACAAAGCAGGATCTTAAATCCTAATCACATTGGCTACATTTTCTATCTCTAAAACAAGAAAAACAAACATTTCAGTAATGTTTTAAAAACATTTTTAATGATTGCTTTTTCCCTTTCAAATAATTTTACGAGGATTAAATAATTATCGAATTTTCCATTCAAACATAGTTTCTTTTCCCATATGTTCTCAAAATCGTCTATATGATAATATTCGATAAAGTAGTACAAACCACCATTTTTGAATTTTTGGGGTAGAGCTTAAAACTATTTTCCCCACCTAAGCAGCTTTTAATTCCCAACATATAGATTCTATTGATCCTAAATTAGTGCCTTGCTATTCTGCTAAACATTTCAAAAACTTATTTTCAATAACTGGAAGAATTTTAAAGTATGTATAAATTAGAGAAGTTTCCATCATTTAAGACACATCTAAAGGAATGTTTAAATATATAATCTTAAAGAAACAAAAAACCAATCTGAGATGAAAAGCTTGATTTTCTTTTCAAACATCGATCAAATACAAACGAGTAAGTTGTTTTTACAGATAAAGCAACTACTTTTAGATCTCTCACAAGACCCACACCTGACTAATTTTGAAACATCTTAAATACAATTTGCCACGCCCTAACACTAGAGCCATCTTGTCAATATTCAATGACTGATTCATTTATGTTGCTTTAATAAAGTCACTTTCGAGATAACACGAGATAATACATAATTTTGTGTTTATTTAATATCATGAGTATGATTGTGTTGCAAATAAATAACTCACAAAGTGATGTTAGGTTTTTACTTTGTTTTACATATGTTTGAAAACTTGTTCTTAAAATTAAACCACCCCTTTTCAGGAATTCTTTTTTTAGTGTTTATCTCATTGCATTTAAAGGAATATTGAAGCGTGATAACAACAAGAGTCACTGTCTGTGCCTGTTATATATCTCTTACTGATATTTATTGTATTTTGAGACCATCCGCGCGTAAGGATACTTCCTGAAAGCATGATGGTTAAATTCAAGTACATGTCAAACAATTCAATGAGATATGAATAAACCCACGTACATAAAATGCCTTTAAGCATTGAGAAACAAACTTCATAATGCTGAACTACATGTGAGTTTCCTCTATCTAGCAGTTAGTCTGAAGAATGGCAATAAAACAAATTAATTACACAGAAAAATAGAGATCATGAAAATACTTTGGAATATACAGAATGTTAAAAAAATGTTAACGACTAGCAAATGACTACTCGATATTGTGGTTCGTCTTTTTAAAAACAGTATTTTTCAAGTAAATAGGCAGTAGATTAATATATATTTATTGACTGGGTTCGAGGATAACATGCGTTTTGTCAGACCCAAGAACCAAACTGTTTGCTTGAGGCCTAAAGGCAAACAGTTTTGTTCGAGGGGTCAGCAAAACGGATTTTGTCCGAGAACACATTCATTAAATATTTTATTTTATCTTTTACTTTTTTTTTAACTTATCTGTTGGCTTCAATCATGTAAATTTTCTTCACTCGCACTGCGCTTTAAACTCGGTCAATTTCGTCATTGTCAAACACCAACGAATGCAAATAAGATTTAGCTGATCCCGCCCACAGTGTGACGTAAGCGGTCCAATACCTCATCCTTACTCTGCGGTCTAACATAGATTTTGTTGGACTTTTTTAAAGGATAGATTTTTTTTATACGAAACACCATTTTAAGGTATAACAATAAAGTAATCTTCACATGTAATTGATATCAAACAACAAAAATAAAGTTCATGAATCTGAAACAACAAATATAAAGTTCATGAATCTGAAAGTTACAGTCTATTCTCAGTTCTTTCGAAAAGTGTGTGCATTCTTAAAATTGTTGCCCTTTGAATTCTATGCTGAGGATATTGTTGTAGTGAATATTGAAAGGAATTAAAAGCATCAACGTAATCCCCGCAGGTTTGTTGACAAATCCCTAGTATCTGCCAGGATATGTCTCCGTAGTATACAGGAACATGATTCCCAACATCATACAATAATAGATTTCGGAGATCCTGTAGAGATTGTTGTGACCTGTTTGTGTCTCTCTGTCTGTAATGATTTAGTGTTGATAACATGTGTAGCATCACCAGAGGAGGGATATATAACGCTGGCATCAAAGTTAACGCCTGTTCTAGTATAAGTTCATCAAGGTATGTATAAGTTTGGTATAACTTGATGTCAAACATCACAGCTTTTTTCATTTTATCACTCAATGAGACTCCCTCCACAGCACGTCTGTACCCGTCTATTATGATAACATTATTATACAGAATGCAAGGAACAGTCATCTTCTTTAGTGCTCTCTGTAGATATCTCAGTGATTGATGATAACTGCCTGTCCTTAACAGTATATACATAGGTACAGGATATCTGATACACATCCTACTTGAGAAACTAACCTAAGTAGATTACATGATACATAAATCAGATACGATACATATTTGTTGGAAAGATAACTAATTTTGCATAAAAATTTCTGTAAAGAAAATACAATATTGCAAAATAATTCCGATGTCATGTTCTGCACAGCAACTTTCTGAAAAGGAGTCAGTGTTTATTTAAGTAATTTTTCAATTTCTCGAATATACAGTGTGAAATCAGTCAAATCACTTAATGGAACACATAATGTAGTTATTTCCGTAAAGAGCCCAATATGCAAGAAATCACTGGATTTGATGCTTCTCTCATCTGTTCTAAACGACAATGTTTTGTGGATGATGGCTTGGCTAAGATGAGGTCTGAGAGAAGGACTCAGAAGGAGGCAAGGCATTCCCATGCCATACAAATCATACAATTGACTAAACAATTGTGATTGTGCAGGACCAGATACTTTCAACCTAAACATGTTGTTTTGAGGAATGAAAAAATTCGGACATTCACCGATTCTCACCCAGTTTATTAATAATTGGAAACACTTCCAAAAACACAAAAGAATTGTACGAGGTGTCCATAGTAATGAATCTTCATTCTGTATAGCCCAGAATAAAATTGTTTTCATGAAATATGAACAAAGTATTGGATAGTCGCGTTTCAAATTGATCACCTCTTTCAGAAAAATCTTTAAAAGACCATAGCACAAAAAATGACAATGATTCATAGAATATACAAGTCTCTGTTCTGCCATTGAAAACGAAATTCTCCATTCGCTGTTCTTATCAGAGGAAGACGGGACACTACTTATCGGTACAACATGACATCCTTTTTCTAAAATATCAGATAAGACGCTTTTATGAGGCCATTTCTTTTTCACACATCTGTGTATCCACGGTAATGCTATGGTCGGCCAGTGAGGAGAATGTAGACATATTGCTATGTCAATTTCTTGAGCATGGGCTTCGAAAGTAGCACATGGTCCATGTTCCACGGACGATGGTAGGAAAAAAACAGTCTGAACATGTTGCAAACATTTCTCTCTGAATAAGGAACTAAAGAGATATAGTTCATTATTA
Source organism: Saccostrea echinata (assembly GCF_033153115.1). Lineage (NCBI taxonomy): Eukaryota > Metazoa > Mollusca > Bivalvia > Ostreida > Ostreidae > Saccostrea > Saccostrea echinata. Next base: position 25,884,272 of record NW_026889778.1, read on the forward strand.
ATATATAAACAGGAGGATCTCACGAGCTCATTACACGACTGAGTTATTAGCTTTATCTTGTGAACCCGGGCGGCACCCCTTCGATCTCCATCAGAATCAAAGGGTGTTGTGACAGACGGTAGGAAATGGCCTGAGGGAGCTCACAAATCACTTTTTGGTCAGGGGGCCATAACATCCAATCGATATCTGACGTTTTAAGTCTAAAGCCCTCACGAAAACTCCCACTCTTCATCATATCAGGTCCCGTAATGCTAAACTTTGACCTCGTCATCACCTCCTCAATGTCCGCAATGTCTCTTCTGAACCTGACTTCTGTACGAGTTCCTACTGTTCGACACAATCCCACATAAACAGCCTCTGACAAACGAGTTATTCTATCCATTGGGTATGTATTTTACACAATACGACTTTTCTCGACTTTCATCTCTTCTGGAAATTCTTTACATATAATATCTTCCATCTGTAATGCACCAATGGAAAAAGAGAGAGAATATTCCTTTTCCGGAACGGAAAAAAGATTTCTGATGTATTATTGTATTCAGTTGGGAAAAAATAGACTGAGTAAGAAATACAACTTTTTAGAAACAATTCTCTCAAGCCACTGGGAAATATCTGAAGTAAAGAATACTATTCTTCTAAGAGTTGTGCAATATATTAAGCGCTTAAGGATATTTCTGTAAGTACAAGTGTCTGAATAGTGCGCACGTTAGATATTATCTGATGTGAAATGTTTATGCATGTAGAATGAATACGCAAATACTAGTAATCATTTACAAACAGTATCTTTAGATATAATAAAAGACAAAACATTACAAAACATTTGGACACATATTATGGAAGAGTGAACTCACAAATTTGATACTAGTAACCTTACATTTTATGCAGAAATATATTTTTTAACTGCATATTTAGTCCACATTAACGCAAATCATGAATTATCCTATCAATTTTATGTTCATAATCGTGTCACAAAAATTAAATTATGACTGATATTTTTTTCATCTTTCTTGAATCATAAAATGTATAAATATTGCTTTGCCTAAAGACCCCTGAGAGAGAGAGAGAGAGAGAGAGTGATGGGGATTTATATGTAAAACAAAAAACTTGGTAGGCAGGATGGATTTTATATACTTGACCTGAGGTTGAGCTATAGATATGAAGGGTATGCTATGGTGCATTTAATATTTGTCTGTAATATTTAAATGTTCTGGCTTCGGGGCCACCAACGCTGAGATTTTCTCAAATCTGAGATTTCTCAGAAAATTTGAGTTTTTCTCACCAAACTGTGCCACCAAATTAATATTTTCTCAAACTCAGACTTATCTTTTGAGTTTTTTCTTAAATCTGAAATTTTTCTCAAACATGCATGCCACCAACGTTTTTTCCGACTCAACTGGGAAAAAAATCTGAGATTTCTCAGAAAATCTTGAGATTGGTACATAGCAGTCTCAAATAAAATCTCACTGAATTATTGTATGGTAAAATGGTTGCAAATGATATGACAGTGCATACTTTTATCTATGAATACACGAAATTAAAATGCAAACACAGTAAGCATGTTAATTTCTCCCAAAACAAGATCATCCTGTGATATAAGTATTTAAGAAAAGGGGGGGGGGGTGTTACGCACATGTAAAAAATCTTTTAATATTGTTCACGCATTGAAACAATGCATTTGGAACTTTACCAAAAGAATAAAAAGAATGAAAAAAGGAAAAAAATAAAGAATAAAAGCAATATTTTTGTGGCACGTTATGCATAACATGTACATCTTCATTCATACAGGAATTAATTTAATTGATTAAATTCATATTTTAGTGGGCTATTTATGGTTAGGCAAATTTATTAATTCACAATGTACATCTATATCAGAAAAGGAAATATGACTTAGACAAATTATCAAATCTCCACGGCCTCTTCTTTGTTCATTCTCCGCGCCGCTAGTTATTATTAACTTGTACAATACTCGCTGGTGTAAATTATATGCAAATATTAAAAGAATGTCTAAAATTCTGTGTACAAAGTTTGCTAAGCTTTCGAAATAATTTACAAATCACCATTTATTAATCACTGATGATAACAGTCTGTCTAATTTGATTCTTAACTAAATCTATAAAATTATTAATTAAGAATTGGGATCTACTTTATACTCACAGTGCATCACACACAAAAATCCTTGAACGTTCATATTATTTATAAGAATAAGCCTGACTCATGACCATTCTAAAGTACATGTATAAATCACGACAAGAACTTACAGTAATCTTTTTTTCTTAATACGACCACTTACATTTTTAAAGAAATAATAATAAAAAAAACAGGTATGGTCCTTAGTTTCAAACATTACATGATTACGCCGTAACTTTTGGAACTTTCATTTACGATATGATAATAGGAATTAATCAGTTAATTAATCGTCACTTGGTGATCGTATGTGAGATTGATTTGGGTTTCCAGTGTAACGACGTTTATTGTTCACTATATTCGTTGTTATCATATCTAAAAAAAAAAAAGAAAAGAAATATTCTTCCGTGACATTTTCTTACAGGGGATCGTAGTATGTACTAATGTAGTCTCTTCTCCGTTTCTCTGACATTTTCTAACAGGGGGTAGTGGAAAATGCGATGTGTTATTTAGCCTCGTCCCAATATATGTCCGTATTTCAATTTCAGCTTTTTCTTTCTTCGGGGGAAGGGGGGGGGAGGGGGGGGGAAGGCGGAAATTTCCTGACAATAAAACAATTTGTATCGAAATTTTCTTGATAAATTGGGATCATGTGAAACCAAGCATACATATGTTACCCGCCCCTCGACATAATGTCATTTATTATTTTTGCACAAATTTTACGAAACGCTTATGCAACTGCTTAAGAAAATTATGATGTGAGAAAATTAGCAATATATCGAGCATTTGATCGGCTAGTAAAAAATTACTCTGTGTTAATTTCTTAAGGCTGAGTTGGCAGTATTTAAGTCATTATTTCGGCGGTAAAATTTATTTCCTTTGATCACTTAAAATTATTTTTTTTTTTTTGAAAAAATTATATTCTAGATAGGGACAAAAAGTCTCTTTACCTAAAATATTTTTGCTGTGGAGAATAAAATGTAATAGATATATCTGACAAATCATATATCTTGTAAAACATAATTAAAGAAGAAAAAAATGTGTAATCGACCAGCAAATATATTCTTGATCTGCCGATCTACTCTTTGTAGTCTTCTGATACGCAACGTCACAATGGGTTTTCAAGGAAAATGAGAAGTTCTAAATAAAAATCCCTTTCTCTTTGGATTACATGTATATTGTTTCGAATAGACATTATCATCATATAAAATGTATTTAATCAGTTGTGACCAATGGCAAAAGTCATAAATGTTTGAAAAAGAAATTTGTCGCGATTTGTTCAGTCTCAAATGTTATGAAACGCCTATCTTCGAATCTGACGCTGAATTTTATTTTTTCTTTCATCTGGTTCTTCCCGTTTTGATATGTAGCAGGTAAATTAGCATTTGTAAAGTTAGGATGTATAGTTCCTTACAACGCAAAAAATAGGAAACTGCAAAACATGACAGACACTATTCACATTGAATACAAGAATATTCAAAGACCTCTTACAAAACTAAATAATTAATATGTGAAGCTTTAAAGGCAGATATTTTGGCTTATTCTGCTCACCAAACGACATAGTATATTAGTATCATTAAAGTAGCTATAGATTGAAGAAGCAGAGTGACAAACGGAAAAAAAATTTTAATGAGATACTTTTCAAAATTTACTTTATTCCTTCTCCGACAAATGAGGTATTTGAGCATGAAAGGGCTAGAGCTAGAGCTTGGATTATTGAAAAATTTCATGTCAGTCTAAATATTGTATTTTGGTTTAAAAGGTCTTCCAAGAGCTTAAAACTATTATTTTTGTATCTTTTTTGAATTTCTCACATATAGTTAATGTTGATCCATATTTAGTTCCTATCTATATACTGCAAAGCATTTCCCAACACATAATTTCAGATATTCCGATAGATTTTTAAAGTGATTTTGTCACTTCCATTGAACATTTAGTTTGATTCATATGCACACGTGTTAATACCTTCTCATACTGTACGATATGCCTCTTAAATAAACATTTTTAAAGCGAGTGATTCGCTTTCTGAGATGAAATTATATGATGCAAGTATATATATCTGTTCAGATGAAAAGATTCCCGCATTTTTGACATCTTTTCTGAATTTATAGCATAGGAGATGCAGATGTTTTAGAGTATTGATTGTGTATACATGTAAACACAAACACTTATAGGATGAGCTCGCATGCACAAGTAAAACAAACGTAAATAAGGTGCTAGTTAGACCTAAGTGTCATGAAGTCACGGCGCTTTTAACGCAGAATCTGCGACGTCACGGACATAAAAATTGTGTGCTCTCATTTTCTCTTTACAAATATTTCATTTGTATTTGATACAGAATTTGTGTAACCTTATCCACTCAGCAGATACATCAGAAATATATTTCGTTAGTTTTAATACCAAAAATTTAAAAACCCAAAGAAATTTTCAGGGAAGAAAAATATACATATTATATTATATTTTTGTTACTAGAATTTGTAAAAGATGATTTCAAAGATCTTCATTTGTTTTTTTTTTCCTCTTTTCTTTTGAATACATGTACAAGTCACATTCTCTATTGGAGATTGCTGATCTAGATTTAAATAAACAAAGCAAGTATACGAGGGTTGTCCAAAAGTTCGTGGACAAATGCTTAATTTTCTTAATAAAGTCCGCAATGGTAAACGTGTACGATCATATCTTAATATAGACCATGATTTAGTAAATATATAAAAAATTAAAACGATGCACACTATTTTATGAACGTTAAAGGTGTAAATACTTTGTATATGCAAGCCGCACGGCCCAGTCTGACGTAACGCTAATTTCATGATAACTTCAAAAATATGGATCTTGAATTTTTATCACATGTTCATGGACACAGGCTAATTTTCTTTATTATGTCACACTGCCAAATGTGTGCAATAATATTTATGTGTAGACCACAATTGATTTAATTTTTAAATTCAAAACAGTACACGATAATTTACAAGCGTCATCAATATAAACACTTCGTATACACAGGCTGCACAGTCCAGTCCGACTGCGCTAGATTTATAACAACTTCATGAATAGGGGTATCCTATTTTCATCAAATAACAGTGGTTTTCCACTTCTTATAGTGTCTCCGAAATTTTACACACCGTTGAAAAATCGTATACTCCAATTTCAAATTAATGAACTAAATATATTCCAATAATTTCAAGTTGTTTGAATAAATATTTGTGTCTGACGTCGTTTCAACCATATTAAAACATAATTGTATGATTGGACGCTGTTCCGTTCGGATGGCTGACGTCGCTTTTTCTGTCAATTTTTGAAACATTCTTCTTGCGGTTTTCGCTTAAAATTCTCACTGTCTATTTAGTAAGCGATACTAGAGATATCAGAAAATGATGATAGCCGCTTTATTCGCAACACATTTGATTTTTATTAAGCTTTGACTCGTTTTATATAAAGAAAATAATCATTTTAATCAGAACACTTTATTTAAAAGTTTATGGCATTTTAACCCTGGTCCGTGCGCACTATCGGCGACCTTCAATGACCGCGATTTTTACAAAAATATTAAGTTCAAACAATAAAAACCAAACTATTCTGACTTTTATGTTCATAACTAATATTTTGGTATACAATAAGTATATCTTGAACCATTCATTTTGAGAAGAACGCCATTGTCCACGAACTTTTCGGACAATCCTCGTATTTGACTTCAAACTGAAATCAAAGTAATGATGTAAAGTATATGCCATATTTAAGGATTCAATAAAAACGGATTTGCTGCAAATGTTCACTCACATCCTCCCCAAGTTATTTTGCAAAAATCTCTAAAAAAAAAAAAAAAAAAAAAAAAAAAAAAAATCAGGAGATATATTGTTGAACTCGAAACAGTAATACTAGCAATTGAGCATGTCCTGGGTGTGAATATACTAATAATGGCCCTGTTGTTCTTGAGAAAATTTTTAAAGATTTCTCTCCCTTATAAAAAACCTCTGATCAAAGAAAGTCCTTACATGTATGTATTTTACTTGCATGTGGTATGGATGAAGGACATGCATTAAGGTGTGATTTAGTAATGAGCGATGCTTGATCTGTTTTTATGTTCATTGTATTTTGTTAATGGCATTCTCAGTAAATGATTTCGTTTTCCTGAATATATTAGATTCCTTATCATATAAAAGAAAACTATTAATTTGAATCATTTGATTATTAGATTAATTTTAATAAATATTTTTTGTAAAAAGAGTTAAGCCAATCTTTTAAAATTGTTTGTTGCCTACGACCGGCTAAAAATAGACAAACTCAAAACTATTTCAACCTCCAAGAAAGGATATTTTTTCCTTTTTTCTTTTCATTCCAGAATTTTCCCATTCCGTCATCAAGTATTTTTATTTTACTTAAATATATTTAGAAAATTCAGCATTCAAGATGAATTTTTCTAAGAAAAAAAAAATTCCACCTTCCTACGGACACATTGTTTTACACTGAGTCGGGAGAGGGCAAACAAATATTATTTTAAAAATTGCATTATATGTCATCTTGTTTTGTTATGCATGTAAACGTACATAACAGAACCAGACCTATGTTTACTCACACTCTAGATCTATAATTGTACTTCCTAAATCCTTGGTAAGTGGTTAAGCTATACTGCAAAACATATGCCCTGAGTGTTATTCATGATTTGGTTCCTTCCTTTTCCTATACTATATGCTATATACTATAACAACGAAAAATGCAGAGCTGAAAATAAAATGCATTGCGACTATATACTTACAAATATTCCATTTAATTTTCTTACACATATTATATGTTAAAAAAGCTTGTGTAGACTTTCAGAAAAAAATTAAAATAACGATTTTCAGAATTGTATTCATACATTTTATTTCCAAAAGATCATTTCAGCATAATGATCAAGGGAACTTTCTGATAAAAACAACTGTATGTAGAAATAAATATTATGTATGTTTCACATAAGGATTCATTTTCTAATGCATAGACTAAGTATCTCGCGTTTTTCAAGTAATCATCTTCTGGAAAATAAAACCAGATATGTTTCATTAGTTTTAATACCAACAATTATGAAGCCAAAGAAAAATTTTTAGGAAAGACAAAAATATCAGACCTGTTCCCAGTTATCCAAATCTAAACGTTTCCAAGGAAAATATGAAGTTCATATACTTTAAGAAACTTGACAGTCAAGCTTAAGACTTAAGTCAGAGTTTAAAACTATTACTTTCCCACCTTACCTCCTTTCAATTCCCCACATATAGTTTCCATTGATCCTAATTTAGTGCCTTGCTATGCTGCTAAACATTTCAAAAACTTATTTTCAAAAACTCTGGAAGAATTTTAAAGTATGTATAAATTAGAACAGTTACCATTATTTAAGACACAGCTAAAGGAATGTTCTATGAAACCATTGGACAATCAACTCCGTCCCCAAAATCTTTAAATTATATATAACAGTAAAGAAACAAAGAATCAATTTGAGATTAATAGTAGCACAGCTTTGATTTTCTTTTCAAAAATCGATCAAGTACAAGCGAGTAATTTGTTTTCACAAATAAAACGACTACTTTTAGATCTCTCATAAGACACACGTCTGACTTATTTTGTAACATCTTAAATACAATTTGCCACTCCCTAACACTAGAGCCATCTTGTCTACATTTAAGAATTGATTTTTGAAATATGAAGATAACGAACAGTATTCAATCTCGAAAGTCCAATGAAACGATACAAATTTGAATCAGAGCAAACACGGACCTCAAAATTTAGAGGTGGGATCAGGTGCCATGGAGGAGTGAGCATCCCCTGCCGACCGGTCATACCCGCCCTGTGCTCCTTGTCATGATCGGGTAATAACGGAGAAATCCGTAGACAGTTCAGTGTGTAAATAATGGCCTAACAATTAGTATGAAAAACGTCAGTCAGCATTTGACTCAATGATAGGTTGTATGTGCTGACAAGGTCATTGTATCGACCGTAAAACTTGCGAAAAGATGACTTCAAACGAGACTGTTGATACCCTTGTTTTATCAATTTGTTTGTCAATAGTTTGCCTCCTTTTTAAAATTGTTCATACGTAGAGCATGCTCTTGCGTATCGAATCAACTGAGAGACATAAACCCCATATGCAGGTGAAAAGGGTATATTGCTACATAAGTAAGTGAAGTTGACGATTGAAAAGTTGAAGTCATCACGTTTATCATAAAGCTTTGTTGTTAGGTTACCATTAACGTCTTTTTCTAGTCAAATATCTAAATATGAAACAGATGTGTCAGAATCTGTGGTAAATTTTATTTCAAGTTCGCTGGGATATGAATGAAAGTAACTATTGTTAATTGATAATACGTCGTCGATATTTCGAAATGTCGAGTTGAAAACCACAGCAAGTGTTTTCTTCTTCTCATGTAGAAGTTTTTGATTAAATTCTGCTTCATATGAATACAAAATTCATTTATTTTGTTTTACGTCACATTAGAGATTTTTTTTATTGATATAGAGGCGTCACCATATACCTGTGAAGGGCTCCATATTTTGACACATACTCTGGCACTAGAGCCATCAAATTTTGGGTTTGTTCCCGTTTTGCACATATTTGAATTTCAGGTATTGAAAAATGTGTGCAAAACGGGAATTTGTCCAGGTAAGATAATTACTTAATTGCTATGGTCTATATCATAGTTGTGAATTTGGAGGAAGATAATCTACGGAGAAATAGGGAAAAAATTAAAAAATGACTCATTTTACATTTGATATTTTGATTTATTTCTGTAATTTCATAATGAGAAAAACTATTTTAAAACATACAATAATATCATAAATACTAATCAAAACTATAATTATATTCATATGATACTAACTGGACAAGTTAATCATTTTTTAAAATTACGATTGAATTCATTTACACATTCATTTCATCTCTATGAAAACATGTGAACTGTGATACGAATATTTGCCTAAATTATCAATTTCATCTTCAATTGGGTTGAACAAATTAAATTTTCAAAATTTATATATATTATAATGCATTGGTAAAATACAGGTAATTCATGGTAAATCACAGGTGGAGATCAGACTATAATTGCTATCAAAACATATTTCACACCTATTGTTCTATACCTTATTATCAAATGTGTGCAACACGTGAACACACCAAATTTTGGACCTAGGGCTATTGAGCATTAAGGTACTTTATTGTACCTACACCTACCCTGACACACGGCTTCGGTATGGAGGTTTCATCCGAAAGACACGTGACTTTTACTTCTAGTACTAGCCACTTGTAGAAGGAAAAGTCATTTCGAAAGTTTACGTCTTAGGTTTGACACGGCGAGTCGAGCGAGAATCGAACCTTGGCCTCTCGATCACGAAGCAAACGCCCTATCACTAAGGTACTGTGACCTTTTTTACATTTAATAAAGAAATGTTTCATTCTATCTAGCACCGATCATTTTCCGCTAATGAAGTAAGTTATTACATCCTGAAATTGAACTTAAAAAATTGTCAATGAACAAGTGCAACATTTCTCGATCAAGGACATAAACAGACACTTAATATTGTTTGCAAAATCTTTCCACAGTGAAACCTCATGATCATTTTTTATTAAACGCTTCAATGCATTCTTTCAACATTGCATTCTTTCAAATGAAAATACTTTCAAAATTCTTCCTTGTACATAACTATGTGTTTATTTAATATCATGGGCATGGCTGTGTTGCAAATAAAACATTCACAAAGTGATGTTTGGTTTTTACTTTTTTTACTTATATGTTTGAAAACTTGTTCTTAAAATTAAACTACCCCTTTTCAGGAATACTTTTTTTTTTACAGTGGTTTATCACATTGCATTGAAGGAATATGGAAGCATGATAGCAACAAAAGAGTCAATGTCAGTGATTGTTATATATTTCTTATGGATATTAATTGTATTTTTGAGACCATCCGCGCGTAAGAATACTTCCTGATAGCATGGTGGTTAAATTCAACTTCACAACAAACAATGCAAACTGATATGAATAAACCCACGTATATGAATAAGAATAGTCATTAGTTTATAAGCATTGGTCAAATAATATTAAACATTGAGAAACAAACTTTTCATAATGCTTCAGTACAAGTGAGTTACCTCCATCTACCAGTAAGTCCAAAGAATGGCAATGAAACAAATTATAAGAAAATTCTATTACATTGTTATGACGCAATTTAAAAGATTATTTCATAACACAGTAAAATAGAGCTCATGAAAATACATTGGAATGTACAGAATGTTAAAAAAATGTTTACGACTGGCAAATGACAAGTCGATATAGTTGTTCGTCTATTTAAAACAGTATTATTTCAGGTATATAGGCAGTAGATTAATATACTTTATTGATTGGGTTGGAGGGCAACATGCGTTTTGTCGGACCCAAGAACCAAACTGTCTGCTTGAGGCCGTTAGGCCGAAGGCAAACTGTTTGGTTCGATGATTCGAGGGGTCTGCAAAACGGATTTTGTCCGAAAACACAGTCAATAAATATTTTGTTATATCTTTTACTTGCACTGCAGTGTAAACTCGGTCAATTCCGTCACCGGCAAACACCAATTAACGCAAATAAGATTTAGCTGATCCCGTCCACAGTGTGACGTAAGCGGTCCAATATCTCATCCTCACTCTGCGGTCTTACATAGATTTTTTGGACCGCTCAGTAAAACATTGTTCGAAATGTTAGATTTTTTAAAGTATAGATTTTTATAGAAAACATGTTTAAAGGTATAACAATAAAGTAATTTTCACACATAATTGATATCAAACAACAAAAATTCAGTTCAGGAATCAGAAAGTTACACTCTATTCTCAGTTCTCTCGGAAAGTGTATGTATTCTTAAAATTATTGCCCTTTGAATTCTATGCTCAGGATATTGTTGTAGTAAATATCGATAGGAATTAAAAGCATCAACGTAATCCCCGCAGCTTTTTTAACAGATCCCCAGTATCTGCCAGGATATGTCTCTGTAGTATATAGGAACACGAGTTCCAATATCGTGCAATAATATATTTCGGAGTTCCTGTAGGGATTGCTGTGACCTGATTGTATCTCCCAGTACCTTACTAAGACGAACCCGAACTGATCTTGTGATGAAACCAGGCGTTAAAGATGTGGCAGACAAACCACTATTTGAATCTATGAATATCGAAAAATGTATTATATAGAGACAAGAAGTAGTAAAACGTGCCACTTCTCCATTTTTTGAATCAATTAATAGTAATTGATCCCCCATTTCTCTCACGGTCACCAAACGAAACATAAGTTCGCGCATGCGCAATAACGGTTTAAAGAATATTCCGAACATTGAACCCGATGACTGTTATGCTTGTGACCCTTGAAAACTAATGCTTGGCCGTCTGTGCATTAAAAAGAAAACTTTTTATTTACACCATGCTTATTACTGTTTTATTAATGATGATTTTAAATATTCAAAACGATTTTTACAACAAAATCCTAAAAGTATGGATATTAGAAAGATTTTTCAAATAATCACTTTTCAGGGAATTCTATTTAAAAACGTAAAATTTTCTTGTTACATGTCCGCTTCCCCACTTAATTTTTATGCCACATAACGGAAAGATCATTGGAAAATAACATGCTATTTTTTTTTAAAGAAATCTGTCCTCAGAATATCAAACAGCAATTTTTTTAAATCAGTAATGAAGTTCATAATTTTGAGCCAAATATGTTTAATTCGCCATAAAAAGTACAATAAAGTGGATCAGCAGATTAAAAAATTAGTAAAACCGTTAAACAAGCGTATCTTCTCTATAATTCATATGGTTAAGTTTTTCATTTACATTTAATTTAGAAAGCTAGCATAAATATCTTAATTACTACATTTCTGTAATTGCACGAGGCAATGTCTATTTTTAGTAACAGTCCTTGCAAAACGAAGTCTGGTTGACCTCAAAATTTACACAGATCTAGAAAGGACACATACTTTGTTAAAATTCTGAGAAGTTTCACAGAAATTGTAGCTTCGTTATTTTCAAAGCATGGTATGGATCTTTACCTTAATTTCATGACAGGGAGATAACTGTGTTGTAAATGAACAAGTAACATTGATTTTTGGTTCCTCTTTTGTATTCTCATCTCTTTGAAAAAAAGTGCTCCATATTTACCATGTTTGATTATATACAGGTTATTTTAGGAAAAGTTGTAAAATACGCAGTGGTTTATCAAATTTCATTTTATGGAATACTCAAGCATGAGGAAACAAATATTTCAGTGTCATTTGTCTGTAATATATTTCCTGACAGACGTGCACTGTATTATCATATTTTGATATATTTTTCAGTAGAATAATATACCGCGCAAAGACCTCGGGCGGGCATATTTCCCGATATTCAGTCAATAGCCTATAATTATTTTTGGACAGACATTAGGACACTTCCTGAAAGCTTGATGGTTAAATTAAAATACACAAGAAACAATACGATGAGAGATACCCAAAACCACATATATGAATAGGAACAGTCATTTGTTTATTGCCCTGGGACAAATCATTCAACAAAAAATACTTTTAGACATCGAGAAACAAACTTTATATTAAGTACGTACAAAACTTGTGAGCTTCGTCTGTTTATCAATATATCTTATGGCAATGAAGCAATTTACTAGATATTTTCTATTTTATCAAGGACCATGAAAATACAATATCATTTACAGAATTAAAAAAGTTAACGTCTAGTAAATGCCTCGTCAAAGTAGTAGTTTGACCTTCTTAAACAGTTTCCCTAAGAACTGTTTTACAGGTATTTCTGTGATTAGATCCATAATATAGTATAATGCACTTTTTGATATTAAACTCCGAAATACTGTTCATGAATCTAAATGTCATACAGTGTTCTCAGTTCTCTCGAATATTTTTTTTATTCTTAAAATTGTTGCCCTTTAATTCTATGCTGAGGATATTGTTGTAGTAAATATTGATAGGAATTAAAAGCATCAACGTAATCCCCGCAGATTTGTTGACAGATCCCCAGTATCTGCCAGGATGTGTCTCTGTAGTATACAGGAACATGATTTCCAACATCTTGTAATAATAGATTTCGGAGATCCTGTAGAGATCTTTGTGACCTGTTTGTGTCTCCAAGTCTGTAATTATTTAGTGCGGATAACATGTTTATTAACATGATAACTGATATCTCAGTGATTGTTGATATCTACCGGTCCTATAGTAGTATATACATAGGTACAGAATATCTGATACATATCCTATTTAAGAAACTAACTTAAGCAGGTTACAACTTATGTGATTCAGATATGCTAGGTTTTTGTTGGAAACAATTGTACATGTGCATAGATATTTCTGCATAGAAAATACAGTATTGCATAATAATTCTGATGTCATGCTCTGTATAGTAAATATCTGGAAAGGAGTCAGCGCCGATTGAAGTAGCTTTTCATTTTTTCGAAAACAAATTGTGAAGTCGGTTAAATCATCTAATGGAATAAGCAACATAGTTATTTCTGCAAAGAACCCGAGGTGCAAGAAATCGCTGGACTTGATGCTTCTCTCATCTGTACTAAATAATAGTGTTTTGTGGATGATGGCTTGGCTAAGATATGGTCTGAGTGTTCGACTTAGGAGGAGACAAGGTATCCCTATGCAATACAAATCATACAATTGACTGAATAATTGTGATTGTGCCGAACCAGATACTTTCAGCATAAACATGTTGTTTTGAGGAATAAAAAAATTTGGACATTCACCCATTCTAACCCAGTGTATCAGTAATTTGACACTCCTCCAAAAACACAAAAGAGTTGAACGAGGTGTCCATATTAATGAACCTTTATTTTGAATAGCCCAAAATAAAATTGTTTTCATGAAACATGAACAAAGTATTGGATTGTTGCTTTTCGAATTGATCACCTTGTTCAGGAAAATCTTTAAGAGACCATAGCACAAGAACTGACAATGATTCATGGAATATACAAGTCTCTGTTCTGTCATTGAAAACGAAATTCTCCATTCGATTTTCTTGTCAGAGGAAGACGGAAAACTACTAATTGGTACAACATGGCATCCTTTATCCAATATTTCAGATAAGACGCTTCGATCAGGCCACTTCTTTTTCACGCATCTATGTATCCACGGTGATGCTATGGTCGGCCAGTGAGGAAACTGTAGACATGTTGCTATGTCAATTTCTTGAGAGTGGATTACGTAAGAAGCACAAGGTCCGTGTCCGATGGATGATGCCATAAACGGACACCCTTTTTTTAAATTCTGCAAACACTTCTCTCTGAATAAGGAACTGAAGATATATAGTTCATCATTTATATATACACAGGAAGATCTCACGTCCTCGTTATACGATTGAGTTATGAGCTTTAATCTAGTGAACCCTGGCGGCACCTCTTGGGACTCCATCAAAATTAATGTTTGTTGTGGCGAACGGTAGAAAATGGCCTGAGAGAGCTCACAGATCACTTTATGGTCTGGAGGCCATAACATCAAATCTACATCTGATGTTATCAGTCTAAATCCCTCACGAAAACTTCCACTTTTTATCGTATCAGGTCATTTTATGCTAAAAACAGACCTTGTTACTTCCTCCTCTGTGTTTACGATTTCTCTTCTGAACCTGACTTCTGTAGGACTTCCTACTTTTCGACACAATCCCACATAAACAGCCTCTGACAAACGAGGAATTCTATCCATATGGGTATGTATATTACAGTATACGATTTTTCTCCATTTTCATCTTTTTTGAAATTCCTTACATACAATATTTTTCATCTGAAATGTACTCCCTCCCCCCAAAAATAAACAAACAAACAAACAACAAAAAGAAGAAGAATACCGGCCTTTTCCGTAACTGAAGAATATTCCTTATGTTGAAGAATATTCGCTTGAATAAAAAAAAATAGTACTTGATAAGAAATACAAGTTTTTCAAAAAAAAAAAAAATCCCTCAGGTCACTGGGAAATATCTGAAGTAAAGAGCAATACTCTTCTAAGAGTTGTTTACTATATATAGTGCTTAAGGATATTTCTGTAAGAACAAGTGTCTGAACAGTGTACACTTTAGATATCATCTTGTTTTGAAATGTTTATATATGTAGAACAATTCTTAAAATAATCATTTAAAAACAGTTTCCTGACATATGAAAAAAAAATGAGATAAAGCTTTACAAAACATATAAACACATTTGAAAAAGTGAACCTATGACAGATTAACTAGTAACTTCTCACATTGTATCCAAAAATATTTCCTAATCAGTATGTATTAATGCTAATCAAAAATTGAACTATTATTTTCATGTTTATAAACTTGTCACAAATATTAACAGTCGCCCTCGTGGCGCAGTGGTTAGAGCGTCTGCTCTAGAGTCGCGGAGTAAGGAGTTGATCCTTACGTGGCGGGTTCGAATCCCACTGTGGGACGTGGAGACCGGTCCTTCGGATGAGACCTTATAAACCGAGGTCCCGTGTCGCAGTAGGTGCTGGCACGAAAAAGAACCCTCACTGCTCAATGGCCGTAAGTGCCGAGTATAGGACAAAATGTGCAGCTCTCCATCGGCAAGTGTTGGCGTCTCCATATGAGTGAAAAATTCTCGAGAGGGACAAAAAAACAACATACAAACAACAGCAACAACAAAAAACAAATATTAACATATACATATAATTGACTAATTTTCCATCTTTCTTGAATCATGAAATATATATATATATATATATATATATATATATATATATATATATATATATATATATATATATATATATATATATATATATATATATATATATATATATATATATATATATATATATATATATATAGCAAAACCTATAGTTCACTGGGGAGAGGGATAATGGATTAATTATTTTATAAAAATTAAAGTCCTTGTAGCAGGATTGATTTTTATACAACTGATCAGGGGCTGAATAATGGAAATGATGGATATACCACGGTGAATATATTCGTTTGTCCTGTTCCTGGAAAGTATAGCACTGAAATTATTTTAATGCATCAAAGAATTTCTATCTTATCGTCTGTTATGTAATGAAAGAAAGTACTTTCATGCTCAGTCCTAATCTAACAAGGAAATCTTTTACTAAGGAAATACAAAAATTCCAAAATCTCTTATTTCAAATGGACATTGTAATATTATTGATTGATTGATTGAATGTTGTTTAACGTCCCATTCGAGAATGTTTCACTCATATAGAGACATTATTGTAATATTAACATTGAAGTACTAAATAATAGGTACCATATTTTTCAGACTTCATTTATGCATTATGTTAGTCTCTGAATCTGATGCTGAAGTAGCAGTGATTCCTAAAAATGTACAAAAAATGAATAATCTGTTGAGGTAGTTTGAGAAATATTTAAAAAGTTAACATTTATCTGGGAGGGCACTCGTACGTCAAGCAAACACCTCTGAAATTCGGAGCTTTTACAAATTTCAGATTAAACAAGTTTTGAAATAAGCCTTCATATTACATTGGTCTGAAACACTGTGGAAACACGTAAGACATGGAAGTCTATCGAAACGTTTTTTGGATATGAATGTCACATGCCCCCGTTTCAGTTGGGCCACTCCCTTACAGGTTGTGTAGTCTTGACTAGCACCGACCATATCACATCCATTTTTTGTCGCCTAGTTCTATTCAGGAGTTATGTACATCGTCCATGAAACCCATTTAGATCTTTTACTGGAGCGGCCTTTCGTCGTATGTATTGTGGGAATCGTGATAAAGAGAATTGTATGCAAAATGTCTTGGTAACTTCCTGGCTTTAAGGTCTGCTGTGAGTATGCAGTAAAGTACACAGCATCGTTACCTACAACTTGTTTGCAATATTATTTGTATAGTTTGCAAAACACTTATCAAAATACTTTTTAATCCCCATATCCCAAATTAACAGAGAGTGTTTTTGTTTATAACATTTTTTATTCGCAGATTTTCTCAAGATTTTGATTAGTTATGAATTATTCTAAAAAATTAATATATAATATAAAGATAAAATCGCTTATTTTAAAATATACTTAACAGATAAACATCTGTTCTGAAATATCTATACATATGTGACATAAAAGACGTAAAATGAACAATCATTGCGTGAAAAGAATCAGGCTTTGTTGATCCACATTATATCTGTACAAGAAGGTGATGTAATTGAACGAACTCTTGTGTTTAGTTGAAGTACGAGTTTTGCATAATTTTGCCATGTTGCAGACATAGAACAAGATAAAATTTTCATGTTTTTCAACCTGAGATAAGAATGAAAACCGATGAGATTCTTGGAAAAACTAGGATTGCAAGAAAAGATTATTCCTTATAATGCATCAATGAATTTCTAGTTTACTATAATATTAGGCCATTCCAAGTTTTTTTTATGTTTAGCATCCGCGTGCCCCTTGGTTTTTTAACACCCCATATCGGTAAAAACAAACAAAATCGGGACTCCTGAAACTGGTCGAAATCTTTTAATTCTGTCAATTTCGCTAAGTATATTTCTACAATATGTCATATTAGGTATATTTTAATCATTTAATATCTTGATTTTGCTAAAGAATTAGATCTTTCTACGAGAAAAATACATTAATGAAATAGAATGCTTTCAATGACGTCATTCTGTTGAGTATAATGTCCGTGTTTTATTTTTTGGCTTGTATGTTTCTTGGGAATAGGTAGGTAGGTTTTTGAAAGATGGGTGGACGCTAAACAGAGAAAAAATGTTGAAATGGTCTTACAGATTAAAGAACCAAAATGCTGAGCTATACATTTAGAAAAAAACTAAACAAACATCTCAAGCTTAATTTTTAGTAAGAGTCCCTCATTAACAAGGGAGTGGGTTTCTAAGGAAGTCTAAAGTTCCAAGATACCATTTAGACTATTGTTCAAATTAGACATTGTCAAATAAACACTGATTTATTTTTAAAATTAGTTATGATCGAAGTCAAAAGTCGTAAATGTAAAGAAATCAGTCGCGATTTGTTCATACTTTTATGTTATGCATCGTTAGGTGTTGAAGTTGCAGATTTTTCTATTTTATTAAAGACCCATGAAAATACAATATCATTTACAGAATAAAAAGAAGTTAACGTCTAGCAAAAGCCTTGTCAAAGTACTTGTTCGACCTTCTTACATAAAAACTGTTTAACCGGTATTTATGTGATAGATTCATAATATAGTATAATACACTTGATATTAAACTCGAAATACAGTTCATGAATCTATATGTCATATAGTATTCTCAGTTCTCTCGAATACTTTTTTGTATTCTTAAAATTGTTTCCCTGTGAATTCTATGCTGGGGATATTGTTGTAGTGAATATTGATAGAAATTAAGAGCATCAACGTAATTCCAGCAGATATGTTGACAGATCCCCAGTATCTGCCAGGATATGTCTCTGTAGTCTATAAGAACAGGATCCCCAACATCATGCAATTCGTGTAGAGATTGTTGTAACCTGTTTGTATCTCCCAGTTTGTGGTAATTCGTTGCTGATAACATGTGTAGCATCACCAGAGGAGGTATATATAACTCTGGCATCGAACTGAACGACCGGTCACTGTAGCCTAGTTGTAGGGCGTTCGCTTTGTGATCGGGAGGCCCACGTTCTATTCTCGTTCGCCGGGCCGCGTCAAACCTAAGACGTAAACATAGGTAGTGACTTCTCCATCGCCATGCGTCCGGCACTAGAAGTGAATGTCAAGGGTTTTTCGGATAAGACCTTAAAAACCAAGGTCCCGAGTCACAGTAGGCGTTGGCACGATAAAGAACCCTCACTGCTCAATGGCCCTGAGTATAGGTCTAAATTTGAAGCCCTTCACCGGTATATGGTGAGGTCTCTATATGATTGAAAAATTCTCCAATGGGACGTAAAACAACATATAATCAATCGAAGTTCATCAAAGTACGTGTATGCACCGTACAACTTGATGTCAAACATTACAGCTTTTTTCATTTTGTTACTCAATGACACTCCATCCATGGCACGTCTGTACCTGTCTATCATAATAACATCATTATATAGAATGCAAGGAACAGTCATCTTCTTGTGGGCTTTTTGTAGATATCTCAGTGATAGGTGATTTCTACGAGCCCTATAGCAGTATATACATAAGTATAAAATATCTGATAGTATCCTAGTTTAGAAACTAACCTAAACAGTTACAAGATATAGGATTCAGATACGATAGATTTCTGTTGGAGAGATAAGCACATGTGCATAAATGTTTTTGTAAAGAAAATACAGTATTACAAAATAATTCCGATGTCATACTCTGCCTAGCAACTTTCTGAAAAGGAGTCACTGCTAATTTAATTAGCTTTTCAATTTCTCGAATATATAATGTGAAGTCTGTACAATCATTTAATGGAAGAAACGATGTAGTTATTTCCGAAAAGAATCCAATATGCAAAAATTTGCAGGAGATGATGCTTTTCTTATCTGTTTTAAACGACTGTGTTTTGTGGATAATGGCTTGGCTAAGATAAGGTCTGAAAGGAGGACTCAGCAGGAGGCAAGGCATTCCCATGTAATACAAATCATATAATTGACTAAACAATTGTGATTGTGCATGATCATATACTTTAAACCTGAACATGTTGTTTTGAGGAATGAAAAAAAAAAATTCGGGCATTCACCGATTCTTACCCAGCATATAAATAATCTGGAACATTTTTAAAAACACAGTAAAAGTGTAGGATGTGTCCATTTTAATGAACCTTCATTCCGTATAACCCAGAATAAGATTGTTTTCATGAAATACGAACAAAGCATTGGATTGTTGTTTTTTAAATTGATCACCCCGTTCAAGAAAATCTTAAAGAGGCCATAACACAAAAAACTGACAATGATTCATAGAATATACAAGTCTATGTTCTGCCAATGAAAATGAAATTCTCCATTCGCTGTTCTTGTCAGAGGAAGACGGGACAATACTTATTGGTAGAACATGGCATCCTTTATCCAGTATTTCAGATAAGATCGGGCCATTTCTTTTTCGCACATCTTTGTATCAACAGCAAAGCTATGGTCGACTGTGAAGAGAATGTAGACATGATGCTAGGTCATTTTCTTGAGTGTGGACTTCGAAAGTAGCACAAGGTCCATGTTCGATGGACGATGCTAGGAAAAAAAATCGTTCCTAATACGCTGTGAACACTGCTCTCTGAAAAAGGAACGAAAGATATATTATAATAGTTCATTATTAACATTTACACAGGAAGATCTCATGTCCCAGATAGCATGCATACGTTGGGACAATGTTGGTCCAACGTAACACACTTTGTTGGCCCAATGTTGGCGCAATGTCTAAGTGCACTGTGGCCCTCTGTTGGCCCAACATGTTGGCGCAATGTTGGCCCAACATAGTAATGTATCATGTAATTGTAGGGCCAACAGTGGGCCAACGATGTATGTCGCATTGTAACCGAAAGGCCAACGTTGGGTCAACGTTGTAAAGGTACATGTATAGGCCTATATAGTAATCATATCGCCAACATCGGACCAACGTTGGACACGCATTCAACTTACATGGCAAATGACTGGCTTTCAATCAAAGAAGTACAACACAATTCCTGTATTTGTTCTAATTACCATCATTTCAATACAATGAATTAATTAAATCAATTTTATAAATTCGACTTGTTCCTCTTACTAATGTTTTAGAGTATTCATATCACTTTCATTAAAGATTCTTAATTATTGAATGCAATCAGCGGGGGGAAGGGATAGTTAAATGTTTTTTCAAGTGTATTCCACATCACTATTAATAATAATCACTTCTAAATTTCTCTAGTATAGGAATCCACTATTTCAAACTTGTAGAATGTAGGAATGTAAATTAATTGTGCATTTTCTCCTGTCCATATCACATTTGAATTGTCCACTCCTTTTTCCTGTCCATGCGATTGTTGTTTCTTTATGCTAAAATCCATGTTTTTCAGGAAAATACTTTTGCATCAAAGGCCATATGACACAGAGGATTTTTTCTCCACCAGTTGCTATGAATGTTAAAAATACCATATCATTAAATAAAGTATTTTTTTTTACAAACAGATAACTAGTAAATATACATGAACATTTTGAAACAAGTGTTATTTTTCTAATAACTTTAATAATTTTTACATTATGCGTAAATTAAGTTTTAACAAAGCATACAATTCTATCAATCACACAAAACAATTTTACTTACATTTCTAGGGCTAAAATAATCCATTTTCTCTTTTTTGAGTAACAAAGTATGCTTTGTTCCAGTGCGGGCGTGATAGGAAAGTGACCGCTCTGAGTTTGCAAGATCTGATTAAGATGCTCGTCTCCTAGGAAACCGGCCAGTCACCTGCTGAGCAAGTGAAGTTCACCACTGACCTAATTATTTAGAGTTCTTAAACACAACACTTTAGTTTCAAGATGCTAAATATAGAATTTATAACTCTGTTTATTGTGTGGAATTAAACTTCTACTTGCAGTTTTCGTACATTACTACAATCTTGAATAATGATTTTATTGCTTTTTTTCATAATTTGGATTCTGGTAGAATTTTTTTTCATTTCAATTTAAACCAAAATTCGATAAGTAATTAAAAATCAACAACCAGTTTTTTATAATAAAATATTAATGAAACCGAAATGCACCTCGGTTTGGCCAGCATTACATTCCCAGCACACAGTGACCATGTTCATGCTAACATAGGGCCAACGCTGGACCAACATACTGTTACCAGCTTAAATAACCATGCATCGTTTTAAGGGCTTAGCAAACATTGGACCAACATTGGCCCAACGTAATATTCCCAATTTATATGCACATCGTCCTATAGTTCGCAGTACGACGATGGTACAACTTTGGACCAATGTAGAGAAAACGCATGCTTACACTGCCCAAACATACTGTTACCAGATTAAATAATCAAGTTTGTTAAGGTTGCATTACAAACGTTGGGCCAACGCTGGGCCAACTTTAGAATCCCCAACTTCCGTAGAAAATATAGCAAAAAGGAGTTGCTTAATGTTGGAGCAACGTTGGGCAAACGTAAGAATCCAAACATGGTTGGCTACTGACGAAAAGATTGACATGGTAACATTGGTCCTACGTTGGTCCAACGTTGCCTAGCCAACGCCAACCATCGGCCAACTGTACAACCATTTACCAACGTTGGCCCAACATAGTCATGCTATCTGGGGTCCTCGTTATACGATTGAGTTATTAGCTTTAGTCTTGTGAACCCAGGTGGCAATTCTTCAATCTCCATCAAAATCAAAGTGTGTTGTGACAAACGGTAGAAAATGGCCTGCGGGAGCTCACAAATCACTTTTTCGTCATGAGGCCATAACATCCAATCGATATCTGACGTTTTAAGTCTAAATCCTTCACGAAAACTCCCACTCTTTATCATATCAGGTCCTGTAATACTAAACACTGACTTCATTATCACCTCCTCAATGTCTGCGATGTCTCTTCTGAACCTGATTTCTGTACGAGTTCCTACTTTTCGATCCCACATAAACAGCCTCTGACAAACGAGGGATTCTATCCATTTTGGTATGTATATTACACAATACGACTTTTCTCGACTTTCATCTTCTCTGGAAATTCCTTACTTACAATATCTTACATCTGTAAAACACCAGCCGAAAAAGAGAGAGAATATCCCTTTTCCGCAACGGGAAAAAAGATTTCTGATGTATTATTGTATTCAGTTGAATAAAAAAGAATAGACTGAGTAAGAACACAACTTTATCAGAAACAATTCCCTCAAGCCACTGGGAAATATCTGAAGTAAAGAGTAATACTCTTCTTAGTTGTATACCCTATTAAGCGCTTAAGGACACGTGTTTGAATAGTGCGCACGTTAGATATTATATTTGTTTTGAAATGTTTATGCATTTAGAATGAATAGGCAAATACTAGTAATCATTTATAAGCAGTTTCCTTAGATATGATAAAAGACAAAACTTTACAAAACTTTTGAACACGTATCATGAGAAAACTGAACTCACAAATTTGATACTAGTAAGCTCACATTTATGCAGAAATATATTTTTAAATTACATACTTGGTCCAAATTAATGCAAATCATGAATTATCCTATCACTTTAATGTTAATAAACGTGTCACAAATACTAAAATGTGACTGATATTTTTTTTTTCATCTTTCTTGAATCATGAAATGGATACATATTGCCTTGCCTATAGACCTATGAGAGAGAGAGAGAGAGAGAGAGAGAGAGAGAGAGAGAGAGAGAGAGAGAGAGAGAGAGAGAGATGGTGGATTTATATATAAAATGAAAAACTTGGTAGACAGAATGGATTTATATACTTGACCTGAGGTTGAGTTATAGATATAAAGGGTATACTATGGTGCATATCATATTTGTCCTGTTAAGGTTAAGTTCAGGACTGGAAGTAAAAATTATTCATGATAAGGCATCAATGAATTTTCATTTTATCTACATGTACTAAACTACCACGAGAAAAAAAAACTATAATGCTGAACAATGCAATTTTAACAAAATCTCTATCTTTCTTTGTCTTATTTTAATTATTCCACGCAAACAAGGTAGTGGGTTTCTCCAAGGAAAGCCAGAAATTCCAAAATCCCTTTGGATTATTACATGTATACTGTTTCGAATCGACATTATCATCATATGTAACCAATGTCAAAAGTCATAAAAGTTTGAAAAAAAAAAATTGCGATTTGTTTAGGTTCAAATATTAACCATTCCTCTCTGAATGTGTCGCTGAATTTTATTTTTTCTTTCATCCGGTTCTTCCCGAATTGATATGTCACAGGTAAATTAGCATTTGTAAAGTTAGGATGTATAGTTTCTTACAACGCAAAAAATATGAAACTGCAAAACATGACAGACACTATTCACATTGAAAACAAGAATATTCAGAGATCTCTAACAAAACTTAATTATAAATTTTTGAAGCTTAAAGGCAGATATAGATTTTGGCTGATCCTTCTCACCAAACGACATAGTATCATGGAAGTAGCTATAGACTGCAGGAGCAGAGTGACAAACAGAAATAAAACAAAATATCCTTTAATGAGATACTTTTCAATATTAACCTTTTTTACTTCCTCAAACGAATGAAGTAAGTATTTGAGCTATGAAAGGGTTAGAGCTAGAGCTAGCTTAGGTTATCGAAAAATTTCATGTCAGTCTAAATTTTGTATTTTGGTTTGAAAGATCTTCCCAGAGCTTAAAACTATTATTTTTGCATCTATTTTGAATTTCTCATGTATAGTTTATGTTGATCCTTTTTTAGTTCCGATCTATTGGCTGTAAAGCATTTCCCAATACATAATTTCAGATATTCCGAAAGATTTTTAAAGTGATTTTTTCGCTTCCATTGAACATTAAGTTGGATTTATATGCACACGTCCTAAAATCTTCTCTCATACTGTGAGATATGCCTCTTTAATAAACACTTTTTCTTAGCGAGTGATTCTCTTTCTGTGATGAAATTATATGGTGCAAGTATATATATATACCTGTTGCAGATAAAAAGATTCCAGCATTATTGACACTTTTTTTAAAAATAATTTTATAGAATAGGAGATGCAGATTTTTAAGATATTTCTTAAACTTGAGTGTGTATACATGTAAACTCAAACACTTATAGGATGGACTCGCATGCACAGGTACAATAGACCGGTCCTTCGGATGGGAGGGTATAAACCGAGGTCCCGTGTCGTAGTATGTGCTGGCACGAAAAAGATCCCTCACTGCTCAATGGCCCTAATTGCCGAGCATAGGTCTCCACCTGCAAGTTTTGCCGTTTCCATGAGTGAAAAATTTTCGAGAGGGACGTTAAACAACAAACAAACAATTTGTATTCAATACAGATTTGTGTCACCTTATCCACTCTGCATAAACATCAATATACCATTTCTGACCAGATTTACTTCCCAAATCCTCTGTAGGTGTCTAAGGCTGCAAAAAGTACGCCCCAAGTCTTATTTTATGATTTTGTTCTTTCAGGTTCACATACTGTGGAATCATAGATTTCGTGGTGGCTCAATATTCTTGAAATTCGTAGGTACCTTTCAACC
The DNA here is from genome assembly GCF_033153115.1 of Saccostrea echinata. NCBI lineage: Eukaryota > Metazoa > Mollusca > Bivalvia > Ostreida > Ostreidae > Saccostrea > Saccostrea echinata. Next base: position 25,909,448 of record NW_026889778.1, read on the forward strand.
ACGAATTTTCACCCCCACGAATTAATATATTAGGGTTTCAAAATCATATTTCCTTTTGTACATATAAGTGAACACACGAAATTACATCCCCACAAACCTGTAAAATTTAAGCAATCTTCGAAAATTGGCCCCCACGAATTTTGATGATTCCACAGTACTATAAGCAACTATAAGCATATGTTACAACGAAGAAAAAAGCAGAGGTAAAAATAAAATACATGTATATTGTAACAGTCACTACATACTTACGGAAATTCCATATAAATTTCTTACACGTATTGTATGTTTAAGAAGAATACATAGAATTTTAAAAAAGTTTTAAAATAGGGATTTTTAGAATTGTATGTATACGTATTTATTCCATTAAAATACCATTTTAGCATAATCAACAACGGAACTTTTAGATAAAAATAACTGTATGTAGAAATTCATATTATGTATGTTTTACACAAGGATTCGCTTTCTAATGCATAGATTAAGTATTTAGTGTGTTTCTAGTAATCATCCTGTAGTAAATAAAACGAAATATGTTTCCTTTAATTTAACAATTACAAATTTAATTTAACAATTTAAAAAGCCAAAGAAATTTTGAGGGAAGACAAATAAACTGGACCTATTGAACCCAGTTATCAAAATCTCTATACGTCTCCAAGGAAAACATAAGGTTCATATACTTTTAGAAACTTAACAGTCAATTGTCTATTTTTACACTATACCAGAGCGATAAGTTGAAATGCTTGAAGAGTTCCTTAGCAGAGTGCAATCTAAAGCTGGATTTTACATTGTAAACACATTAGTTGCAATTTTTTTATCTATAAAAAAGAAAAAAAAAACCAAAAATTTCAATAGTGTTTTTCGAACACGTTATATCACCTGCATATGATGTTTATGTCTCAAAAACTTATTCAATACTCATGAGTATGATCTGTGTAACATTTTGAAACCGAGGCATGCTACTGACAGAATTTCAACAACTTCATTTTAAGTCAGCATTTCTAAAATTCAATTGTGTTTCTATTATTTTTTTTCATTTTTCCCCTCTCAGACAATTTTACAAGGATTTCATATGATAATTCTTTTGTTTTGTCAGGCAAGAGAAATAAGCATTTGAGTTGTGGAAGAGTTAGAGACATATCGAAATTTTTCAGTCAAACTTACCCCCCCCCCTTTTTTTTTCAAATGGTTCTATATGATGATATTCGATTATGGAGAATAAACCGCCTTGTTTAAATGCTTTTTATCATGGATAGAGGTTAAAATTATAATTTTCCTATCTTATTTTTAATTCCTTACATGTAGTTTTTTTTAAATCCTGATTTAGTGCTTTGCTATCCTGCTAAACATTTTCAGCGCTTAATTATAATAATTTTTGAAGAATTTTAAAGTATTTGTGCATAGCAAAACATGCAAATCCCTTCTGTCAAATACTTAGTGATATGTCTTTTTAATTAGCAGTTCTCTCAAGTGAGGTTGTTATATGCACATTTTATAATTAAGATAAATAAGATGAACTGAACTGAAAAAAAAAATAATTAGAGAAGTTTCCGTAATTTTTTTTAAAGACACAGCTAGAAGTATACATAGTATAAAACCATTGGATAATTGACGCAGTCCTCACATCTTGAAATATATTATGTTAAAGAAACAAAGAATCAAATTTCTTTTCAAAATCAGAGATCAGATTTAGTTTTCACAAATCAATCAAGTTTTACAAGGAAGAAAGTTACGTTGTATTTTCACCATTAAAAAGGTTGCCCGCGTGGCGTAGTGGTTAGAGCATTCGCTCTAGAGTCGCAGAGTAAGGAGTTAATCCTTACGTCGCGGATTCGAATCCCACTGTGGGACGTGGAGACCGTATAAACCGAGGTCCCGTATCGCAGTAGGTGCTGGCACGAAAAAGATCCCTCACTGCTCAATGGCCGTAAGTGCCGAGTATAGGTCAAAATTTGTAGCTCTCCATCGGCAAGTTGTGGCTCCATATGAGTGAAAAATTCTCGAGAGGGACGTTAAACAATAAACAAAAAAAAAAAAAAACCCAAACCATTAAAAGGTCTATTTTAACATCTCTCACACGAGCCACTTCCGACACAGGTTTCTTTTTTCTAGTACAGTTTCTATATACCTTACGTTAGCACTAGAGCCAACTTTTAGTCTACATTCAGAAAAAAAGGTATGTACACAAGATATTTTTTTACACCTTGAAATTGGAGCATTGACACTGACCAAGTTAGTCATTTCCTGCTAAAATCCAATTAACAGAAAATTTAATATACTTCACAATGAACCCTCCTGATTGTTTTGAATTAAGATTGTTTGATACAATCGCAAATAAAAAGCAATTAATTGATTTCCGAAAGCACAAGGTTGTAAATATTTTTGACACCCCCCCCCCCCGATTAGTGCGAGTATAAAAAAGAGGTGCTCGACGCAAATCCCTCCTTTTCTCATGTAACCACTTCAGGCTTTCTGTACTTGAAATAATTGCATTATTGTAAAGAAAATGCTTTCACGGGTCTCCTTTGTACACATGTATTATTTTGATGTCATAAAGATGATCGTGTTGTAATGAATAAGGCTGATTGATGTTTGGTTATTACTTTACTGTAGGGATGCCAATTTGTAACCGGTTACTCGGTCGGAACGATGGTAATCGGATAGAAAATCTGTAATCGGTAAGTCGAAAACAAATAACATATATTCAAATTTGAACAAAATTTCCTTCAAATTCAATTTGAACATTAATAAGTTAGCGAATTCATATATCTGTCTTAATTAGTGCTCTCTGGATTGAGATCGTGGGGTTAATTGGTCAGTTTGTAAAATTTGAATTACTGTTCAAAGACCTTGTCATTCCAAAGCTACTCCTGTATAACTGGTTTTCTGCCCGTGATTTCAGTCGCTGCCGCAAGGATTTTTTTAGAGCGTTTGCCAATAACCTTTAACCAATGTTAGGGAATCAGGATACACCTTCTCAGGACGCATATGAGATGTGCATTTATGAGTTAATTCCTGAAATATTAAATTATAACCTTTAAGAACTATCTGCTCATCAGTCCTATATTTAAGGATGTACAACACATCCACCCCCCTAAATTTCCTGTCGTTTAATTTTCGTTAGTTTTGTATATTTCATACAAGACTATATCTGCTGTGTGTATGCACATTTTGGACAAAATTGTTTGAGTCGTATTTGGAGATGAAGTTCCAAAAGTTACCCCCTTTAGCTGTTCACGAGGAGAAAATTTTTTTCAATCAACCAACTATAAAATCTTTGATTTTCAAGAAAGTCGGGTTAGCCTGGCTGTCAAACTTCATCGACTAATTAGTTTGACCATGTAACACAGAAATAAAGTAATTTTGTAGAAGTATATGTCGACACAATTTTTTTTGGAAGACCTTAAACTGAAAAACTATAGTTCATCTTAGCCTGGAAAAATGTGTATTTTTCAATTTAAATATTTTTTTATGAAAAAAGCTATCGTTTAATTTTGGAAAAATACTTTCTTTATGTAGCGGGTTGCAAAAAAAAAAAAAAAAAATCTTCAAAATTTTTTGTACTTTTTTTAAACGACCCATTTTGAATTTAAATCACCCCCTCCGTCTTTCTCACTAAATCACGTTTCTCAAGCGTCTTTCAGACTTGGGACGATAAAATGCTATAAATCTACAAATACACATAAAAAATTCCAAGTTGGAAAATATTTTTTGCTTTAAAAATGATATTTACATTTCATTTTATCAGAGTTTTCAAACGTATACCTCATTTAAATGTAGATTTATCGGCAAATTTTTTTAACTACGATCCCTCCCCCGCCCCCCCCCCTTTTTCCCCCTTACTTTTTTTGTGACACAGACTATTCGAGCTTGATGAAACACCGCATATATTGGAGATATATTTAGTCCATTGAATTCCTGAAGTACTAATTTGTTTATTCGTGTATGCATATAAAATATTGACTACTAAAATGTTTTGATTTAAGTAAAACTTGCTTAGGATTTTATACCCACGTTTCCGGTATGTACATAGTCCATACATATGCAATCATATTTCATACCTGGATATGAAATTCTGACAACTGACATTGAAATTTACTTTTAATCAATTTTTTATTTTATTTCTTGTTAAAAGTGAACTCATAATGGCGTATGTTCAACTGTTCTGTGATATAAATGTAATATTTATAGTTTCTTAATATTGTCAAACAAATTAAGGTTCCGGAGTGTTTGGGGACCCCCCCCCCCTCCAATATTGTATGCATTCTTCCGTTGCTTCTATAGATAAAATGGAAATTTCTTATTCGTCCATATTAACTTCAATGTATCAAACCTTAAATTCTTCATTTATTTTAAAATGATTCATAAAACGTTTGTTTTGATTCAAGGAAATGCGAACCGACACTGTTCACAGTGACAGAAGCTAGAAGGTAGGACAGTTTGCTGCTGTGAGATATTCATGAATTCAAATAATTCCTGTAACAATTCCTTTTCACTTTTGATACTTACTTTGTATATATTATAGTATTCAGTTCTTGAGTTCATCAGCCCTGTCTGACTGTAATTGTGTCTGTGTATTCGTTAAAAAACATAATTGTTCGGAAAACAGGAGGAATAACTCAACTAAAGGGAGGAAAAACAAACATATTCCACATTTTTAGAGTTGTTCCTCTTTGACCAGTGAGCTTCTGAGAACAGTATCGATTATTACATTGTAAAATATATTTTTTCCTTATTTGCTTGTTTTTTTTATATATGAAAAAGTAGTACAAAACAATATTTATTTGGTGAAATTACACGATAGACCTATAGTCGGAATGTTATGTAACCAACTGTAAAGAGAAAAAAACCAATGTAACATAAAAATTTTCAGATGAAATATGCTGTACTTTGATCACGGATACGATTTACATAATATAAAATTAGAGAAATTGAAGGGGTAATTTTTCGTTTCTTCCTTTCACAGAGTGGAGGGGTTTAATTAAAAAATAATCAGTGATAGAATTCGGTACTCATAAAGAAATAACAATCAAGCTCCTAATCTCATTTTTCTGTTTCTACTTTTAATACATCGGGATCGTATCGCTGGTCATTTTGACGCTTTATTATTAACGTCAAATTTGGCGTCACTTTAAACATTTAAGTGGAATCTCAAGAGTTATCCCCCACTGTGTTGTACGTCTTTAAATCAAGAAATCTGACAAAAATATAGATTTAAATAAATTACAGATTAAGTATATGCTTTCTACAGTCTGTCGTCAGCTGAAGCTTGAAAGTTAAATTCAAGTAAAACTATGCTATGTGATGAACCCAAAACCTATGTCTATGTGAAATATATATATGGAGATAACGAACAGTAGAACAGTATTTAAGCTGAAAAGTCCATTAAACAATACACCTTTTGGAGCAGATCAAACACGAACCTTAAAACATCGGATGAGACTTGAATTTTCACAACCTGTGACATTTGGCGCCCAACGTACAAATACCCACTATTCCCTTGGAACAGGCCTTAGAGCATTTCCCTAACTCCTAGAATTCGAGGACGAATTTCTACAAAGAGAGGGAATATGTCACCGGGTTCACAGGTACGTGAAAGTCAGTCAATATATGGGGTTTCAGTAGCTCAGTGGTTAGAGCGCTGGCACGGTAGGCCAGAGGCCCTGGGTTCAAGTCCCAGTTGAGACTTGATTTTTCACAACCTGTGATATGTAAATAAAGAGAACGGTTACCAAATACTTATTCATCTTTTTTAAAATAATATTTCTATGAGAATAACTTTTCAGGTATTTGTACGAGAGGCCCATAATTGTAGTATAATGCACAGATATTTTATATTAAGTCGAAAATACAGTCTATGAATCTAACTGGCAAAGTGTTTGCATTCTTAAAATTGTTGCCCGCGTAATTCTATTTGAAAGCTATTGTTGGAGTGAATGTTGATAGGAATTAAGAGAATCAACGTAATCTCCGCAAATTTGTTGACAGATCCCCAGTATCTGCCAGGATATGTCTCCATTATCAAGAACAAGAAAGAGTAAATTCCGGAGGTCCTGTATGAATCTTTGTGATCTGATTGTATCTCCAAGTCTGTAATGATTTAGTACTGATAACATGTGTATCAACACTGATGGAGGGATATATAATGCTAGCATCGGACTCATCTTCTGTTCTAGAATCAGTTCTTCAATGTAGATGTAATCACTATGTAACTTGATGTCAAACATTACAGCTTTTCTCATTTTATCACTCAATGACACTCCTTCGTTGGCACTTCTGTACCTGTCAACCGCAATAACACCATTATACAGAATACAAGGAACAGTCATCTTCTTTAGTGCTCTCTGTAGATATCTCAGTGATTGGTGATATCTACCTGTCCTATAGCAGTATATACATAGGTACAGGATATCGGATACACACCCTATTTTAGAAACTAGCAAAAGCAATTTACAAGACGTATGACTCAGATACGATAGATTTTTGTTGGAAAGATGAGTATATATGCAAAGATATTTCTGTAAAGAAAATACAGTATTGCAAAACAATGTTGATGCCATGTTCTGTAAAGCAACTATCTGAAACTGAGTCAATGCTGATTTAAGTAACTTTTCAATTGCTCGTATATTTAGTGCGAAGTCGGTCAAATCGTGTAATGGAACAAACAATGCAATTTTTACATCAAAGAACCTGATATGCAAGAAATCGCTGGAAACGATGCTTCTCTCATCTGTTCTAAACGACAATGATTTGTGGATGATGGCTTGGCTAAGATAAGGTCTGAGAGAAGGACTTAATAGGAGACATGGTATCCCTATGCAATACATACAATCGACTGAACAATTGTGATTGTGCTGAACCAGATACTTTCATCCTAAACATGTTGTTTTGAGGAATAAAAAAATTTGGACATTCACCCATTCTCACCCAGTGGATTAATAATCTAAAACACCTCCAAAAACACAGTAGAATTGTACGAGGTGTCCATATTAATTAACTTTCACTTCGTATGGTCCAGAATAAAATCGTTTTCATGAAATATGAACAAAGTATTGGTTTGTTGCTTTTCAGATTCTGTCCATTTTATTTCTTTAAAAATATAGAAGTTTTCATCTAGATCATGGGTGAATTAAAAAAAAGACCACCAAACTGATTTTTTGGAAAAATTCAACTACTGATAACATATTTTTCACTTATATCTTCATGCATGCATTCTAGTTTAAATCCTGAAGACAATTGGATTAAAAATTTCAGAATTTTTATTAGTACGAGGGTTGTTCGGAAAGTTCGTGGACTACCGTCATAATTTTTTTTACTTAACGCCATATTATATCCAAATTTGGAAGAAATATTTTAATAGTAAATTCAAATGATGTGTATTAAAAATTTTTAAAATATCGTGGTTTATTTCAAACTTATTAAGGCTTAAAATGTGAAAATCGGATCACGGAACAGGTCAGAATTTTGTTATTTACAATCAAGACACTGAATAATGTCTGTAGTCACATCTTCTGTAAAATGACAAAAAAGAACTGAAAAATTCTACGTTTAAATTAAGAATTGCTTCATCGTTTCTGATCCCAAATTATGACTCAATATTTTGCTTTGTTGAAAAGAAATCACTTTCAGAAGATAGGTAGTCCTCATTGAAAAAGTCAAAAAAGATGACGTCGTAGAACGTCACTGAGCAGCGGTTTACCATACAATTTTGTTTTGTACTCTGGAAAACTCCAGAAAAAAACTCTGAAAATGCCAAAGGAAGTAGGAAATATGTCAAAAGCGAGCAATGCAAGAGTGTGTACATGGTACAAGCGGTATTTGAATGTTAGACTACTCTGATTAGACGATTGTGATCTGTGAGAAAACGGATTATTTGTAAAAATCTTATCCAAAACATTGAAAAGTTAGTAACGTCATGCTAAGAGTTTGGCGCTTCGCAGATTCTGATCTTGTGAAAGCACACTTATGCAGTGAAAAAAAAAATAACATTGACAAAGAAAATGATGCTACTGGAACAACTGATAGCAAAATAGATTTCAATTGATAGAAAAACGTTTTTAATGAGTGCACTAGTATTGAGCAATACTGTGTGAAATGTATAGGGATAGTATTTTTGAGAACCTCATGTCGGTATGATTTTGACGTTACAGTGTTGCTGAGTTTGCTCTGTGGTTGCAAATCGTGTTGATTTTAAAATAAGATAACATGAATTCTATTAAATGAAACTTCACACTTAAACAAAATAAATATTTTTACATAAATTTCTTGAAGATAGTATAACGAAGATTGGCATAGTCCACGAACTTTCCGAACAATCCTCGTAAAATTTCTTTTGAAAAAAGAAAATAACATTACACTCTAAAAGACTTTCTAAAATACATAATCACAAGAAATTATAGTTTTTGATGCTTCGAAATGGTAAAAGGGTATAAATGATTAAATCTAGACCTTGATTGAGTATCTTCTCTTGTATATGTGACAAAAAATTGGCTTTTTGATTGTTATTTTACATTTTTTTCTCCATTCTGGTTTGAAAAGTTTTGATATGAAAAAAAAAAAATGAAGCAAAAAAATTCCACAAAATTCACTTTTTTGTCCGTTCAAGTCAACTCTTCAAATCTAAGCCAAACAAGAATTTTTATATAAGAGTTCTCTTACAAAAATTAATAGATTTTAAAGTGACCCTATGTTACATTATTGTGTTGCACTCTTGACCTCTGATATGTATTTTATTTAACATTGTTTTAAAACTTATAACACACAATACCCCATTCTTACTTTGTAAATCAATTTGTCATTTTGATATTTTTCATCGTTTATGGCAGGTTTTTCATATTTTGAAGTCCTTAAAACATGATTATTTGCAAAGTGTAATATATATAAATTGTATTTAAAAATATATGTGAAATGATGAAAACTATTCCCTGAATTGACTTTTAAAACTAGCGTAAATGTATATCTAGAAGATAAAATTTATTTTATAGCATACTTTCCTTTAGAGGACATACACGGTAACCAACCAGAACAAATTCTACTCATTAATTTTTCTTTATTTTTATTCTTATTGGATGATTTATAATTCTAACATATTTATTGCACTCCTGACCAAAAGCATTGGGACCTTTAAAGTAGAATTGTGAAGTGAAAATTACATAATAACTTGGTCTGTTGTTTCAGTGAAGTTGAGGAGGGATTCCTTGAATTTTGTGACAATTTTTCGTGAGTTTATTTTTAACATTTATTATAAAAATCACAAAAAAAAAAAAAAAAAAAAAAAAAAATAGATCTGAAGCAAGACAGATCCTGTAATTGATAAATCTATTTGGTAAAAATGTTCTTTCTGTCTTTATTTTCCAAAATAAAAATCAGAAAATCATACAATGATAATAGTTTTTTTCATGCTTGGGAGCAAAACATCAAACGTTGCGCTCCTGACATTATTGGGTACGCACATATACTTGACTCTCATTAATGTTGCTTGTGATTTATATAACATTTTTTAGTTTTAAAATTTTATCAGTTATTGTTTAACACTTCGAAAATTCTTTTTTGTCTTAATTTTCTTTCAGAATTTTACGATTGATGATTTTTTGGCAATGCTACATTTTTTCTGTTGCACACCTGGCATGGTATAACATTTTTTTAAACATCAGCCATGACCACAACTTGATTAAACAAAAGTTACTACAGTCCACATTTAAAGCTCAATACTTTGAATATTAATCAGGAAAGTCTTTATTTTCAATATAAAGCATCATTGTTTATTTCACAGATCTCCAAAAATATTGAAATTTCAAAATGTCACAAAAAGGTGTTGCACTCCTGACAATTTTAGCATCATTTTTGAGCATAACTTTTTTGTTAATTGAGATGTCAACAAGATATTTGGCAGGTATTTAGGCACTATCTAAAGACATATGCTGAGACATAGCAATATATTTTCTTTGCCTGTGTTTTTGGTATGGGTTGATAAATATGCGTTTGGCAATTTTTTGAATTCACCCTTATGCAGCTCTTTCTCCACTCTCATCTTTTTTGAAAATTCTCAACATACAATAAATTCCATCTATAATGTGCACTAAAGAAGAGGAAAATCGTATTTTCTGATATAAAATGTCCCTTTGTAATCGATTATAATGGAATACTGAAAAAATAAAAATAATAAAATAATAATAATAATAAAAAGAAAAATAAAACATATATACTGTACGTTTTATTAGTTTATTCTTGATCAAAGCAAACATTGATGCGCTATGTAAATTCTGACATTATGAATCCTTTAGTGTTTATATCCCTAGAAAGCAGCAACTAATTTAATTTAATTTCAGGTTCAAGTTTTCAAAAAAAACTCTACTGATATATTATACTCAGGATTTTATATGAAAACAAATCCAAAAATTGCTGTGTGTCGATGACTTCGCTAAATCCAAACAGAATTATTAGTTTTGTTTACAAGTAAGTTCTCCAAGTTTCATTTTATCCTTTCACGATGAGATTTAATGCTTTTCAATTATTTTTCTTGTTCAACCGTGAATCACAGGTAGACGCTTTTGTGTGTTAACCTTATTTTGTTCCGTAATCTAAAACTAAGGAACATATGCTTCCGCCATCTTATTTACCAGCGCATTACTGTTACAGCTCCTGAAGTATTATCTTGTATTCTGATTAAGGTATGGAAATTCACCAGAACTGAATGTTTAATAACCGTTTCTAAATAAATATTACTTATTTATCTTTTTTTTTTACTTTCGTTTTGCATGGTGCGATGATAAGATATAATCCGTGTATGATATTGTATCGTAGATTATAAGAAAAATGTAAATATATACTTTTTTGTTAGTTGTGATTAGTATGAGTTATGAACCGACAACACACTGAAATATCAATATCAATAAACGAGCTTATCTTTGATCCTTAATCTCAATACTGAAGCTATTTGAAATTTTAAAAGAATAAAAAATTAAAAACCTTTATTAAAACATAATGGCAAAAAGGATTTCTTGTAATAATACATGACAATGTACATTTCATACATGACCTCAAACTCGTTTTCTTTATTCCAGCAGGTAAACAAGATATCTTAAGGATAATTCTTAGCTATTTGCTTAACATCTATTTTATAGTATATATATTGTGTAAGGTGTAAGCAGTGTACAAAATACTATAAATGAACAATATACCCACAATGCATCTTTATTGTGATTCCACTCTAGAACCATGGGGTAATGGCTTCATTAAACTTCAATCACATAACTTGGAATGTTTCAGTTGAACGCCAAGAGGTCATACCTAAACTAAACTAATGACTCCATGAATCCACATACAACATGAAGATGCATTAATAACAACACGAACAAAAGGTCTAACATCCCTAACAAAAATTTACTATAGCAAATACTTTGATTTCGTCTTGAACTTTTTAATGATTTAAAGCCTTTATATTTATTGAATTACATAACAATGATATCGATGTAATGTTTGGATATAATATTTGAATATACAAGTCATATTTTACTGTAAAATAGGAAAAATGCACGTCGGAATTTAATAAAATATAATATAGCAATTTGAAATTCATAGTAAAAATATTTTGATTAGCTTTAGTAAAAACTTTGAAACTATGGTAAACTATAGTTAACTATAGTAAAGTACATTTTTTGTGAGGGATAGTCTTAAGTACTGAAAAAAAAAATTCCTGTAAAAGGAGCATATTCCATAACGGATATTGTATTTTGGTACATTTTCACGTTTGTAAGAGACTATATCACTCAAATATTCGGACACGCAAGATTTCGCTTTTTGTTTTGTTCTGTAGACACAAATATTGGAAGAACGGGCAGATAGTTGTACTTTTCCCTGTATAGCATCTGGTTTAGAGCAGTCATCCATAACAGTTGAAACGTTTTCAAGCGTAGATCTGATAAATGTTATATACAATTTGGAAAGTTATTCCTACCAATTTTAATCTTCAATATCAATATATTCAGTTTACATTAGGATTTGTGATAAATGGACCCAAGTGACGATGGATTGCAACACACACCAGACTTTCATTTAGATTTTATGAAGAAAACAGAGTTTGCAGTTAATATTGATGATCAAGAATACACTGTATCGTGATTATATAATTAACACTACATTTCCAGATGTCGTCCATGTTCAATAAGGCAAACGCTGTCAGTTGTCCGCGAAGCTGGGATGAATATTTGGAAGCTGCCTCCAAACTTTGTCCTCAGATTGACGGGGAGTATAATTATATTTGTGTTCCCAACGAAAACAAAACCGAGCTTGTTCAATTTTGTTTCAGAAGTGGAAAGTTTCCTGCTTGGCAGTTAGGTATGAGCTATTCGGGTGAAATATTTCTCAATCAAATTATGTTGCTGTTTTATTGCTCAAGGTCCGTATATCTACTTATTGTGACTATTTTAGGATAGTAAGTACCAAAAATAATATGATAAATCATTTTCCGATATTTATTTTATAAATGATCTAGTTGCATATTTGTATGATATCTTTTATTGCAATCATTTTGTTTCTTTTAGCCGAGCATTGCCCATACCTTCACAGCACTGGAAATATGAATTCTGAGAATTGCACAAGTTTTTCATACGGATGCCCGAGAAAACATTATATGACTAGAGAGATTTACAAATGTAAGTTCAGTAAGTGCAAGCAACCACGATTTATATGACTTTTGAAGAGTCCGAAAGATTATCAACCCGCATTGCACTCGGCCTGATAGAATGGATTATTTTAAACATTATGGCCGACATTTCTAATAAAAAAAAATGGTAAATGCAATCATGTTTACTGTTATTTTTAACTGTTCTATTTTTAGACCCAGCTTGTCTCGAAATAAATACTGAAAGAGGGTGTTACATTGCAGATTCAAATTGCATCTATAATGACTGGTAAATATGGCGATTTTAAATAAATCATCTCTACAAAATGACCATTCCTATATAATTATAAAGTTATAATAAATAAATAAAAATAAAGTTCAAAGGGGAAAAAACAACACTTTTTAGCATCAAAATTATTGAAATGGTTTATCCTGATTTAATATCAATGCAAAATCAAATATTTGATTAAACTGTCTGTTAGTGAAATATTTATCTTTTAATAAGTTGAGTTTAACATCATCAGTAAACTTGAAATCAATTGCAAACTCCTTGAAACTTCTCTTCCTGAATTATAGATTTGCGTGTAAATATAGTAGAAGTTAATTTGATTTTTTTTTTGGAAAAAATATACTGCAACATTTCTTCAAAGTAAATGAAAAGGGTGAAGAGAACGAACTTTGATCAACTTTATAAACTCTGTAAAAATGCGAAACGGGATCAGTGCAAAAACACGAACGTACGGAAACACCAGGGGTGGGATCAGGTTTCCAGAAGGAGTCAACATCCTTTGTTGACCGCTCACATCCGTCATTATCCCTCTGTATTGATCAGGTAAACGGAATAATCCGTTTTTATTTTTCATGAAAAATTTTCCTGATCAATAGAAAGAGCCTACGGTGGTTGTGACCAGATAAAAGGGTATTCTTACTCCTCCACTGCACCTGATCCCAAGTCTGATGTTTTCAGGGGTCCATCTTCGCCCTGCACTCAGTCAATCTCCTATGCAGAGTTGTCGTTCGTTCCTCTCTCAGACACCTCTGCAATGGGCTAGCGTCAAAATTTTTGACATAAGGTTAAAAACATTATATTCCTAGGATCATTTCAAATTAAACTAATATTTCTAGATCTACTTAGTAAATATCTACCTTAAAAGACAAACATTAGTGCAGGAATTTAATTATAATGATTTAAAACAAACGCACTATTTCTCGTGCTTATCACTGTGATATACGCGAGCCAACGACAGAGGTGAATGTATGCGCCGATGGTAGAGAGTGGCACTCAGTTTGTAATGTTTAGTTGAACTATTGATCATAATTACTCTTTGTTATCGTTACATTTCATCCTCACATAATTGATACTTGTGAAAGATAAACATGCTTTTTATTGAAGTGACTGCAAGCCACAAACATTAGCAGTGATTCCAACAGCAAAAGGGAATGGAGTTACTTTATCCTTGTCTGTTGTATTTGGATTGGCATTTTGTCTGCTGATTTCTTTATTTCTTGTGTATTTCATCTATATGGGAAGAAAAAAAAGAAGTAAGTTATATATATTGAAAAACAAATATAAATCCACAGTGCTCGGTAAATTACAGATACAATTTAAAAAAAAAAAGAAATACGGAAATATTAAGTAAAGCTTTGGTGCTTTCTTCAAATCTTCAGAAGCTTTACAATAAGTAACATAGCAACATAACGTCAAAATAAGCGGAACACAATACTAGTGTCAATAGTGACGTCATAGTTAAACAATGCGACAAAACTGTAGAATGAAAATGATATGTACAATTGTGATAACGATTATGATAAATTGTTACGTTTAGGTTTGAAAACATGTATAAAATGTTGTGTTTTTTTTCCACCTATCTGGATGACACTTTCACCTGAAAGTTTGTAGGAAGGAAAAATATTAAATTGTTTATTTCCACAGCGATCCAAATGTTCACTTAGATGGATTTTCCGATATTCCGGTGAGTTAATATGTTGTCTGTGGACAAGCACACGGGCGCAAAAAAGTGAAAACAAACTTAAGAAAACGCGGCTATTCAAACAACGAAGTGGAAAAACAACTTTTAAAAGTGGATAAACGTAATCATTTGGATCTCTTGAAATGTAATTAAAAAGATAAACAGGGCGATCGTGTTCCCTTTGTACTTACCTATTCAAAAGGACTTCAAATATTCACAATAATTTTAAAAAAGCGCCAACAAATCTGGAAAATTCTGATCATCCTAAAAACTCGTTCAAACACAAAACCCTTGTTGCCTTTAGAAGAGACAAAAATTTAAAAGACATTTTTGTTCACAAAAAGCAAAATAATTTATTTTTTAAGAAAAGAAATTTGAGCGAGCCTTATTATGCTAAGAAACGTATTCTTTGCAAACATATCATTAAAACAAGCCAGTATGAGGACAATAAAGGAAACATTTATCACATCAAAAATAATATTAATTGTGATTCTTGCAATATTGCATATGGAGTCTTTTGTTAGAAATGTAACAGGATTGTGCATGTTGAAGAAACTGATAAGACTTTATACAACAGACATGTCTTAAATATCTCACTCATTATAAAAAAGGGGGGCACTATTGTCATTAAACAATGTTAATGATCAGTTTTGTGTGTGTGTACATTCTATTTCAGTTTTGATATATATGCTTATTCATGTAGAGGAATTTAGTTTACACCATTTATAGTCCACTTATATGTACATGTATCATCTGATTTTTTCTGATGTTTTGTTCAACGACTAATGAAGGCCGGTAACAATGTGAATTATTTCAAAAATTGTGTTAAAGTTTATTTATTCTTTAACCAAAAAAAAGAGAGACTTTGGATATATATATATATATATATATATATATATATATATATATATATATATATATATATATATATATATATATATATATATATATATATATATATATATATATATATATATATATATATATATATATAGCTAATGCTAATTATGCTAATGCTAAATAAATATACTTGTGTCATCGAAATCATTGTTTCAGAAAGCAGAACATTCAAAAGTAAACAACGTTTAGAAAAGCCACGGGAAAAGGATGATGAACAATATGTTCCCCTAAAAAGTAATGAGGAAGGAGTAAGTTACATTTCAGAACAATCAGACGTCAGAATACAGGACGTAAAACATGAAAGTAAAACAAAATATAATGATCTTCATATTGCGTGTATAAATGGAAATACACAATTGTGCCAACATACCATCCAACATGATCCACATATGCTTAAGCAGGTAAATAGTGAAGGAAGTAATGCTGCATTATGCGCCGCACAAGGAGGAAGTGTTGAAATTTTAGAACTCTTGGCAGAAAAAGGCGTCGACCTGACAAATAAAAACAATATTGGCAGTAATATTCTTCAAATTGCTTGTATGAATTCTAAATTAGAAATGTGCAAACATATCATCCAACATTATCCACATATGCTTAAGCAAGTAAATAATGAAGGAAGTAATTCAGCAATATACGCCGCTCAAGGAGGAAATGTTGAAATTTTAGAACTCTTGGCAGAAAAAGGCGTTGATCTGACAAACAAAAACAAGATTGGCAGCAATATTCTTCACATTGCTTGTGTTAGTTCTAAATTAGAAATGTGCCAACATATCATCCAACATTATCCACATATGCTTAAGCAGGTAAATAATGAAGGAAGCAATGCCGCATTATACGCCGTGAAAGGAGGAAATGTTGAAATTTTAGAACTTTTGGCAGAAAAAGGCGTTGATCTGACAAATAAAAACAAGATTGGCAGCAATATTCTTCACATTGCTTGTGTTAGTTCTAAATTAGAAATGTGCCAACATATCATCTACCATTATCCACATATGCTTAAGCAGGTAAATAATATAGGATGGAATGCTGCATTATACGCCGCACAAGGAGGAAGTGTTGAAATTTTTGAACTTCTGGCAGAAAAAGGCGTTGACTTGACAAATAAAAACAAGAAGTGCAGTAATATTCTTCACATTGCTTGTGTAAGTTCTAAATTAGAAATGTGCAAACATATCATCCAACATTATCCACATATGCTTAAGCAGGCAAATAGTGATGGAAGTAATGCTGCATTATGCGCCGCACAAGGAGGAAATGTTGAAATTTTAGAACTTCTGGCAGAAAAAGGCGTCGACATGACAAATAAAAACAAGATTGGCAGTAATATTCTTCAGATTGCTTGTATGAATTCTAAATTAGAAATGTGCAAACATATCATTAAACATTATCCTGATATGCTTATACAGGTAAATAATGAAGGAAGCAATGCCGCGTTATACGTGGCAAAAGGAGGAAATGTTGAAATTTTAGAACTTCTAGCAGAAAAAGACGTCGAAATCACAAATAAAAACAAGAATGGCAGCAATATTCTTCACATTGCTTGTTTGAATTCTAAGTTAGAAATGTGCCAACATATCATCCATCATTATCCACATATGCTTAAGCAGGTTAATAATATAGGATGGAATGCTGCATTATACGCCGCACAAGGAGGAAGTATTGAAATTTTAGAACTTTTGGCAGAAAAAGACGTCGAAATCACAAATAAAAACAAGAATGGAAGTAATATTCTTCACATTGCTTGTATGAATTCTAAATTAGAAATGTGCAAACATATCATCCAACAATATCCAGATATGCTTAAGCAGATGAATGCTGAAGGATGGAATGCTGCATTATGCGCCGCAAAAGGAGGAAATGTTGAAATTTTAGAACTTCTGTCAGAAAAAGACGTCGACCTGACAAATAAAAACAAGATTGGCAGTAATATTCTTCACATTGCTTGTATGAATTCTAAATTAGAAATGTGCAAACATATCATCCAGCATTATTCTGACATGCTTACACAGATAAATAATGATAAATGGAATGCCGCATCATGCGCCGCACAGGGAGGAAGTATTGAAATTTTAGAACTTCTGGCAGAAAATGGCGTCGACCTGACAAATAAAAACAAGATTGGCAGTAATATTCTTCACATTGCGTGTGTAAGTTCTAAATTAGAAATGTGCAAACATATAATCCAACAATATCCAGATATGCTTAAGCAGGTAAATAATGAAGGAAGCAATGCCGCATTATACGCCGCACAAGGAGGAAGTGTTGAAATTTTAGAACTTCTGGCAGAAAAAGGCGTCGACCTGACAAATAAAAACAAGATTGGCGGTAATATTCTTCACATTGCGTGTGTAAGTTCTAAATTAGAAATGTGCAAACATATCATCCAACATTATCCACATATTCTTCAGGAGGTAAATAATGAAGGATGGAATGCTGCATTGTGCGCCGCACAAGAAGGAAATGTTGAAATTTTAGAACTCCTAGCAGAAAAAGGCGTCGATCTGACAAATAAAAACAAGAATGGCAGTAATATTCTTCACATTGCTTGTGTAAATTCTAAATTAGAAATGTGCAAACATATCATCCAACATTATTCAGATATGCTCAAGCAGGTAAATAATGAAGGGTGGAATGCAGCATTTTACGCTGCACAAGGAGGAAATGTTGAAATTTTAGAACTTATAGCAGAAAAAGGCGTCGACCTGACAAATAAAAACAAGATTGGTAGTAATATTCTTCACATTGCTTGTATGAATTCTAAATTAGAAATGTGCCAACATATCATCCAACATTATCCACATCTGCTTAAGCAGGTAAATAATGAAGGATGGAATGCCGCATTATGCGCTGCACAAGGTGGAAGTATTGAAATTTTAGAACTTCTGGCAGAAAAGGGCGTCGACCTGACAAATAAAAACAAGAATGGCAGTAATATTCTTCATATTTCGTGTGTAAGTTCTAAATTAGAAATGTGCAAACATATCATCAAACATTATCCAGATATGCTTCAACAGGTAAATAACGAAGGAAGTAATGCCGTATTATACGCCGCACAAGGAGGAAATGTTGACATTTTAGAACTTCTGAAAAAAAGTGTCGTATTGAAAAGTTGAAGGAATCGAAGCGGCAATATCCTTTATATTGATTGCTTGTATGAATTCTTAATTACTGTGCCAGCATATCATTAAACATTATCCAGGTATTTTTAAAAGGTTATTAATAGAATACCTTAATACAAGCACTATATGAAGAAAATTTGTAGCTTAGAATATCTGATATCAATAGTATTTACTTGTCAGATGGATAGGAAAGTTTATATTAAAGTGATTAATAACACAATTGCCAATTGACCATCATTTTGTTTAGAACTATGATCTATGTAAGGAAAAAGAAACAGAAAGTAAAAGGTACATAGTGAGTAAACATATTTATAGAACAAACTGCTTTCTTAACACAGTATATGTTTTAAGGCTGAAAAAATGGAGTCGGTAAAAAGTAACGCTAAACAGATACAACGAAAATGACGCAGTAAGTCTTTTCTCTTGATTTAGTAAGTAGAGTAGTATGTAGACATTGAAAGACAAAGAAATAATGGTCTCAAACATCGGACATAATTACTGAACATTTTAATAACAATTAAGTTGTAAATTAAAAATAAATTTCAAATTTTCTACATCGTAAATAAAGCATGCGTCATACAAAATGGAATTACGTTCGATTACTTGTATCCTCAAATGGAATTTTGGCAAGATTACCCATTCTTTACAATCCTTTTGTTTACTTTTCGGATTTTAATTCAAAATAATGACGAAAGGATTTAAAACTGATAGAGAAGAATATGAACTTTCACAATATGCTGATGATACTTCAACTTTATCTTATGGATCACACAGTCTGTGTGTGGTATTGTAAGGGAAATGGGTTATTTTGCATTACTTTCTAGTCTGAAAACTAATAAAATGAAAATGGTTTGTATTGGTAAAGTAGAACGTTTTTTGAGGAAGTTTTCACCTCAAGACGGAAGTTAGGCTGTTTTAATTTTATTTTTGTTATTTTTGATCTCGGTATAAAATATTCTATTATTTAAGGTATTCCGATCCTTAGGTTCTGACAATCAGCAGTTCAATAATCTAAAATGTTCACAAAAATGTGTCTGGATTCTTAAACTAAAGCAGTCCTCACGAAAACTTTTCAAACTTACTGGCCAGTAGGACCAGTGAACTTTCTAAATTTACTGACCCACCAAAAATTTAAATGGCCCCTTTAATTTAAAACAAGAGGCCCATGCGCCACATCGCTCACCTGAGCACATTGGCTAGGCAAAAGCACAAATCAGTTCAGTATTGAAAAGATTACCGGGGGGGGGGGGTGAATTCTAAACTACCTTCCATGTCAATTTAACAAATGGCTTTGTTGTACTTGATAAGATTAAAAAAAAATCCCATATATTCCTTTGTAAAAATTTAATCCCCCATTGTGGCTCCTCCCTATCCAGGGGTCATCATTTGAACAAAGTTGAATCTACACTATCTGAGGATGCTTCCATATCAATATTACTAAACATAGTTTTTCTGTTCTTGAGAAGAAATATTTTTTCTATATGTTCTTATGTAAAACTTTTGATCCCCATTGGGCCCTACCCCACCCCACCAAAGGCGGATCCAGGGTCGGTGCGCCGGGCGTGCGCTCCCCGTTTGAATTTTTTTAATGTAGAAATTATATGTCCATCATCATAAAATCAAGGAAAAAACATCTCTTCTTTCTAAGAATTCGTCAGCTTCCCAGACCCCAACCAAGGCCTTGCTCTAGACCCACTGGGGGCTTCAATGCAGCCCCCAGACCCACTGCCTCTACTGCCCCCCCCCCCCTCCGTTACGAAATTCCTGGATCTGCCACTGCCCCGGGGGTCATCATTTGAACAAAATTGAATTTACACTACCTGAGGATGCTTCCATATCAAAATGACTAAACATGATTTTCAGTTCTTGAGAAGAAGATATTTTCCTATATGTTCCTATGTAAAATTTTCAATCCACCATTGGGCCCCACCCTACCCCCGGTGGTCATCATTTGAACAAAATTGAATTTGTACTACCTGAGGATGCTTCCATATCAAAATGACTTATCATGGCTTTGCAGTTCTTCAGAAGATATTTTCCTATATATTTCTATTTAAGAATTTGATCCTCCATTGTGGCCCCACCCTACACCTCGGGGGTCATGATTTGAACAAAATAGAATCTACACTACCTAAGGAAGCTTCCACATAAATATGACCAATCAGGGCTTTGCTGTTCCTGAGAAGAAGATTTTTTAAAGATTTTCCTATATATTTGAATGTAAAACTTTGAAAGTCCATTGTGGCCCCTCCCTACCCCCAGGGTGTCATGATTGAACAAATTCGAATCTACACTACCTGAGGATGCTTCCATATAAATATGACTCATCATGGCTTTGCTTTTCTTGAGAAGAAGATTTTTAAAGGTTTTCCTATATATTTCTATGTAAAACTTTGATCCTCCATTGTGGCCCCGCCCTTCCCCCGGGGGTCATGATTTGGACAAAATTGAATCTAAACTACCTGAGGATGCTACCACATGAGTTTCATCTTTCCTGGCCCTAGTTCTTGAGAAGAAGATTTTTAAAAGATGCTATTAATTTTTCACCAATTCTCTATTATCTCCCCTTGAAAGAGGGCGTGGCCCTTCATTTGTACAAACTTGAATCCCCTTCACCCATGGATGCTTTGTGGCAAGTTTGGTTGAAATTGGCCCAGTGGTGCTGGAGAAGAAGATGAAATTGTGAAAAATTTACAACGACGACGCCGACGACAACAACGACAACGACAGACAGCGGACAAATTTCGATCAGAAATGCTCACTTGAGCTCAGGTGAACTAAATATGAATACATAATTATAAAATTATACATGCCATCTTTAGAGATGCCGCCATTTTTCGCCCTTTGTCGTGTTTCAGTAAGTTGTTCGTAGGATATTCGCGCATTTTACTTACTAGTTAATAGTTAGTTTTATCGGTTGTTACGTCCAGGGTTAGTATATATACCGTAATACGTCCATTTTACTTATAATAATACGATAAACCAGCACATGCATGTTCTTTTTATTTAACATATTAATAAAATTTACGCAAGCAAGACAGTTTAGATATATTTTTACTGTGTATGAAATTTAGAATCTACAAGCCCATCGGAGTGTTAAAGTAATACTTGTATATATTTACCCATGGTATTTCTTCAAAGTCATCATTTAAGTTCATCATATTATACACTTTTATAGGGAAAATTTCCAAACTTCAGATATATTTTCTGGAAAAGTGAAAAAAGCATTTTCTTTGTAATTTGATCAACAAATACATTTTAGGGTAAATTATATGCAAGTTCTTTTTGAACACATATAGTTTAATCAAATGAAAACATAGTAATTATAATTCTATAAATTTGATTGATTGATTTATTGATTGTATATTGTTTAACGTCCCATTCAAGAATTTTTCACTCATATAGAGACGTCACCATATACCGGTGAAGGGCTTCAAATTTTGACCTTTACTCGGCACTCAGGGCCATTGAGCAGTGAGGGATCTTTATCGTGCCAACGCCTGCCGTGACACGGGGCCTCGGTTTTTAAGGTCTCATCCGAAGGACCCGCAACTTTCACTTCAAAGTGCCGAACGCATGGCGAAGGAACAGTTGCTGCCTATTTTGTATCGACTTAGGTCTGTCGCGGCCGAGATTCGAACTCACGACCTCCCGATCACGGTGCGAGCGCTCTACCGACTGAGCTACCGTGAACGGTCTATAAATTTGAAGAGTATTTTTGATGCAGGTTTTATGATAGTAATTTCCACGGAAAATTTGTAAGCCTTGAGTGCATGACAAATCTAAATGTGTTGCGTTGTTGTAGTTTGAAATATGTAGTGTATTAATATCCAGTGACAAATTAAGAATACCCTTGATCCCGACTTTCAATACTGAAGTAAATTGTCATAATTGTTTAATATTTGGATAATTTACTGATGATAGACAATAAGGGCCAACTTACAAATAAACTCTATGAAAAGATATTTTCAGCTTTTCCATCGTCAGCTTTTCTTAATTAAGTTGCAATAATTCGCTATTACTTGCTTCTAGTGTTCAAGTCTTGCAACTTATTCAATCCTCAAAAGCATGCTCTGAATACGATCAATTTTTAAACCGGGGTAAGCTACTGACAGATAAAGTGATTTTACCGGGATTTCAACAACCTCGTTTATGATGTTCGTTATAAATAATGATATTGTGAGCAAATATACGCTATCATTGGATCATATTTTGACGGGCATATTTCGTACTAAATGTTAGGCCTTCGTTTTTATACTAAATTTAACTACGCAATCAATACATGGGATTCAAGGCGGATGTGACAGGTTGAATGGGAATGCATACTCCTCCTAGACATCTGATACCATCTTTGGAATTTCCTAGGATCCGTATTTTATGCCCTGTTCACAGATTTGTATTGTTTGTAGGTGTTTCTGAGATCGATCGCTGTTCATACAAAGTCCCAAAGTCACATTTTTTTTACATCATAATTATGCTCCCATAATTATACGGGAATAGTTTTTGCCCTGTCTGTCCGTCTGTCTGTTTGTCTATTTGTCCGCAAAAACTTTAACATTGCCCATAACTTTTGATTGGTTGAAGCTATGGGTCTCATATATCACATGTGTATTTCTTGTGACAAGACCTTTCTTTGGATACCATCATTTTGAACTTTTGACCTTGACCTTTGAGTTTGACCAAGTTTTGCAAAATTTTACCCAACTTTTACATTGGCCATAACTTTTGAACAATTGGTGCTAGGGCTTTTATATTTCACATGTGTAATCCTTGTGACAAGACCTTCCTTTGGATACCAACAACTTTGACCCTTTTACCTTGACCTACTTTAGAAAATTTTAACCTTGGAATAACTTTTGAACGGTTGGTTCCAAGGCTTTCATACATCACACATGTTATCCTTGTGGCAAGACCTTCCTTTAGATACCAACAACTTTGACCATTTGACCTTGACCTTGGAGTTTGACCTACTTTTGTAAAACTTTAATCTTGGCCATAACGTTTGAATGGTTGGTGCTGGGGCTTTCATATTACACATATGTATTTCTTGTGAGAAGACCTTTTCTTGAACACCATTAATTTTGACCATTTGACCTTGAACTTGACGTTTGACTTACTTTTGAAAAACTTTAACCTTCTCCATATCTATTCAATGGTTGCTGCTGGGGCTTTTATATTTCATAGGTATAGACAATACCTTACTTTTGGTACCAACATATTTAATTTACATTTGAGAAAGTTTAATATTCGCTATAAGTTGCCATACACGGGCATCTGTTTTTCACAGACACATCTTGTTTTTCTATAGGAACATATTTTACTCTTAAAGATAGGGAATTACTGATGGGATGGTTTCATAATGTAATTTCTCGTTTCGACCTTTCAGAAGGACTCTCATACTTCTCTGTATGAATGCCATACATACAGAATAAGTATTTTATGTTACCTGGGTGTTGAGAGGACTCAATCTATTCGGATTTCAGGATGTAACACACATTTTTGGTGGCATAATTAGTTACGAGAACAGCAGTTTTAACTTAAAAAAATAAAATGCAAAGGGGGAGTTGGATTCCTAAAGGTCACATGTGATTGATAACTGAATGTTGCTTTACGCCATTTTAATTTTTTTTTACCCACATGAAGAGACCATCTGCTTTAGGTGGAGTGTCAAAAGTTTGATTTATGCATGGTTTTTCATTGTTGATCAACGCCTACCGCGGGAAGGGACCTCCTTTTTTAAGGTAATCTCCAAAAGATCCATGATTTTTACTTTTAATGCTGAGGATCTGGCAAAGGAACAGTCATTAACCAAACCACGTTAACCACCTTAGTTTTTGACGCGGCTCTGGGAGCAGAAAGCCTCAAGAGGGTAAACCCCTTTTAGTCCATTTGTACCTGGGATAATGTAGAAATCTGTTAGTCAATTAATAGATACTAAAACGTTTGATATGCGTAACGGAAGTAAGCTTTTGAAAATTTTCCCCGTTTTAACGGAGTGTCGTTAAACAAGGGGGGATGCATAGGAGGAGTAGGCATCCCCTGTTGACCGGTCACACCAGCGGTGAGCCCTAATGTATTGATCACTAGCATGTTTGTTATGGAAATAAGACATAAAACAATTGAACATCTATTTGTCTAACGTTAACGTGTAAAGGAATAATTATATCCTCGTTGAAAAAAGGATTTTAGATTTCTCCATTAAATTTGAAATACAAAGTTAACATACTTTTTTCCCCAAAAATTCAACAATTAAGATATCTATCGACTAAAAAAAGTATAAATACGTGCAATAAAATTTTACAGACGTGCTGTTTATTTAAAGGGCTATGTAAACGATTGTAGTAAATCAATAATAGAAAATAATAAGAATATGAAGAAATTGTAAATTATCAGAATATGAAAGGCATTTGCAAAATATAGTCAATCAACACAGTCATGCAAAAATGTATATTTCCTATTTCCTTTATATAAATTCTTCCAAAGACTTCACAAAAAGAACATAAAACAAAGGAAAAATATTTAATTAATTATTTAAATGATATGGGGATAACGAACTGTATTTAATTAAGCTCAAAAGTCCATTAATCAATAAAAATTTTGGAGTAGAGGAAACAACTGACGTATGCTCCTTGTCATGATTGGGAAATAACGGAAAAATCTGTCGACAAATCAGTGGGTAAATAACGACCTAACAATTAATATGAAAAACGCTCAGCTATGTTAAGGAAGGAAGTGGAAAATGCGATCTTAGTACATTCTTAATACGTATTATTTTTAAAAATCTTTGTAACAAAGTAACTGTAAACATGTAGGAAAGGTTATATAGATATCCATAATGGATAAGTTTGTGGCCTACTCAGTACCTGTTACATCGCATGTACCAGCTGCATGTTACGTGACTGGTATAGAAATAGAATTGTTCAGCTGAATGTAGACAATGACGCTATTGCAAGGGCATATGCATGTTTTTGGAGAAAAAAATATACATATTAAAAAAAGATTTACACCGTCTTCCCGAATAGTGCTGGGAGCTAATTTGAATTGTTTCGGAAATACTCGTAATTTTGCCGAAAATGCGTATAATAGCTCAAAATTTCCACTTCGCTTTAATTCTGTCACGAATAAAAATAATGTTATGCAGACCAGAATCAGCTCCCAGCACTTTTCAAAATATACATGATATATGCAATTGATATTCCATATTTCTGCTCAAACAGTCTAGGTCATGCCCTTGCACTTTTGAGGTTAATCAGGTATACACTTATCGTGTTAGCGATATTCTTTACATTCTCTGTCTTTCTGCAGCTCCATAGCACCTAGATAAATTAATAATCTACATTATTGTTTTAAATAAATTATTTTCCTTTAATTTTATTGATTAGATTTAAACATTGGCGAAAGTTTTATATTTATTTAAGCATTTTTGTACTTATTAAACCAATGGATCCACTCCTCTGGATGACTTGTACTGCGTCAAGTCAAGGCTAGTGACGTCATTTATGACAAAAGATTTGCTTCTTATAACTCGGCAGTATTTCAATCAAATGTTGTGATTTTACAAGCTTTTATAAATTAATGATAAAATGAATGAATGCAAGTTATTTACGCATCATCATGTGGTTAAATAGATTTCTTTCGCTCGTTAAATTGTTAATGACGTCACACTGAAACTTCCCATGCGGTGCATTACAGATGTGAACTCAGGCCTTCCTTAACGTAGCTGAGCGTCAGTCAGTATTTTACTTAATGATAAATTGTATTTGCTGACAAGGTCATTGTATCGACCATAGAACTTACGAAATGACGACTTTAAAGAGACTGATGATATTCTTGTTTCATCAACTTGTATGTCAATAACTTACCTCGTTTTAAAAATTGTTCCTACATAGGGCATGCTCTTGCGTATCGAATCAACTGAGAGATATAAACCCCGTATGCAGGTGATGAAGGCATATTGCCGCATAAGTTAGGGAAGTTGACGATTGAAAAATTGAAGTCATCACGTTTATCATAAAGCTTTGTTGTTAGATTAGCATTAACGTCTTTTTCTAGTAAAATATCCAAATATGAAACAGATGTGTCAGACTCTGTGTTATCTTTTATTTCAAGCTCACCGGGATATATCGTATCGACATGAGATCTAGAATTGAAAAAAAAAAAAACATTGTTAATTGACAATACGTCGTCTTCTTTTCATTTAGAAGTTTTTGAATAAATTCTGCTTCATATTAATACAAAAATAGGTCTGCTAATAAGGGGTCGCAATTGGTACCCATGGATATCCAATAGATTGTTGGAGGACCTGGTATCCAAAAACCTCATAGATATTGTTAATTAGAAACTCAATCATCTTTTTAATATCAACTTCAGAGTACTTGTGTGTACAATCAAATTTTAACAAAATATTTTTGCAAATAAGTCAATGCTTAATACCTTATTATTTAGATTTTTACGCGACGCCTTCTTGCACTTTGTATAAAATATTGCTGTGATGACATAATGAACTTTGCAAAAGCGCAACACTTTGATTGATTGATCTATTTTATTGATGTTTGTTTATTTGTTGTTTAACTCCCTTACAAAATTATTCTTTCTATATGAAGCTTTATCGTATACCGATGCATATGCTTTAAAATTAAACATTTACTCGGCACTGTGGACCATTGAGTAGTTTTTTTTTTTAACCTTGTGCTAAAGCCTCCGCAAGTATGTAACGGCTACATCCAGGTATTCTGACTTGGCACAATCTGCTATACGACAAATGACCTCATAGTAAGGTAGATGACGTGAACTCAAGCGATAATGATTTCTTAATATTTCTACGTATGAATAGAAATATGCAAAAAGGTTATTTCTGGATTTTAAAATCTCAAAACTTTTCAAACATCAAATGTATCAATAGAAATGATTTTCTACTGCTTTATGCTACCATTCCTCACAATAAATTAAGGAGCCGGCTTTTTGACATCATAGACAACTGTTCCTCAGTAAAAACTTTTCATATCTTGTGATTCGCCATCTATAAAATTAATAAGATTGTAAGAAATTATTCTGATTCTACATAAAAATACTCTGAAGTTAACCGATTGAGGGGCAACATGAAAACCTTCTATCCTTCTTTCTTCGACAATGCAGAAGTGAAACAAGAACTAGATAGATTACACTATCAGAAAGTACTGTCCCCGTGACAAAGCAGGTAACAACATTGTCTTTGTTTGTAAGGCACATTATTTGAATTGTATCTTAGAGGTTTTAATTTTGCTAGTGGTAATCCAACCTATGCCCATAGCTCCCTTTCTAAGGAGGAATTTTTTTTCAAAACCATATGTCAGTTTTAAATATTTTTTATATTAACAACAATCAAAATGATTTTGACTTACCATACCTATACCGGATTTCAAAACTCCATAAAAATCCTTACAAACGATGATGCATAGCGAGTTCCAGTAAATGTTCTACCAAGCCTCTTTCTTTGCTCTTCTCTTTAATATTTACAGCAGTGAATGAGAATCTTCAGGAGTACTATGCAACAGTTTATTCGAGAAGTGGTGTACTCTTAGATATGAATACTTAAAAACTCCAAGGAACTTTTTGAAAATTTGAAGTAAATTTTTTTTACCAAAATCAATAACATCAAAAAGTACGACTTTTCCACACTTTATACAACCATTCCCCATGATTAATTAAAGTCCAGGGTTTTTGACATCATAGACAGCTGCTTTACAATACAAATGGAACTCGTAATTTTACTTACCTTGACATTGGTCATTTGCAAGATTATTTTGTTAAAAAAACATTCTGACCGTAAACACAAGTACTCTGAAGTTGATATTAAAAAGATGGTTGAATTTCTGATTGAATATCTATGTAGGTTTTGGAGATCAGGTCTTCCAATCTGTTGGAATGGGTACCAATTGCGCCCCCTTATTAGCAGACCTATTTTTGTATTTATATATGAAGCAGAATTTATTCAAAAACTACTAAATTAGGAGAAGAGAACACTTGCTGTGGCCTTCAACTCGACATTTCGATATACCGACGACGTATCGTCAATTATCAACAGTTACTTCTATTCATATGTCGACTCGATATATCCAAGTGAGCTTGGAATAAAAGATATCAAAGAGTCTGACAAATCTGCTTCATATTTGGATATTTTACTAGAAAAAGACATTAATGGTAACCTAACAACAAAGCTTTATTATAAACGTGATGACTTCAGTTTTTCAATCGTCAACTTCCCATACTTACGTAGAAATATACCCTTATCACCTTGATATGGGGTTTTTGTCTCCCAGTTGATTCGATGGCCAAGAGCATACTCAACGTATGAACAATTTCTAAAACAAGACAAGCTATTGACATACAAGTTGATGAAACAGGGATATCACCAGCCTCGTTTGAAGTCATCATTTCGCAAGTTTTATGGTCGATACAATGACCTTCTCAGCAAATACAACATATAATTAAGTCAAATGCTGACTGACATTTTTCATACCAATTGTTAGGCCATTATCTGCACACTGAAATGTCGACGGATTTTCCTGTTAATTTCCCCGATCATGACAAGGAAGGACACGGCGGATGTGACCGGTCGGTAGGGTATATTCACTCTTCCAAGGCAACTGATCCCACCTGTGATGTTTGTGGAGGTCCGTGTTTGCTTTGCTCTAGATTTGTATTGTTTTAATGGACTTTGAGCTTGAAAACTGTTTGTTATCTCTATATCTCATTTAAAAGGAGCTTGAGTTCCTGACTGACACTTTCTTTGTATTCAACAGTCAATATGTTACACGTCATGATTCAGATACGTTCGACGTTTATATTTCAATATTTGAAGCACAGAAACTGACAATGAATGATTCATGGCTAAGATAAGTTTTTGTACTGTCATTGAAAATGAAATTCTCCATCAATGTTTATTTTGAACAGAACTGCAGGCTACTGCTTGGCACGACGTGACATCCAATGTTTAATATCTCAAAAATTACATTTTATGGAGGCTAGTCCGTTTGCAGACTTCTCTGTATCCACATTGATGCTATGATCGGCGAATGATCAGATTGTTAACATGAAACAAAGGATATTCTTGACCGTGCTAAAGATAGTTAGCACACGGTATGTTTTCTATGGGCAAAGAAATTACATGACCAATTTTTCTTCGTAGCTGCAAAGATATCATCATGAATAATGAACTCTAAAGATATTAACAGAGGACGATATCGTAAGCTCATTACACGATTCAATCATAGCTTCAGTCTTGTGAAGCAGAATCTTTGTCATTTGGTTCCCATCAATATCACAATGTGTCCTTTAATACAGAAAGGACTATCGGTAATACTCTAGGGTTTAGGATCTATAGGGCTTTGCTTAGGACAAAAGTTAGGGTTAAGTTACTTTAGAGTAGGGACTAGGGTTATAATTAGAGCTAGGGATAGAGGTTGGTTAAATTTAAAAAAAGGTTAATGTTCGGGTTATGATTAAGGTTAGATCTAGGGTTATGCTAAAAATTAAGGATAGAACTACGGTTTGGATTAATGTTAGAGAGATCACAAGTCACTTTTTGGTCTGAGGACCAAATCAGTTTTTGGTTGAATTTAAAAAAAATGACAAGGGAACAAATTTATGAACCTGCACTAAAAATACGGGCATTGTGAATAATAGTTTATTTGGAAATAAAGACTTTCTTGATAATATTTAATGTATTGAACTTTAAATGTAGACTGCAGTGACTTTTGTACGACAAATTTATGGTCATGGCTGATGCTGGAAAAAAAGTTTAACGCTGTCAGGAGGGCAACAGCAAAAAATGTAGTGTTGCCGAAAAAACACTGATTTTAAAAAAATCTGTATAACAATTAAGTCAAAAAAGATTTTCAAAGTGTAAAACAATATCATTTAAAAGTTATAAATGTTATATGAATCACAAGCAGCATTAATGAGCATTAATGAGAGTCAAGTATCTGTACATACACAGTTATGTCAGAAGTGCAACATTTGATATTTTGCTCCCCAGCATGAAAAAACTGTTATCAGTATCTGCTTCATTGCTTTCTTTTTTGGAAAAGAAAGGCACAAGAAACATTTTCACCAAATAAATATATCAGTTACATGATCTGTCTGCGTTTCAGATCTATATTTCTATGGTCAGGAGTGCAACACATTTTTTAAAGATCCAAGTTCAGTGATTGAAAGACCTCTATTCATAATAATAAGTATTCTGTGTTCAATAATGACCTATTTGAATTTATTAGAACTACATTATGTTATAAAATAAAATAAAAATCAATGTCAGGAGTGCAACACAATATGGTAAAACAGGATCACTTCAAAATCTAGTATTTTTGTAAGAAAACTTGTATAATAAAAATCTTTTTCTCTAGTTTAAATTAAAAAAAATGAATGAAATGGACAAAAAAGCAATTTTTGGGAAATTTATTGTATCATATTTCATTCGTATTAACACTTTGCAAACTAAATTTGAAACAATTAATGTAAAAGAAAAAACGATGAAAAAGCCATATTCTTTCACATATGCAAAAGAGGAAACTCAATCAAGGTTTGGATCTAATCATTTACATGCATATCCCTGACAAAAGTTTGAAGGATAAAAACAACTAGAATTTCTGTTGACTATGTATTTTACAAATCTTTTAAGATGTGCATGTAGTATTTTTCCTTTTTCTTTAAATAAAGTTTTACTAATAAAAATTCTTAATTTTTTTTATGAATTTGTCTATTCTATTGACGCTCAAGAAATTTTAACCAGGATATATGTAAGTGTGATGTTATTATTGAAAGATATTTGATGAAAATCATTTACTGGACATTATTTTTTAATTCACCCAAATGACATCTGAGGTACTTGTTCAATTTTTTTTTTACTTTGTCACACCATGTTACGATCGATGATGCCTTATTCTAGATATCCAAAAGTCAACGAGTCTCTCCTGAACTTAAATTCTTTTAGGGTTCCCACTTGAAAAGACAGACCTAGGTACAATGTAGATGGTCTCTGACAAGTGAGGGACTTTATCCATTCGTTTTTCTTTATATGTATAATTACATTTTTTTATTTATGTATTTAAAAAACTAAATCCGTTCGAATTTTGGGCAGTTTTCAGCTTTCTGACGTTACGTTTAACGTGACAGAAGATAGAAGAAACATGTGTAGAATTTTACCTTCCCCCTTCCGTTCTGGAGAAGGTAACTTGTATCCTAATAGATTCACTTAAAAGAAACTAAGCCCCATCAAAGAAACTAATGAATTACAGTCGAACTTTCATGCTCGTCTTAATCAAAAAATCAAGTGCGCTTTACTGATTAAAAAGTGTCTTGCGTTCATCCTCCCGTCTCTTTATCTGTCTATTGTTTGTCTGGTGTTGTTAGTACACTTTCCATATTTTCGACATCCCCTTCTTAACCACTGGGCAAACTTGAATCAAACATCATTAATCATCCTTGACTGACAGAAATTCAAAATGTTCGCATTCTTACATTTTATGCTTTTAACAGTTAACAGATAAAACCTTACGTAACTTTGGGCGTCTCCCTTAGATACCTGAATGAAAAGTAACCCAGAAATTACATAATTAACAACTTACAATTTTATATGATAAACCAGTATTTCACCATTATAATTACATATAAACCTTCTCTGCGTCTATACAGACAGGGCAGCAAACAGAATTGTGACAGAGACCCTTCTTCACACAAATGGGTGCGTGTGTTTGTTTGTATGCCAGTTTCCTCTCCCTTTCTCTCTTTTGATCAACCCCCAAGTAGATATATTTCAAAACAATAAAATGGCGACAGAATGTGCAAATGTTCACGGTACATATTGTCGGCGACAATATGTGGAGATGTATGACTGTACATTTTGTCGTCCGTCCTGCAGGGGGAGGCTCGCATCGGCGGCACATATTCTTGCCCGTAAGAATTTCTACCGATAAACGACAATATGTGCAGTGAGAGTATGTACGAGGTCCGTTAAAAAATTACGCGGACCTGTTGCACAGAAAATATATTTAACGACATAATCAAGAAAAAGTCACAAAAAATCTTTACATACTGCAGTACGTGGTCATCAAAATTTCATATCAAAATATTGTAAATTGGTATCAATTTCAGGTGATTTAACAGGACATATCATGAAGTCAAGGCGCAGTAAAACATTCAACGTCAAGGGCATTTTAAAAAATGGAAGCTTTCATTTTCTCAATATTTTACTTTAGTATTTGATACTGTATAGTTTGGGTTATCTTATCTACTCAGAAAAAACATCCATATACCATTTCTGATCCAGCCTAAAAATCATAAAACTATAGTATTGTGTTTTCTAGTTTGTGTTAAAACTCAAAACTGCAGATATTTCTGAATTAAAGTTTGACGTAAGTCGAACTCAATCATATTCTTAGCAGTCCAAATCAGTGTTTTGCCGATGAACTTCTTAATTCCATCCCTCCCGGATTGCCTTCTGACTAAGGTCTCAGTCTAAAATTCTTTTTTACATTTTATAGAGACGTGTCGGAAATTCCGCTGGTTATTACATGTTTCACCAGGCTTAATTTGGGTCTCTGTCGGCGTTTTCCCGGCATGATTCATGATTTGATAAAAGTGCGCTGCTCCGTCAAATCACAGAACGTCACTTTTGCAGTTGATTTCGTAGGGGTCACATCGGACAAAATTACAACATTCCTGTTAGTACTTCAAATATTACGTCAGAAATTTAAATACTTAATAATACAAAAATAAAAAAGAAATTTTAGAGAAAATTATTGAATAATATCATGAAATTGAAAATAAATGAATAAAATTTTGGATACCGCAAGTTTGTTTTTCAACATTTTTGCCGTGCTCCGTACATCACCATCAGCAGAATCAAAACAGTATCAATTTTATTTTACCAAGAATTTATTGAAATCTTTAAGAAATATGTTTCTGTGATTTTCAATTCTATATGACGTCTGTAAGAGTAAACAATAGCAGAGTCTGCGTATTTTTTGAACGGCCCTCGTACATATGTTACATTAAAATCTACATGTTCCTAATCGAACACGCAGCAATTTGTATTCACCTGTGGGGAGCCTATATTTTTCACCGGGTTCATGTTACCCCGGGTTCATGTGACCAGGGGCCCGTTTCATCAAAAGTCATAAATTTAAGACCTAACTTTGGTGTACTTCCGGGGCTTACGCCAAAATTTAGTAGGGCGTAATTTGCGTTTCACGAAGTGGCGTAAGACTAGTCGTAAACAATACGCTTAGTCTCAGGACTAAATCCTTGACAACGCTGCATTGCACATGCGCAAAAAACATAAACATACGTACAATGCATGTAGAACAACACACATACATAAACTTAAAGTTATATTTACAGTATTTTTTTCGTTTGTATGGGATTTATTGTACAGAGAAGCGCGGCAGTCGAGTCACACAGCGACGAGACGAGACTGTCACGCCTCTCGGTACAATAAATCCCTTACAAACGAAAGTGTCGTGTGTCATGGCCATTTGCATAGTCACTCCTTCAGCACCAATCTGCATGCGACATTACGTCACAGGCCTTGGCCCATCGTAAGTGTACATGGTGTTCAAACAAAGCAGAAAGTACGAAGGATATGGTTGCATTGAAAAATAAAGTGATGTTAAACGAGTGTGCAATTGTATTTGTTGGATTAATTTAAGCAGTATGAGTATTTCAAAAAGCATAATATACACAGGCACAATACTGGAAACTTTGATCCGTTCGCACTATGATCCGGTACATTACTGTTATTAGGAATACGATTGCATGTCTTGAAGAAATCTGAGTCAAGTACTGTAGCTATAAGTGTCAAAATAATGGAATGTAGTGCGAAAGAGTCCAAATACATGCATGTACGAAAATGTATCCGTTTGCATGTAACTCAACCTTAATCTAATTATTATAAAATATTAACATCTTACAACATACCATCCGATTAAACTCCAAAATTTAGGGTATGAAAAAAAAAATCCATGTCCTTTTTTACAAATGGAAAGAAAATATTTATTTTGGATGTTTACAGTACCCCCACCCCTTTTATTTTTGATACAGGAAGAGAAAAAGAGACAAAGAGCGTGTGAAAGGAGGAGGGAGAATCCGTTACAATTTTATGTATGTGTATAAAAATATGTAACTGGGCATATGATGGATTACTAAATTATAAAGAATCGATAAAATAAAACAAAATATGCATGATAATGAAAAAATAAAGATTTTTTCCCTTTTCTTGTATTACATTACCTTGTACGCCATACAGTTTGTTCCTAAAAAATGTAGTATTTATTTTTTAAAAAATGTGGATTTTTTAATTTTTCCCGATATAAAAAGGCAAGTATTTTGAAATTTTCAGAAATTTATCATTTATTGTTTAAACATTAATACATTGTCATACATGGACGTAATAATTGTAAAATTACAGTCATTTCCGAGTCAAGTTTCTCTGACAGCTGATTCTCAGAAGCTTTCGAGTGACTTCGTTGCCCCTAGTCCCTAAGGTAAAATCCTCTTTAATTAGTATTCAATATCAGGATAAACTGACTTTCAAGTATATTTACGAAATCAGTTGGAATCTTTTTCGTCTTTTGAACGTTAACAACTTTTTCTGGACGCAGGCGCGGATTCGTGATTTTTTTAAGGGGGTGGTGGTGGGGAGCGGGCAGGGTCATCAGTAAACAAAAATTCAATCTGAGAAACTTGTTGACAACTAAAACTCGTAATGGAGTTCTCGAGAACGATACTTGTTTTAAGGCCTACTTGGTTTTACGATGAGTTAAAAAATTAGTTTTTTTATACCAGCACTTTCTAAAGAAAGTTCTGGTATATTGTTGTTACTCATGTCTGTCCGTCTGTCACACTCTTCTTTCTCAAACTCTTCTTACATTATACACAGTAGCCTAATCATCTTTTGGGAGATTGTTGGTGGTGTCCTGTAGATGTGCAGTAAGGTTTCGGAATTTTCATTTTCACCCTAGGGGTCGAATGGGGGTCGAAAAATGATGTTTTTTTTAATATACAAAAAGCCCCTGGTTCCAAGAACTCCTCCTACATTTTACACAACAGCCTAATCATCTTTTGGATTGATTATGATCGATTATTATTGTTTAACGCCGAGTCGGCAATATTTCAGCCATATTTCGGCAATCAAATTAAGCGTATATTACCATTTATGAAGATTTTGGTTTCTCTCCCCCCCTCCCCCCCCCCTTGAGCTGGATGATGATTGGTATTGTCCTGCAGATGTGCAATAATGTTTCAGAATTTTCATTTTCACCCTGGGGGTCAAATTGAGGTAAAAAATAACGTTTATATACAAAAAGACCCAGTGGTTCCCAGAACTTTTCCAACATTTTACATAGCAGCGTAATCATCTCTTGGAAGATGATTGGTGGTGTCCTGTAGTTGTGCAATAAGGTTTCGTAATTTTTATTTTCACCATTGGGGTCAAATGGGGGTCGAAAAATGACGGGTTTTTTTACAACTAGAAATATGTCCATAGGAAATGAATGCCCAGCCGAGGGTTTATTAGTAATGTAACATGAAAATTTGTATTAGTGTATGAAATTTGATGAGAAGATCTTGAATATTTCTTTAAAATTGAAATTGAAATCTAAAAAGTTGGATATAGATGATAAATTCTCACCAAATTATGTATAAGTGCATAAGCTTATATAAATATACCTTATTAAATGGTTTCCTTAAAATTAAGCAAAATTCAAATTTTAGAAAAGTGAGGTCAAGGTCACAGGAAAGTCCAAAGTCAAACATTTTTGATGCAGTTGAATAGTTCTCACAAATACGCATCAGCATATTAAGTTTGATAAAAATATTTTGAATGGTTTATTTAAAACTGAGCTAACACTAATTTAAAATAAATGATTGATTGATTGATTGTATATTGTTTTACGTCTCATTCGAGAATTTTTCACTCATATAGAGACGTCACCATATACCGGTGAAGGGCTTCAAATTTTGACCTTTACTCGGCACTCAGGGCCATTGAGCAGTGAAGGATCTTTATCGTGCCAACGCCTGCCGTGACACGGTTTTTAAGGTCTCATCCGAAGGACCTGCAACTTTCACTTCGAAGTGCCGAGCGCATGGCGAAGGAACAGTTGCTACCCATTTTGTATCGACTTAGGTCAGTCGCGGCCGAGATTCAAACTCACGACCTCCCGATCACGGTGCGAGCGCTCTACCGACTGAGCTACCGTGAACGGTTAAAATAAATGAAGTAAAGGTCAAAGGAAAGTTCAAGGGCAAACAATATTGAGGCAGTTGAATAGCTTACATCAGTATGTATCAACGTAAGAAGTTTAATTACACTATCTTGGATGGTATCTTTAAAACTGAGATAAACACTAATTTAAGAAAAGTGAGGTCAAGGTCAAAGGAAAGGTCAAGGTCAAAAAATGTTGATGCAGTTGAATAGCTTACATTAGTATGTATCAACGTAAGAAGTTTAATTACACTATCTTGGATGGTATCTTTAAAACTGAGCTAAACACTAATTTAAGAAAAGTGAGGTCAAGGTCAAAGGAAAGGTCAAGGTCAAAAAACGTTGATGCAGTTACATAGCTCTTATCAATATCTATTAGCATATGAAGTTTGATAAACATATCTTTGATAGTTTCTTTGAAACTGAGCTTTGAACAGAGCTGAACGCAAAGCGTGACGGAAAGACAGACGGAAGGATGAAAGGACAGAAGGACGGAAGACGGACATGACATGACTACTTGTTGCATCAAAACTGTAGGAGGAGTAGTTTTGAAAGAACAAATTTGTTTCTACATTATGTAATGAAACTTTCACATGAGATATTCAACTTTTCTTGCCTAGTGGTTCTTGAGAAGGAATTTTTTTCTTATACAGTAAAACATGCATATAGCGAAACGAGCCTAATATAATGAAATGACACTTACAGCAAAGCCATTTTCATTCCCCGTGACTTTCAAATATATTGTAAACTTAATGGATATAAGCAATTACACTTATAACAAAGTAAAATCGTCCGTCCCAGGCACTTTGTTATAAACGTGTTTTACTGTACATTCCCATGTTTACAAAACTTTGATCCCCTATTGTGGCCGCACCCTACCCCTAAAGGTCATGATTAGGACAAAGTTGAATCTACACTAAGTAATGAGTTTCACATAATTTTAAACTTTCTGGCTCAGTGGTTCTTCAGAAGAAGATTTTTGAAATAACATTAAATTTTCACTCATTCTTATCTCCCCTTAAAAGAAGGTTTGGTCCTTCATTTGAACAATTGTTTTACACAAGAAAGAATATTTTGCATGAGAAATAAAACTCTTTGTGTTTCTAAATATTTCATCACATCTCTAGTGTGTTTCTTCTTATTTTCACTAAGATAATGATGATTTAATTATGACTTCAATTTTGTACAGGCCTTTGTACGATAATTATACACAGAAATGTTTTAGTTTACCTGTCTTCAACAAGTCAGGTGATTGTTCACTGTGAGTACTTTTCAAGCATAATTGATCAAGTTCATTTCTGCCTACTGAACATACTAATCTTGAGCAAATTAATAGGAGTTCCGAGTGAAATTTGTAACAAACCACGTTAAAAGACTTCTGGTTTGTAATTATACATGTTGATATAGATCAAAGACAAGATAGTGAGTAAACTTATTTTTTTCTGGGAGGGATAAATTCTTATTGTAGTATTAATTAGTGTAAAATCTTTAAAAGTCATCAATTTAAAAAAAAATTGTGTTATAATTCCATTTTAATTTTGACTCAAGGAGATGTTAGAGAGAGAGAGAGAGAGAGAGAGATTACTCCAGGTATATAGCCCCATGCAAAATATATGTATCTGTGATAGCAAGTTCTCAGGAGACAATTTTTGAAAAGCAATTGTCATTCTTAAAATATTTTTATCACCATTCCTGATTCAAGGGAGAGCTAGGCATATGACCAAAAAAGTCCATGATCTATTGATTTCATAAAGACACTTGCATGTTTTGAGAAGATCAGTAAATAATGATGACAAGTGGGAAACGGCCGGGTAAATATTCACAAATTTTAGGAGTTTTCAACATTTAAGACCATGCAGACATAACTCCTTCCCCTTGTCCGCCTTCCCAGCCCCAGGCTCGTTTATATATACAAATTATTTATAACTTGTTTTGGTATAAAATAAATTGTGAATAATACAAAAAATGTACATGTACACAAAGTATAATGGCGAGTCTCTGAATGATTTTCATTTTCTAATTCTAGGAGGGTGGACTGACCCTAGGGGGTCCTGAATAAAATGTCAAG
Source organism: Saccostrea echinata (assembly GCF_033153115.1). NCBI lineage: Eukaryota > Metazoa > Mollusca > Bivalvia > Ostreida > Ostreidae > Saccostrea > Saccostrea echinata. The sequence goes on from NW_026889778.1 coordinate 25,948,362, forward strand.
CAGATTATCACTAACACACTTTTGACGCAGGTAATATATTGTGATCATTTCCAGTTTCAGGATGAGGATGACTTCAAATGGTCATAACCTTTATACCATTTACTGCATAATGACTCGAGGGACAATATTATATATTGTTAATTGGAGAGTTTTCAACCATTTTCAAGATACAATGTATATGATCATTTGAAGTTTTAGGGGTTGGGAATAACCTCTGGGGGGTCATGACCCCATATATCCTATTTAGTGTGTTATAATACAAAGATGACTTTAGGGCTTTTGCTTTAATGAAAGCTATTTTATTGTTTCCGGTTCCAAAGATCGAGTGAAATGACCCCAGGGACTTGTCTCATTGTATAATTTGTATAATTGTGGTATTCCAATGATCTTTGACCCTATTCGAACTATAGCCCCTAACCATTTTCATTTCCGATTATTTTACCCCGTTCTAGTCGCCCGTGTGGCGTAGTGGTTAGAACGTCTGCTCTAGAGTCGTGGAATAAGGAGTTGATCCTTAAGTCGGGGGTTCGAATCCACTGCGGGACGTGGAGACCAGTTCTTCGGATGAGACTGTATAAACCGAGGTCCCGTTTTGCAGGAGTTGTTGGCACGAAAAAAGATCTCTCACTGCTCAATGGCCCTAAGTGTCGACCAAAGGTTGAAATTTGCAGCCCTCCACCGGCAAGTGGTGGAGTGTACATTTGAGTGAAAAATTCTCGAGAAGGACGTGAAACAACAAACCCCGTTCTATACTAAACATTTCAAATAATATATTCATAATGTACTTATCGCCTGTTATAGGTACTGTTATACGTACTGTTAACTTGATAGAATAATAAATCCATTTAAAACACACACTAAATATTAATAATCCCAGTAGTAATAATGATATACATACACCATGTGCAAAACAATAATGATAACTGTAGAAGTAGTGCTCGCAGTGTGACGTAATTCCACGCACGAGTCTAGAAATTTTCCAAAAAGGTGTACATTTGTAAAATTTATATTATAATTACATACAATATTCTTTTTTCATAAGTTTGTGTTATCTATTCTAAATATGACAGGAAAACGGGTGAATCGTTGGTGGGGGTTGATTTTTGACAAAGTTGATTGGGTCAAGATTTGGAAAGGGGTTCTCCGAGTCCTTCCCAAATACTGATAAAAATTTGCATAAATTGTCATTTTGGCATCTAATTTTTTTTTAAGTTTATGAAAAAAGCTATGCACTCAAATAATAATATTTGTTGTTTTGACAATAAATTCAACAAGTTCCAAATATAGGTAGAAAATTAACCACCCCCCCTTTTTTACACAAATCTTTCAAAAATTCTCTCTTTATCAGAATTTACATTATTAGGTTATATCAGACTGGTAATGAAATATTTACATGCGCGGATCTAGAGGGGGAGGGGGGTCTGGAACCTATATACGAAATCTATATACGAAAGCAACTAAAAGTGACCTTGGAACCCCCCCCCCCCCTCGAAAACACGGATCCATGTTAAGTTGGTATGAAAAGTTATACATATGAAGCTTAAAAAGTGAGTGGTCAACCCCCCCCCCCCCCCCCACCATCATCACCACCATGAAATAGGTTTTCACATTTGGGAAAGTAGTTTAAGTTTTTTTTTCTCTGGTTACCAGAATTTGAAGGAGAGCTGTCAGAGCACACTTCAGGGACGTAACAACGTTTTTGAAAGTGGGGGGGGGGGGGGCAGAGAAAAAAATTCAACTTACCTGAAAAAACTTGACAAGCCAATTTTTTTTCAAAGCTAAAAAATTCTATTTCGTGGGGTGGGTGGGAGGGTGGGGGTGGGTTCCAACTTCTTTCAGTACCCCAATTTTATATATACACTAATACATTACCTTTATTTGACTTTAATGCAACAAAAAGTGGGGGGAACCACCCTTTCATGAACATTTTCAATAGTAAAAAGTTATGTATCAAAAAAGGGGGGAGCAGGCCCCCTCTGCCCCCCCCCCCCTCCGATGCTACGTGCCTGCTTTAGAGGCAAACACATTAGTGCGGGTATTACTGTCTTATGACAGCATCTAGTTTAATATAGATATTTACCAAAGCTAAAGAAGATAACTGTGCTTTTGTGGAAAAATTAACCCCCCACACCAAAAAATATGTTGGGAGAAATAGCTTTTATGTCAAAATTATGACACAAAATGTATATCGTGTAGTCGATTTACAATACCTCATCCTCAAAATACAACAATAAATTGTGAATACCTGCAGAATTGTCAAAAGGGCTGCAAATGAATCTCTAATAAGGCAATCTTTTATGAAGAATTTTTTTTAAGTTATGTAGCTAAATACTGCACGTCAACTACCTCCCCGAAATGGGGGTGCCCCCCCCCCCCCCACTACCAATCTTCATATTTTTTTAAATTAAATAATGCATCGTTTGTATTAAAACTTCTTAGAACCGTAATTCTTCTTAAGGAATGGCTGACTCGTTTTCAAATCAGTAGAATTGCTTTATTTTATGATTGCGCTGGAACTAATGCCTACCCATGAGTAGACGTAAACTTTCGGCCTAACTTTAGTCCGGTGTAAAGATACGCTGTTTAATGAAACGCAAATCTTTGTGCTAGTCCCGACTTTACACCGGCGTAGCGCTACGACTGGGCGCACGACCTTTGAAACGGGCCCCTGGTAAGCCTTATTTGCGTTTGTTTTTAAAATTTTATAAAGTTGTATCTATCTTAAAACACCCAGATATGGAATTTCTAAAATATCCAATATAAGCTATTCGCTATATGATATTTTCAAGTTCTATTATTTATAGTAACTTGAAAATGTTTGAGCCTTAATTGTACGGTGGATTGTTTGTGTCTTTATTTGTCGGTTCTACGTTCTGTAATAACTGTTGTGTAGTAAAGCATTTATTGCGTTGTACATATTGCACTGTAACGTTTTCACGGTGTAAGTTGTATGTCTATATTACTCTGTCTATGATATTTAACTGGTTTTCATCCTGTATAGTATAGCATAGTGTAGAGATTTTATGTCGTCCGGTACCAGTCACATCTCCTAGTCTTAAACGCAAGAAGTACGTGTAACCTCATCGGCACTGGAGAGGGGGGAGTGTAACCCTTCTCGCACTTGAGAAGGGTCTCTGAGCCTCCACAGCGGCAAGAGACAGTAGTGTAGCCCAAACACCGTTTGAAACAAAAACCTAGACGTAGTCTACACTCGAAGGACACGGACGACCACACACCAAACCAGTTTATTTTGTTGAATAATTTTTTGTTAATTAGAATGCAAAGTTAAAATGTAGAAAAGAATTTTTCTGCTATTTATTCAGGGGAGTTTGGATCACTTTTCTCTACGCAACGTCATTATGTGACAACATATTATCGCCAATCGATATCTGTACAGAACGACACTACATGTAATTACCGTCACAGATGACTTCTAAATTCTTTATGATTTACTAAAGTATACAGCAAAGGAATGCAATAAAATTGATCAATTTAACACCTCTATTCAAAAATGCTCTTCTTTACCTCGATTTCAACGAAAATGACAGTTATTAATCTAACCCCTTTTTAAAATCAGGTTGTTCTTCCTTTCTTCTCTTCTTTCTCTCTCTCCTATTCTCTCTCTCTTTCTTAAATAAAAACTGGAATGACTGGAATAATGTGTTCCAAGTTTGCGTATATCATAACATTGTTTATTAAAATATTCATATTCATATTAAAATAAAGTATTGAAAATTAAAATATATATTAAAATATATTGTTTCACACTTTCTTTTACTACTCAAAAATGAAGCAGAGAGATAAATAAGGGCAAATACCTAATACCTTCTATCTTAAATATAGATTGAAGTAAAAATTCTTGAAAATGTAAATAAAAGATCTTGGATATGTATATACTCAAGGGTATATCCACTTCGTCTTTAAATACATGTTGGTGTTCCTTCCATTTTGAAAAGCTTGAAAATGATAATTATTCAATTGTATCTTTCCAAATATAACATCAAGGATATAAAAAAAAGTGATAGGAGTAGCATAAACATGTAGAAAGGATCATACATAGACATCCTCCTTTATGGAAAACAAAGCAAAAAATATAATGAGAGGTTACTCCTGCATTGCTCTTAACGACCCATCATATACAGCGATGTCATCGCAAGGTACTCTGTATAAGGTAGTATATATATTTATTTACCTTAAAGCCCTGCTATTTTCGATTTATTTTATTGCTAACAGCAAACAATGAAGTATATTTAACACACACACACACACCCTCACACACACACACACACACACACACCCACACATATATATATATATATATATATATATATATATATATATATATATATATATATATATATATATATATATATATATATATATATATATCCAAAGTCTCTTCTTTGTAATAGAATAAAAACTCTTTAAAACACTTTTTGAAATATTTCAACCGTGTTACCGGCCTTCATCAGTCGTGTTTATTCAAATGCATAGCAACTAACGTTGAACAACGCATTATGACGTCACAATGTACATACAATAGAAAGACAACGTCATGAATCAAAATTGCGCGAAAAACATCTGAAAAGATTGCGAGAGTTGCAATTTATCAAATGATACATATATTTAGACTCTAAATAATGTAAAATAAATTATTCCATGTAAATAAACATATTTATATATACAATGTACACACGCAAAACTGTTCATATAATAGTTAAGGGACAATAGTGCTCCCTTTGTTTATACCAAATGGTATATAAGTATTTACTTTTTTTTCCATAGATTCTCTCTATATTTCCGATAAATGTCATTATTGTACAGTTTTTCAATACCTATAATACTGTAATCTTTCAATGTGTGAAATTCTGAGTAAAAATGTGAGTGAGAGATTTAAGACATGTCTTTGGTATAAAGTCCCACCAGTTTCTCCCACATACACAATCTTATTACACTTTTTACAAAAAACTCCATATACAACATTGCAAGATTTACAATTAATAAAATTTTTGATGTGATAAATATTTCCGTCAACAGACCCAAAATACACTTTGGATTCTCAGGAAAATGAATTGGAATCTGAGTCTATGGAAATACCGAATGCTAGTAATATAGAAATGAATGTGATCAATATGTCGTCAAAAAACTAACAAAGGCACATTTGAGTTTACTGAAAAAAGGACTAAAATTTGTACCTACCAAGAAAAACATTAATTTCACGCAACTATTAACAGACCTGCAAACACTGGAACGTATGATGCGCCTACGAGAATACTTTATTGATGAGGAGGACGAAGAAACCCTAGGAAAGGAGGAAAATTTCAAAAACACAAAATCAAAAACAAATTGGACACCGGAAGAGGGAAGGGACAAATGGCTCAATGAATATATTAGACAAGTAAAGGAAGACATAATCAAGGGATTGAGTGGAACATTTTCGAGCAACATTACAAAGTCAGAAGAGAACGCTATGAGAGAGCTACTAGAAGATCCAAACATCATCATTAGACCAGCAGACAAAGGATCAGGAATAGTTGTAATGGATACAGACAAATATGTTGATCAAGTAGAAAATGAAATGTTGAACAGCAGATCTTACACTGAAGTCAAAGAAGACAGAAGCAAACAAATTACTAATAAAATAAAAAAGCTTATTAATAATATGCATAAAAGAGGATCCATCTCATCTGATTTACATTACTACCTTCTACCAACAGAAATTTGTTCAGGTAAATTACAGGCTAATTCGAAAGTACATAAAAAGAACCAACCATTAAGAACAATAGTGAATGGTCGTCAACACCCCACGGAGAAGTTAGCTGAGTATGTCGAGTTGCAGCTTGAGAACGCAAATTGATCGTTGAAAAGTTACCTACAGGATACAACCGATTTCTTAGAGAAACTTTCCAGCCTACATCAACCATTGCCGGATTCTATTTGTTTTGTATGGATGTTAAAGCACTATTTCCTAGTATACCAAGAAAAGAAGCCAGAGAAGTCATGAAAAAAGTTTTAAATGAACGACAGAAAAAAAGAAGTTGACACCAACAGTATATACTGGAAATGATGGATGTTGTCTTAGATAATAATAATTTTGGCTTTAACAACAAGTATTACATCCAAACTGAAGGCACTGCTATTGGATCAAAACTTGGACGGAACTACGCCTGTGTTTATATGGGATAATGGGAACGCATTCTTTTGAAAATTGTACAAAACAATCATTTTTTTACCTGAGGTACATTGATGACATTTTTGGAATCTGGACAGGGACAGAAGAGGAACTATACAACTTTCATGCAATTGCTAATAGTATACACCCCAACATTCAACTCGACTTACGTGTTTCAAAAATAAAAATAGAGTTTCTTGACGTGTTAATTTCACTCGAAGAGGGATTTCTTTCAACAGACGTGTACCGCAAACCTACCGACAAACATATGTATCTCAGCAAAACATCCAGCCATCCCGAATCTACAAAAAAGCGCAATTCCGTTCGGCCTTAGCCTACGAGCACGTCGAATATGCTCCACGGATATCGTCATCAACGGGAAAAAGTGAAAATGAATTTAAGAAAACGCGGTTATTCAAACAACGAAGTGGAAAAACAACCTTTTAAAGTATATAAGCTCGATCGATCAGATCTTTTGAGATATAATAAAAAGAATAAGCAGTGTGACCGTGTTCCCTTAGTGCTTAGTACTTACCTATTCAAAAGGACTTCCAAATATTCACAATATTTTAAAAAAGCGTCAACAAATCCTGGAAAATTCTGATCATCTTAAAAATGCTAAAATTACTAGCATTCGGTATTTCCATAGACTCAGATTCCAATTCATTTTCCTGAGAATCCAAAGTGTATTTTGGGTCTGTTGACGGAAATATTTATCACATCAAAAATTTTATTAATTGTAAATCTTGCAATGTTGTATATGGAGTTTTTTGTAAAAAGTGTAATAAGATTGTGTATGTGGGAGAAACTGGTGGGACTTTATACCAAAGACATGTTTTAAATCTCTCACTCATTAGAAGAGAAACCAATGACCCTGTTGCTGCACATTTTTACTCAGAATTTCACACATTAAAAGATTACAGTATTATAGGTATTGAAAAACTGTACAATAATGACATTTATCGGAAATATAGAGAGAATCTATGGAAAAAATTAAATACTTATATACCATTGGTATAAACAAAAGGGAGCACTATTGTCCCTTAACTTTTATATGAACAGTTTTGCGTGTGTACATTGTATATATAAATATGTTTATTTACATGGAATAATTTATTTTACATTATTTAGAGTCTAAATATATGTATCATTTGATTACTTTTGCAACTCTCGCAATCTTTTCAAATGTTTTTCGCGCAATTTTGATTCATGACGTTGTCTTTCTATTGTATGTACATTGTGACGTCATAATGCGTTGTTCAACGTTAGTTGCTATGCATTTAACGAGGTTGGATCCTGATATTTAAAGTCTTAAACTTTTTTTGTCAAGTATATTTTTAGTTTTTACACACGTAGCTTAATTAAAAATCAAAACAAAATATGGGCCGGGGTCAATATGCTTCTTTTGGCGCTACAGTACATTTATTATGACCTTTTTGCACCTAAATTTGTGTTTTAATTAAAAATCACATCTTTGACGTTTTCCCTCCAATGTTTTTATCCAAATAAATCATGGGACAAAATAAAATATTAATCTATTTAAAAAAAAGACATTAAAATAGTTTCAAATTGCTTCGCATAATTAATTATTTGGCCTTTCTGTACTCACAAAATGTTATTTTTCTGGCATTAAAAATTTAACAAGCAAGAAAATTATGTTAAAGTCTTAAACTTTTCCTGAATTTAAGCAGATTGCTCAAAGTTATCTTATATATTCAGGAAAAAAAAAAATCAAAAGTGGGGGTCTAAGATGGGATCACTTCTAGTACACCGGTCCCTATAAATATGGCGCTAAAATAGGTGCCGCCGAAGGCGGTGTACAATATAATACGACCGCGTGAACGATCGGCAAAATCGATAAAAAAGGCCACAAATCGCAAAATTGAGCCAAAAATCGTGTTCTTTGTGAAAAATTGGGTTTAAAAAACTGGTTTTTAAACACAGTTTTTTAAATGAGAATTAAAAGGTTTCGTAAAATAACGTACTTGTTTAGTTGATAAAACTCCATTTTGCGTTGTTTAGGAATGTGGTCACATGATCAGTTTTTGACGTAATCTCATAAATATTCATGACATGCGTCACTTGTGTTTCGACGTAATGAAGACTGATGAAGAAGTAGCTGATAGGACTCAAAGTGAAATGCTACTAAAATTGCGAGATTTTTGTGAGAAATGCAGGGATTTAACAAGTGATAACTAATTACTAGTAATTGGTTGATTGAATTGTGCATCGCCATTGATTTGAAAGAAAAAATATTCTGAATATGGACATTAGAAGGTTAGGATATCGAGCTTAAGTAAACGGTAAGTCGCTTTTACCAATTACTTGCCAAAACTTAGCGCACAATATCAGGCATGTTTCAACATTAGACCAAGGCTAATTCATCCAAGTTTCGCAAAAACTTTCCAGTTCTTCCGGCTCTTTGTAAGCAAAATTTTCATGAATAAGCCCAAGGTGATATAGATGCGAGCATGGGTGAATATAAAACAGTTACAATATCCGAGCTATATATACACTAACCCTAATCCGTCGATCGCATCCAATGCCATATTTAATTAACGGTTTGTTTAAGTTTTGCATGTTTCATGCTTTACTCCTAAACGATGGTATATCGGCATGGTTCGACATTAGGCTGATTCATGCAAATTTTGGGTCACAAAAGGCACTTGGCAGTGCCTTTTGTAAGCAAAAATTACATGAATTAGCCCAAAGTCAGGAAGATTTAAGAGTGAATTTATAAAACAGTTCCAATCTTAAAACAATATACCCTAACCCTAATCACTCGATCGAATGCGTTTTGTTGAAACGAGGGGAAAATGGCGGTTTGTTTACATTCTGCATAGCAACGGCAAGGGAAATAACTGCTCATGCGCAATCGCGTGATTCTGGGGACCGGCATACTAGAAACTTCCCCTAAGATGTAAACTTTGAGATATTACTAAAAAAAGTGTTAATTTTATGTTAAAATTGGTTCAATTTTTTCCTGGACTTTCAGAATATATTTACTATATTTGTCACAATATAATGTGAGAATTCATAAGAAATAATTTAATAGATATTCCAGAACCAGCATAAAACATTTCACTGCAAAAAAAAAAAAAAAAAAAAAAAAAAAAAACAGCTCTGTTTGCAAGCAGCATGGAAAAATAGGAATCTAAACTTAACAGTACTGTATATATTTCAAAAGGGAAAAATTGATCATTTTCTTCTGCCACAAAATATAGTTCCTGGCTTAATCCTATTTGAATGGAATTAAATTGCCGTTTTTTCATTGGATATAGTTTAATTTGCGTTGTAGAATCCAGATTTAAGGTAGGTCGCGGGTTTACTGCATAAAAATTCTCACGAGAAAACATATCCTTAAAATTTAATATAATGTTCCTTAGAATTTGTGGCATATTATCTGAAATTTTTATTAAATTTGCCTACGTGGTTTTAATGCTATATAACTGTAAATAATAATAATAATAAATAGAAATATATAGGAAAATAACGTTTTAAAAACAATTTTATCGAAAGAGTTTCTTTAGAAAATGTCGGATAACTTTTTAAAGACGTAGACGAATTACTCAGAAATTTCAAAATATCAAGATGAGATAAAATTAAAATTATTGAGATGAAAAAAATCAATATTCTTCTTAGTTTTTTTTTTTTTTTTTTGCTAAATAATTTCAAAGTTTGCTTTTATATTGCCAAATGATGCGTTTATGGCGGTATTTATGACTAAAACGTCATATATTGAACGTAATCGCGTTTACATATAAGAATCTTTATATTTGGAATATACAAGATCTAAAAGGTGACATAGATACACACTGTAATTTTATTCAGTATTTTACTTATTGCAGAAACATGTTAGGAAGAAGAGCAACTTATCTGCTCTAGTATTGTGAAATTCATATTCTGCCCAACTATGTCAGAATGAACAGTATATTGATATAAACATTCTTCGTGCATTAGAATTAATATGCAGCGACAATACTACGATTGATAATATATTAATTCAAGTAATGTTAGGATGTTCAAGTTCATTATTAAAAAAAATTATAATACATGTAAAAAAGTTTTCAAGTATAACACGTGAATTTTATCACTTCATTCGAAATCGGCAATAAAAAAAACCACCCCACTACTGAGGAGGGGGGGGGGGGGCGAATGTTCTTTTTATATCAATCACAAGTCAGTATGTAGTCCGAACTCTCAAACATTTGTTCTTTCTTGTTTTTTTCTTTATCAATTTTTCATCGGCAAAATGTAAAATACTTGCATTCAGCTTATATATAGACAGCTTAATTTTGTTATATAGGAAAAAAAAATGTATTCGATACTTGTATTTCGTAATACACGTAGTACAGTCCCTGAAACGTTCTACTTTCCCACTTGAACGGTGAGCGAACGGTGAACGAACGGTGAACGAACGCAGAGCGAACGGTGGGTGAACGATGTGTGAACGCTGAACGCATCTTGGTGAACGATGTGTGAACGGTGAACGGTGAGCGAACGCAGAACGCGAACGGAGCGCAAACGCGAGCGCAAAGTGAACGGTGAACGAACGGTGAACGCAAGATGAACGATTTATTCGGAATGCCTCTGATCTTTTTCTTGCATTGAAACTATTCTATTGTATTCTAATTCCTGGTGCTAAAAAATAATTAAATAAACAAATCAATGAAAATTGTCCTAAGAAAGACGATACATGCACATTAAGTAAAATTATTAATTTCAGTTTCTTACAATATTTTCTGCACATATGTACGATGTTTAAATTTAACTGTTTAATGACACGATTTTTATCGCTGTAAAACATTGTAATTGTTGCCGAACGCTGTAGTATAACAGATGAAATTAATCTAGTTGTAAAATAAATATGTTTATTCTTATTTGATATATAAAACCATTACAAATAATGTGGATTTTAGAAGAGAAAACTATGGACTTATAGAATAAATTACATCGGTTGTAACAACCATACAAGGCGATTCCGTGTAAAATAACGAGAAAAAAATATTTTACATAGGTATGTGGACGTATTGCATAAATACACTCGTATTTTAAAATTTTAATGCAACAATATATCTATGTGTCCGTTTTATTTTTTATGATGATTTATTGAGCAGACTTCTACATGTATCTGTACACATTTCCCGGCCGTGATTATACTCGAACAAGATGATACAAAGAGGCAATCATATTATTTGTTAAATATTAAATTTTCACAACTTGATATTTAAGTAATATGCGGTCATGGTTTTTATTAAACGGATAAATGAGAGAGAGAGAGAGAGAGAGAGAGAGAGAGAGAGAGAGAGAGAGAGATATTCGGTTTTAGCCCCCCCCTTTCCTCAAATGTTTGTACCTATATCAAACAAAAATTCTTAATTTTTTTTTTAAATATATCAGGCAGTGAAAGTAACCATTTTTTAAATGTACAAATCCATTTGTTTTACAGTCATAATCAGTTTTTATTTTCTTGCTTCAAGTTCACACGAAGTCCACGTGCTTGACCTGTCAATCAAAATCATTTGACACTGTGCAGGTGTGAAAGTCTCGTCACACCAAAGGCAAAGTGTTAGTCGTTCCAAGAGGTTTTAACATTTTTTCTTATCATTTCTGGATCTGAATTCCAACATTTCTAAACAATAAATAAATAAATGAATAAAATACATTGGGAATAAACACTTGGAATGATTAAGCCGCTTGAGTTTGAAACATACTCCTGGCCAATTTAGAATATCACCACCGGCACATGTATATTTTGAACTGCTATTGTTTAATGACATTGTTTAGATGCATGTTTGTTTTGAGACTGAAATTTTTGTGCTACAAAACATTAAGCTTCTTTTTAAATGTTAATTAAAATGTACTGGAAATACTAAGTAACCGATTGGGGGGGGGGGGGGGGGGCTCTTAATAATATCGAATGACACACATATAAAGTTACGGTGAAAAATATCATTACTGGAGAATCACCTTAGTTATATAAATGATAATCATGTTATAAAGGCATTTTTCTCTCTCTAATTAAAGACTTTATATATGTAAAGTAGAAATTTTTTTTTTAATGTATTACATTTTAAACACATATTTTTTTTGAACAACACTATCAATTTAATCCGCTCTAAAGATATTTAATTAACTGGATATCCGCAGTTCTGTTTATCATTATAGAACAATTTCTAACATGTATTTCTGTATTATTTGAAAAAAAATGTGATAGAAATAACTATTTTCATATTTTTGCTGCAGTTGGTAAATTAATTGACTTCGATTATTACCTATCCATTAACGATTTGTCGTCATTAACATAACAATAAAATGTTGCAGTGCTTGAAGTATCTGTATATTGCCGGTATTTAAATTTAATTTTTCAGCATCTTTCTACATAGGTACATACATGTACTTATAACAACATTTATTTTCCAGATGAATTTTATAAATAACCTAACAGCTAAGTTAGAATAATAAAAAATAAGTATTGTAGATAATTTTTTCCCATGAAATAATGATTCTTTAAACACGATATGTTATTTATTAAATTCAAAACATGTAAATCCTTACTTAAAAAAGATAAGTCCTTTCACTTCGGAGTTCCGAATGACAATAAAGACTGAACGATAAGTGAACGCTGAACGCAAGGTGAACGCAAAGTGAACGAACGAAGAGCGAACGGTGAACGCTATGTGAACGGTGAACGCGAGCGCACGGTGAACGCTGAACGCAAAACTGTGAACGGAGAGCGAACGGTGAACGCACGGTGAACGAACGGTGAAAGCACGCTGAACGAACGGTGAACGAACGGAAAAATGGGAAAGTAGAACGTTTCAGGGACTGTATATTATTATCTGTTTGCAGTGTCATAAAGGTCCGATATGCTGGGCTTTTGTATGAATTTATTTTAACATGTTTAGAGCATTTCACTATGATAAATCAATTCCTTGCTAGCCTGCATATAGAGAATGCCTTTATCAGATTCAAATACAAAATGATTTTTTAAAAAAGAGGAAAATGGATGTAATTAAATTTCATCCCATTTTAGTGTTGAGGATTGATTTTATCCTAAAAATAACAAATGTTCGCTGTGATGAGCAAACGTAGTATATTGCGCACCTTCCCTTCGTTGCAAATTACGTGCATACATGTACATACAACCTTTCAATTTTTCGGCCTAGCAATTTACGGTAACTTTCTTTTTGCATGCCATATCTTTAATTTAACACTGACTCATTTCGATGGACCTTTAGCAGTTTAGTATCATTTACAATATAAATTATTCCTTGCATTTTGCATCGCATTTATTATGTTTTATTAGTTAGTTCTTATACACAAATAATCAGCGCAGAATTCAAACTTATAAAACTCTTGGTTCATACATTCACAAGGTTTATAAATTACGGACAATAACACGTACTATCTACGCTTCGTACGGACTAGATTCTATTGCTAAAGTAATTTTCAGAGAAATAAACGGGAAGCAATGCAACGTCGTCTTTGTGACGTAACTGACGTCATAATCAAATGTGCTCAAAACAACAGCTCGAATTGTCGAAATTGTGTACCGAAATTGATGACAAAAGCAAATCCGCGACCTACCTTAATGTTAGAACTTAAAAATGATGCAAAATTTTAGAAATAAAGGTCCAGACCAAAAGCTGCTCAAAATCTCAGGATCGAACCTCCTTAAGGAGGGATTCTTCTCATAAGAACACTTATTTCTTATATTTAAAAATCAATGAAATTTTCACAGAATCAAGAAGACAATATCACTAAGTGATGGTATCAGCTAGATTAAATTTGACTGTTTTATATTAGAGGCAAGGTCATGTCAAGGTCAGTACCTTTTCCGTGGACATTAAGAATAAAAAATTACTGTTCCCAATCATACGATGCCTACTTCTATTTCAATGAATTAAATGTTTTTCTTTTTGCATAAAGAGATATTACCATATAGGATCTATAAGATGATATTACCAAATTGACATAAATAATTCAACAAAAATGGATATTGGCTAATCCGAATTTTCTCTATTTTTCTTAAAATTTTAAGATATTTTAGTTGTTTTTATATGCTTCCTATATTTAATTTTTTCTTATTTTCACATATGGTAAAGTTGTCACATAAAGATACAATATGATTTAAAAACAAACGTTTTGATCGTTTACTAAGAGAGAAAAACACTTTTTACGGATTTTTGGCTCAAATCTGAACTTAGATTGGAAGCTTTTAAAAGCTAACATAATTGTAGTTTGTTTGGAAAATCATATTTATTTGATGTATTTGAAAACTTTAGTTCCTTATTATTAATTTAACTTACATTTAACAATTTTCTCCAAGTTTTTGATTGTGTAAAAATTATAACTAAATTCATTGTTCTATAATTATTTTGAGAGGCAGAAAAGAAGATATTTTCATACGCCGCCATTCCGCCAAAAATATAGCCCCTGCTAGATTTCAAACTCAGTTTACCATTTCTATTTAAAGTTGTACAATTGTGATGAGAAAAGAAAAATATCATCTTTTAAATCCCTTACATCTAAATATATAAAACATATAAGCAAATATACTTTGAATATTTCATCTAGTCAGAAACCAGACAAGAATCCCTCCTTAAATAAACACGACTGATGAATGCCGGTAACACGGTTGAAATATTTCAAAAAGTGTTTTAAAGTGTTTTTATTACACACACACACACACACTCACATGCATCACCGACCATTCGAGGACTATGACACCCCACATTCCTCCGAGGACTATACTTTCTAATTGAGATATTTTTTCAAGAATTGGTATATTTATAAGGTTTGGCACTAGATACACGATAGGGGGTTGCATTATGTTGTATTTTGAAAATTAAAGCATGATTTTTTCACTATGCTTTAGAGGACGTTGTGTTAACGTGAGAGGACGTTGTGTTAACGTGAGAGGACGGTGTGTTAACCTTGCGAGGACGGTGTGTTAGCCGTGAGAGGACGGTGTGTTAACCTTGCGAGGACGGTGTGTTAGCCGTGAGAGGACGGTGCGTTAACCGTGCGAGGACGGTGTGTTAAGCTTGAGAGGACGGTGTGTTAACCGTGAGAGGACGGTGTGTTAAGCTTGAGAGGACGCTGTGTTAACCTTGCGAGGACGATGTGTTATCCGATAGAGGACGTTTTGCTTATGCCCCACAAAAGAGATGTAAACAAAGTTAGGAAATACATTTTCTGTTTTCAATCATTCTTACGGTGCGCTGTAAGAACGTGCGCCATGTGTGTTGACAATAAGAGTCATCATTCGTCATACACAGGCGGTGGGGGGGGGGGGGGGTTGATAGCGTCGTGAATCTTAATTAACATAGTTTTAATCAAGACCTTCTTCGACCCTTCAAACACATAAAATATTCATGTAGACCTCAACATTGTTCCAACCAGCAAAAGTACCGACTTTGTACGGTAGACCCCCCCCCCTCAAGTATTTCCCGGGAAAATGGTTTTAGAGGGGGGGCCCCCCGGAAAAACTGGATCTAGAGAAGGATTTCTACTAAGGAAAGCCAATATTTTCGAGAGATCATACACAGCTTAAAAGCTATAAAGTGTGACTACCCCTCAAGCCAATTTTCTCTTCACCTAAAATTTAGTTTTCGGCTTTTATTTTATATTTTTCATAATTTTTGCCGATTAAGGAAAATAATAGAAGAACTTCAACACCCTTTTTTATCAATGCCGTTCCTTGATAGTACTACTTTAATAATAAGTGAACTTACAAAGGCTGATGATTTTAATGGCATTTTAATGAAAATAGATATCATTAGATCATACATTTTATAATACAAAAGCAAATCTTTGAAAAGAAAATATTAATCTTTTATGGACATGCACTGCCATGTTTATCCTCGCAACAAAAGTCAATACACAACCCCCCATGGCAGTACATTTTGTCATTACAAAAAGTACTGTATAACAATAACATAGGTTTCCATAGTTGAATGTATTTACAATGTAGAATTGTCATATAATTTAATGTGATTATATTTTCTCCTTTTCTTTATAGATTACAAACCTCTCTACGCATAATTACGAGAATTCATGTAAAATTGATTCATTAATTACTGGTTATCAAGTGACATGGATTGATTTTTTACTCAAACTACAAGTATACTTTGGCCCCATGTTTTTTGAGAATTTTTGTTCCATCTTTTAAGTTAGGATGAACTTTCCCTCAAAATGAATAAATTATAGTTAAATAAATTTTAAAAAAAACACCAAGGAAATAAATAAATAAAAATTAACCCCCACCCCACCCCAAAAAAGTCTTTCTTAATATTACATTATAGAAATTGATAATGTGAAATATTGATGATAAGAAGCGATGCGTAATAAACTTGTAATAGGCGTCGGAACCGGAGGGAGGGCTAGAGGGGGCAGCCTCCCGAACTTATTTTTTCAAAGATAGACATAATATAGGCTTTGAAAATTGGGGCATAGTCCCCAAACGTTTTTTGGGGGTGGGGGTTGGTTTAGCACCCCCCCCCCTTCAAATTAGCCCCCCTTTTCAATTTTTCAGTAAATATACTATTATTCTAATCTTAGTTTATTTTTCGAAAGAACGTTCGTCATTGAAAAAAAAGAACAAGTTTTCAGTAAATATATTCTGAAATTAATATATGTATATATAATTTAGTAGACAAATGATATAGAAAGCTGTATATCACAGTACAGAACTATACATGTACATAAATGTGGGGGTAATGTGGGCGTCAATATCCAAAATTACGTTCATTCATGCAGTTGCTACATGTAAGAGATATTTCCATGCAGGTGCTAGATGCTAATTCCATGCAGGTGCTATGTGCTATTCTGAGTGCATATGCTACACAAACTTTTAAAAAATTCCAAAGATAAACAAATAAACCATGTGAATAAGTGCAAGCAAGGATGCATATTTATAAAATATGCCAAAGAAGGTGAAAAAAAAAAAAATAGATACATACTTTTGGAAGAAAGCCCTACATGTAGGTGTGAAATCATGTACCCCATAAAATTAGACAGACCGTCTCTTTCAAGGAAACTGAAATTTTAGCTTAAACTCAAAAAAATTCATGTGACTGAATATTGAGTGTATATATGAAGAAAGCATAAGGAAAAATGACAAATGGTTAACAGAAATTAAGAATGCATTGGATCAACCTTGTTTAATTTTTTTTTCAAAACTCCTATAGATTATGCTATAATCAAGCAAAGATTTTTTTTAATGTGTACAGTCAAAACTCTTTAATAGTATCAAGCAAAAATGTTTCTGGCAGATTGAATTCTAAGAGAAATGTTATCCACCGGTCGTCACATACATGAACAGTATTCCTGGCTCGAAACTAAAACAAACAGAATCTGATGAAAGAGGAGGGAGGAAGAGTAAAGAAGTAGCCAAAGGCGGATCCAGCACATACTGGCGCGCGTCGGGCATCCCCCCCCCCCCCAACTTTGAGTTGTTTTTCTTTTCTTTTTGGCTTTCGTAAATTGTGTTTGCTTAACTTGTATACACTTTTAATTTATCCACACATAACGACCAGGCACATAGTTTCAGGACTAATGATGAGCTAGTATCCCTAACCCAGGAAATACGATTTTAGAGTTTGGACAATTTTTTTCTTTTCTTTATTTTGTCAAAGAAAACCATCCGTGGACTGCGCTCCTCCTCCTTCCTTTCTAAAATTTTGGATCCGCCGCTGTTCACTTCTATCCTAAATTCATCTAAAATTTTGAGTAAATACATAACAGCGCTGTCATGTAATTTGAGTGATTCATACAGCTTTCCATCATCGCTAAAATTAAACAGTTCTGTATTGTTAATATTTTGTAGTTATTGTACAGTTTCTGCTCATTTGCAAAATGAAACGACCACGAAGTAATGTGACTATTTCCCTGGAAATCGTTATGAATGGACTAATCCCCGTGCGTTAGTCAAATGAGCTAATCCCTCCTTCGAAAGCTAATTCCCGGTTATCCGAAATGATTTTACTTTTACATTGGTATGATATGTGAATAGACTTATCTCCGTGTGTTAGTTCAGTGAGCTAATCCCTGCTTTGAAATCACGCCATCCGAATCCTCTAAATTTTACGTTTGTATCGGTATAATAAAACAGTTAAAAGTATATCATTGAGGGAGTTAGCAAGATCCAGTTCCCCTCGACAAGGACTATTTCCCTCGGCTTCGCCTCGGGAAATAGTCCTGGCCTTGGGGAACTGGAATCTTGCTAACTCCCTCAATGATGTACTTTAACAGGAATTTAACAACCGTGACAGCATACTAATACTTATAGATTCAGTACTCACTAGGAAAAAGTGATTGGTGCATGCGGTGCATGTTACTTTGGTTAGCAAAAATTACAAGATGTTGCGCTTAACAACCCAAATATTAATATAAATCAAACTATTCTTAAATACATTGATTTGATATAAACTGGGATAAGGACTGAGATATGAGCGCACCAATTTGAAAAATCTCCAAATTTAGTATTTAGAATTTCCTTATTTACTACGAAATATTAATTGCCGGCAGAACTTTAACACTTTTATTAATGTTCTGAACTAGATGTTTTTTTTTTCCAATATCAAGCGGTGCATGCAGTGCACATGTAATAAAAAAGGAAACATCATACAAGACTTTGTAAGGGACTAGAGGATATTATACATGCATCTAAAAAGAATTGGGCATAAATCAAATGAATGATACAAAATTAACTAGAAAGGGGTTACACTGACAGACCCCTTTCTTTCTTGTAAATGCATGTACATTTTATGAATTCCGAAAGATCTGCGTTTCCTCTCCTTAAGGGGTTGGGGGGAAGGTTATTTGACTCTATAAAGTTTAAGACTGAAAATCCCAGGGGTAGGTGTAGTACGAAAGCCATGAAGGGACATGAGGATTTTCAAAAAAGTGTAAAAGTAAACCGAGATCTCGATTTATATAATCCGTTCTCTCGGATTGACAATCTGTGATAACGAATTACTAATTCGTTCTCACAGATTATCAATTCGTTCCCTCAAATTACACAATCCGTTCTCTCGGATTGTAATTCGTTCTCTCGGTTTAAACAATTCGTTCCCACGGTTTAATTGTTCGTTCTCTCAGATTATCAATTCGTTCCCTCAAATTACTCAATCCGTTATCTCGGATTGTAATTCGTTCTCTCGGTTTAAACAATTCGTTCCCACGGTTTAATTGTTCGTTCTCTCAGATTATCAATTCGTTCCCTCAAATTACTCAATCCGTTATCTCGGATTGTAATTCGTTCTCTCGGTTTAAACAATTCGTTCCCACGGTTTAATTATTCGTTCTCTCAGATTATCAATTCGTTCCCTCAAATTACTCAATCCGTTATCTCGGATTGTAATTCGTTCTCTCGGTTTAAACAATTCGTTCCCACGGTTTAATTATTCGTTCTCTCAGATTATCAATTCGTTCCCTCAAATTACACAATTCGTTATCTCGGATTGTAATTCATTCTCTCGAGTTAAAAAATTCATTTTCTTGGAATGTTTGTCGTTATCGGGAGGAATATGATTTTTTTTACAGGTTATCCATTTTGATTTCATGCACCATTTGCTGGTCTACCAGCTGGCAGCTGAGTGCACTTATTTATCTGTCCATCTCAGATATAGCAATATTTGTTTAATGAATAGAATATAGAATAGTACACACTCTACATTTCATTACATATCACGGTCCTTACTGAGAAAATTACACGAACATTTTTCCAATCCATTTACTAGTACTAATATTTGTACAAGTAAATTCTTAGATATTTGGTTATTTATAGAATCATGGAAAACACTGATAAAAGTAAACATGGGTCCTCTGTAATTATTTTTATTAAATAAATTTACATTTACTTAATTTAAAAATACTACGGAACGGCCTGTTGCATAAACAAAATAGAACGCATGATTGAGATAAGGGAATGGATTCTTCAAGTCGTAAAACATGTAATTGATGGATTGTCTAAATCAAGAGGCCGAAGTGATAATCAGTGGGAACGGATTATGTAATTCGAGATCTCGAATTATAAACCGAGGGAACAAATTGGTAATCAGTGGGAACGGATTATGTAATTCGAGATCTCGAATTATAAACCGAGGGAACGAAATAGTAATCTGTGAGAACGGATTGTGTAATTCGAGATCTCAAATTCATTTTTGCTTTTTTGAGAAATCGACGTGTCCCTTCATGGCTTTCGTAGTGTACGGATTCCCTCATCAGCTCTAAATCCTAACTGACTATTGATCAACTAACTGATAACTAATAACAATGTAATTCTGAAACCAAAAGTAGATATAGTTGAACAGGAAGAAAAGAATTAATTTATAATTAGGTACGTGAAGATGAGTCAAAAATGAGATACTTAGCCCCCTCCATTTCCCGGATTTTATACAGGTATAAACTTTCATGTAATTTAATTTAGTCATTGAATATTTTTCAAGAATTAGATGAATTGTATGCTGTTAAGGGGTTGAGATGATGAAAACCTCAGTGCATGTATGACGTAATGAACATTCGAAGTTTGCAACCCACATAATTATATTGAGTGCAAAAATTAAAATTTTACATGCATTTAAGCAGATTCTCTTTCGCATCCCCCAAAATCATGTAACAACCACTATTATAATGACGTATATTATTATCACATTTTATTCCATGCCTTTATATAATAAATACAGCATAGTTAATAAATCAAAACTGCACTATGTGAATACTTGGTTTATATAGTTGCAGGCTCACATCCCTAATCTCCTCCCTTCCTCCAAACATTTTGAATCTGCCGTAAAGCAGAGAGAGATCTAGAAGGAGAGAGATGTTGGTCAATTGGTGACAAATGATGGAGAAAAAAAACCCTCCCACCTTCTCTATTCTTCGAAGATATAAATTGAATTATTTTGTTAATTCAATGTTAATTAACGAAATGCCTAGCAAAATAGGTGTCTCATTCCTCCTAGTTAGTCTTTTAGAGTAGGCTTTTCCTCTCAAATCCCCCTCACCGCGGAAAACTGGCTCTAAAGTAGGATTCTCCCAAGAAAAAAATGACTATAGAGTTGTAGGATTTTCTCCACTGAAATAACTAGAATGGTATAGGAATTCCTACACTGGATTCAGTTTGCCACTCCTTCAACCTATTAAAATATTCATCTAACCAAAAGCGCATTATTGGCTAATTGAAATTTTAAAAATGCCACCTACAAATAATTTCGCTTTAAAAGTTCAATATTTTTTTCTATTTTGTTTTTGATCAATCAGAGAGTTTAATTATTTTAGTCACTATATCTTCGAAGTTCTAATAGCTATCAAATGAATTTATCACACTTCATTTATGAAATCAATGTTATTGTAACATGATATCGACATATATACAATAATGTTGATAACAATAATTGATTTATTGTCTTTCCTAGAGTTTTTTTTTTTTATTTAAATAAGTAAATGGGTTCCTATTACATGTAACTGAATGCCTGTAGGAACCTATCTATATTTGCAATTAAGAATAGAATTTTAAAATAGATATTTCCGATATAAATATATATATATATATATATATATATATATATATATATATATATATATATATATATATATATATATATATATATATTCCTTGCATTTGGCGTCATAAATTTCTCTCTCTCTCTCTCTCTCTCTTTGTCAAAGAATGGTATGTTTTTCTAGAGTTGCAGGCATGCTTTTGAAGCTTTCCTGGGACGAGCTTACGGCATATCATAGGGAGGAGAGAGATGGGGGGGGGGCAACGAAGCTATCCTATCTTAGGAGACTTCCTTATCTTTGCCCTAACTTCAAGACGACGATGTGCTTATCCTAAGACATATCTAAATGATATCAGAAGCACTGGTGCCAGGAAAACAACTAGAATATATTGAATTTACAGAGCTTATATAATTTAATCCAATAGTTTTTGTAAAAATATTAATTTCTTTTATGAATTAAATCAATTAAGTAGACACTGTGCCGTGTCACTGTATATGTATGCATTTAACCGTACAAATGGAAAAGAGAAAGTGATAAATGAAAATACATTTATTAATTGATGAATGAAACATGTAGCAGGTTAAAACGTTCATAAGCGTGACTACGGCGCGGATGCAGACGGGCACTACCTCCAACCTTTCTACAGAGAGGAGGGGGGGGGGGGGTCTGTTACATCTGGGGACGAACAACCACAAGAAGTGGCATTTTGAAAATAAATCTTATTACTAATCTCAATTGTTCCTTATATGTGAATTATAAATATATCACAATGTTATAATGTTAATTTTTATTGTTACTCAAAAAGGGAATGCTTCAATTTTTTTTTTCAAATTGACTTATCCATTAATATAAATATGTTTTAAAAAATTGCATATAGATTTTCTTTTCTGTTTTTTTAATTTTATTTCTCTATTATATCTATTACAGCTCAATACATGAAAACAGGATAAGATTGGACAAACCTGATAACAAATTTGAAATGAAAATCGAGGAATAGCGATTATTTATAAAATTTATGAAACATTTTATTATTACCAATACATATCAAGCGCGGATACAGGCATTTTCCGGAGGGGGAAGGAGGGTACAGAGCGGCGCACTCAAAAAAAAGAAGACTCAGACATTATTGTCAAGCAAGGATAAAAAACCATAAACTTATCCATATCTTATATAGCTATTTCGTTTTGGAGGGGGAGGGGGTGTTAAATCGCTTTGCCTTTATAGAAATACAGAAGATGTATTAATGTATGTGACTTTCTATGCCATTGTAACAGGGGTCCGTGTTTTCTAGAGGGATTGGGTTTACTATTAATATCATTTCAACAACTCTAAAAATCCCAAGGGGACCGGATCCCATGACCACGCCCCCCCTCCCCAATTACGACATCTTAACTAAAGATATTCCTAAGATGCTTTTGTTTTACATCCAAAGACGTATCTTAAGATAGTCCTAAGATATGTACAAAGTATGCTACTGGTTCTGAGTTGGTTGGGGAAAAGCCGCATATGATTTGGTGATAGAAAGCGAATTCGTGTCGGACTTCTGAGAAAAATTGATTGACATTCTAGCTTGAAGTTAATTTTCAATCCAAATTTGCTTTTCTCATACGCTTGATGCAGAAGACAAGTAATAATTTCAATTTCCGAATAGTTTGAATTTAATTCAGATTAGAAACTTCTATCCAATCTATTCTTTTAAAGAAATCATCAATACCTTTTAGGGCACGACAATTTTCATTCTATTGGGGGGGGGGGGGTAATTAAAAGGGGGACGCTGACAGATTTTGGAAATAAAGAATCTGTTCTTGAAAATACATGTATAAAAAATCTCTCCTCCAGTGACCGAAATCAGTGGTATTAAGCCGATATCAGTGCCAGTAGGTACGCATACATGTATCCTCAGATGTCGAAAAGCTCCACAGCTTCGAGAGTTTACATCTATAGATATACTTATATATCCCTTCAATCTGTTGGTGAATTAAAATGATTTGAAGATATATACATATAGTCTTTAAACCTATAAAGCAGAGAGAAATTTGCAACATATACCTTTATACAATACATTAAATCAAGCGCTCAAAATCTGAATAATCACCAAAGAAAACCCAACATTTCAAGAAAAAGAATATGGGTCACAATGTAATTAAATATTGGGACTTTATCAAAGATTTAAGCATACACTTCGATATTGTGGTAGGTGAAATAATGTACGGTCGAATCTCCAAATATGTTACGGCTCCTCGAATATATCTGTTTTTGCATCTCTTCGTAGCATACAAAAATGTATATAATTATTATTTTTGCCTCATTTCTAAACTGTTTTTACAATGTATGGATTATTTCCGTACTGTATAAGGTGGAGACCGGTCCTTAGGATAAGACCGTATAAACCGAAGTCCCTTGTCGCAGTAGATGCTGGCACGAAAAAGATCTCTCTCTGCTCAAAAGCCGCAAGTGTCGAGTACAGGTCTAAATTTGCAGCCCCCCACCAGCAAGTGTTGGCGTCTCAATATGATTGAAACATTCTCGAAGGGACGTTAAACAACTAAGCAAACAAACAAACAAACATTTTTATACATTGTATTTACCGGTACATGTAAAAGTATATGTATTCTTTCTCTACATAAGATTTGGATTTGGATTCATCTGTCTTTTGCAGATACACCTGTATGCATGGTATTATTTAATCTGAGACCCCCCCCCCCCAACAAACACACGCTTTCCACACTTTTCTGTGGTAGCGTTGAACCGCTTGCACCGTATTGTACAGAATATATTTCGTGCAGAAAAGAAAATGAGAGTATTACACCACCCCCTCCCCCTCCTTTCTCAGTTTTAAGAATTTAAGTTTTGTAAAATAGTCAACAGCCTATTTCCCTTTATTGCTTGTAAACATTTTGCTTTTTTAACATTTGAAAAAAATCCTGAAATCCTGACCAATCCCGATCAAAATTACCACAAAATAAATAAGATGAAATTATTGCCTTCTTTAAGTATTTACCACTAAGAAATTTTTTTTATTTATCAAGTTCAATTACTTTTTAACGCGTATTACACCTTAACAAACTTGTATTTCTTCTGAAAATATTATCAATTGTTATAAAATTCTGGTTGGGATCAGTTTAATTTCGATCGGGATCGGCTAAAATTTGTAAAAAATATTTTCTCTAAAATTTCGCAATTTCGTTTCAATTTCTTTTTCAAATATGATTGTCTAACATATCCTTTGTAGCGGTGACTTGTTTTTTGAATATATTATCCATGTGTTTTGAAAATATTCACAAATAATGTACTTTTTCGAAAAAAATTTTTTAGTAAAAAAATTAAAATGTCTATCTGGCTTTTCTTCACATATTTTATGAGATATTTATATTATGCATTCATTAACAATAAGTTACAGTATTTCTCTGTTGAAAATGTAATAAGGATTTCAGCAATGAAATGGGATGCTAATACAAATCCTTATTACATTAACAACAGATTTTTAACTATAAAGCATCTTATTTGCAAATAAAACTTTTTTTTCCATTTTCTATGAAAAATTGGAGAAAATTCTTATAAAATAATTAAGAGCTAGGCCTTTCAATGCTGAAACCATGACTTAAGGAAGCTCTAAACACTGCACACTAAAGAGTTCTATTTGTAGGGTAGTTTTATTGGGTGATTTGCCCTTAGAAGAAAAATAGTATAAATGGGAATCTACAGTTAATGACATAATTTCTTATGAATTAAAGTATTCTTAATGTTATGTTAGACCAAGATTAAGTAATTGAATACATTATTTCCATTAATTTTCCTGATGCAAGTAAAAAACAGTGATTTCTGTTCACAAATAGTTCATTGTCTTTGAACATTTTTTCTGCAGAAATAAGGCAGGTACCCTATGTTGAAAATGAACTTGATACACTGAATATGTGCACCTTTATATGATATATTTTTCTCAAAGCCCAAAAAGCATTTTTCATTAGTGTTTAGAGCTTCCTTAACATGGATGTCTTAAGACCAATGGAATTAAATTTTGGTGTGGCATTCCTCCTTAAGGAAGTAATTATGGGTCCAGTTCCTAATGAATAGAAAGCCTCATTTGCGGTTTGTATAAACAAGAGCATAAATTATTGATATAAAATTTTATTCAGAAGATGAACGATAAGTGAACGCTGAACGCAAGGTGAACGCAAAGTGAACGAACGAAGAGCGAACGGTGAACGCTATGTGAACGGTGAACGCGAGCGCACGGTGAACGCTGAACGCAAAACTGTGAACGGAGAGCGAACGGTGAACGCACGGTGAACGAACGGTGAAAGCACGCTGAACGAACGGTGAACGAACGGAAAAATGGGAAAGTAGAACGTTTCAGGGACTGTATATTATTATCTGTTTGCAGTGTCATAAAGGTCCGATATGCTGGGCTTTTGTATGAATTTATTTTAACATGTTTAGAGCATTTCACTATGATAAATCAATTCCTTGCTAGCCTGCATATAGAGAATGCCTTTATCAGATTCAAATACAAAATGATTTTTTAAAAAAGAGGAAAATGGATGTAATTAAATTTCATCCCATTTTAGTGTTGAGGATTGATTTTATCCTAAAAATAACAAATGTTCGCTGTGATGAGCAAACGTAGTATATTGCGCACCTTCCCTTCGTTGCAAATTACGTGCATACATGTACATACAACCTTTCAATTTTTCGGCCTAGCAATTTACGGTAACTTTCTTTTTGCATGCCATATCTTTAATTTAACACTGACTCATTTCGATGGACCTTTAGCAGTTTAGTATCATTTACAATATAAATTATTCCTTGCATTTTGCATCGCATTTATTATGTTTTATTAGTTAGTTCTTATACACAAATAATCAGCGCAGAATTCAAACTTATAAAACTCTTGGTTCATACATTCACAAGGTTTATAAATTACGGACAATAACACGTACTATCTACGCTTCGTACGGACTAGATTCTATTGCTAAAGTAATTTTCAGAGAAATAAACGGGAAGCAATGCAACGTCGTCTTTGTGACGTAACTGACGTCATAATCAAATGTGCTCAAAACAACAGCTCGAATTGTCGAAATTGTGTACCGAAATTGATGACAAAAGCAAATCCGCGACCTACCTTAATGTTAGAACTTAAAAATGATGCAAAATTTTAGAAATAAAGGTCCAGACCAAAAGCTGCTCAAAATCTCAGGATCGAACCTCCTTAAGGAGGGATTCTTCTCATAAGAACACTTATTTCTTATATTTAAAAATCAATGAAATTTTCACAGAATCAAGAAGACAATATCACTAAGTGATGGTATCAGCTAGATTAAATTTGACTGTTTTATATTAGAGGCAAGGTCATGTCAAGGTCAGTACCTTTTCCGTGGACATTAAGAATAAAAAATTACTGTTCCCAATCATACGATGCCTACTTCTATTTCAATGAATTAAATGTTTTTCTTTTTGCATAAAGAGATATTACCATATAGGATCTATAAGATGATATTACCAAATTGACATAAATAATTCAACAAAAATGGATATTGGCTAATCCGAATTTTCTCTATTTTTCTTAAAATTTTAAGATATTTTAGTTGTTTTTATATGCTTCCTATATTTAATTTTTTCTTATTTTCACATATGGTAAAGTTGTCACATAAAGATACAATATGATTTAAAAACAAACGTTTTGATCGTTTACTAAGAGAGAAAAACACTTTTTACGGATTTTTGGCTCAAATCTGAACTTAGATTGGAAGCTTTTAAAAGCTAACATAATTGTAGTTTGTTTGGAAAATCATATTTATTTGATGTATTTGAAAACTTTAGTTCCTTATTATTAATTTAACTTACATTTAACAATTTTCTCCAAGTTTTTGATTGTGTAAAAATTATAACTAAATTCATTGTTCTATAATTATTTTGAGAGGCAGAAAAGAAGATATTTTCATACGCCGCCATTCCGCCAAAAATATAGCCCCTGCTAGATTTCAAACTCAGTTTACCATTTCTATTTAAAGTTGTACAATTGTGATGAGAAAAGAAAAATATCATCTTTTAAATCCCTTACATCTAAATATATAAAACATATAAGCAAATATACTTTGAATATTTCATCTAGTCAGAAACCAGACAAGAATCCCTCCTTAAATAAACACGACTGATGAATGCCGGTAACACGGTTGAAATATTTCAAAAAGTGTTTTAAAGTGTTTTTATTACACACACACACACACCCTCACATGCATCACCGACCATACGAGGACTATGACACCCCACATTCCTCCGAGGACTATACTTTCTAATTGAGATATTTTTTCAAGAATTGGTATATTTATAAGGTTTGGCACTAGATACACGATGGGGGGTTGCATTATGTTGTATTTTGAAAATTAAAGCATGATTTTTTCACTATGCTTTAGAGGACGTTGTGTTAACGTGAGAGGACGTTGTGTTAACGTGAGAGGACGGTGTGTTAACCTTGCGAGGACGGTGTGTTAGCCGTGAGAGGACGGTGTGTTAACCTTGCGAGGACGGTGTGTTAGCCGTGAGAGGACGGTGCGTTAACCTTGCACGGACGGTGTGTTAAGCTTGAGAGGACGGTGTGTTAACCGTGAGAGGACGGTGTGTTAAGCTTGAGAGGACGCTGTGTTAACCTTGCGAGGACGATGTGTTATCCGATAGAGGACGTTTTGCTGATGCCCCACAAAAGAGATGTAAACAAAGTTAGGAAATACATTTTCTGTTTTCAATCATTCTTACGGTGCGCTGTAAGAACGTGCGCCATGTGTGTTGACAATAAGGGTCATCATTTGTCATACACAGGCGGGGGGGGGGGGGGTTGATAGCGTCGTGAATCTTAATTAACATAGTTTTAATCAAGACCTTCTTCGACCCTTCAAACACATAAAATATTCATGTAGACCTCAACATTGTTCCAACCAGCAAAAGTACCGACTTTGTACGGTAGACCCCCCCCCCCTCAAGTATTTCCCGGGAAAATGGTTTTAGAGGGGGAGTCCCCCGGAAAAACTGGATCTAGAGAAGGATTTCTACTAAGGAAAGCCAATATTTTCGAGAGATCATACACAGCTTAAAAGCTATAAAGTGTGACTACCCCTCAAGCCAATTTTCTCTCCACCTAAAATTTAGTTTTCGGCTTTTATTTTATATTTTTCATAATTTTTGCCGATTAAGGAAAATAATAGAAGAACTTCAACACCCTCTTTTATCAATGCCGTTCCTTGATAGTACTACTTTAATAATAAGTGAACTTACAAAGGCTGATGATTTTAATGGCATTTGACCCAACAAAAAGCATTATAGAACAGATATAAAGAGCTAGGTTTCCATAGTGTTCTTTTTCTTCCTTTATTTACATTCATGAAAATAGATATCATTAGATCATACATTTTATAATACAAAAGCAAATCTTTGAAAAGAAAATATAAATCTTTTATGGATATGCACTGCCATGTTTATCCTCGCAACAAAAGTCAATACACAACCCCCAATGGCAGTACATTTTGTCATTACAAAAAGTACTGTATAACAATAACATAGGTTTCCATAGTTGAATGTATTTACAATGTAGAATTGTCATATAATTTAATGTGATTATATTTTCTCCTTTTCTATATAGATTACAAACCTCTCTACGCATAATTACGAGAAATCATGTAAAATTGATTCATTAATTACTGGTTATCAAGTGACATGGATTGATTTTTTACTCAAACTACAAGTATACTTTGGCCCCATGTTTTTTGAGAATTTTTGTTCCATCTTTTAAGTTAGGATGAACTTTCCCTCAAAATGAATAAATTATAGTTAAATAAATTTAAAAAAAACACCAAGGAAAGAAATAAATAAAATTAACCCCCACCCCACCCCAAAAAAGTCTTTCTTAATATTACATTATAGAAATTGATAATGTGAAATATTGATGATAAGAAGCGATGCGTAATAAACTTGTAATAGGCGTCGGAACCGGAGGGAGGGCTAGAGGGGGCAGCCTCCCGAACTTATTTTTTCAAAGATAGACATAATATAGGCTTTGAAAATTGGGGCATAGTCCCCAAACGTTTTTTGGGGGTGGGGGTTGGTTTAGCCCCCCCCCCCTTCAAATTAGACCCCCTTTTCAATTTTTCAGTAAATATACTATTATTCTAATCTTAGTTTATTTTTCAAAAGAACGTTCTTCATTGAAAAAAAAGAACAAGTTTTCAGTAAATATATTCTGAAATTAATATATGTATATATAATTTAGTAGACAAATGATATAGAAAGCTGTATATCACAGTACAGAACTATACATGTACATAAATGTGGGGAATGTGGGCGTCAATATCCAAAATTACGTTCATTCATGCAGTTGCTACATGTAAGAGATATTTCCATGCAGGTGCTAGATGCTAATTCCATGCAGGTGCTATGTGCTATTCTGAGTGCATATGCTACACTAACTTTTAAAAAATTCCAAAGATAAACAAATAAACCATGTGAATAAGTGCAAGCAAGGATGCATATTTATAAAATATGCCAAAGAAGGTGAAAAAAAAAATAGATACATACTTTTGGAAGAAAGCCCTACATGTAGGTGTGAAATCATGTACCCCATAAAATTAAACAGACCGCCTCTTTCAAGGAAACTGAAATTTTAGCTTAAACTCAAAAAAACTCATGTGACTGAATATTGAGTGTATATATGAAGAAAGAATAAGGAAAAATGACAAATGGTTAACAGAAATTAAGAATGCATTGGATCAACCTTGTTTAATTTTTTTTCAAAACTCCTATAGATTATGCTATAATCAAGCAAAGATTTTTTTTAATGTGTACAGTCAAAACTCTTTAATAGTATCAAGCAAAAATGTTTCTGGCAGATTGAATTCTAAGAGAAATGTTATCCACCGGTCGTCACATACATGAACAGTATTCCTGGCTCGAAACTAAAACAAACAGAATCTGATGAAAGAGGAGGGAGGAAGAGTAAAGAAGTAGCCAAAGGCGGATCCAGCACATACTGGCGCGCGTCGGGCATCCCCCCCCCCCCAACTTTGAGTTGTTTTTTTTTCTTTTTGGCTTTCGTAAATTGTGTTTGCTTAACTTGTATAGACTTTTAATTTATCCACACGTAACGACCAGGCACATAGTTTCAGGACTAATGATGAGCTAGTATCCCTAACCCAGGAAATACGATTTTAGAGTTTGGACAATTTTTTTTCTTTTCTTTATTTTGTCAAAGAAAACCATCCGTGGACTGCGTTCCTCCTCCTTC
Organism: Saccostrea echinata; assembly: GCF_033153115.1. Classification (NCBI taxonomy): domain Eukaryota; kingdom Metazoa; phylum Mollusca; class Bivalvia; order Ostreida; family Ostreidae; genus Saccostrea; species Saccostrea echinata. The sequence goes on from NW_026889778.1 coordinate 25,979,315, forward strand.
CTTTCTAAAATTTTGGATCCGCCGCTGTTCACTTCTATCCTAAATTCATCTAAAATTTTGAGTAAATACATAACAGCGCTGTCATGTAATTTGAGTGATTCATACAGCTTTCCATCATCGCTAAAATTAAACAGTTCTGTATTGTTAATATTTTGTAGTTATTGTACAGTTTCTGCTCATTTACAAAATGAAACGACCACGAAGTAATGTGACTATTTCCCTGGAAATCGTTATGAATGGACTAATCCCCGTGCGTTAGTCAAATGAGCTAATCCCTCCTTCGAAAGCTAATTCCCGGTTATCCGAAATGATTTTACTTTTACATTGGTATGATATGTGAATGGACTTATCTCCGTGTGTTAGTTCAGTGAGCTAATCCCTGCTTTGAAATCACGCCATCCGAATCCTCTAAATTTTACGTTTGTATCGGTATAATAAAACAGTTAAAAGTATATCATTGAGGGAGTTAGCTAGATCCAGTTCCCCTCGACAAGGACTATTTCCCTCGGCTTCGCCTCGGGAAATAGTCCTGGCCTTGGGGAACTGGAATCTTGCTAACTCCCTCAATGATGTACTTTAACAGGAATTTAACAACCGTGACAGCATACTAATACTTATAGATTCAGTACTCACTAGGAAAAAGTGATTGGTGCATGCGGTGCATGTTACTTTGCATTGGTTAGCAAAAATTACAAGATGTTGCGCTTAACAACCCAAATATTAATATAAATCAAACTATTCTTAAATACATTGATTTGATATAAACTGGGATAAGGACTGAGATATGAGCGCACCAATTTGAAAAATCTCCAAATTTAGTATTTAGAATTTCCTTATTTACTACGAAATATTAATTGCCGGCAGAACTTTAACACTTTTATTAATGTTCTGAACTAGATGGGTTTTTTTCCCAATATCAAGCGGTGCATGCAGTGCACATGTAATAAAAAAGGAAACATCATACAAGACTTTGTAAGGGACTAGAGGATATTATACATGCATCTAAAAAGAATTGGGCATAAATCAAATGAATGATACAAAATTAACTAGAAAGGGGTTACACTGACAGACCCCTTTCCTTCTTGTAAATGCATGTACATTTTATGAATTCCGAAAGATCTGCGTTTCCTCTCCTTAAGGGGTTGGGGGGAAGGTTATTTGACTCTATAAAGTTTAAGACTGAAAATCCCAGGGGTAGGTGTAGTACGAAAGCCATGTACGGATTCCCTCATCAGCTCTAAATCCTAACTGACTATTGATCAACTAACTGATAACTAATTACAATGTAATTCTGAAACCAAAAGTAGATATAGTTGAACAGGAAGAAAAGAATTAATTTAGGTACGTGAAGATGAGTCAAAAATGAAATACTTAGCCCCCTCCATTTCCCTGATTTTATACAGGTATAAACTTTCATGTAATTTAATTTAGTCATTGAATATTTTTCAAGAATTAGATGAATTGTATGCTGTTAAGGGGTTGAGATGATGAAAACCTCAGTGCATGTATGACGTAATGAACATTCGAAATTTGCAACCCACATAATTATATTGAGTGCAAAAATTAAAATTTTACATGCATTTAAGCAGATTCTCTTTCGCATCCCCCAAAATCATGTAACAACCACTATTATAATGACGTATATTATTATCACATTTTATTTCATGCCTTTATATAATAAATACAGCATAGTTAATAAATCAAAACTGCACTATGTGAATACTTGGCTTATATAGTTGCAGACTCACATCCCTAATCTCCTCCCTTCCTCCAAACATTTTGAATCTGCCGTAAAGCAGAGAGAGATCTAGAAGGAGAGAGATGTTGGTCAATTGGTGACAAATGATGGAGAAAAAAAAAACCCTCCCACCTTCTCTATTCTTTGAAGATATAAATTGAATTATTATGTTAATTCAATGTTAATTAACGAAATGCCTAGCAAAATAGATGTCTCATTCCTCCTAGTTAGTCTTTTAGAGTAGGCTTTTCCTCTCAAATCCCCCTCACCGCGGAAAACTGGCTCTAAAGTAGGATTCTCCCAAGAAAAAAATGACTATAGAGTTGTAGGATTTTCTCCACTGAAATAACTAGAATGGTATAGGAATTCCTACACTGGATTCAGTTTGCCACTCCTTCAACCTATTAAAATATTCATCTAACCAAAAGCGCATTATTGGCTAATTGAAATTTTAAAAATGCCACCTACAAATAATTTCGCTTTAAAAGTTCAATATTTTTTTCTATTTTGTTTTTGATCAATCAGAGAGTTGAATTATTTTAGTCACTATATCTTCGAAGTTCTAATAGCTATCAAATGAATTTATCACACTTCATTTATGAAATCAATGTTATTGTAACATGATATCGACATATATACAATAATGTTGATAACAATAATTGATTTATTGTCTTTCCTAGAGTTTTTTTTTTTATTTAAATAAGTAAATGGGTTCCTATTACATGTAACTGAATGCCTGTAGGAACCTATCTATATTTGCAATTAAGAATAGAATTTTAAAATAGATATTTCCGATATATATATATATATATATATATATATATATATATATATATATATATATATATATATATATATATATATATATATATATATTCCTTGCACTTGGCGTCATAAATTTCTCTCTCTCTCTCTCTCTATCTCTCTTTGTCAAAGAATGGTATGTTTTTCTAGAGTTGCAGGCATGCTTTTGAAGCTTTCCTGGGACGAGCTTACGGCATATCATAGGGAGGAGAGAGATGGGGGGGGGGGGGCAACGAAGCTATCCTATCTTAGGAGACTTCCTTATCTTTGCCTTAACTTCAAGACGACGATGTGCTTATCCTAAGACATATCTAAATGATATCAGAAGCGCTGGTGCCAGGAAAACACCTAGAATATATTGAATTTACAGAGCTTATATAATTTAATCCAATAGTTTTTGTAAAAATATTAATTTCTTTTATGAATTAAATCAATTAAGTAGACACTGTGCCGTGTCACTGTATATGTATGCATTTAACCGTACAAATGGAAAAGAGAAAGTGATAAATGAAAATACATTTATTAATTGATGAATGAAACATGTAGCAGGTTAAAACGTTCATAAGCGTGACTACGGCGCGGATGCAGACGGGCACTACCTCCAACCTTTCTACAGAGAGGAGGGGGGGGGGGTCTGTTACATCTGGGGACGAACAACCACAAGAAGTGGCATTTTGAAAATAAATCTTATTACTAATCTCAATTGTTCCTTATATGTGAATTATAAATATATCACAATATTATAGTGTTAATTTTTATTGTTATTCAAAAAGGGAATGCTTCAATTTTTTTTTCAAATTGACTTATCCATTAATATAAATATGTTTTAAAAAATTGCATATAGATTTTCTTTTCTGTTTTTTTAATTTTATTTCTCTATTATATCTATTACAGCTCAATACATGAAAACGGGATAAGAATGGACAAACCTGATAAAAAATTTGAAATGAAAATCGAGGAATAGCGATTATTTATAAAATTTCTGAAACATTTTATTATTACCAATACATATCAAGCGCGGATACAGGCATTTTCCGGAGGGGGAAGGAGGGTACAGAGCCGCGCACTCAAAAAAAAAAAAAGAAGACTCAGACATTATTGTCAAGCAAGGATAAAAAACCATAAACTTATCCATACCTTATATAGCTATTTCGTTTTGGAGGGGGAGGGGGTGTTAAATCGCTTTGCCTTTATAGAAATACAGAAGATGTATTAATGTATGTGACTTTCTATGCCATTGTAACAGGGGTCCGTGTTTTCTAGAGGGATTGGGTTTACTATTAATATCATTTCAACAACTCTAAAAATCCCAAGGGGACCGGATCCCATGACCACGCCCCCCCCCCCCCCCCTCCCCAATTACGACATCTTAACTAAAGATATTCCTAAGATGCTTTTGTTTTACATCCAAAGACGTATCTTAAGATAGTCCTAAGATATGTACAAAGTATGCTGCTGGTTCTGAGTTGGTTGGGGAAAAGCCGCATATGATTTGGTGATAGAAAGCGAATTCGTGTCGGACGTCTGAGAAAAATTGATTGAAATTCTAGCTTGAAGTTAATTTTCAATCCCAATTTGCTTTTCTCATACGCTTGATGCAGAAGACAAATAATAATTTCAATTTCCGAATAGTTTGAATTTAATTCAGATTAGAAACTTCTATCCAATCTATTCTTTTAAAGAAATCATCAATATCTTTTAGGGCACGACAATTTTCATTCTATTGGGGGGGGGGGGGTAATTAAAAGGGGGACGCTGGCAGATTTTGGAAATAAAGAATCTGTTCTTGAAAATACAGGTATAAAAAATCTCTCCTCCAGTGACCGAAATCAGTGGTATTAAGCCGATATCAGTGCCAGTAGGTACGCATACATGTATCCTCAGATGTCGAAAAGCTCCACAGCTTCGAGAGTTTACATCTATAGATATAGATATACTTATATATCCCTTCAGTCTGTTGGTGAATTAAAATGATTTGAAGATATATACATATAGTCTTTAAACCTATAAAGCAGAGAGAAATTTGCAACATATACCTTTATACAATACATTAAATCAAGCGCTCAAAATCTAAATAATCACCAAAGAAAACCCAACATTTCAAGAAAAAGAATATGGGTCACAATGTAATTAAATATTGGGACTTTATCAAAGATTTAAGCATACACTTCGATATTGTGGTAGGTGAAATAATGTACGGTCGAATCTCCAAATATGTTACGGCTCCTCGAATATATCTGTATTTGCATCTCTTCGTAGCATACAAAAATGTATATAATTATTATTTTTGCCTAATTTCTAAACTGTTTTTTACAATGTATGGATTATTTCCGTACTGTATAAGGTGGAGACCGGTCCTTAGGATAAGACCGTATAAACCGAAGTCCCTTGTCGCAGTAGATGCTGGCACGAAAAAGATCTCTCTCTGCTCAAAAGCCGCAAGTGTCGAGTACAGGTCTAAAACGGTTTCAATACAAATCTTGCCCTGTGTTTTTCTTAAAAATGAAAGTGATGTAAAAAATCAAAACTCATGCTTTTTGAATTATTGAAATTCCATGCAGAAAGAACCTACAAATCTTTTTTCCCACATGACCTTCCAAATGCTAATTGTGACGTCATAAACTTGTGCATTTTCCCGTATTTTCTTAAAAAGTTGCAGAAGACACCAATTTTCAATGGAATTTTCTTTCAGATAATATTGTCCACAGGCATCGCCCACAAAGATTTTGAGATGTGTGATTTTTCAAAGAATTTTACACAACATATCTAAAAATTAACGTGGGCGACGGCTGTGGACACTATTTTCTTAAGGAAAATAACCCTTGATATGAGTCATTGTGAGGCTTTTTCTGTTTAAAATAGAGAAATGCATCAAATTAATGACGTCATATATCCAGAATGGTACTCCATCATGCTATATTCTTTCCTGATTTATTACAGTCATATACTCAACTAATATTTAAGCCAGTTTCAAAACTTTTTGAAAACATTAAATTTTTAGGGCACAATAAAGCTAAAACCATACCTTCTTCTTTGCAGCCCCCCACCAGCAAGTGTTGGCGTCTCAATATGATTGAAACATTCTCGAAGGGACGTTAAACAACTAAGCAAACAAACATTTTTATACATTGTATTTACCGGTACATGTAAAAGTATATGTATTCTTTCTCTACATAAGATTTGGATTTGGATTCATCTGTCTTTTGCAGATACACCTGTATGCATGGTATTATTTAATCTGAGACCCCCCCCCCCCCCAAACAAACACACACTTTCCACACTTTTCTGTGGTAGCGTTGAACCGCTTGCATCGTATTGTACAGAATATATTTCGTGCAGAAAAGAAAATGAGAGTATTACACCACCCCCTTCCCCCTCCTTTCTCAGTTTTAAGAATTTAAGTTTTGTAAAATAGTCAACAGCCTATTTCCCTTTATTGCTTGTAAACATTTTGCTTTTTTAACATTTGAAAAAAATCCTGAAATCCTGACCAATCCCGATCAAAATTACCACAAAATAAATAAGATGAAACTATTGCCTTCTTTAAGTATTTACCACTAAGAAATTTATTTATTTATCAAGTTCAATTACTTTTTAACGCGTATTACACCTTAACAAACTTGTATTTCTTCTGAAAATATTATCTATTATCAATTATTATAAAATTCTGGTTGGGATCAGTTTAATTTCGATCGGGATCGGCTAAAATTTGTAAAAAATAATTTCTCTAAAATTTCGCAATTTCGTTTCAATTTCTTTTTCAAATATGATTGTCTAACATATCCTTTGTAGCTGTGACTTGTTTTTTGAATATATTATCCATATGTTTTGAAAATATTCACAAATAATGTACTTTTTCGAAAAAAAAATTTTTAGTAAAAAAATTAAAATGTCTATCTGGCTTTTCTTCACATATTTTATGAGATATTTATATTATGCATTCATTAACAACAGATTTTTAACAATAAAGCATCTTATTTGCAAATAAAACATTTTTTTTCCATTTTCTATGAAAAATTGGAGAAAATTCTTATAAAATAATTAAGAGCTAGGCCTTTCAATGCTGAAACCATGACTTAAGGAAGCTCTAAACACTGCACACTAAAGAGTTCTATTTGTAGGGTAGTTTTATTGGGTGATTTGCCCTTAGAAGAAAAATAGTATAAATGGGAATCTACAGTTAATGACATAATTTCTTATGAATTAAAGTATTCTTAATGTTATGTTAGACCAAGATTGAGTAATTGAATACATTATTTCCATTAATTTTCCTGATGCAAGTAAAAAACAGTGATTTCTGTTCACAAATAGTTCATTGTCTTTGAACATTTTTTCTGCAGAAATAAGGCAGGTACCCTATGTTGAAAATGAACTTGATACACTGAATATGTGCACCTTTATATGATATATTTTTCTCAAAGCCCAAAGAGCATTTTTCATTAGTGTTTAGAGCTTCCTTAACATGGATGTCTTAAGACCAATGGAATTAAATTTTGGTGTGGCATTCCTCCTTAAGGAAGTAATTATGGGTCCAGTTCCTAATGAATAGAAAGCCTCATTTGCGGTTTGTATAAACAAGAGCATAAATTATTGATATAAAATTTTATTCAGAAGAGAAATCACAAATAAATACCTCACCTTTAATATCATCAATGTTCATTTTTGCATACTTAAACATACATCAATAACAAGATGTGTTTGTGAAACACTGATGCCCCCGTATGGCAGCTTATGGCGAAGGTTAAAGTTTCTCAAATGCAAGTCAAAATCCAGGCCAAAAGATAAAAAATGTTAAATTTGAAAGCCCTAGCTGCAACTGTTCAAAAGTTATGGCGAAGGTTAAAGTTTTTTAAAAGTCAGTAAAACATTAAGGTCAAGGTCAAAGTTGTTGGTATCCAAAGGAAGGTCTTGTCACAAGGATTACATATGTGAAGTATGAAAGCCCTAGCTGCAACCATTCAAAAGTTATGGCCAAGGTTAAAGTTTTTCAAAAGTAGGTCAAACTCCTATGTCAAGGTCAAAACATCAAAGTGGTTGGTATCCAAAGGAAGGTCTTGTCACAAGGATTACATATGTGAAGTATGAAAGCCCTAGCACCAACCATTCAAAAATTATGGCCAAGGTTAAAGTTTTTCAAATGTAGTTCAAACTCCTATGTCAAGGTCAAAGGGTCAAGGTCAAAGGGTCAAAGTGGTTGGTATTCAAAGGAAGGTGATGTCACAAGGATTACATATGTGAAGTATGAAAGCCCTAGCATTAACCATTCAAAAGTTATGGCCAAGGTTAAAGTTTTTTTGAAAGTAGGTCAAACTCCTAGGTCAAGGTCAAAGTGGTTGGTATCCAAAGGAAGGTATTGTCACAAAGATTACATATGTAAAGTATGAAAGCCCTAGCTCTAACCGTTCAAAAGTTATGGCCAAGGTTAAAGTTTTTCAAAAGTAGGTCAAACTCCAAGGTCAAGGTCAATTGTTGGTATCCAAAGGAAGGCCTTGTCACAAAGAATACACATGTGAAGTTTGAAACCCCAAGCACCAACTGTTCAGAAGTTATGGCCAAGGTTAAAGTCTCATAAAATTTTGCAAAAGTGGGTCAAACTCTAAGGTCAAGGTCAAAAGGTCAAATATGATGGTTCCCAAAGAAAGGTCTTGTCACAAGAAATACACATGTGAAATATGAAAGTAATAGCTCCAACCAATCAAAAGTTATGGGCAAGGTTAAAGTTGACAGACAGACAAACAGACAGACAGGACAAAAACAATATACCCCCGGGATCTTTCGATCCGGGGGCATAAAAAGAATTGTTATTACTTTTAAAATATGTAACTATATAAATCAATACTAAAAAAGTCTAACATTTCCAATGTTTTACTGAGCGTTGATGTTTGACTGCAGAGTGAGATATTGGACACTGGACCGCTTATGTCACAATGTTGGCAGGATCAGCTTAATCTTATTAGGTCTTTCCACCTTTCTGTGGAAAGACCTCTTGAAATGCTTATGTTTATTAGGTCTTTCCACCTTTCTGTGGAAAGACCTCTTGAAATGCTTATGTTTATTATTAGGTCTTTCCACCTTTCTGTGGAAAGACCTCTTGAAATGCTTATGTTTATTATTATTATTATTCTTCTTCTTTTTCTTCCCGGACTTTTGAAACCGCAAGACTTATCAAAAAACTTTATAGTTCATGATACTGGATATCAAAAGTTATTCCGAAAAACGACCCCCCATGTTTGACCTATGACCTCTTACAAAGTTATTGCCCCTTTCGCAAGAATAGCTTGTTATCGCTACTCCTTTGAAACCGTAAACCGTAGAGGTATGGAATCTTCACAAATGTCTTCGACTAATTGAGGGGACTCTTCAATCTTTTCATTGCGAAAGTATTCGTCAACCCCTTTTATGAGTTATTGCCCCTGAAAGTTTTTGTTGTTTACGAATAATTAAAAATTTTCAAAACGATAAGTCGTAGAGACATGGGACCAACTGCATAAGATTCATTGACCTTTGACCTTAAAATATATGCAAAGGTCAAAGGTCAAGGTCATTCCAAATATGAGAAATTAAGCTCTTTTTATATCTCTTTTATCTTTCAACATATACTAAACATCTTTGCATCATTAATATGTCCTCTTAAAACTATTTCAAAGATTTCATACTTGTCCCCTAAGATTTACTCCTTTAAAAGTTATTGCCCCTTTTACTGAAAACCTTGTTATCGCTACTCCTCCAAAACCGTAAACCGTAGAGGCACAAAACCTTCACTAATGTCTTCAGGATCTTTAGATACAACTTCAATCTATTCGGTGCAAAAGTATCCGATGACCCCTTATATGAGTTATCGCCCTTTAACATCTTTGCGCTTACTATTAAACTTTATAACTTTAAAACTAAAAGTCGTAGAAGCATGGGGTCAAGTGCAATGTGACCCTTGACCTTTGACCTTCAATTTGTGGTAAAGGTCAAAGGTCAAGGTCATTTCAAAATTTTGAAAATTTTCATTTTTTCTATCTTTCAAGCCATTTATGGATTCTTTTTGTATAAAAATTAACTTTAGAGAGTAAAATATGAAAAATATATGAAATTTAAAGAAGGTGGAAAGACCTCTAATTGTTCGAGAACAATTAGTCTACTAGTTATTATTATTCTTCTTCTTTTTCTTCCCGGACTTTTGAAACCGCAAGACTTATCAAAAAACTTTATAGTTCATAATACTGGATATCAAAAGTTATTCCGAAAAACGACCCCCCATGTTTGACCTATGACCTCTTACAAAGTTATTGCCCCTTTCGCAAGAATAGCTTGTTATCGCTACTCCTTTGAAACCGTAAACCATAGAGGTACGGAACCTTCACCAATGTCTTCGACTAATTGAGGGGACTCTTCAATCTTTTCATTGCGAAAGTATTCGTCAACCCCTTTTATGAGTTATTGCCCCTGAAAGTTTATGAAACTTACGAATAATTAAAAATTTTCAAAACGTTAAGTCGTAGAGACATGGGACCAACTGCATAAGATTCATTGACCTTTGACCTTAAAATATATGCAAAGGTCAAAGGTCAAGGTCATTCAAAATATGAGAAATTAAGCTCTTTTTATATCTCTTTTGTCTTTCAACATATCCTAAATATCTTTACATCATTAATATGTCCTCTTAAAACTATTTCAAAGATTTCATACTTGTCCCCTAAGATTGACCCCTTTAAAAGTTATTGCCCCTTTTACTGAAAACCTTGTTATCGCTACTCCTCCGAAACCATAAACCGTAGAGACACAAAACCTTCACTAACGTCTTCAGGGTCTTTAGACACAACTTCAATCTATTCAGTGCGAAAGTATCCGATGACCCCTTATATGAGTTATCGCCCTTTAACGTCTTTGTGCTTACTATTTAACCTTATAACTTTAAAACTAAAAGTCATAGAAGCATGGGGTCAAGTGCAATGTGACCCCTGACCTTTGACCTTGAAAATTTTCAAGGTCAAAGGTCAAGGTCATTTCAAAATTTTTAAAATTTTCATATTTTCTATCTTTCAAGCCATTTATGGATTCTTATTGCATAAAAATTAACTTTAGAGAGTTAAATATGAAGAATATATGAAATTTAAAGAAGGTGGAAAGACCTCTAATTGTTCGAGAACAATTAGTCTACTAGTTATTATTATTATTATTATTATTATTATTTTTCTTCCCGGACTTTTGAAACTGCAAGACTTATCGAAAAACTTTATAGGTCATGATACTGGATATCAAAAGTTATTCCGAAAATCGACCCCCCGTGTTTGACCTATGACCTCCTACGAAGTTATTGCCCCTTTCGCAAGAATAGCTTGTTATCGCTACTCCTTCGAAACCATAAACCGTAGAGGAACGGAACCTTCACCAATGTCTTCGACTAATTGAGGGGACTCTTCAGTCTTTTCATTGCGAAAGTATTCGTCAACCCCTTTTATGAGTTATTGCCCCTGAAAGTTTATGAAACTTACGAATAATTAAAAATTTTCAAAACGATAAGTTGTAGAGAGATGGGACCAACTGCATAAGATTCATTGACCTTTGACCTTCAAATATATGCAAAGGTCAAAGGTCAAGGTCATTCAAAATATGAGAAATTAAGCTCTTTTTATAGATCTTTTGTCTTTCAACATATCCTAAATATCTTTGCATCATTAATATGTACTCTTAAATCTATTTCAAAGATATCATTCTTGTCCCCTAAGCTTAACCCCTTTGAAAGTTATTGCCCCTTGTGCGAAAAACATTGTTATCGCTACTCCTCTGAAACCGTAGATTGTAGAGACATCAAACCTTCACTAATGTCTTCAGGGTCTTTAGACACAACTTCAATCTATTCAGTGCAAAAGGATCCGATGACCCCTTATATGAGTTATCACCCTTTAACGTCTTTGCGCTTACTATTAAACCTTGTAACTTTAAAACTAAAAGTCGTGGAAGCATGAGACCAATTGCAATGTGATTCATGACCTTTGACCTTCAATATGCGGAAAAGGTTAAAGGTCAAGGTCATTTCAAAATTTTTAAAATTTTCATTTTTTTATCTTTCAAGCCTTTATGGATTCTTTTTGGATAAAAATTAACTTTAGAGAGAAAAATATATAAATTAAAGAAACCTAAAGAAGGTGGAAAGACCTCTAATTGTTCTGTGAACAATTAGTCTACTAGTTTTCATCTGTTGGTGTTCGACAGTAACAGAATTGACCAAGTTTAACACAGTGCAGGTAAAGGAAATTAACATCATAGAAGCCAGCACGAGTACAGTCATAACTGAGGTACAATGTGTAGTAGGCCTCTTGGAGTAAATAGAGAACAAGTATCAGCTGTCAACATGCAGTAGACCTGAAACAAAGTGAGAAAAATTATTACATCACTTATGTCAGCTAAAGGTGCTGTGAGTGAGCTAACAAAATAATAAGGTTATAACCCTGCTGCAATTCTTTTATTTAGAATGTGTAAATGTGACCTTGAACTTACCAAAATGACTTTGGTAAAAAAAGGACAGATCTTTGGACATGATTAATCTAAGAGTGAAATATGGACATCCAATTTTTCTCCATTAATACAAAATAATAGACTTACATTTTTTCTGCCAGAGACCTTGAACTTGTCACAATGACCCTCAGGTCAAAAAAAAAATTTTGTAGCAAATTAAAGCTCAGTTACAAAGTCATTGACTGGACAAGTATGTTATCTCTTATCTGCCAGTGACCTTGAACTTGCCAGAATGACCTTGGTCAAGGTCAAGACAAACTTCCAGGTCATAAACAATCTTTGTAGCAAGTAAGAGCTTCCAATGATTCTCCATTACAAAGTTACAGCCTACACAAGTGTTTTATACCTTTTAAGCCAGTGACCTTGAACTTGCCAGAATTGCCATGGGCCAAGGTCATGACACACTCTCAGGTCTTCAATAATCTTTGTACCAAGAATGAGCTTCAATGATTCTTCATTGCAAACTGATATCCTGGACAAGAAGTTTATATCATTTCTGTCAGTGACCTTGAATTTTGACAGACTGTTTGATGGGATCCCGCCAATCAAGTCGGGTTCATCAGGACATTTGAGCAATATAAGCCTTAAAGATTCAACAAACGTTCATAAAATAATTATCGTTAATATTAATAAATTAGTTTAAAACTATACTAAACATAACTATTTACATCATATTGAAATATTGTACTGAACAAAAGTAGTTTTGCCCTCGACTTGTTAATAACAGCTGTGGCTAAAAATAGTGATTGGGTCATGTGGGGATTTTTTCTTTACAGAGCAATGACTGTTTACAATCTAACATATAAGAAAGGATAAGATAGGCTAAGATCCCTTTTTGGCCCCTGGTTTGGGGTGTCTTTTAGAATGTTGCAACAGTTTTTCAGTTAAAAACCTGTTGTCACCCCTGCCATAAATTGAGTATTGTTTCTAAGTTATGGGATACACAGAGGCCACAGGAAGTTCAGGAAAAATGTCAGTTTCCGAATTTTCTCATTTTATGCAAATTTTCATTGGTTTTACAGCACATTTTGGTTCAGAAAACATAGAGCACAAGCTTGCCTATCTACCAAATTTATATATTTCATACAATAGTATCAGATGCATCTTATGTATAAAAATCTCAGATAGGCAGCCTTGTGCTCTATATTTCCCAAAGTGAAAAGTATCTCAAATCAGGGGTTTAAATTTTCCTGGAAAACCCACTAGCCCAGGGGCTATTGACCAGTAAAAATTACTAGCCCAAACCTCAAACTAACTAGCCCAACAACTTTTTCATGCGAAATGAAAACATAACAAGTAAAAGTTTTAAAGGTTGTGGTGACAGAAACAAATTAAACTACAATGTAGTTCTCAGTCTAATGAAACCACTCGACATAGAAAAGTGAAAGTAAAATGTTGAGATTTTTTCCCCATTCTGCTAGTCCAATGGACTATCATTACATCTGAATTAGCTAGCCCGAGTCTTAAATTGACTAGCCCTGGGCATCGGGCTACCATATATTTCAACCCCTGCAAATTTGACAAAATGCAACCAGAATTGAGGAAATTCTGGAAAATAACCTACTTCTACACCCTCTTGTGGCCTCTGTGTAAGCTTTGAATCAAAATTAGTGCTGGTTTTAAAACAAGCGTTATTTTTAATTCTTACCTGCAAACTATCACAATTTTAACTGTGTTCTGATTTTTACATCAAACAAGGGGCCAGATTCGGCCGTTACCATACCTTGTCCTTTCTTTAAAAGTTTTTAGATTATTTATTTGAAGGACTGAAATGGGGGTTCAACAGTTATTTTATCAATACGTCCACTTGGTCTTTTACACGACTGGACCACTCATTTACTAGACTGGGTCAAACATGCCTTAGTGTCAAACCCTGTTGAACTAGCCTGAATGACCTTGGGTCAAGATCTTGACACACCAACAGGTCATAAACATTCTTTGTACCAAGTTTGAGCTTCCAATGACCAACAAGTTGGCACCGATAGACTGACAAGGTGATTCTTATATATTCCCCCAACCTTTATTGTGGGGGTAGAAGACCAGCATGATGAATATAAGACAGAACATTCAGGATCTAAATGAAAAATGGGGACTCCTGATACACGTATCAGAGTGGAAAGAGATGCTCAATACAAAATTGCCACCTTCAGTGCCATTGGGAAAACCCAATTCTAAGCTGCTACCCAAGTGACATATACTGTGTTCTTAGAGGAAGAAAATTGTAGCAGTGTTCTATGGAAATAAATTTTGTAAGAAAGGTGAAAGCTGAGAAATAAAGGAAAGGAAGTTACCTGCCCAGCCATGAGGACTGCACTGTCACCATTCCTCCAAAGACAATGATTGTGGATGAGAAGAGATGGGCTGCAGAAAGTGAAAGTGAGCTGCAAAGTGATGACCATCCACTAGTCATCTATTTCACCAGTGGTGGTTAAGGTGCCACTCTATACAGATTGTCTGAAAAACAAGGAAATTTCATTGAAAACCTAAAAGATCTGCTGCAATTCTTTGATTCTCAAAGAAAACAGACAGCTATGGCTCAATTAGCAGCCACACATTTCTGAGAAGAATAAAAGAATCCACACAAAGAAAATTTGCCTTTGACCTAAAGCTTCAATGCAAAACAGAGTAAAAAAAATATCAGTACTATTAGCACTATTCCATAAGATTTACCTTTGATTAAGTGGGCCACGTCTTCTACCATCAATTCAATCATAAGCTGCTACCAGAAACAGTGTGGAAAGTCCTGTCAACTTACCAGTAATTCCTTTTCCTGTCGATGACTGAAAAGCAATGAGTGGAAATTTCAGTGTTGCCTAGTGACTATGAATTAAACATGACAGAAGAAAATGTTTGTTAGAAGATTATTAACTTGACTTTTAAGTCCAAATAATCTTGCTAGCTAAAATTAAAAGAGTGTTCCAAGGAACACATGTGTCGCCTGATGAACAGCATCATTATTTAAGACTAAAAGAAAATCTAAGGGTGGTCAAATATTATTTGATACAAACATTATGAGGGCTGTTAAGAGATTATTAGTACATAGTGTTTATTCTTCTTTCCAAGTAATGCCTTTTGGTGAAAAATGGCATATATGTTTGATAAACACTAAGAATTAATAAAAGCAACAAATATTTTACAAATATTTTATTTCTTCTTTTCAATGGTATATTAATGGGTAAATAGAAATTAGTAAATTTCATTTCAATTCATTTTGTGCAGGCTTCTTAGAATTTCAATCAGAAATACGGAGATCATAAAAAAATCTAAGCTAGGTATAGATATCTGATTACATCAATAAAATAGATTTTGACGTCAACGCGACACAGCAAGCATACCTATAGAATTTTACGTAGCTCTTTGGAGAACTCTTTTCCAGACTAAAAGATCTGCTAAAACAATAACAACTAGTGCTAACTGTAACGAGAACTGTTTCAGATGTTCCCCAAACACTTCCCCATTCTCTTATGGGCCCCATTCATTACAGGCTTCATTTAATTATGCAATTCTTTTGTTTAATAAATCTATACTTTATTTTCAGTAGTATTTATTCGAAAAACAACACTGGTTTAGTTCTTTGAGTATTACATTAGCCAATTGGATTTCAGCGCATGCTAGGCCTGAGTATATCGCAAACTACCTAACAATGATACGGTCATGTGATATACAACATGTACCATGATACAGCTGTCACCAATTGAATTAAGCTTTATCTTAACATATAATTCTTTGCTAACTCCACAGTTATAGAAATATACAAAGAATATCTTGATAACCCTTATCAAAGTTAATAAAAGGGGGATTTATAGTCTTGATATTGTATTTTTTCTTTGCTACCTTTTTTCAGCCATTTTAAAACATTAAAATTTGTTAGGTTGAATGCAGAAGTTACAAACAAAACAAAGAAAATTATCTTCTACTGTATCACAATACATACATGGCGATACGCGTATTGTCAGCCCTTGCGATCAATACGATCGATGTATTGCTGTATCGTTTCACCTCTAGCGCATGCACATGCCCATATTTTCTAAATATTTCATATTCCTTCCTCGTGAAGAGACTCACAATAAATAGCTATGTAAGAAATGTAAAGATTTTCATTGAAAACTATGAGAGATACAGCCATATAAGTATTAGCAAATCAGAATCCACGTTCTTGCATTCAATTTTCATAGTAGCACAATGTAGGAACCCATTACACCTATCTACCGTATAACGGGTATTTTCTGCCGTTGTCCAATTTTTGCGGAATTTTGCGGATAGGACAAATCCGCAAAAATTACAATCGCAAAATATTTTTCAATATATATTCAGATATTTTATGCATGCAATTGTGATAAGTGGTGCGTATGTCTGTCATTAACGCAAGAACCTGCGTACTGGACGCAGCAAAATTATTTGGAACGCAAGGTTTTTAAAAACGATGCGTCCGCAGACACATGAGTGGACACGTCCTCGTTAGCGACAAAATTCGAGTGTCATCGAAATTCGAAAATTTTAGATGCCAGGATTTGTCCAAAACATATTGAATCAAAACCTTCCTGTAAATAATATCAAATAAGTTTATACAAAACTAATACAATCTTTTCTTGTACCTATTTGCCAATTATTAGTCCAAACTCCGATAGCTGCAAATAACACATGGTAGCTTTTCTTTTTTTCTTTTTTTAACACGTTTTTCAATCCTGTATTTATCTTGAGACAATAATTACTGCTTGTATACACAATGTGGCTTGATTGTCTCGTGAATTTCACCCAATGCAGACAATTGACAGGATTAGTTACGCTTCAATGCACATGGCACTTGTGACTTTAGGGTACTAGATTATGCAACCGTTTGTTTTAGCTTAAAATATAAACACCAAATTAATTTTGATGCCAATTAACTATAGGTGTATTTTAGAATATGGCTTAAATTCATTTATTATCATTATATATATATAACTAAATATTTTAATAGATCGCATAAAACCTCTGTTAGAATAAAGATATTTATTGTTGTTTGGGTGAAATGATACTGCATTAATTCATTTCAATTGGGACTCGACATATCTTTACAAAGACTAACTAAAAGATAGTAGTTTAATTAAGCTTAGGTCGATACCAGTTCTCATGCACCTTTGATCAATATGTCTTAATGAATTTATAAAACGTAAACATGGCAGCATTCTGATAATTCATAAAGTTTAGTGATCATACGTAAATAAATTTTTGCGGTATAATGCAACCGCAGAAATTGAAAACGCAGAAATTAATTTGCTACCTTTTAGGGGTTAAATCGCAAAAATTTCCAACCGCAGAAAATACCCATTATACGGTATATTGCAAATTCCATCCAGTTTTGTTAAAAATTAAGAAAGTTACTACTGTAACAGCCATTTAAAGTTTAAGCCAATCAAATTGCAGCACACTTGCATGAGCGTGTTTTCACAATATCTCATATATTATATCAAAATGGAGAGCCTTTTTGTGTATGACTATGTTTTAAATTTCAAAGCATTTCATCAAAAAAAAAAAGGTTATTGATATTTTTTGTGTCAGTCAAACAGAGCAAAGCACACATGCATGCACATGCTTTCTTGCTAATTCAACCACCTCTTCTTGTCTACACTACTAATATAAGTTTATACAATGCAGTTCAAAGCATATCATAAAAAAACAGGAAGGTTAATGGTGTTTCAATTGCTTCAGTCATTTCACTCCTTGCAAGCGCACGCATGTGCATGTAAGTGTGGGTAAAATGACCTTCCTTCTGCACATCTACACAACATGCCTGTTAACCCTAAAAAGGTTTCAACTCAATCAGTTGAGTAGTTTCTGTGATGACAGAGAAAGAAGCATTAAAGCTTCCAGACTGTCTCAACATGGTAAAGACCTATGGCTGGCATGAGATGAAAATGAAGAAGCAATGATGCTTTAGGTCAATAGACATATCCAAGTTTATAATTCCAATGGGACATGTCTAATTATCCTATCAATTAGAAATTTTGCATTGCTGTTTTATTTGTTCTTGTTAAAATGTTGACAAATTTTCATGAATTAATGTCTTTCTTTTATGGAGTAAAAGTAAATGTTTAATTTCAAAATAGCCCTTATATAGCAAAGAAAAAAAATCCACAAATAGTAAGACCCATACAGAATAGCATTTATCATATAAAATCTGACAATAGATATATGATTCTCCACCCTTCAAAGCTAAAGTGAATTATAAAATTGAAATTAACAAGAAGTCTGTGAGCCAATGTTCACTAGTAATACCCCCGCTTTGATGTGAATATACATTCTGATGTGAATATACACAAGTTCAGTTATGGACAGACTCAAGGATGAACAAAAAGTTGACATCGGATTTGTACAAAAATGAATTCCAAAATATGACATGCCTAAACAAAGAATGTGCTAAAATTTCAAGCATCTGCAATCAGTAGTTGCTGAGAAAATTGCGACCAAAATTTGTTATGTATGGTACGGACAGACACACGGATAAACAGGAAGTTGACATCGGATTTGTACAAAAATGAATCTCAACATATGACATGCCTAAACAAAGAGTGTGCTAAAATTTCAAGCATCTGCAATCAGTAGTTGCTGAGAAAATTGCGACCAAAATTTGTTATGTATGGTACGGACAGACACACGGATAAACAGGAAGTTGACATCCGATTTGTACAAAAATGAATCCCAACATATGACATGCCTAAACAAAGAGTGTGCTAAAATTTCAAGCATCTGCAATCAGTAGTTGCTGAGAAAATTGCGACCAAAATTTGTTATGTATGGTACGGACAGACACACGGATAAACAGGAAGTTGACATCGGATTTGTACAAAAATGAATCCCAACATATGACATGCCTAAACAAAGAGTGTGCTAAAATTTCAAGCATCTGCAATCCGTAGTTGCTGAGAAAACTGCGACCAAAATTTGTTATGTATGGTACGGACAGATGCACGGATAAACAGGAAGTTGACATTGGATTCGTACAAATATAAATCCCACTATATGGCATGCCTAAACAAAGAATGTGCTAAAATTTCAAGCATCTGCAATCAGTAGTTGCTGAGAAAACTGCAACCAAAATTTGTTATGTATGGTACAGACAGATGCACGGATAAACAGGAAGTTGAAATCAGATTCGTATGAAAATGAATCCCACCATATGGCATACCTCAATAAAGTGTGTACTAAAATTTCAAGCATCTGCGATGAGTAGTTGCTGAGAAAACTGTGACGAAATATTTGTTACGGACAGACAGACAGACACACAGACAGACACACAAGGGTAAAACAGTATACCCCCCTCTCCTTCGGAATGGGGGTATAATAATTAAAATAATTATTTTTAATAAATATATCTTTATCCCAGATATCTTCCAAAAGAGATTTCAGTCTCTATTCACTCTACAACGATACTTTTGGTATACCCATCCTGATGTCTTTTCATTGTATTTAAATTTCAGTTTGTGTGGTTATATTGCATACAGTTTCAAAGTACAGTGTCATGAGCTCATATACAGTAACATGTGATATAAATGCTAATTATCAAAATCCTGCCTCTCAAAATCAAAAAACAAAGAAAAAAATAATAATAATTCAATCAACCGCCAGAGTGATTTTATACAATCAAAGGTCAAGGTCAACTGAATTGTAATGTAACGAACTCACTTGCATTGAACTCTCTTTGTTTGAAAAATCGGTTTGTTTGAAATGAACTGGGTTTCTCCTAAAATGCTGGTACAGTTTCTTTGCAATAAATACTCGTTTAGATTGAAATCGGTTAACTTGAAAAACTCTGTTAATTTGAAGTGATTTTGGGGTCCGCTGAACACAAAGCTTATAGCAGTTTTGATAACGGGTACATTGAAGTTGCCGATTGCGACGCGTGGACTCAGGTGACTGACTATATATAAAGTCTAGCACGTGTTAATTTTTCACTGGTGATTTGATGTTGGTGGACCTGTACAAATTTAATTATGTGTTGTATAGATAAAACAATAATCATTGAGCATTTCTCACCGTAACATATTAGTCGCCATTTTTATTTTCTAACTATGGCATTAAGACCGACATGGATAAAATATGCAGGGGTGTCATGTGTACATTGGTGTGTGGAGAATAGGGCTGTGTATTGACCAAAATATTTCGATAAGATATTTTATAAAGCAATATGCAATATATTGGATTCTAAAATAAGTCTAGCAAAAAGGTCTTGTAAATCATTTAATGCATAAATTTGATAAAAACTGGGTGTTTTAATACCAAATTGGAAGTTCATATGTCTCACTGTCTTTACAAAGAACACTTCAAATTCAAACTTTTAATGACTGAAAAACTAATATGTTAAAATATAGTTGTATATGAATTTTGCAATAGTTAATTAAGATGTGCTATCTCCTTAATGTTTATTTTATTATTGACCAGTTTTAATTAAAAACAGTTAAAAATTATCTTTGGTGACTGAAATTCCCAACTTTTTCACAGAATTATAAGAAAAACAGTCTGCCCAATACGTATTGGAAGTTAGTTTGTCGATACGATAAATTCCTGAATATCGATATGTATTGATTAATCAATATATTGACACAGCCCTAGTGGAGAAAGTGCCGGAGTAAATAAATCCACTGTAATTAAGTAAATGGAAAATAAACTTCTTGAATTGAAGTATATGAAGCATATGTTTTCAATGCTGATGAGACAGGGCTGTTCTATAGATTCGAACCTGACAAATCATTGCATCTATGCGGCAATGTTCAGGACGAACTTTTTTCGTGTATAAATAGTCTTGATAGTTTTCTAACACAGATCCAAAAAAAAAAAAAAAATAAAACAGTAAAAAAAATTTAGGACTTTTTTGAAAAATAGAAATAAGTACATTTCTGAAACACTGCATGTAATGTTATGTAAAAAATATGAATTCGCAATTGTATATTTTTTTTACTGTACAGTCAAGCCTCGGTACCTCTAACTTGAAGGGACCAAGAAAAAACTTCGAGATATCTGAGGATTCGAGATATCGAGGGTAAAATACTTAAAGAATAAGTGGTTGGTACAGCAAATCACTTTGACATATCCATGGTATTCAAGATATCAGTGTTCCAGATAATGAAGTTCAACTGTATCTACATTTTTTATGTAATTCATAGCACACAGATATAATGAAATTCGTTTACTTTGAAATAAATCTCAAGGTCCCTTAAATTTCAATGTAAACGAGTTTGACTGTATATGGTATTTTACAAAAGCCAAAGTGCCAAGCAATGCAAGTGCAAAGTATCAAATCCATTCCTCTTACAGTTCTCAGGATCTAGGGTATGACAGACAGACAGACACCATGTAAAGTGATCTCTAAGTGTCACTTTTACCAAAATTTTTTTTCATAATTATTTTGTTTTCTTACCTCTCTGAAGAGCATGACAAAGGTTACATAGGTTACAGGTAGAAATACATGTCATGGGATGTATTGGTGTAATCTTTTTAGTGAGCAGATTGCATCATGAATTGTTTATCTGCCGTTGCTGATCTTTAACAAGGAAGACTTCTCCTGAAATAAGAAAAATTATTTTCAAAAGTGAAGTTACCTGTTACTCTTAAAGGGACATAGACACTGATTCGACATTTTGAAATATTTTCTCAAATTGTCTGTATTATATCATGACATATATGTGGCTATAGCATTTCACACGGAAATATAATAAAAAACTTATTTTATCTGTAAATTATTGAAACTATTAAATTCGGGATGCGTTTGATTGACACATCCTTGCACTTTCACAAGTAAACTTCATCCTTAATACTTAAGAAAAATAGGTTTTTTGATACATATTAATGAAAAAATATAAAAAAATATAATCCAGAAAATTAAGAGTAGAAATCAGAGAAAGCAAAACCAACTAACCAGTATTGTCAGTCCGTGCTCAGTGATGTGTGAAGAGTTTAACAAATTGAACACAAAACAGTTTACGTTCCATTGGGTGTGTTCAATTTGTTAAACTCTGCACACATCACTGAGCACGGACTGACAATACTGATGAGTTGGTTTTGCTTTCTCACATTTCAACTGTGAATTTTCTGGATTTTATCTTTAATTTTTTTTACTAAAACACAACAAAATTTCAACTTTTTTTAAGTATCAAGGATGAAGTTTTACTTTGTGAAAGTGCAAGGATGTGTCAATCAAATGCGTCCCTAAATTCGTAGTTTCAATAATTTCCAGGTAAAATAAGTTTTTTTAATGATATTTCCCTGTGAAATACTATAGCCACACATGTCATGATCTAGTCGAAAATTTTAGAAAATATTAACTTCAAATCTGAGTCTATGCCCCTTTAAAGGTCATACACAAGAAAATAATTCACTATATTTTACTATAAAGCCTTGATTAAATTATTAATCAATTAATATGACCCTCACTAGATAAAAGATGAAGAAAAAATGAATGATGCTTGGACAAAAATTTGAGACCAGAAATAAAATAATTCCTTATGCAGCTTTTAATAGAGAAAATTGATATTATTGATAGGTAAGATACCTTCAATCATGTGGATTTCACATGCTGATAAACAATTTACACACCATCCAGGAAGTTGCATCATGAGCACCTAAAAAAGGAGTATTCCTTAAATTCATTGATTGCCCACAAGTATAATATTCCTAATATTTGAGTAAAAAATAAATACTGTAGGCCTAAAATGAGAAACCGAAAAAGAAAACCTGAAAAGAAATTGTCTCTTTCTACAAAGAACAATAACTGACTAAGTTCATTTTGATTTGCTATTCCTGGCTCTAAGCTAAGCATGGCATAACAAGGGTCTACTGGAAAGAAAGGGTAAATTATTCATATGGTAAAAAATTAACAAATCAAACTTTGTAAATAAATACCCAAGCATTTGGTTTTGTCTTTGATTTCGACAAAATGTTATTGATCTCCAAAAATTTTTGTTTATGTGTGCTGAGCCACAGTAAAATTTTAAATGTTGTAGAACTGTATATCCATATCTAGATTCAGTAAGAAAATTCTAGTCATTTGACAAGTTAATTTCACAGTTTCACCAAAGTTTGATTAACAATGTTATGGTTAATAAAATATTATCCAATTTAAGCTTATAGTTATATTATTAAAGTGCAATTTGTCAAAGTAAAAAATGCCTGTAAAAGAACAAGTGGCCATGGGCAACAATGCTCACCCAAGTCACTATGGCCTTGCTGTTCTACTTTTTTTTTTACTACACATGATGATGTATATTTATTCATATGTAAAAATTTGATTGTCCATTGTGGCCCCACCCTACCCTGGGGGGGGGGGGGGGGTCATGATTTAAACAAACCTGAATGTACACTAAGTAATGAAGCTTTCAGAGAATTTTCATTTTCTGGTCCACTGATTCTTGAGAAGAAATGTTTTTAAAGATGCCATTAAATTTACAACAATTCTTAATTATTTCCCCTTGAAAGAGGGTGTAGCCCTTCATATGAACAAACTTAAATTTCCTTTACCCAAGGATGCTCTGTGGCAAGTTTGGTTAATATTGGCAAAGTGGTTCTGGAGAAAAAGATGAAAATGTGAAAAGTTTATGTCGCCGCCTCCAACAACAACAGTGACAGACAACAGACAAATTTTGATCAGAAAACCTCTCTTAAGCCTTTGGCTCAGGTGCTAAAATAAAAAATGGAGAAATAAAATTTATTGTTAATGACAGTTTTACTTATGTATTTTAAAACTCTTTCTCAAATACCATGGATATGTCTAAGTGCTCAAGTTCAGTGAGTTTATGAACTTTACCCTCTATTCTTGAAACCTCAATTATCTGTTTCTCAAAGGTTTTTTTTTTTCAGTCCCATCTATTGCCATAATAGGCTTATCTCCAGGGGGTCCTCATGACTAGCAATGACATAAGCAATAATGTTTTTGGATATTAATATATTGAAATAAATAAAACTGAATAATTAAATGACAAGATATGCATTCGACATTGGGTGACACAATTGGGGAAAATATTCTGGTATGTTACCCTTGAAGTAAGTGATTGTGAAATTTACTTGTCTGAACATAACTTTTACTTGTATAAAAATATTTCATAAAAGACCTATTTAACAATTTGAAAAAATATTGTACATTACAATAGTCTATAATACATTCATTGAGTCTGTTTTTGAGATTTTGAGTGGACACATCTATTGCAAATTACTAAACTGTATCATCCTATCCTAAAGTAGATGTAAATCATGTTATATAATTACATGTATGAAAGAAAAATAGTAACAAGAAATAGCTGACTATATGACTTCAAATTTTTCTTTGCCTTCTTTTGCTTATCCTTTGTAGCCTAAATTGTCTTTTGCTAAAGCTCTCCTGCCAGATAATAAAAACCCAAATTTCCTTCAGTAAAAGTACACGTTTCAAAGTTACTGTAGTTCTAAGTAGTCAACTTCCTGGTACTTTAAATATTAAAATTAAAATTGTGACAAATGCCTGAAAAACATCAGATATTTCAGACAAGTTTATAGTAACATTGTTCCTGATCAAGTTTGACAACCAGGGCCATCATCATTACGAGCAGGATCATTCAACATTTAACTATTTACAAACCGCATGCATTGCATGTTTTCATTTTGAACCTCCGATAAAAAGTTGACAACAAATTTTAATTCTTTAAGTTTTCATGCTCAGCTAAAAAAAAAATTCTTCCTAGAAAAATATCCCTTGTCAAATCGGACAAGTGGTCAGTAATTATCACTTGTTCATGAAAAATTTTACTGGTACATGTACTGGACAAGTGGATGAGCATACAATGTCGAGCCCAGGAACTCTGCCCCATTTTTTGTTTATATTTGCCTTAGCAACCAACAGCATTAAATCTCGAACCCGAGCTATTATAATATGTAGCATAAAAGCACACGAGGATGATCAAGAGGGTGTTACAACTGTTTCTGTTTTGTTGTATTTGTTTCTAGCATTTGTTATTAACTGTTTTTGATGTGATGTGAATTCTTCATGGTATATATAGTGAAACTATATTTGTGATAAAAACATGATAAAAAAAATTAATAAAAAATGTTTTTCAAAAATGTAAATGATACCAGTAGTATAAAAACTCATTTTTAAGCATTTTTATTAGAGTAGAATATAAACATCGAACCTAATGGGTCCTAGAAAAAACTTTGTGATATCCTACGATTCAAGATACTGAAGTTAAAATATGTACTTATAGCATAGCATAAATTTTCCATCTTTAACACTCAGTTATACCTCGATAAATATTGCTAATGAGAGGAGGAGCGCAATTAATATTTCTATCTTCATGATAACACAAATCTAAATAAGTCAGTTATTTTTATAGCTAATTCAGCCTTCATTAAGTTCAAAATATTTCTTTAAATCTGTTCAGAATCAGACAAGTAAAAAATATTTATGCATTCGGACACAGGGTTTAACATTTATAAGGCATGTCTGATCGACACTGACTAGTAAAAGTTTGGTCCTGTCTAAAAATTGAGTGTACATCTGACATGTAAAATTAATATAACAAGTGTGCAGCATGTGTATTTTATTCATCTGCTCTCATGTACACACAGGATTCGAAATACCCAAAACTATAGGGGTCTACAAATACAGTCATGACTTTAATGATTTTAGGTTAAAATTAAAAACAAGTAATTGTAATTGGAAGTATTCTATCAATACTAATATGTCAAGTTTCATCCACCAGTATAATGCTACGACATTGACGAGAAAAAACCATGCGTTTTCTACATGGGCATTTCTTCAATCAATTTGTTTATGTACCAGTATAAATTTATAAGAATCCTCTTGGGTTTTAATGTGATGGAGGAGGGTGCATTTAGTCATCAGGATGTTGTAACGCGGTCTTAAAACTCTTTAATAGCTTTGGGGCACGAACTACTTTTAAATTAGTTAAATAATCTAACTGCGTCTCCAGACAAGCCCTCACCACACCTCTCTTAAACCGGGTCTGAAGCTCATTAATCATTTTAATGATTAGAAAATTCTATCTACAACTACTTCCTCTTCCAGATGACATCAGTCTATTGCAGTGCAAACAAAAAATTAGTTTTATATTTTTTGGTTTTGGTGTTTGGTATCTACACTGCTTTACTGTTGTTACAAGGACTACAGCAAGTTAAACTATGAATTAAATTATTTTTTAACCCCACTAGTGATTGTACCAGCTAAATGACTGTGTATCAGTGTATCGTCCAAGTGTAGAATTGTAGATATCTTTTTATTAAAACTTTGAATTTGATAGATTTGAACTTAGGCGACTAACCGTATGTTTCTTACACATTCTTCTAATACTTCCACAACAAAACACTCGCCGCAACCATTCTTATTAGTCATCCTAAGCTTCCTCAGTCCTCGGTCGGAGCCTGTACTGCCATTTTGGTTGGCTAAATAACCCGACCCACTATTGTTTCGTAAATTGCCAACCCGTTTTTTTTTAAATACAGAACATTTAATTCTAATAAATCAGATCTTATTTCCTCTGGTAATCCATCACATTTTTTCAGACCAGCTGTACAGCATTTCAAGACAGAATAAAAAGATAAATATTTATTTATAATTGCCATGTCGAACCTCGTATCAGTCGATGCTGAAGAAAGATGGTGATGAGGACGGAAATGCACAATTCATTTATTTTATTGATTAATCCTATTGCAAGTAATTGATGATAGTATCGTCATGATTTTTTCATAAATATGCAATACAGAATTAAAAAGTTTTGAAATTATTGGTAAATAAACATGATAAATGGCAATATTGATAATGTATTTTTTATCACCCTGTACACATACTGACACTGACTGAGTGTAGGGCACTGTATTACAGTATATCTGGTAGAGTTTGAAATGACATTTGTTTAATCATAAAATATGCTCTTAAAGTGAAGAAATTGCATGCGTCTAATTAAATAAACGAGAAAACTACATGCATGGGTCCCAACTTGCATTTCATTCTATGTTAGGGGTCTCTTAGCAATACCCAGAGACCTATATAGTAATATACTAAACAAAATATCACATAATTTATTCGATATATACACACCATCTTGTAAAATATTGTATCGTGTCATAGGAGATGTTCTATTGCACACCTTAAACATACACATAGCCCAATCACCCTGTTGTATGTGTTAAATGTCTATGCATATTTATGTGTTATGTGATTTACATTTGTTGTGCAGTACTTATACATTGTTTAAAAGAATTTTTAATTATTTTAAAGATAAAGTCTTGGGTCCCTGTATTTATTTTGGGGCAGACAATAGTCACTAATTTAATTTAGGGTATATGTACATCAGAAATTAAATTTGTGTCTATGATTTAGTTGCTTTCAAATTGGCTTTTAGATCAGTCTCTACTCCAGTGGAGAGGATGATTCCTCTTGATTCTGGAGTCAAAAGGTCAAAGTTATGATTGCGGGGTATGGATATGGAGTGAAAAAGAGAAGATAATGAACAGTGATCTATTTCATAAAAATTACAAACAATACAAATCTTTGAACACTGCATAAACACAGACCCCCTGAAATTCCAGAGGTGGGATCACGTGCCAAGGAGGATTAAGCATCCCCTGTTGACACACCCACTGTCAGCCCTA
Source organism: Saccostrea echinata (assembly GCF_033153115.1). Classification (NCBI taxonomy): domain Eukaryota; kingdom Metazoa; phylum Mollusca; class Bivalvia; order Ostreida; family Ostreidae; genus Saccostrea; species Saccostrea echinata. The sequence goes on from NW_026889778.1 coordinate 26,006,979, forward strand.
TATATTGATCAAGTAGATGGAATATTCAATAGTCAAATTTAGCATATAAACAAAGGCTTAACAATTGGTATGAAGCAAGTCAGCCAAAATACGACCCAGTGTTAGGTTATATTTGCTAACAGGTAAATCTTTGTACACCCTTGATTACACCTGGATAACAAATCTTTATTTCCTATATAACCTAATAATTTCTCTGTAAACCCAATTCCACTAATATTTTAAACTATTGATTTACTACATGCTTCAATACATCGTGACATCATGTTGTATGGTGTTTATTTGATATAGAAACTATTCATTGTGATGTCACATTATTTAACCCCACCCACCCCACCCCAGCTTTAGCTGGGTGTAAGGAAATTTACACCCTGGTTGCTAACCAATCAGATCTCGTGTTTTAAGATACATAGGAAATAATTAAGGACTTTTATTGAAGGTTATATAAAGATTTTTCAATCCAAAGAAACATGAATTATATCAATTGAGGCAATGAAATTATAATTATTTTACCAAACTTTTTCATTATTTCATAAATATCTCTAAAGCTTTTGAATGTGTTCCATGTATACTGCCCTACTCATCTGCAAAAATGGGTACAGTAACTATATAAGTGAAGCATTTCAAGTAAATCTTTTTGGTTGTAACCATTATAGCATTTTGTCGTGTTAAACAGAAAAAGTAATCTAACTATGAAGTAGCTCCCAAGTAGTCCATGTGCAAGTACTTCCAAGTTTCTTTGTAACAACCAGTTTTGTACCCATTTTTGCAGATGAGTAGGGCAGTATACATGGAACATATTCAAAAGCTTTAGAGATATTTATGAAATAATGAAAAAGTTTGGTAAAATAATTTTATGATTCGTTCTACCAACAGATCAGAAAATATGTTTCAAAAATAGGTAGTATGTATTAAAATAATTAAAAAATCAAAGTGAAGGAACACTTTAGCATACGTGCCTGCCTGTTCATCTATTTGCAATCATACTAATAAATATACAAAGCTGATGTATCAAGATAATAAATGCTACTGTAGCAATTGATAAATGAATGAACTTCTTTTCTGCAATTTCAGTACTGTCCAGTAAATGAAGCCAGGTTTCTCAAACTTTCCATTTTGACATTTCTGATCAATTTAAATTTATTTAAATTATGTATATAATATCTTGTAGTTGAATACATAAAAAGAGTTGGTAAAATGTATATAATTATGAACTTTTAACTAATTGTTAATTTATTTTATTTAAATTATATGTAGTAATTGATTAATGAGTGGGCGGTTGTTTAGAACTATAAAAGTTTGCATCAAAATGTGAAAACTTGTTGGTGATTCATATGAAATTCATCAAATGCTAAATAAGAAACATGCACAGTCAAACCTCATTATTTTAAAATAGATGGAACTGAAAAAACTTAGAGATATAGGAGTATTCAAGATATCGAGTGTTAATTTCTTAAAAAATAAGTGGTTCGGACTTCCAGTTTACTTTGTTGTTGTTGTTTAACGTCCATCTCGAGAATTTTTCACTCATATGGAAATGCGACCACTTGCCGGTGGAGAGCTGCAAATTTTGACTTTTACTCGGTACTCAGGGCCATTGAGCAGTGAGGGATCTTTTTCATGCCAGCACCTACTGCGACACTGGACCTCGATATATATGGTCTCATCCGAAGGACCGGTCTCCATGTCCTACAGTGGGATTCGAACCCACGACGTAAGGATCAACTCCTTACTCCGCGACTCTAGAGCAAATGCGCTTACCACTGTGCCACACAGGTGACGCTTGACATTTGAAATTCAAAGTAAAAACATTAATGTTTTATACACAATTTATAATACTCTAATGCTTCATATATGGGCAAAATGTAACATGAAAAGTATAATATTTTATCATCTATGGGACTATAGTCATATGTTGTTACCTACCATAAAGCCCTTTGGATTCCATGGGATTTGATCACATGACCAACCTGTATCTATAGCCCCATGGTAATTTTAAAGGGGATAGAATAAATGTGTCAGAATTACTTAAGCTTGTCCCTTAATAACCAGTCCTTTAGCTATAATATCTAAGTTTTCTTAGCTTTAAACCAAAAGAAATTTAACTTAAAAATCCAGCTTTTTACAAAAATTATACAGTCATGTATCTTTATAACCAAGTTGATTTGTAAAGGCAAAAAAATCAGAAATGTGCAGATAGTGAAAACAATTACAGGGTATACGATGTATGGTATAGGTCTAATTGGTGACTTATTTAGTCGCCATAGCACCTAAAAATTATGATTGTTGCCTAAAATTTTTCTAGAATTTGCCAAATTGGTGACCATTTTAAATTGGCTTGGTGATCATCAAATTACTGAACTATAAACATTTTCAATTTTTTTTTTTTTTAGAAAGAGCCGAAAAGAAGCAATGGACATGTCTCTAATATTGACTAATATCAGTTTTTAGATTGGTGCCTAAGAAAAATTTACCTGGCGGCAAAAAATTTGCATCGGTGACTAAATTTTTTTTTTCATAAGGAGCCAGTTGGTGCCTATATTTTAGAGGTCACATAGAGGCCTGTGGTAGAGTCAACATATTTAGTGCATGTTTATCAATTTACCAGTCGCCACGTGGCATAAAGTATAGAGCTTTTGCTCCAGAGTTGCAAAGTAAGGAGTTGATCCTTACTTCAAGGGTTTTAATACCATTGTGGGACCTGAAAACCGGTCCTTTGGATAAAACCGTATAAAGCAGGTTCTTTGTTGCAGTAGGTGTTTGCACAAAATATCCCTTACTGCTAATATAAATGGCCATAAGTGCTGAGTTCAGGTCTAATTTTGCAGCCCTCCACAGGGAAGTGGTGGCTTCTTAACATGAGTAAAAAATTCTTGAAGGGACGTTAAATAAACAGTAAAAAATCATTTTACCAAGGAGAGAAATCAATTGTTAATAAATAGAACATCATGTTTGACATAAACAGAATAAAATATGAAATCTAATTCAATTTGAGCAAATATTTTTCAAATCTAAGAATTGTCGAAACTTCCTGAGGTATTGATTATTTTTAACTCTTTGAATGAATGGGATGTTTGAAATTCTTAGGAATCTTGACTTATTTTAAGTGCATTATATAAGACTTATAAACTATGTCTCAAAGAGCAGCAGTATTTGGTTTATGTGACTACATAGGTAGTGCATATAGTCAGTGACAATTACTCCTATAAGAGGCTATCAAGTCATTTCCACTGAGGCATGGAGATCAAAGTCACCTGCATGGTGCAATGGTTAGAGCATTTGCTTTAGAGTCGAGGAGTTTGTTTGTTTGTTTTTATGTTGTTTAATGTCCCTCTTGAGAATTTTTCACTCATATGGAGACCCCACCACTTGCCGGTGGAGAGCTGCAAATTTTGTCCTATACTCGGCACTTACGGCCATTGAGCAGTGAGGGATCTTTTTCCTGCCAGCACCTACTGCGACACGGGACCTCGGTTTATACGGTCTCATCCAAAGGACTGGTCTCCACATCCCACAGTGGGATTTGAACCCGTGACGTAAGGATCAACTCCTTACTCCGCGACTCTAGACGCTCTAACCACTGCGCCATGCGGGCGACGAGTCGAGGAGTAAGATGATCCTTACATTGTGGATTCAAATCCCATAGCAGAACGTGGAGACCGGTCTTTGGAGGAGACCTTATAAACTGAGGTCCTGTGTCGCAGTAAGTGCTGACATGAAAAAGATCCCTCACTGCTCAAAAGCCATAAGTACTGAGTACAGTTTTAAATTTGCAGCCCTCCACCGGCAAGTGGTGGCTTTTTAATATGAGTGAAAAATTCTCAAAGGAACGTGAAACAAACATGGAGATCAGTTTTGTGTTTTGAAGATGAAAGGTAAGGAACATTAAATGAATTGAAGTGTGCATAAGTATTCATACTAATCTCGAGTTTTACAACAACAAATATAAACAAAATCCATTACCTTAATATTCCATTTATAAGTTTCTGAAAGTTTGTTAAGTTATAAATACTGAGTACGGTTGGTCTTGTTTTCTTGATCACCACTGCTTTTCAGACCCATAAAACTTAACCATGTTTTTCCAAAAGAATAGAATATTTCTTTTAAATTTTGCTTTTCCATAAATTAAAGATTTGCATGCATGCTACTTTTTTAACAAGTTAATCTACTGCTCCATTTCTGAAAACTATGTCAAAGTAACTATACATTGTTTTCGATTCCAAATAATAAGTCTCTACAATGAAAAAGTGAGGAATCTAAGATTGTCATGTGAAGATAAATGATCGAAATTTTAGTTTCCCTTTTCAGTAATTTTGGCTCTTTAAATTCTGTAAATTCTAAATTTACAAACTGCCATTTTTAATAATCCTACCTTAATTCGTGTGAATTAAGTTAACCAGTGCCAGGTATCATTGCTTGTACAAGTGTTTTGTCATTTTAAAAAAATCTTTAGAAGGGGGGGGGGGTTATTATAAGCAAGCGTTTTGTCAACAAGTTAATGTCACCTAAAAACCTGAAAGGCTCATAGAAATGAACATGGTATAAACATATGTTTTCCGTACTTATCATTTCCCCTTCTTCATTGACAGTTTTTCCTCAATTACACGTTTTTAAGTAGTCAAATGAGATCTATCATTTATCTGTTTATGTCTTTTCCTATTAATGTTCGTGTATGTCCTATCTGTTTACATCTACATGTAAGTACAGATACTAGCATTAAAATTCTTTGTTAAATGTCTTTTTTATCTAAGATTATTTATTTTTCATTAATGAAAACAACGTTTAGTAAATATACAGTGAATACTTACATATTGAGACGTAAAAGTCAAGACCTTTCATCATTTCCGCCATTCCTATGCGCATGCATCATTGCGCATCGGAAATATCCTGTTTGGATGCGCGCGCATCAGCGCGCGTCTAGAATATCAAATGTGTGTTATGGCAGACGATAAAAGTGTGTGATGGTGTAACACAATTTCACATCTCACTATTCTTCTGAGGACTTTCACCAAATTTCACCACGTGATGTAGCTCGATATTTTGTGACGATACAAGCAATTTTTTTCCGAGGACGTGGAAAAAGTCCTCGGAAGAAATTTACGTCCTCGGAGTAAAGGTGTTTTTTCACACCATAGTCCTCGGGAGATCGGTGAAACCAACACACCCTCACACACACACCCTCACACACACACACACACACCCTCTCACCCACACCCACACACATTTATCACACACACATATATCACACACACCCTCCCCTCACACACACCCACCCAATCACACACACATACCCTCTCACCCACCCACACCGACACTCACCCACATTTATCACACACACACACACATATATCACCCCCCCACACCCCCTACACGCACACCCTCCCCCATATATATATATATATATATATATATATATATATATATATATATATATATATATATATATATATATATATATTGTGTGTGTGTGTGTGTGTGTGTGTGTGTGTGTGTGTGTGTGTGTGTGTGTGAGGGTGTGTGCGTTTGTAAACACCTTCAACTCAGCTCAGGTACTTATTGACACATCAATCAACTCACTACAGTTTTTCAAGTCACTACAGTAATCACTGTAGTGAGTTGCCGTTTTACGAAAAATGGGTAGTTCTCGATTATTTATGCCCAAAAAATCGAGAAAAAAAGTTGGTGTCATTTGACGGTTTACACCCGTATTTTCACACACCGACTTATGATCAAAAAATGGCCCTTACACACTTTACTCGGTTTTGATTCTAGCGCATGCGCAATGCAGACTAATACTATGGCCGACTTCCGGTATGTAATGATCTCGATTTTTCTACAAAGCAACAAATGATCTCATCAGGTAAGTTAATTTTCTGTTGATTTTACCGTGAATTAAAGCGTTAATTACAAAACATCACATCGTTTCCATATACAAAGATATTAATCAATCACTCGATAAACATAGAGTATTTAGATTTCGTTGTTTATATGCCCTTGAAAAATTTATGTTCAAATCCCTTAGTTATAATCCACAAAATAAAACTTTAAGGTTAAAGAATTATTTAAATATATTTCCATATAACTTTAAATCCACTACATGGTCCAATCCATTTGTTAAGCATAATTTGCAGTCGTCATCGAGTCTAAGTTCGAATTTTCTCGAATTATTCATAATGTTGACATGTTTCTATTTCATACACTCGTATCAATTAATTATGTTCAACTTATATAAAAAATTATACTTCATGTAATATATCAAACGTATCTGGTTCTTTGTTCTAGTTATGAACTGAACTGGAATTATCTCTATCCTTTATAGTCACACATATTGCCATCAACACATCTTCAGTTCAGAAGTTAAATAAATTATTTTATGAAGTTAGAAATTATTTATCTTATTTATCTTTGTCCAAGACATGCACTTCATTTGTAATTTATTCTTTATTTTAAAAAAAACTGCTTCAAATATATATGATTACAAAAGTATTTAACAGTACGTTCTCACTATATAAGAATCACACTTTTCGATTTTAAATGTTTCTCGACTGATTTTACAGAATTTCAAATGAACAAATTCATTTAAATATTTTCTAATACAATGTCCCTGATGTATGTCACAATGGAACACCTGCACATGTATTGTATAAAAAGAATTTAGAAAGATTAGATATCTTTATAATGGAGGTACGTGTATGATAAACTGTTTTGATCGGAAGGGGAAATGCATTTTTAAAATACTACGGCTAATGTAGACAAGATCAGAGTTCTCTTTCATCCAAAAATAAAGTATAATGCTCAGTTCTTCTTGTATGTGTCCTTAAAGCTGGTAAACTAATCAAAATATGAAAATCTGCAAGTTTTTGTACATGTATTCAGATTGGAAACTTTAATCATTAGTTGCTTACCTGTCCGTGTAAGAGAAATAATTACAGTCTCTAGACTTGATGAGGTGTGATTACGGTAATTGTAAAATGTGGTTTCCAAGACTTTACCTTATTTATTCATTAGAGTTAGTGATTCATGTTCACTATTGTTTCCTCAGAAGGAGATGATCCAGGAATTCTTCCGGGGGGGGGGGGGGGTTCCAGGCCCCCCCCCCCCCAAAAAAAAAATCCAACTGAGAAATTTACCCAAAACTTAAAAAATAAATAGATAAATTCTAAAAAACGCAAACTTGTCTATCCCCCCCCCCCCTGACAAAAACTACAATTTGAAAACTCAAAAAAACAAAAATAATAATAAATAAATAAAAAATTAAAAAATAAAAATAAAAAAATATGAGTGGACTGGACTGGATCGGTGCATGAATTGCTAAACATTGTCCATCGTATATATAAAGAACTGCATAAATTTTACACTTAGTCTAATCAGGGACTATATATAGAAATATCTATTTGAAGATTGTTAATGCCTCCCCCCTCCCCCCTCTCCATTTACCATGTTTATTTCTAGTAAAAAAAAAATTGTCTGATTAACCTATTCTACTCAAATTTACTCAAGTAATAAACTTTTTTTTTCTGTGTAAAATTTCATTCCGAGTCATCACCGGAACGAATTACTACTTAATCGTAACTGTTGTGGCGTGATGCTTGATTGTGAACCTAATAACATAGAAATACTTATTGGATTATACCTTCGATGTCATTCTGTGATTTATTTTAGTATGTAAATACCCCTCATGGTAAGTATAGAGTAAGAAACGTTATATAAAGGTGTAAATGACAAGTTCAAAATATTTACATGATAAACAAATCAGAGGTCATTCGAGTCACGTATAAAATTATTAAGTCATGCATGTGATATCAGTCAAGTGCAGATATTTCACAAAGGTTTGGATGTGCATATATTTTAAACCTTTCACTGCGGTGTTTGTGAGCGTGATACGTGATACAGCTGTGATACCAACATGTAAAAGAAGATAGGCTAAGCGAGACTCTTGTAAATTCACATACACACACAAAAGATGTAAAGGTTGCTCCACATCTCTTCAAATTAAGGCTTTGCCACACTACAGCATGTACAAAGCTTAAAAAACTTGCATCGACGTACAGAAAGATTAACATACTCGCTGGCATATGCTGAAGGCTTGTGCCATGCACCATAATCATGATAATTGCACTGAAGTAAAAAAAATTTAAAATGGTCATTAAATCAACCATATTAGCACCAAAGTGTGCATTCAATTTTCCCTTGGCTCTGTTCATTGGAAAGATTTCGACATTATATCTTTTAAAGGAAAGGTTTGTTTTGTTTGTATGTTGTTTAACGTCCCTCTCGAGAATTTTTCACTCATATGGAGACGCCACCACTTGCTGGTGGAGAGCTGCAAATTTTGTCCTATACTCGGCATTTATGGCCATTGAGCAGTGAGGGATCTTTTTTGTGCCAGCACCTACTGCGACATGGGACCTCGGTTTATACGGTCTCAGCCGAAGGACCGGTCTCCACGTCCCACAGTGGGATTCGAACCCGCGACGTAAGAATCAACTCCTTACTCCGCAACTCTAGAGCAGACACTCTAACCACTGCGCCACGCGGGCGACTTTAAAGGAAAGGAATTGTATAGTTTGATATGTGCACACCCTAGATTTTGGAAATGTTAATGCTCTACTTTTATTGTTTTAATTACTTTCATTTTCAGATGTTTATTTTTTGCGAATGTGTGCATTTGGCCGGAAAACAATCTGACATTCCACCTTGAGATGTTATTTGAGAGTAGTTCCATCCTTAAATGTAAAGCAAGGATTTAAAACAGTGTGAGAAAAGGTTAACATTGTCGCCTATGGGAAATGTATTGGTGGACTGTATACCCCATATATATTGAGTACGTCTATTGGTAAGCATGCTAAGAGAAATTCTACTTGTTAAAAAAATTGTACTTTCAGGCTGAGTTGAAGTTTGTAATTTAATAATATCATCATTTCCAATTGTTGAAATCTATGAAATACACAACTTTTATTTTGCTTAATGTGCATATTTTAAAACAAATCGAGTCGCAATATAGTGTCCTTCCAAAATTTTGAGGTGAAATAGACATAGTGTATATAGACACAGTTAAGGCACTGAATCCATATATGAAATTTAGAAAAGATGTACGGGCTCCACAGACCCAAGATATGGACACAGAATCTGAGGTTGAAAGCAAGGTGTTCTTGTGCACAGAAACCAATGTGTAGGCAAGGAATACTTGTCCCAAGAAGACAGTTTCTAACTTACAAAATTTGAATGAGGCAGATTTAGTTCAAACTATATACATGTATTTTTAATCTCACGGCTTTTTACATAGCATGATCATAACTTCCTTTGTGCAAATCAGATTAGAAGGATTCATGATCCTGAGCTAATATAGCTTGTGTCTTTCTTACTTTATAAAAGATACATAACTAATATACATGTATATCACTTGGAATTGTACTTAGGTCAACTTGAATGATTTTGTCACTTTTGAACTAACAGTCTAAGTAAGTAAGTCTAATATAGAAGCCATTTGAAATCTTTATCCTTGGATGTTTCAATGCAAGCTGACAGACATTGAAATAGTCTTTGTTGATCAATGATGATTTAACCTAAGTTAACAATCTCATTTCATTTTGTGTCATCACATGATAAAGAAAGTTATGATTTTATTAAATTCAAATTGAACAAACTTAGGCTGAAAAAAAAAACATGTATTTCCCATAACTCAGCTGACCTAATTTTACCCACCGACCCTACTACTTTTTATTCCAAATCGAGATTTTGAATCATACTTTTGTTCATAGTAAAAGTTTTCTCATAGTGCAGTCCATAAAATGCATGTCTCGTACACTGTAAAAACCTGTTTATCCAAGACTCTTAAAGAGTACTCCTACTTTATATATATATATATATATATATATATATATATATATATATATATATATATATATATATATATATATATATATATATATATATATATATAATTATATATATATATATATATATATATATATATATATATATATATATATATATATATATATATATATATATATATATATATATACTGTAAATTCCTTATTTAACGCGAGTACTAAATATCGCGAGAGGGCTCTTAGACGCCAAATCGCGAGAACAATAATTCGCGAATGTATGGTTTACAATGAGATTTAACATTAATTTCAACGCCATAAAAATAAAAGCGAGTAATTTTATTTCGCGAGTGGTGTTCCTCGCGTAATTATGCGTTAATTAATTCCTCGCGTATATTTAGGAATCTACAGTATATATATATATGTATATATATATATATATATATATATGTTTGTTTGTTTATTCATATATGTATGTTTATGTACATGTATATGATAGAAAAACAATGTACAGAATAATTAATTGATGCTTTCAAAATAAAAAGTGTTGCTTGTGTGACGCAGTGGTTAGAGTGTTTGCTCTAGAGTTGCGAAGTAAGGAGTTGATCCTTAGATTGCAGGTTCGAATCCCACTGTGGGACGTGAAGACCGCTCCTTCGGATGAGACCATATAAACAGAGGTCCTATGTCGCAGTAGGTGCTGGCATGAAAAAGATCCCTCACTGAGAGCGGAGTATAGGTCTATTAATTTGTAGCCCTCCACCGACAAGTAGTGGCATCTCCATATGAGTGAAAATTTCTCGAAAGGGAATTAAACAACAAACAAACAAGTAAACAAAATTAACAGTAAAGTAAAAAAAGTTATTCCCTACTTACCTAGCCTAATTTTTTTAGCATATGTCACCAGAAACAAATAATTTTTTTCATTTGGCCTAATTAAGTTAAATTACTATAGAATTGTGCATTAAATCATTTGATTCTTAATAAGAAACTACTATAAATTGTTAAAATGATAGTGTAGATAAGTTCTATAAAAATGAATGTGGCACTCTCATACATGTATTAATTTCGAACTTTAAGGTTTAAAACTTTAAAAATTCTAAAACTAATCAAATTAATAATGTAAAGCATTGTAAAGTTTGTATTCAGTCTCTATTTGGCATCTACAGCAACATCAGGGGATTCTCCAAGATCCTAACCCAGATCTAGATGAATTAATTAAGGCACATGCAGATCTCATGACTCCATATTTGGTTATTTTTGACATGGTTGGTTTCCCAAATCAGGGTCTCCAGATATGGAAAATGGCACAGGTTTCTGGTACAGGTTTTTCAGAATCCATGAGTTCATGTAGGGAACCTTAGCACAACTTTCTGTGAAGGGTTTATTTGTAAAACTGTGTTATGTTATATTTCAGTCATTATCCCATGCCTGTTCTTGCCTTGACCACTTTTTCGCATGGCTTTCTATACATATTTTACATATATAGGAGGAGAAATGCTAGTCTGTTACAGGTTTATGGAAGCTAAATTTGTGCCTGTGTTTAAACCACCCAGACAGTTTCATATGGGAGTAACCCCCCCCCCCCCCCCCTCTTATGTACATACAGCTAATTCTCATACCTCCTGTTGTTTACAGTTACATGTATGTAGTGAATAAATTCAATTAATGTGTCAATTTATATTATTTATTAATTCAAAGCTAAGTTGAATATATTTTTACATAAGGATTCAATATGTACACAAAAATTCACAAACGAGGTCGGAATCGGTATTCAGTCAAGTTCAAGTTCAAAGTGAAAGTAGTGTACTCAATGTACAGGCCGGCAGGGTCTTGCAGTATGTAAGTGACATGCATGTGTCATTTTATGAAGGGGTATAAATGAAAACTATTTTCATGGAACAGGATTACATGAATGAGGACATGTACATTCTTTGGAAGCAGTCAGTCAACTTATTCAAGTGTGTGTGAACATGCACACTAACATTTTTCATATTTTATTGATAGCATGATCGATACATGTATTAATTTTGTCTAATGTCTAATGTATTATTTGTCAGCATGGTCAGTAAAACATGCTTTTTAACTGTATTATTTATTTAACTAAACAATGTTGGGACTTAAATCAGTGCAAGATGAAGCAAATTCATAATTTATGATTATTTTCAAATAATGAACATAAATGGAACGTGGAACGTTTGTATGTGTGTAATGTCTGTCTGTGAATGTTTTAGGATGGATGTTTTGTGATACTGAAGTATAACATCGATTTTTTTAGGTTCATGGTGATACAGGAAAACTTCAAGGTTCCTGCAGATGGTGTTTAAAACTATTGGCCAGTGAACACAAACCCATTTAATTATATTTTGAATCTTCACCAGGAGAAAAAAGATGGCAGTACTTCTAATGCGTAAGTAGAATTGTTTTAAAAAGCTTCTTTTTTTTTGTTTTGGGGTGGGATGAATGATTAAACAAATACATCATGTACATAAGCGTTGAAATCCCTTTAATACAGGGTGTTTCAACAAACATGTCCTTCTTTTACTACTTCACATGAGTCCGTCAAAAAAGGAAAGATCAGTGTTTTGTAACGATTTATCTAAAAATAAACATTACAATGCAGTCTTTGCCAAATCTTTTTTTCAGTACATGCCCTTCGGGCAGGTTTAACCACTTATTACGCTAGCCCGAACAAATATTCACATGCCCAGAATTTTATCAAGTAATTTTATTCTTATTTGCCTTTTCATGGCAAGGAAATGATCCGAAATCCATTTCTATCGATCTATTGTCTAGCCATTAATATTGTTTTCAACCTGTACACTTTTTGTGTTTCTTTTGCAAAAGAGTTCCCTGGAAATCGTGGTAGAATAAACTAAAATTTTATTTGGTGCTCCACTTCAGATGAAAAATCAGACTTTTAAGTACATTTAATGTTATTGGTATTACTTAATTTGATAATACGGAGGCTTAGGCCTCAGAATTCACATGCCCTCTGGGCTTGTAAGTATGCAATTTCCACATGCCCCCTTCCAATTTTACCAGGTCCCGGGCTTCGGACTCCCGGGATTTGTCAAAGACTGATTACAATGTACTTTTTTTTTGAAAGTACATGAAGTGTTTTATTCCAAAGATTTTTAGCTCACCTGAGCCAAAGGCTCAAGTGAGCTTTTCTGATCAAAATTTGTCCGTTGTCTGTCGTTGTTGTTGTCGTTGTCATTGTTGTTGTAAACTTTTCACATTTTCATCTTCTTCTCAAGAACCACTGGGCCAATTTCAACCAAACTTGGCACAAAGTATCCTTGGGTAAAGGGGATTCAAGTTTGTACAAATGAAGGGCCACGCCTTCTTCCAAGGGGAGATATTTAAGAATTTGTGAAAAATTAATGGCATCATTAAAAAATCTTCTTCTCAAAAACCACTGTGCTTGAAAATATGAAACTTATGTGGAAGCATCCTCAGGTAGTGTAGATTCAAGTTTGTTCAAATCATGACCCCTGGGGGTCGGGTGAGGCCACAATTGGCAATCAAAGTTTTACATTGGAATATATAGGAAAAATCTTTAAAAATCTTCTTCTCAAGAACAGCAAAGCCATGATTGGTCATATTTACATGGAAGCATCCTCAGGTAGTGTAGATTCAAATTTGTTCAAATCATGACCCCCGGGGGTCGGGTGGGGCCACAATGGGCGATCAAAGTTTTACATAGGAATACATAGGTTAAATCTTTAAAAATCTTCTACTCAAGAACAGCAAAGTCATGTTTGGTCATATTTAAATGGAAGCATCCTCAGATAATGTAGATTCAAATTTGTTCAATTCATCCTCAGGTAGTGTAGATTCAAATTTGTTCAAATCATGACCCCCGGGGGTCGGGTGGGGCCACAATGGGCAATCAAAGTTTTACATAGGAATACATAGGTTAAATCTTTAAAAATCTTCTACTCAAGAACAGCAAAGTCATGTTTGGTCATATTTAAATGGAAGCATCCTCAGATAATGTAGATTCAAATTTGTTCAATTCATGGCACCCCCCCCCCCCCCCCCCCCCCCCCCCGAACCACTTTTTTATTTAAACTTTTCAACCTTTCAAGACTGAACTGAATTCTGCTTTTTCCTAGCCATAGTGCTCAGGTGAGCGATGTGGCCCTGGGCCTCTTGTTTAAAATCTCGTGATCATGCAGGAAGTATGAACTTATTCCTGATCTCATTCATTATACTCAAAACGTTTGACATCTTTATGTATCATACCCTGTACAAAATGTTCCACCTGGAAAAAGGCATAATCAAGACAGAATTCTCAGTAAAATTCCAGGCGTAAAACTTACTATAAATGTTAAAGCAATATAAGCAGAAACCAAGCGTTAACCAAGCGGAGACTAGCTGGAAATTTGAGGCGAAAATGTAATTAGTTCCGCCTGGAAATTGACATTCTGCCTGCATGGAAATTGAAATTCCACCTAGAATTGAAATAACAGGATTCCGCCTGAATATAGATTCCATTAAAACTGTCCAAAATATTTCTTTTTATAATTTCCAGCTATTTTCCCACTGAACTAAATTCAGCCTAGAATTTGATGACTGAAATCTGTTAAATTTAGGCGGAATCTCTGAGAGCCTGGAATTTGTGGATTCGGTGGAATACCCTTGGTGTCCAACAAAATTCTGGGCGGAATCCACCTTAATTGTTTGTACAGGACTAAATCATAATCACTAAAATGTTTAATTTCACATCAGTCAGTCGTAAAATTAAGTGCCAACTTGACTCAGAATTACCTTACTACCTGCTAAGATGCTAGAAAGCTAAAAATACATGCAGGGTATTCTAGTAAATGTTGTTGAAAATCGTAATTTATTCATTTTGTTTTCCAGAAATTTTTATTGGTCTGTTGGGACTTACTAGCGACAGATTTTATTAGTCCAAATGAAAATGTATTAGTCTGATCAGACTAACGGACTAACATTAGTGTTGAACCCTGACATTAAAATATCTCAGGCATATATTTAGTCAGGCCATGCTTACACTGTATAAAACATGATGCTGGAAAGTTGAATTGAAAATTTAAGTCTCCTTTATCAGTCTCTAACAAAAACTTTTAACTAAATCAGTAGAATTAATTTAAAATTCATAGTCTTTCCGAAATGTTTAGACTTTATATTTTGCAATAATTACTTAAGTGTTCATTATTGATATCCCTTATCTTAATTCCTGAAACTGACAAATCACAGTAGCCTAGACGGTAGTTGTTGTCGGTACTCGCATTATAATCAATAGGTCCCTGTTCAATTCTTGTTCCTAGCACCTTGTCAATCCAAGATGTTTGAAATAGGTAATGAGATTGTTCGATTACTAAGCTGTGACTCTATAAGTGAAAGATGCATGTGTTTTAAATGAAACCTTAAAAATCAAGGTCTCATTTCATGGTAGGCAAAATAAAAAAAAAAACCTCCAGTGATAAGCTACTAGTATACATTGTAGTGAAACCAAATATCGAAATTTTATGATATGGTGTCATATGTTTTTTTTTTTTCAACCACAAATTAAATCCCCTCAAATCATGGAAATTTAAACCAGTGAAAATAACCAATTTTGCATTAATTGAGAAACTTGCATGTATTTGAAAGCTTCCTGAAATACCAGTAGTGTAGATTCAAGTTTGTTCCATGTCCTTACCAAATTTCTGTTGCACTTTTCTCAGCAACTACTCATCGAAGGTGCTTAATATTTTAGCACGCTCTCTGTTTAGGCATGCCATATGGTAGGATGTATTTTTGTAGGAATCCCATGTTAACTTCCTGTTTATCACTCCATCTGTCCGTACTAAATTTCCATCACAGTTTTCTCAACAACTGTTAAGGATGATGCTTGAAAGTTTAGCACACTTTTAAATTGTTTAGGCATGCCATATGGTGGGATTCATTTTTGTATGAATTTGACGTCAACTTCCTGTTTACCCCTGTGCTTGTCCGTACCAAATTCAAATCAGTGCAGGAATTATGATTACTAGTGAGCATTGGCTCGATCACAGACTTCTTGTTTTCTATTTGATAGGAATGTCTTTTACTTTAATTAGCTAAAATCCTTATTTAGTTCTTCACAAATATTCTAAGAATGTTCTTTTTTTATAATATGTGTAACCATTACTGTTTCTTGAGTCAAGATTTTTTTAATTTATTTTATTGGTATTTATTTCTACTAGAAGCAGCTACTAGGGAAGATTTAATGAAGGAAGATGAGGAAGTGGAGAAAAAGCTGAAGAACAAGGAGGACAAGGTGAAGAAAGGACAAGGTTATTACATTATGCATCTCACAGTATTTTTACAAAGCCCTCTCAAATCCTGATTTATATAGTTTTTTTGTAAAACTTAAGAATGAATTCTTATTTAGTTCTTGATCCTTAAATATAAATGAAGAAGGTAACAATTTTTACAGGGCACAGTGACTTGCAGTGTGTGTCATGTAACATTATTACAACATCTATATCATGGGTCCATAATTTTGAGTAAGTCATTCATCAACCACTTTATCTGTACTGGAAACCATTTCTGAGAGGGATGACATGATGGAAGATAATGAGCCAGAGGGTGGAACGGAAGAGAAAGGGAAAGAAATAAAGAAAAAGGCAGAATGAAGAAGGACTAGGTAATTATTATCCCAATACCCCCCCCCCCCTTCCCCATCAATGTATTTCTTCAAGTCAACAAAATTACCGTGTACTTATCTTATTCTTTCATAAATATTTTGAGAAAAAATATCAAAACATCAACTTTGACTGGATGTAGTGACGTGCATGTGTGTAATTAGCTATGGTCGATACAATGACCTTGTCAGCAAAAACAATCTTTCATTACATGTAAGTCGAATGCGGACTGATGTTTTTAATACTAATTGTTTGGCCATTATTTACACATTGAATTGTCTGTTTACACATTGAATTGTCTACAGACTTTTCCGTTTTCCCGATCATGACAAGGAGCACACATCAAATGTGAATGATTGGCAGAGGATGTTTACTCCTATATTGCACCTGATCCCACCTCTGATGTTTTTAGTGGTCCGTGTTTGCTCCTGATTTGTATTTTTTCTATGGACTCTTATGCTTCGTTATCTCCATAATTATATGATTGTACAGTGAAAACTGTCTAATCTGACACCTGTGCAATCCGTCACACTGTAAATTCCAACGTTAAATTTCATTCCCATTTTACTTTTTTCTATGTTTTTTTACACTGATCAATACGACGCCCTATCTATTCCGACAAAAAATTTGTCTCCCAGTGCATGTCGGATTACACAGGTTTCACTGTATGATTAAGTGGTATTTGAGTACTCTTTACTGGAACCCAGGAACATCTTTATTTTTTTTTTTACTTTGTGTCATCTAGTTTAAGATAATGAGATTGGACTGTATATAGGTAATTCATCATGAAAAATGTTACATGTTACATGACTATGCCCTGACTTTACCTTAGACTGAAAATGTCGATCAAGACACATTTCTAGTCTTCTTTGCAAGTACTTGTAAATCTGTTCAGTCATGTTTTTTTTTCTTTTGTGTGAATCAAGCTGCACACTTTGAAACTTTGAATCATAACCTTGTTAATTGATGCCTGTTATAGGGGAAACGTTATTTCTTGACCAGGCTTTAATAGCAGCAAGAAATATAGGTGAATTTGAGGTCATGGAAATATTTTAGGTAATAACGAAAGTATGTATTTCACATTCTAGTACCAAAACGTTTCTGTTGAAGTCAAGCAGGTACATGAAAACGAATAAGTTACTAACCACTCTTTTCTCAGATAAATCACTAAAAAGGTTCAGTATGCCAAGATTTTTCATGAATCTGGTAAAATCCGAAACTTGACAAATTGAGTTTTTGTCAGTTTAGTAGTTTATCGAATTGGATTCTTTTTTTACAGAACTTGCAATAGAAGAAAAAGTTGAGGAAATGAAGAGGAAGAAATTGAAGATGAAAAGAAGAGCTCTGGGAGGAAAAAAGTGAGCATAGTGCAGTTATTTCTATCATTTTACATTTTATTGCTGCATTATCAGATGCCGTCTGAATCATAAGCCTTATCTACTGATAAAGATGATGGGCAAACAAGGCAAGTAAATGCCTATTGTGTGACAAAAAAAGATGTAAAAAGTTAAATCTTAATCATGTCAAAATTTTCTTTGATACTTCATGTAACATTATTGTATACCTTATGTAAAATCTTTGCAATTTGCTACAATCTTATAACGATTAATATTATTGATCTATGAAATAGCAGATACACACCAAAAGAGGGCAAAAATGGTCATTTTTTCCTCCTATATCATACTTTTTAAATATGAGTAGGTCTTCACTCCATATTTTGGTAAGATTATACTCGAAGCATATTTAAAACTTTTCCTATTTCGTTTGACAAAAACATGGTGAAATGACCAACTCTATTAAAAATAGACTTTTATGTCACAACTAGTGATGGGAATTGGTAAGAATTTCATAATCGATGATCAGGCTACTGTAACTAACTAATTATCAATTATAATCGGACATTTACAAAGTCTGTCAATTTTAGTTTATTAAATGGTAAGAATGGTTGAATAACTACTTTCTGTGGTGGTCCAGCTGTAGTTGGAATAACTGTGTCTCGGAACAACCCCTAGTCCTTAGGACAATATCATTTTAACGACAGAATGTTCTATCTAGTCAAGCTGGTTCTATGATCATTTTGAAGAATCCAAAGTACGTCCATACCCAGGAATGAGCGTTGTTACCCGGGTATGAATACAATGTCTCTTTGTCTGTGCCATTACGATATGCATATAAGTTAATAGAAAAGTTGCGGCTGGAATATTTGGCTTAAAAACTATTATGCTTTTAAAATAAAATAAATAACCCGATTAATCAGAATAAAAAATTTGTAATCGAGTGCTTGGATTATGCCAGCAATCGACTGATTTTCAATTATAATCGATGATTGGAACACCACTAGTCACAACAACATTCATATCATGGTTTGACATTAACTTTTATGAGTACTAGATCAGTCGTGCTACTTCCCATAATCTTTACTAGCTCTGACCATAAATTCACTAGCCCTGACCAAACTTGTAAATTTTCTATTTATAACCTCCTATTATAATGGGAAAAAAGTTCGCAGGTATGTTAAGGCGGTACCCAGATCATATTTCGGCGAATTTAGACTTTTTTCGTAAAATGTAACATTGATAAATCGGAAAAACCATAGATAAAACATTTACTATTATTATCCATTGTATAGACGTCATTGAGTCTTAGGCTAAAAGAAGCACTCCAATACGACGTCATCACGTGACGTCTATAAATAGAAAAATTGCCTTAATGAAAAAGTGAAAAGTTCAACACTACCCCGGAGATAATTCATTTCTTTTAGTGAAAATAATTATGTTAAAACATCACTGGGCCATGAAAAGTGCTGCTAGAATCCTACTCTCCTGACACAGAAAAAAATATTCCAAAGTTTTGCATGAAACCTTACCAAAATTTTTACATTTTATACATACGATCAAGGAATTTTTATCAATTCATGTTAACCACACGATTCTAGCAGCATTTTCCAAGTACTATAGAATACAAGCTTTCGATACAAACAAAAATTATATTTCAAAGTATGCGGCGTAGTGTTGAACTTTTGCATCTTTGTTGTTATAGAACGACAGAGGAACAGCTGATCGGGATTTCAAAGCACTAACTGTGTTCATTATAAGAAAACATGATAAGAATATATCAGCGTACCTGATTCTTAATCTTTAATTCCTTATGAATCATACATAACATTCATGGTATATGCCTTAAAACTCCCATTTCATATATTTGTTTACATGAATATTCTCATTTCACTCGGCAAATATTTGATCAATAGTTATGACGTCATGGGTTTGGTATTTAACCCCCGTGCTAAATAATTAGCTATTTATACCACCCAAAAACGACAAGATTTAGTTTATGTTATGTTTTGAATGATTCCATTCTTTTCTTGGACCTGAAATTAAACTTTAAAGATAGATATTAAGAAATCATTATTTCTATAGTTCACGTCATACAGCTTACTATGACGTCATATTGTGAAGGCAAGTAGGATATCTCTGGGTGTAGCCTTAACATACCCGCGTTTTGAAACCATACTACAGTGTATCTCTCGCATGTGTTCATGTATACATTTTGACAGACTGTTGAGCCCATAGGTAGCAGCCCAATGAGTGAACATGCGAATGTTATAAGCTTTAAAGAACATTAATTCAAGGAACTTAAATAAAATTATTACCGTAAATATACATGTAAATAAATTAAAAACTATAATATTCAATGAATATTTATACCAAATGATATTGAACAAAGTTGAGGTTTCGATTGTGACTTGTCTATTACAGCCGGTCTAAAAAAAATAGCAATTGTGTCATGCAGGAAAGTTTTCTTTTTGAGAGCAATGGCTGTGTTTGCAATCTGAAAATTAAGAAAATTTCTTTAAAAAGTTTTTAGTCAGAGCATTTATTTGAAAGACTGAAATGAGAGTTAACATTTATTTCATCCACACAACCAGTCGGGCAAGTTATTGAACATTTAACATGACGGACCATGCATTTACTAGACTGGGTCAGTCGGACGTGCCTTAGTGTCAAACCCTGCATATCTTTCAGAAATATATTTGAAATCCATTTAGTCAAGAGCCACATTTTTAAACGTGATTTACATATGTAAATGCCCATTTTTGTCATGAGCTACATGTATGTAGTTTAGTGGTTAGCATGTTAGTCTCTTAGGAAAAAAACTGATATTCAGGATTTAATTTCATTGCTTGGGTTTCAACCCCTAGAATACCACTTTTTTTTTTTTTATCATAGAATGATTTTTGCTAAAAGAATTTTCCACAGAAAAGTTTTGTTTGTAATATAATGTTATACCTTTCAATAAGAAGAACTTTACTCTAAATACTAAACTCAGTATTTGAATATGACTTTTATACATTTGAAGCTATAGGCTTTTTGCATGCCTTGTTCACCCATCTCCTTATGCACATTATAAACATGTAAAACTAATTATTACATATTACTGTTACTTGGTAGACTTTTAGTGTAATTAAAATTAGGTCTTTCATTTTACTCCATTTATTAATATATGTTACTAATGAGAGACAGATAAATATACAGGAAAAGCTAAATGAATCTAATTTGTGTAGCTTGTTGAATGTTTTCATTTATAATATTCTTATAAGTGACTTGCTTGGATACATGTTTTCATTTTGAAAAAATCCTTATTTGTCTAGATGCATGTATTCTGTTGTGAGTACTTATATAGTCCTAACTATAAAGATTCCAACCTTTTGATATGTAAATTATAGAACAAGATGAGATTAAAGTTTGGCACTTTAAACTGGAAAGCTTGATAGGAAACCAAAGGCAAGGACAAAAGAAAAGGATAACCCAAAATTTCAGAAAGTATTTGTTAAGTTGTGAATATACTTTTCGCTGTGTATTCCTTTTAGTGCCTTTGTCGGAAAGCAATGTCCGCTAATTCAAGTACAACGCTAAATGTCTTGCACAAATACACATAAAGAAGAACATTAACAAATGCTCTAAATCAAATCTCCGCTAACTTGCTCAATAATCAACTTCTGCCAAATATCGTACACGCTAAATATTATACATTTACAGTAATTCAAAAGGCTAACAAGTTCTAAAGGATAATCATTTAATACAAATCAAATACACAAAATGTTAACTAGCTGTTTTAGGAATTTTAATTTTAAAATTTATTCTTGTCCTTTTGCTTTTAAAGAAGTGTTGTTGTGTCTTAATTAAGATTGGAAACTTGATCACTGATATATTTTTATTTCATTTTTATGTAAAAGCTTTAATGGTTCTATTATATAATTATGTATTTCAGTTCCATTTGTAAGATGTGTGGACAAAAGAAAAACAGCCATAGAGTGCCAATGTGGAGTGGAATAAGTCAGTATGACTTAAACATAGTCAATTGAAGTGTTTGAATGCCCCTCCAGAAAGCAGAACAATCTTTGAATTTGCAGGAAAGAGTATAAAATTTGCTGTTAAAATATCATAACAGCTAGACAAAGATTAAATAACAACTACATGTACATCTAAAGAATTCTTTTGTCATAATAGTGATTCATGTGCTAGTACATGTGACAAGTGCTATAACGACCTAATATAAGTGTGTTTTAGGAGCATGTTGACTCTATTGTAAATGTATTGACTCCTTATATGACCTCATTTATATATAACATTATATGAATGGTAGTGTAGTGACTTGAAATGTGTTAGTAGTATAGCTCGTTATGTGTGGTAATTTTGTTATTTGTTTTAAATGTATGATAGTACATATAGTATGGTGACTCATGTGTTGGGAATTAATGTATAATTTTATGTGTGTTACTGGTATAACTCATAATGTGTGTAAATATTGTTTTTTGTAATATATATTAGTAGTGTAGTGACTCGACATGTGTGTAAGTAGTGTAGTGACTCGACATGTGTGTTATGAGTGTAGCTTATGATGTGTGGTTATTTTGTGTACGTATGTAGTATGGTGACTCATGTGTTAGGAATGTTTAATTTTATGTATGTTACTGATATGCCTCATCATGTGATTTAAAATGGTTATTTGTAATGTATATATTAGTAGTAAAGTGACTCGACATGTGTGTTAGTAGTGTAGTGACTCGACATGTGTGTTAGTAGTGTAGCTTATTATGTGTGGTAATTTTGTTATTTGTTATGTGAGTTGTACATGTAGTATGGTGACTCATGTGTTGGGAATGTATAATTTTATGTGTGTTACTTGTATAACTCATTGTGTGTGTTTTAATATAGTTATTTGTAGTGTATATGTTAGTATTGTGGTGACTCCACAAGTATGTTAGTGTGTAGTGACATGACATGTGTGTTAGTAGTGTAGTGACTCGACATGTGTGTTTGAAGTGTAGCTTATTATATGTGGTATTTTTGTTATTTGTTATGGTTGTTGTATATGTAGTATGGCAACTCATGTGTTGGGAAAGTATATTTTAATTTGATGTGTGTTACTGGTATAGCTCATTGTGTGTTTTAATAATTTTTTTTGTAATGTATATTTTATTAGTGTAGTGACTCGACATGTGTGTTAGTAGTGTAGTGACTCGACATGTGTGTTAGTAGTGTAGTGACTCGACATGTGTGTTAGTAGTGTAGTGACTCGACATGTGTGTTAGTAGTGTAGCTTATTATGTGTGGTAATTTTGTTATTTGTTATGTGTGTTGTACATGTAGTATGGTGACTCATGTGTTGGGAATGTATTATTATATTCTTGCTCCAAAAGATACTGTTTTACCCTTGTCTGTCTAGCTGTGTGTGCGTCTGTCTGACTGTCCATAACAAATTTTTGGTCACAGTTTTCTCAGCAACTACTCATTGCAGATGCTTGAAATTTTAGCATATTCTTTGTTTAGGCTTGGTGGGAATCATTTTCATACAAATCTGATGTCAACTTCCTGTTTATCCATGTGTCTGTCCATACCACACATAACACATTTTCGTCGCAGTTTTCTAAGCAACTACTTATTGCTTGAAATTTTAGCACACTCATTGCTGAGGCATGTCATATGGTGGGATTCATTTTTGTATGAATTTGATGCCAACTTCCTTTTTATCTGTGCGTCTGTCCGTACCATACATAACGAATTTTTTTCGCAGTTTTTTCAGCAATTACTCAGAGCAGATGCTTGAAATTTTAGCACATTCTTTATTTTGGCATGCCATATCGTGGGATTTATTTTTGTACAAGTCTGATGTCAACTTCCTCTTTACCTGTGTGTCTGTCTATACCATATATAACAAATATTTGTTGCAGTTTCTCATCAACTACTTATTGCAGATGCATGAAAGTTTACACACTCTTTGTTTAGGCATGCCATATGATGGGATTCATTTCTGAATTTGATGTCAACTTCCTGTTTAACTGTGCATCTGTCTGTATAATATGGAGCAAATTTTTGTCAAAGTTTTCTCAGCAACAACTCATTGCAGATGCTTGAAATTTTAGCACACTCTTTGTTGACGCATAATTGTCATATGGTGGGATTCATTTTTGTATGAATCTGATGTCAGCTTCCTGTTTATTCATGCATCTGTCCATAGTTGAACTTGTGAATATACACATGATAGTGTATATTCAAATCACAGCGGAGGTATTACCAGTGAGCATTGGCTCACAGACTTCTTGTTTTATGTGTGTTACTGTAATGTATATATTAGAAGTGTAGTGACTCGACATGTGTGTTAGTAGTGTAGTGACTCGACATGTGTGTTTGTAGTGTAGCTTTTTATGTGTGGTAATTTTGTTATTTGTTATGTGTGTTGTACATGTAGTATGTTGACTCATTACGTGTTGGGAATATGTGATTTTATGTGTGTTATTGGTAAAGCTCCTCATGTGTTCTTATATTGTTATTTGTAATATACAGTGAAACTTGTCTTATTCGGATGTTGTGTACTCCAAAAACTTGACTTATACAATGTTAACTTTAAGTCACCTGCAGTAGACTCAATTGTTTTAAATGTTGTCTAATCCGGAATGTCGTCTAATCCAGCGAATTTCTCGACATGTGTGTAAGTAGTGTAGTGACTCGACATGTGTGTTATGAGTGTAGCTTATGATGTGTTGTAATTTTGTTATTTGTTATGTGAGTTGTACATGTAGTATGGTGACTGGTGTGTCGGGATTGTATAATATTAAATGTGTTACTTGTATAACTCATTGCGCGATTTAAAACTGTTATTTGTAAGGTATATATTAGAAGTGTAGTGACTCGATATGTGTGTAAGTAGTGTAGTGACTCAACATGTGTGTAAGTAGTGTAGTGACTCGGCATGTGTTTTATGAGTGTAGCTTATGATGTGTGGTAATTTTGTTATTTGTGATGTGAGTTGTACATGTAGTATGGTGACTGGTGTATCGGGATTGTATAATTTTAAATGTGTTACTTGTATAACCCATCGTGCGATTTAAAACTGTTATTTGTAAGTTATATATTAGAAGTGTAGTGACTCGACATGTGTGTAAGTAGTGTAGTAACTCGACATGTGTGTTAGTAGTGTAGTGAATCAACATGTGTGTTAGTAGTGTAGCTTATTATGTGTGGTAATTTTGTTATTTGTCATGTGAGTCGTACATGTAGTATGGTGACTCGTGTGTTGGGAATGTATAATTTTATGTGTGTTACTTGTATTGCTCATCGTGTGATTTAAAATTGTTATTTGTAAGGTATATATCAGTAGTGTAGTGACTCAACATGTGAGTAAGTAGTGTAGTGTCTTGACATGTGTGTAAGTAGTGTAGTTACTTGACATGTGTGTTAGTTCTGTAGTGACTCAACATGTGTGTTAGTAGTGTAGCTTATTATGTGTGGTACTTTTGTTATTTGTTATGTGAGTTGTACATGTAGTATGGTGACTCATTTGTTGGGAATGTATAATTTTATGTGTGTTACTGGTATAGCTCATTGTGTGTTTTAATATTGTTACATGTATTTGTAATACATATTTTGTATTGTTATTTTGATTTGTTTCTTGTACATGTAGCATGGGATTCATTTTGTGTTGGGAATGTAGAATTTTACCTGCGGTAGTGTACATGAAGCTCATTTTGTGTGCTAATATTGTTATTTTTATGTGTAATAGTCATGTAGTGACTCAATATGTGTGTAAGTAGTGTAGCTCATTATGTGTTTTCATGTTGAGTTAGTTTAGAAGAGTGTTGACTTACTGTGTAAGTTAGAGTAGCCTCTTGCTATGTGTGAGCATAATATAAAAAGACACTTTTTTATGATGTGTATATAATTATTAAAACATTGCTAAATATAATATTACATGTATATCAACCTCTATTAATAAACTTGCATGTGTTTGAATTTCTAATGTAATGTAAGCTACATGAATAGATCATATTTTGACTGAATTTTGAATGAGCACAATTTGTGATGATTTTTATTTTTGAAATAAACAGAAATTTAATTTTCTTTGTATATGTTTATTTTTTCGTTAGATTGCAGAATAAAACTACATAACTTTTGCAGTATTAAATATCTAGAAATGCTTTTCATGACCAGAACGGTGGATACTTATACAGTTAAAATATACCACTGAGGGAGTTAGCAAGATTCCAGTTCTCCAAGGCCAAGACTATTTCCCGAGGCGAAGCCGAGGGAAATAGTCCTGGTCGAGAGGAACTGAAATCTTGCTAACTCCCGCAATGATATACTTTTAACTGTTTTATTATACTGATAAAAACTTAAAATTTAGAGTTAGAGGATTCAGATAGCATGATTTCATAGCAGGGATTAGCTCACTAACTAACTAACACACGGGGATTAGTCCATTCACATATCATACCAATGTAAAAGTAAAATCTAGAGGATTACGGATAACCGGGAATTAGCTTTCGAAGCAGGGATTAGCTCACTTGACTAACGCACGGGGACTAATCCATTCATTACGATTTCTAGGGAATTAGTCATCTAACGATCTAATGTTCTATAGGGAAAAAATCAGTAGAGATATGATAAAACTATATAAAATGTTATTCTGCTTGGGAGAAGGAGTTAAGGGGAAGATCAAATTGGGTAAGAATTATAGACCAATGCAAACTGATGTACAATGTATATAAAAGCAGATAAATGTTTGTCGGTGGTATGCTGTGAATTTTAAATGATAAAAGCTTGACTTCAACTGTAGGAAATTCTCGAATGGGACAAAAATACACACAATCAATCAATCAGCTGTAGGAAATATCCCTACTAAAATATCATGGTAAAGTTATATCAAAATAACGATAGTGGTTTTATAATGCACATTATTGTGAAACCTAAAAGACATCTTAAAAGAAACGGGGCGTATAAGGCGGGGACAATCACCCGCTCTGAGATAATAAATTTCTCAATCTTTAAAGTTCATGGAAAAGTTATATTTTTCTAAAATAAAGTTTTCAGGAATGGCATTTTCAACATATTTGATTCATTTATTTTATTAAATGGCATTGGTTGATGATTTGTTTTAAAGTTGTAAGTAAAGCATAATTAGTGGAAAACTGGTTTTTTGGAGCCACACAAAATGATTTTTGAAAATGAATGGGACAAGTTCCCTTTCTACATTAACCTTTAAATGACCGAAAAGTAAATGTAAAATTAACTTAAAGTTTTAAAAAATGGAGTCTGAGCCCATTCCATTTGAAAATCGAACATTATAGAAAAAAATACGCTTCAACAACCTCTTTTATTTTAATCACACTGAAACACATCAATGACAAGAAGACTTCGTGGCGAAAAATAAATTATTTATCAATAAGTTATTCAGTAAAATAAAGGAAGCTAATGTGTAAAAGATGATATTGACAATACATTTTTTTTTTTTTGAAAAATGTAACTTTTCAAGAACTTTCAAAATTGAGAATCGTGTTTTTTCAGGCTGGGAGATTGTCCTCGCTCTGTACCAGGGACCTTTACAGCGAATATAGGTTTTAAAACATATCATATATAATGTATCCATTTAATAATTGAAAGGGGATTATGCTTTAGAGGTTATTGACTCACACAGCACAGAATTCTATAATTGGTCTTCCAAATTGAACATAGATTACCCTCTCCCCCCAAATAAGGAATAGAACAGGAAGTCACAGTCACGGTCTAGCCTTGATATTAAACCGGGAAATACTACGATCTGAAGCATGCAGTATCGAAGGGGTACAGGGATGCCCCCTAGTGTTTTTTTATTCTCCCGAGAAAATAACTGTTGTTAATGTACATAGGAAATTTTAATATAAGGCGTGTTGTCATTTTTTCTTCCTTTTTGCTGCTTAAAAATCGATTTTTAACGCGGGAGGGGGGGGGGGGACTCCAAAACAGTTTGACAAGCAGGAAAAAAACCTAAACCTATTGTCTAAACTCGAAAATCTTTTCTACATTCGGGCCACAAAAAAGAGAGAGAAGCCCCAACCATTTGAACATGGGTAGGAAAACGAGATTATATATATATTTTTTTTCTTTTTGTCCTTGGTCTTCTTGTTGGATATCACCAATCCTTCACTTTGAAGCGGTGTTCCACGTTTTCGCAGATTGATAATATCTTTCCGCAAAAAATGAGTCACAATTTCTCGAATATTTTTTTTAATTACGATTCCGCATAAAAAAGGGGGAAAATATATTACGATTCCGCAAATATGTTATCTGGATCACTGGTACATAGATAAAATAAAAATTACACAACAGATTAAGATACAAACAGGAGTAGCTGAATAGATTGCTCCCATGCATGTAGTTGTTTTTTTTCTTAAATTTCATTAGAACACCCTTCTTGTCTCTCTGAGCTGAGTCGAGTTTTCTACCAATTGGTCGAACTGGATTAAAAAAAAATCACGGAAATAAGTTTACGGAGGGCTTCTGAAATAATACACACCGATCGATGCCTTAACTACATGTAGCACATGTATAATTCTTGTATGACTTTTTAAATAACTTTAAATAACTTAATAAGTCATACCAGATTATGTTCAGTTTGAGACTAAATGAAAAATTGTTACAATTTTCTTAATTCAATTGCAATGCATGTTTCTAACACCGACTTTACTACTACGTATAGAACCATGTAAAAATAAAGTGGGTCAATTCTCTTCACTTTGTTGGACTTTCATTTAAATGTACATGTAATTATAAATATATTTCGTGGGGGACTTAAAGGTGGAGTAAGGGTGAGATTAAACACTTTTACCAACAAGCAGTTTTCCTTCACATGCATATATGTATATAACGTCCTTACTTATAAGGGGTCGTGTTTCCTGAAATGGGGTGTGTATCGAAATTCATAATTTTGTTTCTTTATTAACTCTGAATAAGATGGAAGGCTTCAAAGACCCCGACCGTCCTGCAAGTTTCGATATTGAGAAAATAAAAAGCTATTTATAAAACGAGCATTAAAGTGCAAAGAATAAAACAAGGGATTACAATTAAATTTGTCCACGGCTCTCCGAAAGGTTCCGGATTTTTTTTTACTATTAAGTAGGGTCATAAGTATGTTTTAGGCGCAATCTTAAGACCTGCCTAGGTACTACTTAAATTTGTCTTAAACCGTAACATAAAATGAACTTAGCTAGGTCTTAACTAAGTCAAACTTACGTTCAAAATATTTTATGAATCATCATAATTTTCATATTTATTTATATATATACATGTATTTCTAAAAAATGATTTAGTTGCGTTTTTAATTACACATAGATTAAAGTTGACGTCCTTACCTATCGGTTTTAGCTAGGTTAAATTAGATTTCGTATTAAAAATATTCTGTTTAAAATTAGTCTGAATATTTGAAAATAAATATTGCACGGACACAAAATAGTGGTTCACTGTAAATGCATGAATATTGTTTATCACTAGAGACTGCAATGTTTGTCGTTATTCTTTTGTTTTGACAAATGTTCACTTGCTTTCAAATTGTCACTTTCGCAGACATTGCACGATAACCGAACGTCTATGTACTTGAAATTGAAACTCTTAATAAAACAATAGGGACATATTAAATTCTTTTTACTCCGATGAATCAGCCCATATCAGCAGGCAAAGACTGCAGACGTTTTATGATATACTTATTTACAATTCTAATCAAGGATGGAAAAGAAGATAATTTTTCGTATACCTCCTACATCTCTCTCTCTCTCTCTCTCTCTTATATTAGTGAACTCTGTCTGAATCCACGCTTGTTGCATTCTACGTTTAATCTAATTTAAGCGGACACTCTTTATTAGTTTTCTAGTAAGCACCCTTTAATTCAACGACAATTTTTCTGTGTTTTTTTTTTAATATAAATCTATAAATATAAATCGTATCCCAAAAATAAAATTTTGCCTTTACATGAATGTCATTTAGAGAGTGAAATTGGAATCAGTGATCAATATCACCCCCCTCCCCCTTCCCCCGACGAAAAAATAAAATTCTTATATATACCAATATTAAATAGAGAAAATTATTTTCTTTAATGTATACTATGATTAGATGAAGTCAACCTTTGAATAGTTCTAAATATGTGTTTAAAGAAGTTAAAACATGCTTAAGTCACCTCTACCGACTGCCTAAGTTTTGCTAAGATTGTCAAATCTTAGCACGCTTCTAGTTATGGTCTTAAGTTCTAAGACTGTACTTAAGTCCTACTTTAGCATGGTCTTGGACTTAAGTACATTTATGTCACGACCCCCTGAACCGTAATCATGCTGAAAAATTCATTTAATCAAAACAGATTATGGGCAGAGCAAAAATAGACCTCTGAAAACAGATCAGGTGCCATGGAGGAGTAAGCAACACCTACCGATTGACCGGTGTTGCATATTATTTGTTCCGCCTCGTTTAAAGATCGGGGGGGGGGGGGGGCTAATACGATAACTTTTTAAAGAAAAAGTCCAGCGCGTATAAGAAAAGGTCTGCTTACATTTAAAGGTCCAAGTAGTGCAAAATGCTACCTGCATAAACCTTGACAATCACATAAATTTTCAGAGAATGGGTTTATATCATTTGAAAAAAGAATTATTTACCCTTGTCGTTCAATATGATCTCTAAGGCAAGACTTGCTATTACCTGTTCAGCTGCTTTGAGTTGTGCTGCTTATGCCCCAAAAAATAAATGTAAAAAGTGTCACATTTATGGTGCTATTGTTTGTTGTTGTTTTTTTTACCAGCGTTTGCTTCGATTAAAGGTGCTAAATCTGCCTGTGTGTTCAGGTAATAAAACAAGGGGGGGGGGCGGTGAAGTAATCATACCTCTACCTGCAGGTAGGTAGCAAAGGCAATGTAATGGCCATGTATTTGCCTTATATCAATTGCTCTGAATTCTTTATTTTAATAATTTATGCCAAGGAACAAATTATAGTACTATTATGATATTCATACTTTAAATTGTAATTTATATTATTATAGTCTATTTTTAGTAGAATATTTTAAGATATTTCTTATCCCAAGTGTAGATTTCAATACGAAAATCGATTAAAAAAATATACGAATGACTATTCTTCAATTTTGTTTTAACAATCGCCATTTGTTTTCAGTTTATAATTACATTTTAATTATTTACTTTTGGATAGGGTAAAATATGCATTTACCTAATGATTTATTCTATGTATATCTACTACTGAAATAAATACATTTAATGCTTAAGCTTTAAACAGGTAACTCAATGTTGAAAACATACATCAGAATGAAAGTATGGTTGAATAGATTTAATTCTTTGAAGCATGGGGGAGGAGGGAAGGGGCTATTAGTTTGCAAATATTTACTCAAGAATAGAAAATAAAGCATATTTACAGTTGGGCCCATCGAAAATAACATCAGTTGATCCTTTTTTGCGTACCAAGGACTTTCTAATATGTGCAACCCCCCCCCCCCTTTAACTGAAAATTAGTTCAATGTGTAAGCCTGTATCTGTACCTGTAGGGTTTCTGAACATTATCATTGAGATACAGACATCAGCAGAATACGATTTGGGTATCTGGATTAACCGGGTGCAACATGCTGCATACACCCCGGGCACAACATTGAATTTTCGTCAATATCTTTAAATACGAACTGTTTTATAAACAGACAATTTATGCATACATTTATACAGATAACGTGTACTTAACAGTAATATGAAAGTGGTGATAAAGCGAAGCTTTGTTCTGATATGTAGTAGTGCCCCCCCCCCCCAATAATTTTGCCGATATATAGATTATTATAGGAAACATAGATACTATTTGCTTGTGCCTCTCAATAAAAACGTCTGATGCCCTTTTTTTATTATTATTTTTTTTTTTTTTGCTTGTCAGGAATTCTTGTGTCCTCTCAACTGTCAACTGAAAATGTATGGCTATGCCCCCCAAACTGAATTTGCTTACTACGGGGCTGTTTTAATAAAAGAAAAAAAAAACCCAGCTAACTAATGGTACAATTGATTATAAACACAATGTAGCGTCAATCTTGCTCTCATCCTCGGAATTGTGTTGAGGTGTTTGATAAAACTAGAAAGTGTACAGTGGATTCATAGGTATCCATATACTTCTTAGATAATGCTTTCTTCCGTATGCATATGCTTTCCGGCGAAATATATCCATAAATTGAAATATTGATAATGTACAAAAAGGATACATTGACCACCTTTTTATCGCCCCGAAAGCATATACCCCGTGCACAACGTAGCATACACCCCGTATGTTGGAATATACACGATGTAAAAGGTCGACCCTCTGTATTTCAGATACAGCGTATCTTTCTGTTAAAAAGTGAAAATTATGGACAGGGTTTATTGGATAGCGTAAAAACTAAAGCTTTACGTCAAAACGTGGCCAACGCACATTTATTTTTCAATACTTCCCTCGAAAATTTTACCAGATGTGAGAACAAAGCAGTCCTGTAGTTTTTTGTTTGTTTTTTTTTTTTTTTTTTTTTTTTTTGTTTTTTTTTTGTTTTTTTGTTTACCGTATTTAAGGAAGGCTGGTTAAGTCCTGTGCGTCACTTTCAAGCACCTGTTCGACTTCGATAAACTCGCTTGCCTGTCTGGAAGTTTTTGTATGCTTAGAAAGCATTGTCTTATAAAGTCTGAAAAAAAATTCTCGAGGAGTTTGTTTTCGACGAGTTACATGTATGTCTTCTATAATTTTCGTAATTTTGGTAATAATTAATATATAATTATTGAAATTTGATACTGGTGTGCAACCTAGAGTAAGCCCCAGGGCGAACTTAAAAACTCAATTTGATATAAAAGGTATCCCCTCTGTATTCCCAGGTATGCTTCAGTCAGAAACTTAATTAATATACATGCTATGATTTATGAATATCGCTCATTTCTGATATTTAAATAATATCAATTCATACGTAAACCTGTTTGGCAAGGCCATACAGAATATGATGAGGTCATCTTTAAAAAATTGTTTGTCCTCTCCCGACCGACTGCTTCAAAATGGCTGTACTCAAACCTTTTTTAACCTCCAGGGAATGCTAATTTTCCCCTTTTATTCCCAGATTTTCTCATCTTGTCAATATGACAACCATTCAATTTTTTTCAGACCAGTGGAGAGCTACATGTATATATCTGCAGCTAGATATGACTAAAATTTTTCGATAATATATATATAATATTTTGTATTTTATAAAACATTTATACCTCGTTCACCACTCTAAACAATTATTTATGTTATATACATGTAGTAGACTTTATCCCTAGCCCCCCCCCCCCCCCCCCGATCTTTTATTACATAGTGTCATTGTGCACCTCGTATATTACTTTTTGATTTGTCACTTATTTCGGGTCTCTCAGAGCAAAACATGGACTTTGCCTTTATAATCATATCGGAGGCGGGGGTATCCTTCAGTCAGTTCAGTGCTCACAGTATCTCTAGTTTGTTATGTGAGTTGTACATGTTGTATGTTGACTCATGTGTTGGTAACGTATAATTTTATATGTGTAACTGGTATAACTCATTGTGTGTGATTTAATATTGTTAGTTGTAATTTATATATATTAGAAGTGTAGTGACTCGACATGTGTGTTAGTTCTGTAGTTACTTGACATGTGTGTTAGTTCTGTAGTGACTCCACATGTGTGTTAGTAGTGTAGCTTATTATGTGTGGTAATTTTGTTGTTTGTTATGTGAGTTGTACATGTCGTATGGTGACTCATGTGTTGGGAATGTATAATTTTATATGTGTTTCTGGTATAGCTCATCGTGTGATTTAATATTGTTATTTTTAATGTATATTTCAGTCGTGTAGTGACTCGACATGTGTGTAAGTAGTGTAGTGACTCGACATGTGTGTTAGTAGTATAGTGACTCGACATGTGTGTTAGTAGTATAGTGACTCGACATTTGTGTTAGTAGTGTACCTTATTAATATGTGTGATGCATAAATAAACCTTCAGAAAAGCATTTATGGAGAAAGCAATACATTATATATGTAAACTTACGTTCATGTGACATCAAAAGTTTAGCCCAATAAGTAATCATTCGTGCCTTTATACGTATTATTAAAGGGTATCGCCCAGTTTCCCCATATATATACCATACAATTTGGAGTGCTGGATTTAACATGTAAAACAAATTTAAGAAATTTTAAGTGTATACCGTAAATTAAAATACCTTATTTTTCTAAGTACTCCATACATGGCTTTTGATGCTTGTTTAGTTAAATGTGTTTTGGCACTTCTGAAGAAACCACTACGAGACATGATAACACCTACATTGTAAATATTTAAATTCGTTCACAATTTCAATTGGTGCACCTCTATACAAAAATATTTTCTTTGGTATTCTTCCTCTAGAAAAATTACTATTTTATTCTTGTCTGTATTTACTTGAAGCTTACAATGGTCACAATAATCAGAGAAAATATTCAAAGATCTTTGTAAATCCTCTGGATTATCAGATAATAAAACTGTGTCATCAGCATAAAAAAGTCTAAAAAGTTTAAACATTATCTGCATTTCAATTTCTAATTTTTCATCAAATCTCGTAACCCCTTCAATATTATTCTGCAATAAATAGTTTTCTAAATTGTTAATATATAAAGTAAAAAGAAATTGGGATAAATTTTCCCCTTGTCTTACCCCAAGGTTACACATGAAAAATTCAGAGATATTTTGATCAATATATATCTTCGATTTAATACCACTGTACATATATTTGATAAATCTTAGACATTTACCATCTATACCACTTTTAAACACTTTGGACCACAAACCAGATCGATCGCCAAGCAGCATCAAAGGCTTGTTTAAAGTCAATAAATGCACAATAAAGTTTTTTCTTACTAAAAGAAACAAATTTACACAAAAAATCTAATATCAATATGTTATCTTTTGTACCATATCCTTTTCTAAAGCCAGCTTGGGCTTCAGTAATCAATTATAATTCATCAGAAAAAGTATCCAAACGCTCACATAAAATACTGGTAAATACTTTTCCTAAACAGCTTAATAGTGTTATTGGTCTATAGTTTTCAGGAAGAGGTGGGTCTTCCTTGTTTTTATACATTGGCTTAACGATACCAATAAGCCATTCCTCAGGTACAAAACCAGTATCAAAAATCAAATTGAAAAGGTCAACATATAGTGGCAAAAAACATGATATTGTTGTACTAATATATTCGTTACAGAATTGATCATACCCTGGAGCTTTATTATTTTTCAGTTTGTTAACTGCTTGCAAGATTTCTTCTGCAGAGATTTGACAATTTAAAGGAGAGTTATTATCGAAATTGACATCATTATCATCTACATCACCTTCATCATCTTTAGATTCATTATTTTTTTTTCTTCAAAAAATCGTACATTGCTTTGATATCAACTTCAGTTTTACATCTAGCCTTCGAACTATTTAAAATTCTCCAATATTCCTTAATATCACTTTTCTGTAAATTTTCTAATTTTGACGTTATAGATAAAGAATATTCTTTAATACACTTATCCATTGTTTTCTTGTATTCTTGTATTTCTTAAACACGAAATAGTGAAGTCATCTTAAATTACTTGAAATATATCATTAAATCAATCATTGCTCTCATATGAACTGAAGTTTTCTGTTTATGTACACGTTATAATGTATTTCATTAACTTATGATTGATTTATCTTCTTTAAAAAAATTTCAAATACTCTATTAATGTAGTACCGAGAAATTTCAGTCGCCCAGTATGCCTCACTAGAATAAGAACAAAAATATATCTATTCTCCAACTTCTTCTGTGAATAAAACGGCTTTGCATCGTCAAAATTCCGGAGCTTTCAGGGACTTTAAATAGTCCTCTGCGCCATCATCTGGGCTTTGCCCTGAATCTATCAAGGGTATTGAGGCGGCTTGAGACACCCTGTCCGTTTAGAGAATGCATTTTAGCATTTTCTAGCTAAACCACATGTTTCTTGTTAGATAGCGTATTTTCAAATCATTGAAAGTCTCCCCCACCGGTCAATCTGAGCAGTAGGGTGTTAAAACACACTTTCCCAAGCGGTCAGGGAGTCTTCGCATCTTCTTAACTATACATTAGGGTATATGACTATATGTAATCTTTTAAGAATTTTCTCTTGAAAATGGTTAAAAATGGAACGGCGAAGTATTTTTATCATTATCATTATTCATTTTTTTGCATTGTATATATAGATATTGTACCTCTGAACAGTTTATATGAATATATATATATATATATATATATATATATATATATATATATATATATATATATATATATATATATATATATATATATGTGTATCCCATGTACTATTATTTTGGGTTGGGTGAATAAACTGAACTTGCACTTGAACTTGGGCGATTATCATTGGGTATTAATGAGAATGAATTATCATTAATACAATTAATTCCACTAACTTTTTGGTTACCCAGATCACGGAATATTTACTGTTTTGAAACTATGATGAATTGACGTTCGACTTTGTTTTTTTACTAACTGACCACACGATTCTTCACACAGGGATTTTTTGGGAAAAATTTAAAGAAAATTCGATGCTGAAAGAATATATATTTCAAACATGCCACTACTCTAAATTTTGAAAGAACTTATAAATCGCAAGTTATCTAGCTTAATGCCGAGCAGCTAATATTGACTGCTGATAATAGCAGTATTGCTTTGGATGCTGCTTTTTCCTTCATTATCAGCAAAAGTGACCATTTAGGTGCTTAGGGAGTAGCTTTTTTCGTAACTTTAACAAGCATTTTGAGAGTATTGCATATGCAATGCTAGCACCCTACCGGCAAATGTTATCTGGTTCTCCTAAAAAATTGAAATGCCGTCAAAACTCTTGAAAGCGGAAATTCAAACTTGATCTGTAACTTAGTAAAGGTAGACTCACATACCAAACATCAGTTCAATATTTGCAAGCTGTAGAAAAAGGGCGGAAAATTCAAGTGCCATGGGAAGGATTTACAGAGGGACAGACAGGCAGACAGTTGAGGAAAGAACCGTTTTTACCAGTAGGGGACTAGTTTTTAGCTTAACGAATCTTGCACAGATGTTACATGGAAAGAAAAGATACAAGACATGCTTAGGATACTGCTTGAAATACATTTTCTGAATGAGTGAGAGCATCAGATCAGTTATTCCTCTCATCAGCTGGATTTATACGCGCAACTATTCAATAAAGGAGAGCAATAATTGATTTGATGCGCTTATCAATTGAATCGAAGATAGACCTATCAATACAGTGGCGGAAAATTTACTCGCAAAGAATCAATTTAGAGATTGTCTTAAAAAAGATTTTTTCCGTTCTTTCATTAAAAGAAAGTATCGTTCATTCCATTATTAATAATAAAAAATGAATTGATGATGTCCTTGATTATTAAAAGATATCTTCAATTATCGACTCTGAGATTAATGTTAATTAGAGTTTATGTTAGACCGGCGCTGTACATGCTGTATACATGTATATGTCAACATGGGAACAGCTCTGATAACATACAATTTTTGCCGTATATCCAATCTTTTCCTTTGATCTTGTGTACTGTCTTGTACATACATACACCATTTATACCAGTAAATAAAATAAAATAAACGGTGCAATTAAAAAATTAAACATGATCACTAGCTGTAGCGATTTTCCTGTGTGTTTATAACCTTGTAGTGAATTGACGGTTGAATTAGCTGTACTGATTTGCACGTGTGTGTTCAATAAGTGTAAAAATGTAGTGAGATTCATGTCGAATTTCAACATACTTAAAGTAAAAGATATCAAAAATTCCTATAGATACAGAGAAATCCTAAGGTTAACCTCGGTATATTCTGGTCTTACTTTCTCTTTTTCAAGCCTCTAAATCGGTGAAGCGAGATGAAGGTAAAATTTCAAATGTAGTCAGTTGGCTGGATTAACAAACAAGGGTGTGTGTGTGTGTGTGTATTATTAGCTCGTAGTATTGCTAAGGGTGAACAAAAGTCTGTTTTATTAAACAGTTTACAAAAGCAAAAGCCTGTAAGGATTATATAGTTTGATGTTAACATTTCTGTATGTATAAAAAGAATTTCTTGCGGATCGTTAAGTAAATGCTCCTTGTTAATTTGATCTTCTTTTTTAAAGTTCAAATTGATCGTCAGATAATGAGCTAACTAACTATTGTACAAAGTATCTCCAGGTAACGTCAAAACATATTTGGTATCAAGTTTAATTTGATGTCTCCTGCAAGGCGTTATTCAAACAAATGAGTAAA
Organism: Saccostrea echinata; assembly: GCF_033153115.1. Lineage (NCBI taxonomy): Eukaryota > Metazoa > Mollusca > Bivalvia > Ostreida > Ostreidae > Saccostrea > Saccostrea echinata. Next base: position 26,045,047 of record NW_026889778.1, read on the forward strand.
TAAGAACTTTTTGTGAATCACTAGATAATAGCCGCACGGAGATCTTTCTATTCAGAAAAAGAGAAAAAAAAGTTCTTGATTATATCAGAGGATAGGTAAACAATATTTTTCAATTGTTCTCAAGGACAACTTGAATACTTGCAAGGTAAATGCTTGCAAAATTTATAAAGAAGATTTTTGTCACAAAATTCGAGAAACAAAATGACGCTACTAAGACAAGAGTCAAATTGTTACGGAATGTATATGTTTTAATGGTCATTACATTTGTTTTCTTAAAATGCCTTTCAAACATGTTATCCATTTATTAAACAACATACAGGACACTTACAAAATGGGAAAAATCGTATGCTCTTCTTGATGGAAATTTGAAAAAGAAAATGACATTACAGATACAAAAGATAAACTTATAGAGACAAGTCATCTGCACTCGTAAAGATTTTGTAAATATAATAATGCAAATGCAACACGGAAATATTCTTAATACGAAATTGAATGTAAAAAGCAATGAAATGGGATGCTAATACAAATCCTTATTACATTTTCAACAGAGAAATACTGTAACTTATCCCTTGAATTTTGCAAGTGATATACTCCATGTGAAAATATCAAAAGTGATAATTTCACTCTGAAGATAAAAAATATCTCCTCTTTCCTTCCTTCCACCGAAGGTTTTTACATATTTTAAAGAAAATGATATCTATACTTAGCGAAAGCAAGCAAACCATCCAAACACGGATTAAACTGCCTAAGAATTTCTAAATTGTTGTTTAAAACCATGGTTACAATTTCCAAACTTACAAATGACTTTCAAAACCGCTCAGCAATGACATCTCAGCTAATGACACTGAGTCAAAAGAAAGGGGTTAAGGAAAAGCAGGAACTATGTAATAAATAGAAAATACGGTGTTTTTTGGATATTAGATGCTTAATTAAGTCATGAAATAATTTTTTGCTTATATATTCAATTTTGAACTTATCAAAAATTCTTGTCCAAATAAACTTCATATCTAACCAGAAAAACGTTGAAAACATGTTGCATCTTAACCTGTGTTATTTGAAGGCGGCTGTTGATTTTCATTTCCAGGTATCTCGTGACAGCGATATAAGATAACTGCGAGAATTAAAATGATATTTAAACCCATTACGACCATATGGACAATAAATGATGCACCAACATGGTAATCCTCTGTTTTAGTGTCTTCCTCTATTCCAGTGAAAAATATCGCCGTAGAAAGAGCACTCAATGTAACTGGAATTATAAAATCAAAGTGAAAATTCATTAACAGTACACATTTTGTAATTTATTTCTTGGTTGAATGTCATTTTTTATAGTTGAAAGAAAAAGATCTAAAAATTGCAATCAACTTTGAAGCTATATTTTCTCTACAAATTTCTCTTAGCTTCAATCGCAACGAAGAAGTAATTTTTGAATCTTTGTTTGAAACTACGTACCGTGCAAAATACAAAGATAAAAAATAATTTCTAAGATGACTTTGCTGTCCTTTATCAGGTTTATGAATGCCAAAATGACTATCACAAATAGGATAACAATTGATGTCACGTGAAATCCTGCTGTTGCCCAATGATAATCTAAAAAAAACAAGAATTCTTTATCAAATATTTTTCCCTAGATTTATTTTATTTTTCGATCGCCTTGCAAAAATCACTATATTTTTTGAAGGCTTAATGGTTTGGTGTCGCGAGCAATTATCTGTTACTCTAAAAGGGCTTTTATCATAATAAAAAATAAATACCCATGTTCTAATTTTAAGGAAACATTCCCTTTTTGCATTGAATTGCATTATTTAAATATTATAGACAATAAATCGTATCTAATTTTGGTTAATGGCGACTTTTGGGGTAGATCTCATTGAAAGCCGTTTCTATATACATGACATAAAACGAATATAATCCTTTATTTAATCTTCATGCAAAAATTATGACTTTTGATCAGTCTAGCAATGCCTTTATTTGACAATTATACAAATAAAATAAAACATCATAACAAAAATAAAGAGGATTGATTGCTTAAACGTATGTTAAATTATTTTATGTCCCTTTGAAGAATTATTTCTCATATAGAGGCGTCACTATATACTTGCGAAAAGATTCAAATTTTGACCTGTATTCGGCACTTAGGGGGGTTCAGCAGTGAGGGATCTGTATCGTGCTAATGCCTACTGCAAAACGGAACCTCAGTTTTTAGGGTCTCATCCGAAAGACTCTTTTCTCACTTTTAATTCCGGGCGCTTACCGGAGGAACAGTCACTAACTATATTTAAGTCTTAGGTTTGACGTGGCGCGGGGAACGAAAACTTAACCTGGATCTTCTGGTCACGAAGTGAAAGCCCTTCCACTAGACTACCATGACTGATCTTATTAAGAACAAAATTAAGAAATTCATTTAAAATATTTCAGGAACATAAAACAATTTCCCTGTACAAAATACCCATTGATCGTTCGAGTATAATGTCATTTGGTCGATCGCAGATAATATTTATAAAATGATTAAAATTAATTTAAACCTGTTCAATGTAGCTTTCAAAATAAGAATAAATTAAGAGAGAATATGTTGAGAAAAACTCATACAATGAATATCATCATTATCATGACGGAATATATACACCTTTATTTGATTTTGCTCAATGCATGCACATGCATGTAATAATCTCTTTCTTGAGGTCAAAATAGTGCAAATAAGTAAATCTTTTCTCAAAGTAAAAAAAATCGGTGAAATGTTTATGATTTGTGAAGTTACGTAACAATAATCTTACCGCTTTTAGATACATTATCTCTGTAGCATATTTCACCCGTCTCCTCATTTGTTTCACTCGTTTTCCATATTCCTATATTTGTGGTAAGCTTTCCAGTTTGTGAGAATATCCAAGTTCTTGCAATAGCCGTTACTGAGATACATATAACAAAATTGATTAAAGCCCATAAAAGACAAATAATGTTTTTAGGGGCATTTCTTTTTCGTTTCTGATTTAAATAGAACGGTATTATGAAAACAAAAATTTCAAATATCATCTTCAATTGGTATTTTATCGTTGCTTGTTACAATAGCAATGATTTTGATTTAACAAGCTTCCATCAGTATTAAGTATGGGGGAACACCTATGCACATTATATATCGCAATACAAATCAGTAGTCAATCAATAGATATTTGGATTTTAAACATGTTTTCGCAGTAGACCCTGGAGAACTTTACAAATGGCCGAAGAAATTTCAGGTAAGTATTTCTGTAATCTATTTAAGCTTTCTCCACTAAAAAACAAATCTCATTTATCCTAAAATAGAATCTTTATTTCAAAGCACACTTTTTTAATGCACAGTGGAAAAAGTAAATTAAATGCACATTGATTGTTTGATGTTAATATATGTATACTCATTCAAAGAAGTGACTTTCGCCACATGATATTTTATACGTACATCGAGATATTATGCATTACATGAGCAGTTTCGGAAACAAAAGAAATGAAGCTTATTTATCATTGAAGGATATATAATAAAACATTAATCCCGACGAAGAGGTGATACATATGGTAGCATATTTCTGCCTCTTACTTGCAAGATAAAGTATGCTAACATGCGAGAAAAGTATGTCAACGTGCAAGATAATTATGTCTGTAGGCATAATAATTATGGTGACATGCAAGTTACCAATCTTTTTTTAAAAATCTAATTTTAATGTTGGTAAACTTATTTACTAACGCCAGTAAACGACATCATATAAGCAAGATGCAACATAATTATGTTGACATGCAACTTATTGATGTGAACATACAAGATAATTATATAAACATAGAAGATGTCAGCATGCGATTTTTTTTATGTTAATATACAAGATAATTATGTAGATGTGCGACTTATTTATGTTAGCATGCAAGATAATTATGTTAACATGCAACTTATTTATGTCAACATTCGACTTATTTATTTTAACATGCAACTTATTTATGTCAATGTGAAACTTATTTATGTCAACACGCGATTATATTTTAACATGCAAAATATTTATGTCAACATGCAAGATAATAGGATATATCGACGACGTATTATCAATCAATAATAGTTACTGCCCTTCATATGTCAAGTCGATATATCCAAGTGAACTTTAAATAAAAGATACCACAGAGAGGTACGGAAGCATAAAGGTTTCTACACTTGCTGTGTTAAATTTTTGTACATTGTCTTACTTGTTATTGTCTTATCTACATATATTCTGTTTTGACTTTTTATTTTCATTTATAGTTTGTATTGTATCTGGATATTTTCACGTGATTTAAAGCGTCTTTTCTGTATGATGGATTTTATTGGTAAAAGTTATATCGACTTCAAAACAATATTGATTTGAAAAACATTGACTTGAGCATGAGAATTAAAGATATCAATGTGGATATCTCGACACACAACAATAATAATACGTGCATAATAGATAAATTTATATAAATATACTAAAATTTCTAGGAAAAAAGTTTGAAAATATTGTTCTCCAGCTAACTTCGAAGGGGCGGGAATTCAACTGAAACGTCACATCTTTCAGATTTATTGACGGTAGATGTACAATGTGCATTTAATACTAGTCCTGTTTGTGGACGAAGCGAAGGTAGAAAGTAAAAATATTATAAAAGTGACACTGGCTATATATTGGCTATATATTCTGTAAATATTTGATGTTTTATCTACGGTCTCTTCACTTGTTGTGTTATATTTTTATACATTATCTTACTTTTCATTGCCTTATTAACATATAATATATTACGATTTCTTATTTTCATTTATATGTTGCATTGTACCTGGGTATTTTCACATAATTTAAAGCGTCTTTCTGTATGACGGATTTTATTGCTAAAAGATATGTCGAATTCAAAAAATATTGAAAAACATTGTTTTAAGCATGAGAATTGAAGATATCGATGAAGTTAGATCGACACACAATAAATATATTATATATATATATATATATATATATATATATATATATATATATATATATATATATATATATATATATATATATATATATATATATATATATATATAAAGCACAATTTACAACAACTCTTAAACTAACATAACTGCCTGCCCTAAGTGAAGAAATATTAATATAGAAAGCACAAAGAAATTCACTTTTATAAGTGGGTATCCTTATCAAAGTGAATTTCTTTGTGCTTTCTATATATATATATATATATATATATATATATATATATATATATATATATATATATATATATATATATATATATGCATAATAGTCAAAGTAATATAAATATGCTAGTATTTCTATGGGATTAGTTTGAAAATATTGTTCTCGAATTAACTTCTCGGGCGCGGAAAGTCTAATGAAACGTAAAATCACTCAGATTTATTGACAGCACATGCACAATGTGCCATGTGTAAAGTGTGAAATAGGTGTTGTACGGTTATAGAGAAAACGTATTGAAGAATAAAGGGGTGAGGAGCATGATCAGTTAGATTGTCCCCATTGAAGCAATAAACAATTTGCATCATTCTAATTAATAAGAAATTGAATTAATATTTAAGCCTGGCAAAAATTAAATATTTTTCTTATGAATAAAACTCATCAATCTCTCTTTGAAATAAAAATTATGTGCTTACAAAGTGTGCAGAATTACAGAATTAAATATTGATGTAGCTAAAAGAATTGGTGACCCCCCCCCCCTCCCCCGTTTCAATGTTACATTCATAAATACATTTAGTACTAGTCCTATTCGGGGAGGAATCGAAAGTAACAATATTATAAAAGCGACAATGGCTGTAAATATTTGATGAGATTTTTTTCCATTTTTTGGTAAACATTGGATCTGCTACATAGACGTGAACCTCCATAGTCTTGACCCCCCACCTTCACCCCCGAACTCAAAAAATATAAGCAGTAAATCATGATAGAATATATATATATATATATATATATATATATATATATATATATATATATATATATATATATATATATATATATATATATATATATATATATATATATATATATATATAAGATAAAATTTAACTATCCGCACATCAGATCTAACTTCTTGTTACTTAGAATAAAGTAAAATAAGTTGCTCTTCAATACAGACAATCTGCATAGGCTAAGTGACAAAGTTAAAAGGAAGAAAGGTTGGGGGTCAGCAAAATAAATATATGACAAGGAAAAAAGGAGAATTATGACTCCAGAGAATGTGTTTTTTTAAATTCACAAGTTTTAAAATACTTTATTCAAACGATACCAATAAATTCAATTATATAGGCCTAAATGAAAGTTTGATTTTGTGACCTACCAGAGATTCCATTTCCTTACAATGTAGGCGCATGGTTTACATTTTGTAAACAAAAGTTTAAAAAGGTTATTACTTGAACTAATATTTTCATATTCTATTTTATTTTTAATTTATAAGTACGTTTGTGGGTTGTTGTTGTTGTTGTTTTTTTTTTTTTTTTTTTTTTTTTTTGGGGGGGGGGGGGGGTCACAGAAAACTCATAGACTAGAAACATTTTTTATCACTATGTTAAATTCGATATCGATTAATTATTTTAATTTTATTAAATATATATTTCAGTTTGCAAAAACAATTATGCTTTTTGTTTTAATTTGTTTGTTTTGAACTGCTATCGACATGCTCTAATAACATTATGAAAAATTGAAGAGTATCTCTCTCAAGGAATGCTTTTACAACCAAAGATTTCTATCTGTAAACATTAAGCATAGCATTTTCTATTTTAGTCAACTATGCAATAAGTTTATTTCCAGTTAAATATGTTTGATTTTCGAAACAAATGTCTTTTTACTTTTAGAAATTTAATATTTTCAACACATATATTTGTTAATCTGAAGCTCAAAGCTTGAGAGGATCCATGAAAAAAATTGAATTGCATTTTTTTTCTGCGTCATAATATCCTACACTTTGAAAGTGTCTATCTGATACATAATTCCTCTTTTAATCATTTTATTTTTTGATGACAAATTAAGTGCAAATGATGTTTAATTTCGAATTTCATAAGCAGGATCCTTTTGGCTGCTGTTGAAAAAACAAAAGAAAAAAGTTGCATCTACGCTTTTGCAAATTACCATAATATTGTTAGCGGTAGTCATTGGGCTTGATGACTGGTCAACAAATCAGTTTGGCAGACAAGGTCTTTGGCACCATTGCAACAACAATGGAAGTTATCTCTGTTGCTACACAATAGGTTCGTTTATATCAACGATGTCAAACACAGAAAAGTCTACACCAGGTAATATTTGGTTATAATCTAGTTAGTGGGACATCGATAGTGATTCTGTTATTCAAGTGGAAAACATTTTGATGTATGTTGAAAAATCATTTTACCAAATCTTAATTAGACATCAGCATCAGTATGCCATGCTTTAAATTTGCTTTTGAATAAAGGTTGGATAAATGCAGTGAGAGTTCTTCTGGTTTTGGCACTTTGCATCATACTAATCGTATTTATTGTGATATTGGTGGAAGCAAAACTGGAGTGTTGCAAAAAGACTCACCCAAGAATCGCAAGCGTTGCAATAATACTATTCTGCGCCTTGTCAGGTATATTATTTTTTCCACTTTATTAAAGCAATGAAATGAAATAAAGATATTTTATACGTGGATGTACTAAATATTAATAAAATTTTGTTTCTTGGCATTAAAATACAAATAAAAAAATAGTTACTAGTTTTCCAAACTTTAATATTAAAACATTGACAAAAAACACATCCTGTTATATTCTTCAGATATATTTATTATTTCTGGAGCCTCTGTGTACGCAGATCATTATGATGAATATGCCTGGACAACGAACTACTCAAATAAACGTCCCTGCTTTATTTTGTGTTGGATATCTGCTGTATTTGTATTAGCTGCAACAGTTGTGATTGTGTTTAACTCAAAGAAACATTGTAAGTTTCTGTTTGTATATATCCATAAATAATTATTCTTCATATTTCCCTAATATTTTGAAAAAATACATTTGTATTGTAATTTGCATTAAAATGAATGTAGCGTAAAATCTTCATTTAAAAATTAATTGGTTGTTTTATGACTCTTTATTAAGTGGTGAAAATCAAAATACATTTAGTAATATGTCAAAGTTATAAACTGCTAAACAAAGCCGAATATATATAACAAGAGAGCCACAATTAAATCAATGATTATAAAATTCAAAGCTAGTTCTCTATCAACGAACGTATATGTATATCTTTAAACAATGCTTTATTTGTTATGTTGGCAAACAATATATCCAACCAAGGCTGCAATGAAACTATCAATGTTTACAGGATCCTCAAAAATACCAATTGATATTTAATATGAAGTTGATTAAAACATATGTTCTTTGCTTAAATGCTATGTATATGAACGAAGAACATTTATTGCCAGTTTCCTCCTCTAATACTCGAGTTGAGTCGGAGAGCAGACAGACACAAGTACAAGAAATGAGTCGGCCGGCACCATCTGCACCTCTTCCAACATTGAATACTGGTATTATTTTTCTAAATGCTTTGATAAATTAGTACAGGAAACATCATAGACAAATAATTCTTAATTTTTTTTCTGTTGATGTTTTACCGAAGCTTATACCTACAGAGAAATTAACATAATTTGTAATTCAAATTAATTTTTTTACACTCATATACATATGTATTGCCAACTAAGTTTGAAGGGGGTTGATCATTTACTAATTTGTTGTCTGTCTTTTGTTTGTCCTGTAATAAGCTGCTGATTTTCTGTCTGTATACAAAATTCTCCAAGAATTTTGAACTAATTTCAATATAATTTATTTTGAAGAAAGTCAGCTGAAGGGAAACAATCCCTTTCCTTGAGAATAAAAGATTCGATGACCTAAATAAAAATATAGATCGTTTGATGAGGTCGGCTTGGGAGAATTTGGAGATTTGAGGTTTGGGTCAAAGAGTGGAATATCTGCTTTAAAAATACATTCCATTTAACTCAATACCTATGTCAACAACAAATGACGGAGAAATGTTGTACCTGTTTAATGCATCTGTTAATGTATCTTTTTCATCAACCTGTGCATTTTCAGTCCCTCACAAGCAGTAGCATTAATTGCGGGTGGGGGGGGGGGATTTGTTACCTGCAATACCAGATAACATCTTAAACCGACGAACACTCGAGCAGTATCTATTCAATTCAATGTTACATACCGTACATTGCATCATTAGCACTATACAATTGAATCACCTGGGACATTTCTTTGATAACTATGCCCTAGCCAATTGCCGACATTAAATGAATGTCACGGGTCTTTCAAATACATTCCCCGTAAACCAATTTCGTTGCTAATGAACACCTTAGGTTGTGTGATGACATCTCCAGTTTACTTGTTTCTGCAACAAAACATAAGGAAGACCAAATTAAAAGGTGGTTGTCTTGAATTATTGCATGCATATAATTAGGGCTTAATCCATGGTGTGTCACAAACTGGGAACAATAACTTGATGCGACACAGCGTCCGGGGGTCAAGCATTTAGAGCTTACAAAGAGGATATTAATAAGATAAGCAAGATATGATGTTTTTCGTATCTGTAATTATCAGAATAAACCGTTCAATTGTCTCGATTTTTCCCAGGCAGAATGCGGTGATAAAGTCTAACAAATCAATCCAAGCATAAATTGAAACGGAAAGACTGACTCCATTACTTCTAATGGAGCGGATATTTAAAAAAAATACATCACATAATGAGACAAACAGCATGTTCACTGTATATAGCTTGTATCTGAATAGAAAATATCATTAGCCATTTTCATTGACGTTATTTCTCATTTTGTTAATCATTTTCAACATTTGCATTTGTAATATTTCAAATTCTTTGAAATATTCAATCAAAATTTGAACCATCAAATGATACGTGTCACGTAAATGTGCAGCGGGCATGCTCTAAAATACAACTTACTGCTGTTCTATAGCACTCAGAAGACCTAATCTTGAGAACAGTTACAAGGACATGGAGCAGTAAAAAGTAATTCTTACCTGAAATTTGCCCAAACAAGTAATTGTACTCCTACATTTAATTACTCTTGGCATAAGGCTGCTATTACCGCTAAAGAAGTCCAATATGGGACTAAAACTCCTCTGTCTTATTCACATGCCCACTTTAAATGTGAAGGTATATATAAAGTTTGCGACTTACACACCAGCTGCCTCTACGTAAGCTTTGCACCCAAGGCAGATGTTTATTTTTTTTTGCTCCAAGGGAGCCCTTTCAGACGAAAAATGTCCTTGAAGAAACCTGCTTACAAGTAAAGATGACAAGATGCGCGACATTTATTAATCGTGCTGATGGACCAGTCGTACATTACTTCAATCTCGTCGTTTCTTGTGGAACATTTGAGCTGTTTTCATTGCCTCTACTCAGGTCGTTCCAATCTCATTTAATTCTGTTATTTTTGTTTTCTTTAACTGTAAAATGGTCAACCTCTTTTCCGATTTTTCCTAGGAATCCGTTCGAGAGACTGTATGAAGATAGTATTGACAGGTTTTCATAGTTTGACGTTTTCCTTGCCATTTTCTCCTTTAACATGTTTCAAGGCTGGATTGACCCTATCCAAAATGTCTTTGTGGTAATTGTACTAAGCCACTAAATTCTGCATATGTACATGTATTGTGGGCACTTGTTCATTTAAAACGATGATTTTTATTTGTAGGTTCTAAGGTACATGTAGTCTTCAGGTTTTTTGCACCATCAAATTGATGTTGAATAATCTAATTTTGGCGTTCTCTAACAATGCTGTTGACTTTCAAAATTGGAATACTAACTTAAGGTTTTCCCTTCTCAAGCCTCAATTACTCTGTAAAAAATGATCGCTATACTTAATTTATCTGCAGACTTTTTTTCAAACAGAAGGGCTTATTCTTGACACAACATACCAATAATGTCGAAAATAAAAATTAAAAATAAAAATGTTAACTTAAGTCACCTGAATAAAAAAAACCCCTTGATTTTACAATAATTTTAATGTTTACAAACCTATTTTTAGAGATTTCATGATGCTGACCATGATATCCCATGTCGATCATTCTTTTAAAAGGAAACTTGTTTCTTGTTTGATGAGCTCTGAGTCCGTTGAAGGTTGTCATAAATTTTATCTGAATTGAGCTTGAGGATGAGGTAATGATGAGGTACCTTCATGAATGCCATTGAAACTCTGAAAGAATAGCATCGATCTGGTAACTTGTTAGGCTTACACTAGGCCTTGGACTGTGGTAACCAGTTGCGTCTCATATTAACACTTGATAATCAGCTCGGGTAAGAGTGGACCTTCGGAACATGATGTTTTCATGTAGAATGTATTTGATAACCTTATACATGTTAGAGCAGATTACTATGACTGATACAGGGCGACAGTTTGCTGCAGAACTTGCATGTCTTGAAGATAATAACGACAGGGGTCATTTTCCAATCATTTTGCACCCACCGGGGCAGCCACTGACCAGTGAATTCTGCACGAAAAAGGAGAATAGTGGTGAAAGAACTTCTGCCTGTTCTGTCAAAAGCATGCTAATAAAGTATTTTCTTTGCCATATTCGGCTAATGAGCAAACATGAATGAGGATATGATTTTCCAACTCTTGTCGGGTGTAAAATACACCATTGATAGAATGCATAACTTTTTTTTGCCTTTTTTCTAATCAAAAGTGCATTAGGCGCAACAACACTATTGTGTTTGGAAGCCCTTTTCGTTAATAAGTTTGCTTCATATTCTTTGATTGATTGATTTCATGTTGTTTTACGTCCCATTCGGGAATTTTTCGCTCATATAGAGACGTCACTGTTCTCGGCACTCAGGGCCATTGAGCAGTGAGGGTTCTTTATCAAACTTGTATATTTGATGCACTAGTCTCAGATGCTTCTTGTGTATAATAAATATCTCAAATAGGCATGCTTATGCTCTATGTCTCCCGAAGTCAAAAGTATCTCAAATTTGATGAAGTTATATCAAAATTGAGGAAATTCGGTAAATTGTAAAACTTTGGTACCCTATTGTGCCCTCAAGTGTACAGCTCAGTCGCTGATCCGCGGATCACGTAAGCTGGGTTAAAACTCCAGATGAGTCGGGTTTACTTGAGATGCAGTTCTGTTGCACGCTAAAAAACTGAGCAAGGATTACCTAATAAGCATGCCTAACTCCATTATCGAAATGATATATTTAAAAAGAAATATATAATGATGGTAAATTGTTAATTAAAATGGAGATAAAAATGCAAAACAATTTAATTCAAACCATGGCATTCATCATCGAAACTGAAACCATGAGAAAATAGAAATTGCAAACAGAATATAGGGTTTTGCAAATGTCTGAACAGAGGGAGAAGTGGGAGGGGGTTTCTTGAGAATTGATTTGAGGAACTTCAAGATACTTTAGAAACGATACCAAAACGTAACACAGAAATTAATAATAAACAATGCGTATACATGTATTTGAATTTTCAATTTAACATCAAATGATACTTTTTTGTAGATATCAAGCTATCAGTACTCAATGGTTAAAAAGCTTTTGTTTGGCGTACATCTAATTAACACAGAGATTATTTAGACATTATTCGTATAATGTAAGTTGCCAATGATCCAGTGAAACCACAGACACCTGAAGTGTAGATCGATAGCCCCTCCCCCAGTAATTAAAAAAAAAATAGTAAGAGGTTATAATTTCTTAATAATATATTTCACCGTCAATCATATATATATATATATATATATATATATATATATATATATATATATATATATATATATATATATATAAAGCACTAAAAATGACCAACGGCACGAACAATAATAATTGTCAAATTTTCGGGACGACCTGTCCCTTCCTCAGGACAAAGAAAAAAGTTAAGAAGTCATAAAAACAAAGGAAATAGCGAAACAAAAACAACTAGCACTACTGCTTAACTACCAAACACTAAACATTTACAGTGTTGTACAATATTATCTGTATATTTTAGTCCCCCCCAAAAACTCCTTTTGAAAATTTCTAGTACCTTTATTCTTCAGCTGCATCAGAGTTAAAACGGCACATTGATGAATTTATTGTGCTCAAAAATCCCTAATATGACCATCAAAATCTTCTTCTAAAATACTTCAAATACCTCTTTAATATGGCGAAATATATCCGTACAACCATAAAACATTTCTGCAACACCAAATCAGTCAAAACTTTCGAAATATTCTACCAAAACCATGGAAACGATATCAGTCTGGGTTAACCCCCCCCCCCCCCCCCCCCCCACACACACACCAGGTTCAGAATTTACTGTAATTCTGAGCTGTACACAACCAAGCCTTATCTTTGAGCAACGAAAAACTTGGATTTAAACCTGGAATCATTAATCGAAGGTTTAAATCCGAGATACGCAACCGGCCATTAAAATTCTTCATTGCAAACGATCATAATTTTAACTGTATTTTGATTTTTTCAGAAAAGGGGGCAAATTCAGCCTTTACCAAACATTGTCCTTTCAATTAAGTACTCGAAGATTTGTTATAACAGAAGGACAAAATAGGAAGCAACAGATATCAAAGCCTTGATCTTATATTTCTTTTACGGAATGAAAGAAATATTTAATCCATAACGCAGCCTTAAAGCTAAAACCAAAATAAAATCTATGGTGTTCTTTGTGTATTTTTTTGAATACTTTATTTAATCTGAAAAAAATAATGTAAAAATTATGAATTAAATTTCAGCTAATTCAAGTAATGATGGAACTTCGCGTTTTTCCTTGCCACCTCCTGAAGACCCAAGACATAACAGAGAAAATCGATCTAACAGGCATCTTAGAAGTAGGCAATCAAGAGACAGCGAAACACCACCACCTTCTTATGACGGTATTTCAATATATCTAAATACTTCTCTTTTTTTCTAATCTCGCTTTCCATGCATTTTTTTCGTCAGTAAAGTGCTTCAAATATTAATGAATAACTCACCTCACCCTGCCACTTTCTCTCTCTCTTAAAAATCTTAACTTTTTCCAACCAAAGTTTTGTATGCCACTATTTTTTAGTACATACCTAGGATTTATATCGTATCGATTCATTTCATGTATTTTTTAAGAAATCAACTCTTTTAAACACCCACTGAAGGTCAAATTCATTATGATTGTCTTTTCATTGCAAAACTTGCATTTTTTTTTTTTACAGAAATAGTCAATTCTGAGCCCCTGTAAGAGTGTTGAGAGATGGATAGTTCACCAGGGTATGGACTGATCAGTTTAGACAGCTTTGTCTACGAATCAGAAAAACTGAAGAACATGCTAATCATTTTAAAACTGTTATTTTTTATGCTTAATATGTATAATCATATTTATAGTGAGATAGTACTTTTTTTTTTTTTTTTTAGAATTTTCCTTTTTAAAGTTAGCATTAAAATAAATAAATAGAGATGCGAAATTTTCTGATTTTTAAGACAAAACGACAATTTCTTAACAAATGGAAGACTGTCAATGTGACAGCAAACCGGATTTTCTTTGTGTGAACAGAACCAGTATTGTTTTAGAAAATTGTATTTAACACTTATTATACCAACGACCTTGAACTTAATGAAATAATATGTCAAGGTGATGAGACACCCTAATATCATTTACCATCTCTGTACCAAGTATGAGCTTCCAATGATACTCCACTACAAAATTCAAGTCAGGAAAAGAATTTTATACTTTTCTGCCAGGGACCTTGAACTTACTGGAATAACCGTGAGTCAAGGTCATGACAAATTCAAAGGTCATTAGCAATCTTTGTACCAAACATTCTCCATAACAAATGTATAGCCGAGGCAAGACTTTTTTCTACCGGTGACTTTGAACTTGCTGGAATATCCTTGTGTTAAGATCATGTCTTACCCTAGCGTCAACAGTAATCTCTGTACCTACCGTTCACGGTAGCTCAATCGGTAGAGCGCTCGCTTCGTGATCAGGAGGTCGTGAGTTCGAATATGAAGTTCTATTGATTCCCCATTAAAAAGTCAGAGTTTGAGCATGGAGAAGAATTTATACTTTTTCAGCCAGTGACCTTAAACTTGCCGGAATGACTTTGGATTAAGATCATGACACACTGCCGGGTAATAAGCAATCTCTGTACCAAGTATGAGCTTTCTGTGGTTCCCTATAATATATCGCAAAGAATTCTGCAAGGACAGACAGACTCACGAATGGACGGACAGGCAGACATGATAATTTCTATATACCACCCTAAACTTCATTTATGGGGGTTGTTAAAGTTCTTTTCTTGAAAACTGTAGGAGATACCATGACAAATGGGGTATCGTACAAGCAATATTTTGTTAAAAAATTATTCAGTTCAAAAGCTGGTATTTTTTCTAATGAACTAACAAAATTGAAATCTAAATAATATGCACATTTTAGATATTTGTAAAATTGAGCTGCAGAATAAAAAAGTTCCTAACTTGAAAACTATAGGAAGAGTTATCCGGACAAATGGGTATATTTTGCAAAAAAAAAAAAATGACTAAGTTCAAAAGCTGGTATTTTTCTCAAAAATTATCAAAATCCAATTTCAAGCAATGTGCAAATTTTTAATATATTTAATATTATAGATATTATAATTGATCTGCAAAAAAAAAAAAAACAAAAAAAAAAAAAAAAAAAAGAAAAAAAAACAAAACATCTAGCTTGAAAACTATAGGGGGAATTATCTGGACAAACAGAAAACCCTTTTGGCAACCGCCCACCAATTCGCCATCTACATTTCAATAGCCGGATTTTCCTCAGCAATATTCAATTTTAGCGATCTCAATTAAAATTAATGAGAAGGTTATTGAGAACATCAAGGAAAATGTTTAAACTTTATCTAGCAGAGAGGTTGAAAGTTTTGAGTTCCAAAACGAGAAACAATTCGGAAACGGCCTATTACCTATTTTTTCTTGTTCATATTGATTAAATGTTTGCATGATTTTCAGCGAAAAGAATTGTAAATTTCAACAAATTAAAAGAATCAATTAATATGAAATGATTACACATATCATATGATTTTTATTCACGCTGAACATAACATTAGAGTTTTTGTTCATCAAGGTAAGTTTTTAAGTGTAATTACTGTATAACTAGACTAGATGTCAAAAATTACAGCCTTTCTCATTTTATTACTCAATGACACTCCCTCCATGGCACGTCTGTACATGTCGACCATAACAACATTATTATATACATTATAGAATGCAAGGACAACTCACCATCTTAAAAAGGGACTGGACACAGTTGCATTGCCGTTTTGTTGACAACTTTAATTTTCTATTTTTTTTCTTCTTCAAAAATTGAATTCAGTATAATGAATTGAAATTATATGAAAAATTCAATGAGAACGGTATTATTCTTAACAATACGTCAAATGTCTATGTGTAAACATGATGAGCAAAAGCTCTGTGATTGTTAATGTTTACATTTTACTTTTTTACAATTTCTTTACTCTGCACACATCACTTTAGTTTTTCCAATGCTTTTGTTCAATGATACTTGAATCCTGATGCTTCTGTAAAACTCTGCATTTTCGTGATTCAAAAACATAGCATGGGGTCCAAACATCCTGTCTAGTATTCTCTGTAAACACATCAAAGAGTGTTCATAATTTCCAAATCTATAGAAGTACATAGATAAATACAAAGTATCAGACGCGAAACCCACTTTAAAAGCTAAGTTTAGCAAGTTACAAGACGTGTAATTCAAATCTGTTCGACTTCTGTAGATGTACATACAAATATAGATATCAGCGTTACAAAGTGACTCTGATGTTATCATCTAAATAGCTGCTAACTGATAGATAGTCGGCGTCGATCTTAGAAACTTTTCAATTGCCATAATACGCCTGAAAAGTCCTTTAAATCCTGAATAGATTCGGCTGATCTAGATAGGTGAGGAAATAATGTTATATTTAACTAGAGCCGAGCTCGTTGCAATGCAACGAATAGGTCTTCCGTCGGAGCTCCGGACAGAGCATAGCGACCTTGAGTCAAGGTCATGCAACATTTTAAGGTTATAAACAATCCTGTAAGGGGCATCAACTTCCAATGTTTCAACAGTAGAAAGACAGTAAAAGAATGTAAAATTTCCCTGTCAGTGAACTTGAACTTGTCCAAATAATCGTGCGTCAAGCCAGGACACATTCTGCAGCTGGTTAAGAGCAAACACAATCTGTATGTCATCGACAAAAAAAAATTCACAGTCACGTATTCTTTCAGACTATTCATCCAAAACATCATCTTCTAAGTGACCTCGAATTTAAGTCAAGGCCATTACACACTTTGGATGATATATTTATCATCTTTTCAGTGAAATGCAAATGCATGCAATTTTTTCTATTACAAAATTAAAGACCTTTTTGTTTATTTGTTTGTGTGTATGTTGTTTAACGTCCCTCTCGAGAATTTTTCAATCATGTGTAGACGCCACCATATTTGCCGATGGAAATCTGCAAATTTTGACCTATACTCGGCGCTCATGGCCATTGAACAGTGAAGGATCTTTTTCGTGCCAGCACCTACTGCCAGACGGGACTTGAGTTTATACGGTCTCATCTGAAGGATCGGTCTCTGCGTCCCATAGTGGGATTCGAACCTGCGACATAAGGATCAACTCCTTAATCCACGACTCTAGAGGAGACACTCTTACCACTGCGCCACGTGGGCGACCAAACCTTTTTGAATTTTACACTTATTATATCAGTGACCTTGAACTTGCCAGTGATTTTATATTACAAAGTTATAGCATGGAAAAAAAATTAATATTTATCTGCCAGTAACCTTGAACTTGCGGGAAAAACCTCTATTCAAGGTCAGGACAAACCCATCTCAAGCAATCTGAGAAAAAGTTTCCTGTGTTCCTCCCAACCCTTATAAATTTATAATCCAGGCACGAGTTTTGCCACTTCTTCTGCCAATCTAGTACTATGTTATCTCAAACCGGTGGATCATAAGCAATCTTTGTGCCTAGTATGAGCTTCCAAAATTATAGCACATACAGTAATCTTACACTTTTCTGTCAGTGACCTTGAACTTACAGGAATGACCTTGAATGAAGGTCGTGGCAAACCCTTTTTGTCATAAGCAATTCCTGTATCCAGTGAGTTTCCGGTGACTCTCTATTACAGATAAATGAGTCGGACAAAACTTTGCTATTTTTTTTAAGTGACCTTGAACTTGTCGGAATGATGTTGGATCAAAACCATGACACACCCTCGGATCATTAGTAATCTTTGTACCAAGTATGACCTTCCAGTTTCTTCATAACAAAGTTATATCCTGGGCAAACTATCACGTACAGACGGACAGCTAGGCAGACGGACAGTGTGATTCCAAGACTCAAAACACCCCCACCCCAAACCAACACACTTCGTTTGGGGGGATACATAAATTCCTATGTTAAATTATGAACACTCTTTCCGGCCCAAACCTTCTCCCTGGAATCAAGATTTGAAAAATAAAATGAATGTATGCTATGTTGGAAATTTTCTCATTCTAGTCGAGGGGTTCTTGAGAATACTATTTTCAAATGACTCCATGCGCGGATCTAGAGGGGGTTGGGGGCAGTTAAATGTATATACTAAAGCAAGTAAAAGTAACCATCCCCCCCCCCCCTTCTAGAAAACGCAGACCCTTCCTCGATAACACGGATCTGTGTTAAAATGGTATGAAAAGTCTTAGGTATGAAGCTTTAAAAGTCAACGACCCCCCCCCCCCCCACACACACACACACGCACACAAACACACGAAATAGGTTTTTCACGTTTGTTTAAAAATAAATTAAAAAAAAAAAATATTTTTTTTTTGGCTCGTCAAGAAATTTCTGGGTTGAAATATTTTTTTTATTGGGATCCCCTCCTCCCCCCCCCCTCCCCCGTGGAAAAAAAATCCTTGATCCGCGCCTGGACCCCTTCTAATTTTTACTACATGTATCCGTTAAAAGAGGATGTGACCCTTCATTTGAACAAAACTTTACCAAAAATATTCTATGTTAATTTTCGTTGTTATGGCCCAGTGGTTCTTGATAAGATAAAAATGAGAAAATTTTACAAGTAACTTTAGAACGACAACGACGATAACGCTTATATACGCCAAGAAAGCAAACAAAGCTGAAGAATTATGAACAGAAAAGCTTACTATGGGCCTTTGGGCTTGGGAGATGAGATACTTATTTAAGAAATAAACAACAATGTTAAAAAGTTCTCTGGGAAATGAACTTGGTTGGTCACGTGATCAAATCCTGTGAAGCCCTAAGGGCTTCTCAGATTTGATCAGGTACCAACCAAGTTCATTTCCCAGAGAACTTTTTAACATTGTTGTTTATTACTTTTATTTACATTTGAGACGAATTTTCTGAAAAGAACTGCATTTATTACACGAACGGCCCGCCGTATTCATGCTATGTTGTGACGCGCAATGACCTAGAAGCTGTTTGGTCTTGAGAGTTCGCCTCGCTCCAACATTTGAATACTTATATTGCTGTTCAGCAGTCCAGTTCAGGAAATATCTATTCATAATAATAATAATAAAAAAAAAACAATGATCGCTACTGAGAATGATCTTACTATTATTGTATGAGTTCTTTATATGAAGTCAAAAGCGGCGATATCGTCTTCAGTTTACATACCTTCAAAGGAATTTCGGGTTAAAAAGGTAAGCGTGATTTTAGGCTAATTAAAAACATTCTTCACACCGAAGAAAGAACTAATGATCATTTGTTGAACGAAAAAAAACATATATGTTTCAATAATTTTATCTTTTTCATCGCTTTAACGGCTTAGAAGTTCCGAAACCAGTGTCACCGGGACAGAAATATGTAGACAAGATATCATCTCGCTGTGTGATACGGTCACGCCATGACCTCTGACCCCCTAATAAGTTTGTACAGAATTGAACATATTTTCTCTTCAATAGTTTCACCTAAGAAAAATATTTGCAAATGTAAATAATAAAAATTGAAATTATTTTGTCATTTTTTTACGATCGACGGGCCTGCATTTCAAAGAGAGAGAGAGAATTTCTAGCTAGGTCTTTGAATAACATGTACAGTGACATCGGTTCAGAAAACCAGGTCCCTAGGAATGTACATGTATATAAAATAGGCAGTGCCTTTCTCTCGGAATTCATCACCTGCTTCTGTAAAGCTCCATCCTCACTTGTACTTACATAACCGGCTGCGAAGGAAAACATTCTATTTATTTCGGGGATGGGGGTATACGTATAGCGATGAGAGGCAATTTATTCACCTATACGTTCATTAAATATGAAGATTGCTTCTGAGTATTTGTATACGATCGCACGACTTTCGTGTTAATTTATGAAAGTTAGATTATGTAAGCAAATAACAAAACTAACTTTTGTTCTAGATGAATTAAATAATTACTTAGCCGTTTGTAAGTTTTTTTTAACATTTGTAAGAACCACTTTATTTTAAAAAAAACAAATAATCGTCCTATTATGGGCGCCCATGATATATTAGACAGGATGTTTAATTAAAATATAATTCAAATATCGACATCCAAGAGAACAACACATTCTTTTTTTCAGTGGCGGATAAAGGAATCTAGAAAAGGGGGCCCCATCAGTTTTGGGTCGGGGTAGGGGCCCAAAGCCACATAAAAATTGATTTATTAAATCTTGTGTATATTTTGGATACAAAAAGGGGGCTTGCAGGCCCCCTGAACCTCCTCTAAATCTGCCAGTGTTTTTTTTTTTTTCATTAGTCAGCCCACGGGCTGACTAGTTACGGTGGGATAAAACTGCAAGTACGCTTGCATAATTTGGAATTCTGGGAAAAAGATGTACACGACTTGTTCTAAAGAAACTCGTGCTATTTGCTCCAACCAAAGGGCGTGATTCTTCACAAACACCTCTAAACAAAGACGCAACCTCGATCTATTTATAGACTGCATTTTTCTTCGTCGTTCTCGACGAAAAATTAAAGAAGAGATTGTTCTAAGTGGGAAATATGATACTATGAAAATATTTCAGTGCTTCTTATAGAAGATGAGAAGTTTATATGCAGAGCACATTTAACACTTGATATATACCCTCAATCGCCGTTGCAAGTTCAAGGATTTGTGTGTATTCCTCTGAATGCCTGATGCAAGACTCCCTCGATCAATACCTTGCATAAGACAGGTACGGGTCGGAATTCACACAATAATCCACTTGCACAAAGGTCCCAAGACAGTGAAAAAAAAAAGAATCTCTTTACTTTAATGATGAAAGTTATGAAAACGTCAGAATATCACTTAAGATGTGTAAATTCTTATAATTTACACGATGATAGACATGTACATGTAAGTGCCACTTGTGCACGTGAACCGCGCCCACAGGTGAGAAACTGACCACAGTAGAACTGCGATAGTTGAGAGAAACTGCGCGGATTTGTAGACAGCCCCCCCCCCCCCCAATTAGAGAGAGTGGGCGAGATGGAATCCAGTATCATTTTAGGGTATACGTACTGTATGTATAAAATATTTTGAATCTCCAGTTTATTACTTTATTTTGGAAGCAATTGTTTTCTTTCCTAATAACACTAAAATGGATGCTTAAATTTAGAAATTGAATTAAATATACATACAGTATGCACCCTCCCCCTTCCCCTATCATGCATTGCCTCGAACCTGCACGATTAAAAAACTTTTATCTAATAATAATTAACACAATCTAACCCAAGGTCTACCTTCCTTTTCAGCATCATATTAATCTATATTATTTATAGAATTTAACAGTAAAAATGAAAATGTATACATTCTTACACGTTCAATGATTGGGATCATAGTGGCTTTGTTCATTTCTGAGACGAACTTTATCTGATGTCCGCGCCCAAGAGAAATTAATTGGAGGTCATCATAATGATCACGATGTAGTTTAACTAAAATTTATTCTATGCTTTATTAAGCGCTAAGCGCATGCGCAAGCGCTTATTAGGGAGTCTTCATAAACAGGAAGCCATCCAATCAACGACTCCTATCGGCATTATGTTCTTCTAAACATAGCACCTCAGATATTCCGATAAGCGCATTTTCTAAAAATAGCACCGCTGTAGTGATCTAGCGCAGTGCTATCATATCTTAATTTTATGATGGATCTAACGGTGAAGACCAGTAAAGTTGCTTGCACTTTTTTCTTCTAACAATGTTTAACATTAAAAAATGAGTTGGTGTACATGAATACCGGTATGACAAAGCAATAGTTATACGCCAGTATAAATGTACTATTGTACATGTATTAGTATTTGTTTTTGTCATCACTTTTACGTACCGTATTCGATGATGGGCCACATCGATAGAAATATGATTTTGCACGATAGCAACAAATTACTTGAGTTGTTTGCATATTCATGCTCCAAGGATCGTAATCAATCTGATCAAAGTCTGGGCATGAAAATAATTACTCAGCAGCTAGGTGAAGGTATTCCTTAAGTAGTTAAATTCCGCTCATGTCAAACGTTAAATTTTTTTTTAACATTTTGAGACACATAAGATCGACATTAAATTCTGAAAAAGTGTATGTAAGTAAAACTGTGACAATTGTTGAAAAAGGGCACACTTATTCACCAGAGTTCTATTAACTAATTTGGCTTAGCGCTTTTCAGTACTGTAAGTAATTTGATTATTTATTATGTACAGAATTATGTTACAAATAAGAAAACGACTGGGCGAATTTTAACTTAGACGACAATGACTTTTAATGAACACAACATGATGGATAAAACAAATCATATACCATCACAAACCAAGAAAGAAACTTTCTGTATTCCAGTGGCTGACTCTCAGCTTTTTTTAAAAAAGCTAAACTTGCAGAATAAGCGAAATACTCCAGATATTTAATAAAAATCTCGAACCCGATCTAAAACGCGTTGACAAAGTCAAACTAGACGGTTTTAGTTTTTAGGGCATTTTTACAGTGATATGAGAAAAGTCTGATAATTCCTGTTAATTTTAATGCCCTGTTCACACGGAGAGTTTAATTCGCAGTAAATTAATGCGAAGTAAAATGATGCGAATTAAACTAATGCGAATTAAATTGCGTTCACACGACAGCTAATGCGAAGTAAACCAATGCGGATTATAATTTTATTTAGAACTACAGCAAGGCTATTCAGTGAGGCTATTATGACGTCATTTACAAATCGCGTCATATTGTGCCCAGCAAATATACATTTGACATGAATGTCAGTGTCTGTACACATTTTAGTGTTAACATAATTTTCCTTTGTTTTCCACTCAAAAATAGCACAAGTACCTATATTTGACCACCGACATGTGGCCTGTGACTTAATTCTGCCCTTACGCATGCGTCAAAATTTAATTCGAATTAGCTTCGCTTAGCGTTCACACGAAGCTAATGCGAAGTAATTTAATGCGCAGTAAACTAATTCGAATTAAACTAATTCGCATTAAATTCTCCGTGTGAACGCGGATCAAATTTAATTCGCAGTAACTTACGTTTAATTCGAATTAAACTCTCCGTGTGAACAGGGCATAAGAAATAAAGTTCGTCATTTTTCAACCTCGTTCGGTATAATATAATTTACTGATAATTTTTTCCGTTAAGGAGGAACACATGGGCGAAGGATAAAAAAGAGGTATTCTGCATGTAAATGTACACAACATTGTTATTGTGTACTCGGATTGGGTATAATTTTCACATGTTCTCAGGCGAATATTCATTTATTTTTATCTGTCTAAAGACAATAATTTCAGTTGATAGAGAAATGTTTTTATTTCATCGTTTTTCCCCATCCTTTTGATTTACACGTTTGCTTTGTACACAAAAGCGTGTGTTCATATACCGCTGTTTCTACGCGCTATCGATATGATCAGGGAGAACATGATATTCTCCAGCAATTTATTTTTATGAAAACACTCAATGAAAACATATTAGGTGAAAATATATATACCGATAGTATCTTAATATCTTATTAGTATATACCTGTTTAATTGCAATGTAACCAAGCGTAACGATCGCTGGCCAGGACTTTTTTGAATATAATTTATAACCGTTATTAAAACAACTCGTCAGCTGAGCGGACCTATGATTTAAACAGTAAAATAGGGAAATTCCAGAGTTCGAAGTGTATTTATTTTGGGCGCTCTTCCACATAAACAAATAAGACCGCATTTACGCGTACTTACATGCATGTACCAGTAATTCGTATCATGGGAAAATTCAGTTTATTAGATGAAATAAAACAAATGCATAAGGTTAATCTTCCTAAACAACACGTTTTTAAAACAATCTCTAATATAACTGACGGTATAAAATAACAAAGAAATAACGGGATTGTGTAAACTTGTATTTAATTTGGAATGAGAACAAATCTTAACCTGTCAAATCATTTATAAAACATACTTCGTTTCCCAGACACTAATTGTCGTGCGTAATCTTCACATGCACTGACCAAGAGGTCACAAGTTTGAAATGTATGACTTCTCATTGCGGGAGTTTTGTCAACACATATCGGAGTAGACTATCTAAGCCAATTGATTCCCAAAGAAAACTGCATAGGAAGGTTTTTTTGTACACTTTTTAACGGGTAAAATTCATTCGACGCTCGATAGAATTTTCAAATACAAGTGAAATATTTAGGTTACTTGCGTCCGACCTAGTATTTTGTATGCAATAATATTGTAAGTTAGGAAGAAAATAATACAAACTCAAAAGTAGTTAATTTTATTTTCGATTTTCCTGACAATTATAAAATGTGACCTCTACGTACAATTATCGTGATAATTATATACATGCTGTTTAATGTTCATGAAAGAAATAGCAACTCGTTAAATAATAACATTAGAGAGATAATTAAACTGTTTCTTTAATACGCAAACAAAGTGGTCTTTTCGGCATTCGAAATGCATTGAATTTGAAGTCAGTTAGTTTGAACATATTTTATTGTCTATAAACTTTACAACTGGGATTGGGCAAAAGTTCTTAAAACTTAATACGCCCTCTCCCTACATATGAATTATACCAAAACATATTTACATATATGGGTTTCAGCTTAAAATGAATAAAACACAGAAAAGCATAATAATCAGAGAAACATTATACAATATATACAAGCTGTATAGAATTTGCAAGAAGTAATTATTGCATCAACCAAAACGACCTGACTTTTTAATAAATGTTTGTACAATAGAAAAGTCAGTTAAGACTAGTTGATTAAAACGAGCGAGTGATAAACAGTAAGACGAAATAATATGAAAGATTCTGAATGATTTTAAAGTAATTTTTCACAAAGCGCAATTATCTCGATATCGAGAAATACAATGTTTATAAAAATAAAATTAATATGTAACTTTCTTGTAATTCAGCGAATAAAATATAAATTGAAATGTACTAGCGACTTAATCAAAGATATTATAAAATAATCTGAAAGATTCAACATATTTATCCACTCATCACTTAGTTTACAAAATGTATTTGGAAAGGCCATTCTATGGTTTGTTTTGTGTATGACCTTAGGTCGCTGGATCACACGCCGATTAATCCCCGGTGACCTCCTCTGCCACGCGCTATCGAGGGAGGGGTTACATAATTGTAAAAACACAAGGTGAATGTAAAAGGCGTGTATTTAATGGTTGTGAATGGTCTATGTTTAAAGTTTTGTTTTATTTTCTAACTTTATTGTTTGTTTTTATATGATAAGAAGAAAAGGTTATCTTTTTTCCCTGTTAAGTAGACTTGTGTATCCGAATTTGAAAACAAACGAAATAAAAGGGAAAGTTGTCAGTAAATAATTTAGAAATAAAGCTCAGAACACTTCAAGAACCCGATTCTAAAGAATATTAGCATCTAATGTAGCTAGGTTTATTATTTATAGTAAGTTTATTTTAATTACACGCATGAAGAGCTCTTGTTTACTTGCTGAATGAAAACGCTTACCTGTATATGTGTTATGCTTCTAGCTCATTTAGAACACAAGACTCAAATAAAATAACGTTTTCTTGAGATCAGTAAGATGTTAACTAACAACTTTAATTACGGCAGCTTTTTCGAAATATTTCGATGTAAATGTATTGTTGCGTGAACAGACAAAAACAGCGATTAAAATTCAAAATGATTTTTATGCACCAGTGTTTGGAATTAAGATTATAAAAGATCGGTAAAGTAATCTTACTGATTCGATATAATTAAAAACATAACTTTCCATTAATTAATAGCTCTTTGTACAAAATTGACATTATACGCGATCACAAATACTAGCTTTATGGCCACAGGTGGCTAGTACACTGGTGACCTCGATCAAAGGCGTGGGATTCGCGCGTTGGGTTACATAACTAAACATCGAGCTGAACATGGAGACCGTAATATGCATACAGCTAATGATCGTGAATTATTCAATGCATACAGTTTAAAATCACTTACAAAGTTTGTTGTAATAATAAACGTAGAAAGATAGATTTAATATTCTCCGCTTTTGAACACTATTAATCTAATTTAAAAAAGAAGAAAAGAAAGACTAGTTGTAATAAATAATTTAATAGTGAACCATAAACCACGTTTTAAACCTTATTAAAAAGAAAATTAACATTAAATACCGCAGGGTATATTATTGATAGCAAGTCTGTTTAAGTTATACACATGAAGAGGTCTGATTTCCTTGCCGAATGAAAAACGTTACCTGTTTACCTGGCCAGCTTTCTAATATGTATTACGCAATACCCATGGTATACTCGAACAAAACAACATTTTCATTAGATCAAAAAGGTGTAAAAGAACAATTTTGTTTCCAAGATCCAGATCGAAATATTTACCGTTTTTGAGTTATAAAGCAAAAACTTTTAAGGGCCCAAGATCCCTAATCATAGGGGCCAGCCCCTTTTAAATAGTATAATATGAAAGCCCTTGCAATTATGCACAACTTTTGTTGTACATATCTTAACAAAATATTTCTAGTTTTCAAGATATAAAGGAAAATATGTCAAATTTTTTGCTGTTTTCCGCGTTCTAACTTTTGACCCCTCTCTAGCGCCATTTTTAATGCAAGAATCAAAAAACAAAAACCGATGTGCACAACTTCAATGCTTCCTCTTTTCAATTTCAAAGGGTTTTGTGCTCCAATTATAACCATTTCTGAGCCTTTGTCTGGAAATCGGAGGTATGCAAAATTCAATCAAAGGGGAATAACTCGTGAACAGAAGGTAATTTCCGAATTGTATTACGGTATTCTGACAGTGTTTTGTAAAGTCTAAAAGCTCTGAAAATTTGAACAAAATCTGTTTAAAAATGAGGAAGATATGAAGCGTCAAAGTTGGCGTCTAGGAAAAAAAAAAAGAATAATCTTAATCATCACAATCAGTAGAAGGTCTTCCGTTGGAAACGGAAGACCTTAATTAAAATAAAAGTAAATTTTGAGATTATGCTTCTCTCATCTGTCCAAAATGATGGTGTTTTGTGGATGATTGCTTTGCTGAGGTAAGATCTGAGAGTTGAACTTAGTAGAAGATACGATATCCTTTTAAGATACAAATCATACAATTGATTCAATAGTAACCATTGTCTTGAACCTTAAATTAAACTTTCACCCTAAACATGTTGTTTTGTGGAATGAAGAAGTTTGGACTAACTAATTCGCACAAAGTGTATTAATAATCTAAAACACTCCCAAAAACAAATAAGTAGGTTAGTAGGTGTCCACATTAATGCAGGTTCTTTTTGAACGACCCAATATAAAATTGTTTTTATGAAATACGAACAAAGTATTGGGTGACTGTATTCAAAATTGATCACCTCGAACAGCCTCGATCTGTATCCTTTTAATTTGATCTTCGTAACGTTTGAGTCTTTTCAATTGCAATTTGCATGTTGAAATCATTGCCTATAATCTAAATTTCTATATGTCTGGTTATGATTTTTTACATGACAGGCCATATGTATATGCCAGACTATGATTCTAAATTCTATCTCCATTCTATTTGACTTGCTATGAGCTCTAGTCAATTATGGGTGGTCCTGATCTTGAGTTTTATGTGTCTGGCTAATAGCCGAGGTTCTATTATGATTTTGTATATAATCACATCTTCTATATGACTAGCTTTGATCTTCAGTTTTACCTGACTGGCTATTATCTTAAGTTATATATGATCTTAAGTTACATATTATTTGCAATGATCTAAAGTTTCTATATAATTGGATAAGATACTAACACAAGATGAACACTTCCTTTAAGTTTGGCTTAATGGTGGCTTATAGGTCCTTAATGGTGGTTTAATGGTTGTCCTTAAGTCACCATTTAGCACCTTTAAGCTACATTTAAGTAATAAATACACCACCATTAAGTAACCATTAAGCCATCTCAAAGTCCTTAATGGATGCTTAAAGGTAGCTTAATGGTGGCTTAATGGTGGCTTATAGGTGCTTAATGGTAGCTTCTAGACAATCATTAAGTCACCATTAAGCCACCATTAAGCATAACTTATAGGTGCTTAATGTCCAAACTCCATTAAGCTACCATTAAACAACCTTTAAGCCACCATTAAGTCACCATTACGCAGTCGATAAAACTGCTTTTACGGGTTAAATATTATTTTTATAATGATTTCTTCACAAAAATTATAAATGTCGAGTTTATACATTTGTTAATTCAGCGAAAATAATGTAAAAGAAAGAAAATTTAAAAAAAAAAATAAATTAAAAAAAAAAAGCATTCCCGACAGGATTCGATCCCACGACCTTCAGATTGGATGGCGAATGCTTTAACTACTGAGCTATCGACGCTGTTGAAATCGAAGTGAAATATAAAACCTTTATTTTTTACAAAACTTGTTTGGAATGGTTACAGGTACCGTACATGTATTTTTTTTTATGTTTATATTTATTAATCAATAATACGAATAATTATATTTATACATATGTATATATTTTAAAAAAGAAATTTTGATAAAGTTTATTACGTTAATATTTCTTAACCGTGGACCGGAGTTCGTTGTGATGGTGTGAAACAACTTTTTGAATTTAAGTAACTGAATTCCTCGTTCTGTTATTCGCCGATTTATAAGCATGAAAAGATTGAAATTCCACAGATATAACAAAATTTTGTTTTTAAAAAGGAATATATCATCGAAAGAGAACGATTGGGGAAAAAAACAGATTATACTTTATATAAATATGCTGCGGATATTTACGATTTTTGACGATCTTTGCGTAACAATTAAGTAATAAAATATTTTTATAACATATCTTCAGTTTTAATTCTTTTTATATCATTATGGGTATCAAAATAATTGTCTTTTTGTGTACAATCATAATTTCTAATTTGTTATATGCTTGCGTAAATTTTAAGTTTTGTAAAAAATAGATCATCAAAATCTATCACTATACATTCCCGTGTATAGTTTCCTGTTAATTGACCGGGGACGGGTGGGGACACCTGATTAAGGTCTATTGTCTAACTAGTCGATATACTGTACACTGATTATTTTACCCCGCTTCTCAATGTGTATAAATCTGGTCGGATACCCTGTTTAATCTGATCGGCTGTTATTCTGAAAATTGATTTTGAAATAACAATCATTGAAGACCGACTATATTTTGATAAATTCTTACTTCTGCATTATTTTAAATAAATTCTTACTTCTGCATTATTTTAAATAAATTCTTACTTCTGCAGTATTTTAAAAGAAAGGAAAAAATAATGGCACTTAACCACGAATTAATTCAAATTATTCATGAATTAATTCAAAGATTGGCAATATAATCTATACCTATATATTTTTTTATATCTTAAACTTTTCTCTACCCAAAGAAAAATTAAGAGACAGAGATATTCCAGAAGAAAATTATTCTAATTACATTTCCTATGAATTCGGCAGTGGGACGTGGCTCTCCAAACACGAAAGAAAAATATGTTATTTTTTTTAAAAATTAATATATATTATGTATTTATGGATAAAAATAATTTTAAAACAATTATTCAAACAAACTGATTTTAGGGAGCGAAAATTTTAAGACATTTGATGAAGCTGTTCTCAGTTCCCGAGATTATACGCATTGCCATAGATGTTAGAAATAGCGAGAAAAAAATTATGAATTGAATAAGTATTTGTGGAAATGATACTGAAACAACTTCAAACTTAACAAGTTAGTTTAAAGACTTGATACTGGATGCGTTAAGGTGGTTTAATTAAGTTTGGACATTAAGTCACCATTAAGCTGCAGCTTAAAGGTGGCTTAATGGTAGCTTAATGAAGTTTGGACATTAAGCACCTAGAAGCTGCAGCTTAATGAAGTTTGGACACTAAGCACCTAGAAGCTGCAGCTTAATGGTGGCTTAATGGTGGCTTAAAGGAATTAACTTCTATAAGCCACCATTAAGCTACCATTAAGCCACCATTAAGCGATTGCTTAAAGATGGTCTTTCGTCCTGTGTAACATCTACATGACTATATGAGCTGGAATTCTATATGACTGGCTATGTTTTTAAGATCTGTTGAGTGACTAAGTTTTAAAGTTTTGTATAAATGGGAATGATAAATATTTAATTTAGAAAGAGCTAAATCCACGAAGGGGCTAAATCGTCCTATTTTTTCAGGAAAATTAAACTGAGGGGAAGAAGAAAATTAACAATAGAAATATTACCCTTAAGTATCAAACTTAAAAAGTTTATGCAGATTTTTTTTATTTGATGACGTTATATTTGTACAGAAAACGTCTAAACACGTGCACTTTCATACTTTTTATCAAAATAAAGCATTTTTTCCGTCTTTAGTTCAATTTTTTGCTGAGGCCACACCCTTCGAACAAAATTAAATTTATACCATTAAAAAAAGAATTAAAATATGAATAAGTAGAGCATATTTTAATTTTGTTCGAGGGGTGTGGCCAAATCGAAATTTTTACTTTAAGTTCGATTCCAATCTCTAAGCACCGACTACCACTGTGGAAATTACGGGGTATACCTCACATAAATTAAAAAGAAAAAGATTTTGTATTGCTTTTGTAAATACGAAAAAGTTTAGGAATGCAAATGTTCTGTCTGTAATATGTTATTTTGTGTGTTGTGGTGCAAAAAAGGACGAAAAACTCTTGTTAAACGAGACCGCATGCAGATGCAATATGTCGACTTTTTGTACTTGTGTGTACTACGTGCCTCAGTCCTGGCCCAAGACTTTTTCTTGACGTAGTTGATCTCTATTTAACTCATCAATATGCTGAAATGTTTAAAATAATAATTCCTAGCCTATTTATTCCTATTTTGTTTTTTCCCAACTACCGA
Organism: Saccostrea echinata; assembly: GCF_033153115.1. Taxonomy (NCBI): domain Eukaryota; kingdom Metazoa; phylum Mollusca; class Bivalvia; order Ostreida; family Ostreidae; genus Saccostrea; species Saccostrea echinata. The sequence goes on from NW_026889778.1 coordinate 26,076,280, forward strand.
CTCCTCGTCACCATGGTCACTATGTAATCAAAGGGAGATAACCCGAAAAACGTGTACATCAGTGGCGGAGTCGAAATAGCTATGTTACAACAGAGTTAGAAACTCCCTAAAATTAAAACTCGCAAATAATTGCGAGTACCAAGAAAGTGAACTCGCAATTTTATAAGACTACTCGCAGTTTTGCTATAAAGTTAAATTTATATAAATTAAATACATGTAACTTAAGGAAAAAGTAACTACTGTACAATACACAAAATACAACTACAGTGTGACTTTTATTTAAATTACTGATTTAAATCAAAAGCATTGTGTTCTGTCATATCATATAATTTTGATACAGTTTCAATGCAAAAAAATCAACTCGCAAGTTTTTGCGAGTTACCTAATTTTTAACTCGCAATTTGGGAATTCTAACTCGCGTTTTGCGAGTTGAATGTAGTGAATTTCGAACCCTGTACAAGTTGATTACATGAGATGCAACTTCCAGGACGTATATATAATGATTGTTTCACCACCTTACAAAACATAAATTATATATGTCGAGAAATTAGCATCGACCATCTTCGCTAGTCAAGGAACCCTCGGATTTGAAACCCTTGGCTAGCGAAGATGAGATCGAAAAGCATCACAAACGTCATAAAAATGGTAAACGTTGGACAATATTCCATACTAACATGCGTTTCAGAAATTGCCGTTGGCATTTTAAGACAAACGATTGATTTATATTTATTAGTGAAAACATTTTCAGATCCGAGACCCCATAATATGTTACGAAATATAGAACCTAGAAAATTCGAGTTGACATCAAATAAACAAAATAGATTGATTTTAGATCTACGATTTTACAGATCGTGTGTAATTTTTGTGATAGGCCTTTATAAAACAAATACATTGTACAAACGAATAAAATAACTTACTATCAAGGTAGTGACAACTCTTTAAATAATTTCAGTATCGCCTGCATGCTGTGACCTAGCCAACATATGAAAAAAAAAAATCAAAGGGAGGCTACTTGCTATTCCTTTCTATTTTGAGTTACTCCTCTTATATGTAGCAGGTCTAAGGGAGAGAGGGCAACCAAGCTTAGCAAGCATGGTAGGGTAAATTCATAGGGGGGGGGGGGGCTATTACAAAAATAAGACAGCGGTAAGGGGGAGGGGAAGTCGGGATTCCCACCCTCACTCATTTTCAATTTTGGATGAACTTTTTAAAATAGGTGGAACAGTTCGACCATTTTGGCAATTACTAGCGTCATTTAAACAAGAAAGTGGTAATGTATTAAGTGAATTAATCATACAATGCCATTATATTAGTCCTTGTATGTATAGTGTGGAAAAATCCATGCAATCGCATTTTTGAATTTTTTTTTCAATCTGTATGATAAAAATGTATACATGTAACATGTATGTCCCGAATGTATTATAGTTATTTTTTTCTCTCCAACTTTCAGTCAATACATACAACCTGTAAACGATGCAATGATGTGCTACTCATTATAGACAATTAATGCTTTGGACGGTAGTTTTACTTCTTTGAAATAAATGAGTAATCTACGGATTGTAATGATAGTCATTCACTACTGCCGATAGCTGTTTTCGTGTTTTCTTTTTTTCTTTTTTTACAAAAAAGTCCCGATCAGAAAACGTCCGAGTTAAAAATCTCATACGCCATATGTATACGATATTATGATTATTTCACCGTCTTCTATACTCATTATCGCCGATCTATTTGTGGTTGTGTTAGAAAGTGCACATGGAGACACGAAACGTTATTAGCACTGAGCTCGACAGAATAATTTCTTAAGAGATATGAAAATTATGAGTAAAACATTAAAACTGGCTTTGAACTATATGAAAGTCTGAGTTGTTGAGAATATGTTTCAATTCACCAGATAATTATTAAAAGGGTTTACAATAGGTACTCCCCAACAGGGGAGTGTGTAAGATATGAAAGTGAATCATTTTCATTTCTGTGGATATGAATTACACTGCCAAAATTCATAAATAAAAATCAGTCTTTTTTAAAAAAAAAATGGTTTTACATATACTGTAGCTGTAATTGACGCTAAGATATTTTTTCTACACTTCACACTAATCTTGTTGTTTTGTCTGTTATCGATTGTCGTTTGTCATGTTTTGTTTTGGAATTCAAATACTTCGGAATTCTTGTTTTCTTCCTTGTAAAAAAAAAATTAAAATGCATTTGTTTTTTTGCTGCCCATTTGATGCTTTGCATCAATCTTAACTTGCTCAAAAGTCTGTAGTGGCTTCTTTCCTAAATATACTGCCTTGTGGAAAGCCCTCAAACTTCATTATTTTTCGTGTATTTCGATCATGTACATGTATTTTAATACAAATTAATTTCAAATGTCCGGGGTATTACGAAAGTGCAACGAAATCTGCAGAATGACAATATAATAGATGGTCACTTCAAACATATTCATTTTTAATGCAACTTTTTTTTAATTTTATGCATTCGTTATTAAAGAGCGTTTGTGCATTCTTTTATAAAACCTCTTTTTTTGTACGCCATAGGACCAAACTACAACACATTAAAGAACGATAAAATCTTTATCCATGGCTACAAGTGTATATTTTACTACAAAATTCAGTTCAACTCAAATATGATAGATTAACACTTGCTGTAATTTTCAGTTTAATGTGTCCCCTATTTTCATTTAAAACGTGTAACATATATCTACGATTTTACGAGACAAATGTTGTAAATAAATATTTCGTTAAAATACAAATAGCTTCAATTTAAATATAAACTCAAAAGTTTTCAAAACTTCTTGAAAAATTCATAATAAAATATTCCTAAAATTCTAAAGAAGAGCATATTTTGGTGATTTTTATTCTATTAACGTACATGTGTTACTTTCTTATACAAAATGTCAACGTCACGACGTTAAAGTATGTAACGTCAACGTAATGACGTAATAGTTTTGATAAGGAAAACAATACTAAGTTTAAACGTCTGTAAAAAGAAAACCAGAAAAGATATTGTTAAAATATAATTTGTTTTACAACATACAAATCTTAGACTTTTATGTGAGAAAGTTTCATTTATTTTTATCACTGGGCCGATTTTGGCACTTCGTGGATTTAGCTCTTTACTTGACTGGCTATGATCTTAAATTCTATGTGGATATATAATTTTGAGTTCGATATGCCTGACTATGATCTTGATTTATATATGAATGGCTATGGTTTTGACTTCTACACAACTGGCTATGATCTTAAGTTCTACATGACTGGCTTGTTCATGAGTTTTACATACCCGATTGTGGTGCTGAGTATCATTTGCGTGGCTTTTAACTTCTCCTTTCTTTATACTGCTTCTTTATAAGACACCATTTCCCACATGACCAGCCTCTGATCAAGGAAGGTCCTCATGTACTTTCGAGTACATGTATGAGGCATGAATGTAGAATTGTTATGCATTAAAGTTATATGATTTTATGAATGAATATCACTGATCTTTGCTTTTCAATGTTTTTGAGGATGAAATTCTCAATAAATTATTGATCTTCTCTGTTTACTATAGGAAAAGATTTATTACAGTAAAACAAGTGTAATCCGGACATCACTGGTTCCAAAGAAATTGGCCGGATTAGACGACATTCCGGATTATACAACATTTTAAAAATTAAATTTACTGAAAGGTACCGAAAGTAAAAATCGTACTAGGCAAGATTTTGGAATACACAACTTCTGGATAAGACAAGTTTCACTGTAATATGAATTATTCATCATTGATATAGATATTCTATAATAAATATCTTAAATAATCTTGCACCTCTCTCTCTCTCTCTCTCTCTCTCTCTCTCTCTCTCTCTCTCTCTCTGATGAAATTCCCTAGTTAATATTTAATTCTGATTTGTGATGCACGTAGAAGGAAGTTGGTCTTTCTTTGCCCACATTCTCTAGGAATACTCTCCACTCTGATAGTACTTAAGACTGCAAAATACATGCCTGAAATGTCATATTTTGTTTGTGCTTGTGTCCTTCCTGTAAATCAAATAACAATTGAAAACGAAAAAGAAAGCTGAAACTAAAAAAACTGACACCAAATACGAAAATTTAATATAAACTCTCTCCAACACAGTGAATGTTTTTTTTTTTTTAAACTCCTAAGTCACTCAGGTGACCTATTACTGTTTTTCGTCCGTCGGTCCTAAATTTAACTTTTCAGCTTCCTCTTATAATCATTTTCAAACCATTTTGGTATAGACCATCTGTGGGCAAAAGGAGAGGGGGTATGCATTCCATGACCCCTTTACCGCTGGCGCCTGAAGGATGCTGCCGAAACCATCAAAATCTATGTAATTTAAAAAAAGAACCTTCCTCTCTCCCGGACATTAATCAGTAGAACTGATTATATTGTTATAACAAGAAATAATTGTTTGACCAGACTTGTAAAATTCATGGCTTCAGGGTCAGTAGTTCTGGAACCAGTAAAGGACTCTATTAATCATATAGTGAAAGGGTTTTTTTTAAAACCAGATTTATGAAATTCTGGACCACTGGGGCATTCTGGTGATGGACAGGGCTATATTGGTTTTATACAGAATTTTTTTTCTCTACTGAGAGAAGTTAATCCTCCTTGCTATTCACCTATAATGATTAATCACTGTAAATAATGTAATTGATGGGTTAATGAAGTAGAAGATTTATACGTCAAGTAATTTTAATGTATAATACAAAAATGCTTTCATAGTCTAATGGTCAGGTAGACTTGATGGTAGGTAAATACAAATGACACAAAATACCAAATTTTTATATTTAAATGTTCTCCAAAGACCAAGAGATTTCAATGTGAGAAGGAATAAAACGGGTTTCTATTACGTGCTGAAGTGTCTTCATATAGTGATAGTGACAAAGGAGAGGCTATTAGCACTGGTATGTGTATGTTTGTTTGTTTGTTTATTGTTTAACGTCCCTCTCGAGAATTTTTCACTCATATGGAGACGCCACCACTTGCCGGTGGAGAGCTGCATATTTTGTCCTATACTCGGCACTTACGGCCATTGAGTAGTGAGGGATCTTTATCGTGCCAGCACCTACTGCGACACGGGACCTCGGTTTATACGGTCTCATCTGAAGGACAGGTCTCCACGTCCCATAGTGGAATTCGAACACGCGACGTAAGGATCAACTCCTTACTTCGCGACTCTAGAGCGAACGCTCTAACCACTGCGCCACGCGGGCGACGGTATTTGTAAGTAAGTAAATAGATGTACTTTATGATTTATTACTGAGTACTATGCTAACTATTTTGCTGATCTTTTATCATTCTGTTTCTCTTGCTAGAACATTTGATAAATAAGTTTAAATAATGTCGATTCCTTCGCTACTTTGATGTAGAAACAAATAATGTAGAATTTTTTGGAATATTGTTTTTTATTTAAATTTTACTTATTATCATAATTGAAAATTTTGCTAAAATAAGAAAAACAATTTCTTTTAAATAAAAATTCTCTGTTTCGTTTTTAACTGATCAAATTATAAAATCCACATTCCTTTTACGAATGTGCATGAACTGTTTCGTCATTATTAGTCATTAAAAGTTTATGTGTATTAACTGAATTACATGTTTGTTCTATTTTTAATTTCTTTCGTATCAAAATATGGTCCATCAACATCCAGTTAATATCTTAGGGTTAAAAGTTTTCGATCTGTATCTATTTCAATAGATGTCTCCAAAACACAACACAAAGCATGTAAACCACATTGTGAATTAAAAAAACCTATACATTTTCATATATCAAATGACAAATAGAAATGATTTGTCTTTCGAACAGACCGATATGGCACTATAAATTGAAAATACGTGCAAATACCGTATAAGTGGAAAATTTAATGCGAGACGCAAATTTAGCGATTTATCTTTAAATAATGGTAATTAATATTAATTTTTAGCGAGAATCAATTTTAGCGATTTTAAAGTGCCTACTAAAGAACCTATTACAAATAAAACGCAATTTATTTTTACCGATATTCAATTTTAGAGATTTCTACACCTAACTAATAATGCCAAAATTAAATTTTCGCAAAAAAGTCTGCTTATATAAGAAAAATTCATGAAAACAAATTAAATAGTAATAATTGTTCGGCGTATTTATTCTGTTTTCACACATTATCAATATAAGAAGCAACAAACTGATATATTAAGCATGACTAGACTAAGTCTGCGGCAATTTACAGATTGTTTGTGTTCCTAAAGTAGTTGCTTTTGTGATTTTGTTATACGGATTTTGTAGTGAGAATTTCGGTAAGAATGAAACGCCTCCTCATAGCTAACACAGATCTGCTGCATATTCCCAGCATCTGCTATGATATGTCGCCACAGTTTGGAGGTGATCGATTACACAGTAACAGGGTCTGTAGGTCCTGTAGATGTTGCCTTGACCTGACTGTATTACCAAATCTGTGATGCTTCAGCATCGACAAGCATCACTAATGAAGGGACAAGTAATACATTCCAGAGAACTCCTGTTTCAACACCAACTCATCAATGTAAGAACAGTTAATGTATCACTTAATATCATACAACGCCGTAATTTTTTTTATGCTTTCGTTCAATGGTACCTGAACCCTGGTGCTTCTGTAAAACTCTGCATTTTCGTGATTCCAAAACATAATATGGGGGTACAGACATCCTGTCTAGTACTCTCTGTAAACACCTCAAAGAGCGTTCATACCTTCCGATTCTATAAAAGTACATAGATAAGTACAGACTATCGGATGAGGAGCCCACTTTCGAAGCTAACTTAAACAGGTTATAAGACGTGTGATTCAGATATGTTCGACTTCTGTTTAAGATTTCATTAGATGTACGTACAAATCTCGATATATAGAAAGCAGCGTTACAAGTGACCCTGATGTCATCATCTGAATAGCTGCTGATAGATAGTCAATGTTGAGAATCTCACAAGCTCATTATACGATTGAGTCATCTGCTTCAGTCCTGTGATCCATGGGGGCAGTCCTTTGGTCTCCATCAATATCACAGTGTAGCCTTGAACTCGGCAAGGATTGACATGAGAGAGATCACTTTTTGATCTGAAGGCCAAATCATAAAAATCGATATCTGAGGTACTCAATCTAAATCTTTCACGATAACTTCCACTCTGTACCAAATCACATCCTTTCGCGATGTATGCTGCTCTATTCTACATATCCTCAGTCTCCGAGGTAACTCTTCTGAACTTCACCAGTGTAAAGGTTCTCTCTTTGAGAGACAACCCTTCGTAGAAAGCCTCTGACAATCGAGATGCTTCATCTATTGGTTATTGTATATATTGACAATATATTGTTTTCATTTCTATATATTTTTAAATTTGCTCTGATATGCTTTGTAAAGTTCTTAAAGTTACAATATGTAATGCGACAGGAAGAAAAAGGAAAGATTGCACAAAATGCACATTTTAATCCCCCTTATCCGGTACCTTGTAATGTAGCCTGTATCTTAATAGAAACTCAGCCATAAACAAGAAACATTGATATAACAGACGGATATTTTTTTTTTGTTTTTTCACTTGCAAAAATAACTTGGTAGGCAGGATAAATAGTCAGCACCTTCATGAATTGTAGAACAAACTTCTCATTACAATGTGTGATGTGTGAAAAATAAGAAAAAGTGTAATTTTAAATGAAAAAATATGAATTGTCTGAGATTTTTGACACAAGATATAACTTTGATTTTACTTTAACTTTGATATCAGATTATTAGTCTGTGATTTTTATGTATAAAAAACTCGAAATACTGATGAAAAATGTTTTTGAGACTAAAACAGTTTTCTCAAATAAAGATGAAAATATCGGGTTTATGTGTGTAATGATATTTTGAACTTTTATCTTTATAAACGTTTGACATTTGTGATTGTAAAGTTGCGTCAATCAAAGGATGACTGCACTTAAGGACATGCGAAATTTGCGACAAAATAAACTTTCAAAACAAGCATTTTTCTTTTCATAGCAAGAATGGTCAACATCCATTATACAACTTTATGTTATAACGTTTAATGAAAGTGTGCATTTACGAAGTTCGAATCTGTTTTCAAAGGCAGGGGTCATCACAATTTCTTGAATCTCCGATTGATAATGAGGACGCCCACTTTTTTACTGACTTCATACATAGAATTAAATTTGCTTCCAAATTGACAGGATTCTTTCATAAACATACAAAAGTGAAATAAGGTTTAGATGAAATATATGGAGATAACGAACAGTATTCAAGCTCAAAAGGCCATTAAACATTACAAAATAGGTGCAGAGCAAACACAGATCTCCAAAACATCAGAGGTGGGATCAGATGCCATGGAGGAATGAGCATCCCCTGCCGACCGGTCACACCCGCCGTGTGCTCCTTGTCATGATCGGGAAATAACGGAAAAAATCCGTCGACAATTCAGTATGGAAATAATGGCCTAAAAGCAACAGAGGCAACCGAAAAAGACCCAAAAACCGGCGTTAAGTGCAGTCATCCTTTGGTTATCAACACTGAAATTCAGATTCAGCTTTTCCAAGTCATATATGTTTCCTGTGCTCTGCACGTGTTGTAACTCTCTATGCTGAGCTTGCAATTAAAATGCTGATATATAGAAATAATTACATTAAAAGTTAGATGAAAGTCACAGTCTCATATGATAACATTACACTTTGTCAAAATGTACAAACTTAACCAGCCGTCAGTTCTCTCACTAGACTGATTCATTGTATGTTGTTTTACGTCCCATTCGAGGATTTTTCACTCATGTAGATACGTCACCATACACCGGTGAAGGACTTCATGTTTAGGCCTTTATCTGAGGAGTGAGGGTTATTTATCGTGCCAACGTCTACCGTGACACGGGGCCTCGGTTTTTAAGGTCTCATCCGAAAGACCCGTGACTTTCACTTTTACTGCCTGTTGCTTGACAAAGGAACTGTCACTAACTATGTTTACATCTTAGGTTTGACGCTGCGCGGCGAACGAGAATCGAATCAGGGCCTCCCGATCACGAAGAGAGCGCCCTACAACTAGCTTTAGGCTACCGGGACCAGTCTCTCACTAGAAGGTAATTTAAAAGAAAATTGGAGAAAATTTGAACAATTATTTTAAATCTTTCTCACAGCAAGTGGAATGGACGACAAAGATGGCAAATTCATGAAAAATATTTTGCTTCATCACATCAGCAAAGATACTGTGGAGAAGTGGAACACTTTTGAATTTGAGGACGCCAGAAATAAACTTAAGCTGAAACAAGTCATTGAAAAATGTGATCCAAGGAAAACATAATTTTTTGTGCGTCACATATTCAACTCAAGAAGTCAGGGACCATCAGAGCCAATTGACAGTTACGTTATCGATTTGAAAAACAAGGCCAAATCATGCAAATATGGCGAGATCAAGGATTCTTTAATTCGGGATAGAATCGTACGAGGTATTAGGAGTGAGAGTGTTAGGATTGGTTATTAAGAACTCCGGAGCTCACACTTGAGAAAATCGTTGAAATTTGTTGAGCGGGAGAGGCAACAGACAAGCAAATGAAGCTCATGACAGAGAGTGGTGCAAGTACGGAGGGCTTTGACCAGATAGCAATGAAGATGAAACACAAACAAAAGGTTCAAAAAGAAACCAAATCAAAGTGCCGAAACTGCTGAAAATGTCTTTAGCCAAGAAACTATTTGGCATTTGGAAAAAATGTTACAAATGCCAAAAAAATAAATAATTTTTTTCTAAAATGCGTAGGAATACAACGCACCAGAAATCACATGAATTCAAGAAGTGTTCAGTAAATATGGTAATCAATCAAGACGCGGACAGCAAATACAGCGTGGACACTGTCGCCATGGAATAATCAAAAAGAAAATGGACAGTGCATCTCAGAATTGGGAACAAGCCATTAAAGATGAAAATTGATACAGGAACACAAGTAAATATCATGTCAAAGAAAAACCTTTAATTCCATATCAAGGGAAAAATTAGTCTGACAAAATCCATAGCAAAGCTAGTGTCCTACTCTGGTCACAAAATAAAACCATACGGAAAAGCAGTGCTTACTGGAACATACAAAGGCAAATTTTATCATCTAGACATCCATGTAGTAGATGATGATGTCCCAATAGTGCTAGGGTTGATTTCATGTGTCACGATGAATTTAATCGCAAGAGTTAACACTGTGAGGAATAAAGACACAGTCTTGGATGAATTCAATAATGCTTTTGAAGGAATTGGAAATATAATGCGAAATTGTACAATTAAAGTCGACAAATCAGTAAGTCCTGTTGTGCATACACCTAGAAAGGCACCTTTCACAATCAAACAGAGAGGCAAAACTGAAGAAGACCGCATGGAGAAACAGAAAATAATTTAGAAAATTCAACAGCCTACAGAATGGGCCAATTCTACGGTTGTTGTGGAAAAACCTAATAAATTGCGTATCTGTCTAGACCCCGAGATCTCAATAAAGCATTGAGGAGAGAACATTTTAGATGAAGCTTCTGTATTCAGTACCCTGGATGCTACTTCCTGATTCTGGCATAACTAGTTTGATGAGGAGAGTTTAAAGTTGACCACGTTCAACACACCATTCAGGAGATATAAATATCTAAGAATGCCAAAGGGAATAAGTTCTGTTCCAGAGATATTCCAGAGAACCGCGTCACAATTATTTGAAGATATTGATGGCTGTGAAATTATCATGGATGATATTTTAGTTAGGAAAATAATCTCAGCACTAGGAGAGACTGAGAAAAGTATTACAAAGATCAAGGAATAAACAAAAACTAAATGCAACATTGGAATTCCTGAAGTTAAGTACATTGGTCATATCATATGACTGGCTATGACATTCAGTTTTACCTGACTGGCTATTTTCACAATTAATTTGATTTACTATGATATAAAGTTCTATATGATTGAACTATGTTTTAAAAAATCTTTTTATGACTATATGAGCTTAGGCTCTGCATGATTAGATAAGATCTTAAATTCTATATGTCTATCTGAGCTTAAGTTTTATATGACTGGTGATGATCATAATACCTGTTGTGTGACAATGATTTTCAGTTTGTATGAATGATTATGATCTAAAATTTTCTGTGAATAGTTCATTTAGAACAAAATTTACTTGACTTGCTTTGATCTTAAATTTATATAATCTTGAATTTTATATGCCTGAATTTGGTCTTAATTTTTATAATTATGAATGACTATGATTTCGAGTTCTATAAAACTGGCTATAATCTTAAGTTCTATTTCACGGTCTGATCATGAGTTCCACATGATTGGTTGTGATTCTGAGTTACATATTTGTGGCTTTGATCTTAAGTTACATATAACTGGCTTTGAACTGTTGATATTTCCTTCAACATCACCCATCCCATCTGCTTTCTGTATTTTTTTTTATTTTGAAAGGATGTGCTCCTTCATGAGACCCTCTATCCCCCAAGAATAACCTCTGATCAAGGAAGAAACTTAAGTATATATGTGGCATGAATTTAGAATTGTTATTCATTAAGGTCATATGATTTAATTAGTGACTTATGATTCATCCTTGCTTTTCAATATTTTTTTCAGAAATAAGTTCTCAATAAATTGTTTATCTGTTAAGTGTTAGAAAAGTATTATAAATAGGAAATAGTTGTACATTAATTTCGATATATGCAATTTTATCACTACACACCTCCTTACCTTATTTGCATAAATCGGAACTTTTCGAAGATAAACGTCATAAAATATTAACAAAATCCGTAAACGTCCGAACAGCTTTCATTGCGAGAACTCTCGAGAATTAGATGAGACCAACACGCGAGAGGTGAAAATCGAGAGAAATATTCAACTTGAAAAAAGAGGTAAAACTTTATATTTTCTCGATTTGCAAGGTTTTTAAATTGCATAAAGTTGAAAAACAAACGTTTCTTTACATGAAAAGTGAAAGTATGTATGAAGTTTCTCGTTCTGTCACGTGCTATTGTACATGAAAGTGTCAAAACTGCACCTCTCGATTTTGTAAACATTTTTCCACGTGCAAGGGAGTAGTTGTGTCGGTAAAGATGAACACACATACACTGGTTTAGGAAACAAAAGCACTCGTAAGTAGAAGTCGATTTATTTTTTCGATTACCTGTAGCACAAAATGGCTAAATATTTAAGGGCAAGTTTGTAAAATGCTGTAAAAGCATGTTTTGAAATGAAGAGAAAATGTAGGTGTGCTATAGTCCGTTCCTACACAAGCTGTGTGTATTCAGAGATTGCCCAGTGATCTGTGAGAACCTTGTGTCTTTTTTAACACCAAGAGACTAAAATTTAATTCTATCCATACCATAGTACATGCACACAAGCTCTGCCGAATTTCCTCTACATATGTAAAGGTGTTTAAATTTGTTTACATTTTGCACTTTTAATATTGTCAGTTATTTATACCAATTATGCTGTTTTCAATAGAACCTAATGATAAGAAAATGTTTCCTACTTCTCTTATTTATCACAGAATTTATGATCAGATGATGCAATTCAATTCAATTCAATTTATTCACTCAAAAACCATGTAAATGGTTACATGAGGTACATAAACATATAAAACATATATACATATAATACAGTGGGTCAAGCAAAAGGTGAGATTAATTAAGCTAGCTAGGGAGAACAGACGCAGCCATGCAGTTCTCACACATATCAGACTTTACAGACATGAATATTAATTTAATATACCCAAACTTTACATATGCAGTTTATGATATCCTGGAACATTTCTTGCATGTTTACTACTTTCAACTATAAATACAGTGTACTTTAAGTTAGTGGGTTTTTTTTTCTTATAAAAAATTGTCCATCCCAAACTAACAAATGAAATAGTATAAATAATATACAGTAACATTGCAGGCATCAATCTGTAATATTGAAATAATTTATTTAAGACCTCTGTCAATGTAAACACAATTTACAGTGATGTTTTGCATTTTTGTTTGAGAGAATATATAATTAATTTACATATGGTAAATTGATTGTTATATGTTAATATTAAAAGTAACTAATTTTTTGCTTTGTCTATTTCAGGTTTAAGTACATGTTGAACAGCCTTCTCCATAAAACGGTATGAAAAAAAACACACACAATTAATAATATAAAGTCATGAAGAAATAAAAAAAATATTAAATTTAGAAAATCTATATTATGTTATTTATGTAGCATAAAAAATGTGACATCATTTCAGGGCTAAAAATAATTATTTTCTTTCACTGGTCACTCTAGGGCTATCACCTTAAATTTTTTCCTGGTCAGCTCTGAGTACTTCAACTGTCCCACAGGGCCAGTAGATTTTAAAAAGACTGGCCCAAAACCATAAAGAAAATAATAGTGATACATTTTTTGTTTATATTGTGATACTTAGTAGTTTAATTTAACAAAACAAGAAAAGACAGAACTTTGCCTGACAAGTTTAGTTACTATCCCAACCATAAATGAATTTTGTTACATGTATACATAATAAACAATGACCCAATGGACACATGCCCTCACAATGTACTAGCCTAAATTAAAAATACATTAATTGGCCCCAGCCCAGTAGGCCATTAATTATTTCGAGCCCTTCATTGTAAATTTGTAACTTATTATAATTCAGTAAGTTGGCTTTTGCAACAATCTGTGCTTTTTTTTGTATGTTTTTTTTTAATGATATGTCCATCCGCACCAGTGATGATCCCACACAAATTACACACACAAGAAAATAATTTTATTTCATTAAAAAAAAATAAATGGGCTTTACAGATTTATCTTTTTTGATTTTTTAAGAATGACATGTTGGTTGAATTTGAAAATGAACTTCCATGTGCATGGTGCTGTAATGCACATAAATCATAAATGAGAATTTCATTCTAAAAAATACCAAATACATGTATAAAAATAAATAAATCTAATCAAATTATTATTTGGAATGTACGTTTCTTGCAGGATATTCTGAAGACAGTGATGACATGAAAGTTCAAGATTTGCCTATTGTGAGCATTGTAAGGATAATTTTATAACATATTATATGTGACATTATTACATGTATTTAGTTATTATGCCTGATTGGAAGAAACAAAGAAAGGATATTTTAATTTTGCTCAGTTGCACCAATATCTGTTATACATGTGTATCTATGTAAAAAAATCCTGTGGATAATTTGTCAGACAGAGAGATAGAGAGAGGGAGGGCTTTTGATAATTGAAAATCATGCATCCGTTACTTTTTTAACTTTGTTCAAATGATTTATTCACATTTTGTTTTTTTTTCTCTTTCAGCAGATACCTCGGTAATACAGAATGGGTCAAAAAATGCACAAAGGTTAATCACATCATGCTGCATTGCAGTGAGTTTATATGCAGAGAAATTTACCATTAAATGAGATTTTTAAAAAATAGAAATAAACTGTAAAACACACTTGGCTGTATGTTTATGCAAACAATTTTTTTGAACTGCAAATTATACCAATACATGATTCAGCATATTCTGCACACTTAAAATGATTTACATACATGTATTTGTTTGATTTGCAAGTAGTGCAATGCAATTTGTCAGTATTGTTCATTCATGCAGTTCTCTTGGTGATCTAACTGCAAATACATGCATATATATTTTATTTGTACAAATTAAGTTAAGAGGATTGTATTAATGTAATATTCATATTTGTATTTCAGCTGTAACAGAACAATTTATCTGATGCAAGCATCAACCATGAGAATAACAAAGGAGGTTAGGTCCAAAGAGAAGGTATGTTTATAAGTGGTGATGATATGTTATTGATGTAAATAGATTATAGCAATTAAATAGAAAGAACAATTGTAATTTTGCCAGTCAGAAAAAAACAAAATGAATTTTTTTTTTAGCTAAACTGAGTCGAAGGCTCAAGGCATAGGGACTTGAGACAATCTTAGCAAAATCGGGTATATAGTATAAAAGGGCTCCCCTATTATACTATAGCTATATACCCGATTTTGCTAAGATTGTCTCAAGTCCCTGTGGCTCAAGGTAGCTTTTCTGATGAAAATTTGTCTGTAGTCTGTCGTTGTTGTCATTGTAAACTTTTCACATTTTCATCTTCTTCTCAAGAACCACTGGGCCAATTTCAAACAAACTTGGCACAGATTATCCTTGGGTAAAGGGGATTCAAGTTTGTTCAAATGAAGGGCCACACCCTCTTTCAAGGGGAGATAACTAAGAAATAGTGAAAATTGGCTGTATTTAAAAATCTTCTTCTCAAGAACCGGAGGGCTAGAAAAAAAAAATTAAATTTAAGTGAAAGCTGCTTGACAAAATTTAGATTCAGGTTTGTTCAAATCCCCAGGGGTAGGGTGGGGCCATAATAACCGATCAAAGTTTTACATAGAAATATATAGGAAAAATTCTAAAAAATCTTCTTCTCAAGAACAGCATAGCCATGATTGATGATTTTCATATGGAAGCATCCTCAGGTAGTGTAGATTCAGATTTGTTCAAATCATAACCCCAGGGGGTAGGGTGGGGCCATAATAAAGCCAGTCAAAGTTTTACATAGAAATATATAGGAAAAATTCTTAAAAATCATCTTCTCATGAACAGTAAAGCCATGATTGGTGATATGTATATGGAAGCATGCATCCCCAAGTGTTAGTCAAGGTAGTGTAGATTCAAGTTTGTTCAAATCATGACCCCTCGGAATAAGGTGGGGTCATAATGGCCAATCAAATTTTACATAAAAATATATAGAAAAATCTTTTAAAATCTTCTTCTCAAGAACAGCAAAGTTATATGCTATATGGATATTGAGGCAACCTCAAGTAGTTTAGTAGTATAAAATCCCCCCCCCCCCCTTGTAAACTTTTCAATACTGAACTGATTTGTGCTTTTTCCTAGCCGATGTGCTCAGGTGAAAACATGGGCCTCTTGTTAAAGTCTTAATTCTTGTCAAGAACAGACAGGTCATGATAAGTCATTATACTCATATTATCTTGCTAGCATCCTCTGAGATAGTGCAGAGCAGATTCAGATTTTTTCGAACCATATTCCCTGTGGGTAGTGTAGGGCCACAGTGGGGAATCAAAGTTTATTCTGAAATATTTAGGGTAAAAGCCTTTTAAAAGTCAGGCCCACCATAAATCATATTATTATGCATGAATAAATTCATCTTAGTAAAGAATCCCATAATCCAGGGTTAAGGATGGGCCATAATTAGGGGTAAAATATTTATCTGGAAATAGTTAAGGAGAGGGGGGGGGGATCTTATGTAAATATTGGAAAATCCTTTTTGTTCATTTCATGGATCTTAGGCTAAGAGGGGGCTAAAATAAGTTTTCATAATTTTATTTCCAATTTTAAGGAGACTTAAGTTTGATTTTTATTTTTCTGTCTTTCAATTAATCTTTAAACATCAAACTAGTTGCAACTTAAAATAGCTGGTTATGAATAATCAACAGAGCTCACAAACTGTATGTGGTTAAAATATCTACAAATATCAGAGAAAGGAAAACAATATTTTGGGGCATAGAAAAGGGGCTTAACTCCTATCATTACAACACGTGAAAAATGTGTGTTGTTGAGAAACATTTGAATATAATGCTGTCTAATTAAGTACAGCTAAACTTCAGTATCTTAAAATCAAACAATTTCGACTACCTGGGGTATGTTGACATTCATCATTATTACCTAGATAAATGATTTGCTAACACTTGGAAATGCATATGATTTATTTATATTTAATTGGTTTATTTTGTACAAATTTTTTTCTCATGCATATTATTTATGAACATTATTATACCTCTACTGATTTTTTCCCTGTATAACATTAGATCGTTAGATGTGACTATTTCCATAGAAATTGTTAAGAATGGACTATGGACTAATCCCCAAGTGTTAGTCAAGTGAGCTAATCCCTGCTTCGAAAGCTAATTCCCGGTTATCCATAATCCTCTAGGTTTTACTTTAACATTGGTATATGTGAATGGACTAATCCCATGTGTTAGTTCAGTGAGCTAATCCCTGCTTTGAAATCACGCTATCTGAATCCTCTAAATTTTACGTTTGTATCGGTATAATAAAACAGTTAAAAGTATATCATTGAGGGAGTTAGCAAAATTCCAGTTCCCCTCGACTAGGACTATTTCCCTCGGCTTCGCCGTGGGAAGTAGTCCTGGCCTTGGGGAACTGGAATCTTGCTAACTCCCTCAATGAAATACTTAAACTGGATAATAATAAATTGATTTTGCATCTATATATGGCATATACTACTATTCCAATAACAGCATGTAACTTTGTTTGATAAAGCATGCAGTTTCCCATGTTGATCACCATATTTTTCATTGATTTGACATTTAATTTCAATAATAAGAAATACTATTTTGCACATGAACAGAGAAGCCGACAATGGTTTTGACTGACCATGTGTTGTTGCTTATTACAAATGCTGTCATTGTAAACAATCATTCAATGCGACTGCTCAGTATTATCAGTGTGTTGCTGGATTCTCTATTTCATATGCAAAGTAGTATTCATTTCAATGAAATTTAACATCCAGTCAATGAGAAATATGGTGTTCAACATATGAAACTTAAGCGTGCTTGATCTAACAAAGGGGCACGCTGTTACTAATATGATAATATGATTTTTTTTATACTCAGTTTAGGGTTCAACTTTGGTATCTCGAACACTGAGTGATATCTTGATCACTATGGAGATGTCAAAGTCATTTTGAAGTCCCTTGAACCACATTTGTCTTCTTTGTATGTTACCCTCAAGCTCTCAACCCCTTGAATATCTCAAAGTTTTTCATCGGTCCCATTGAGTTCAAGATAATAAGGCTTGACTGTATTATATTGATTCAAATTAATGGATGATGCATTATAAATAAAGCAATCTTATATATTATTGCATTTATATTTTCCAGGCAATGTAACAAATGATTGCTGAATTCATGAGGATTGGGATGAATCTTTTCTATTCTTAAGAAGTGTCCAAACATCATTTGAGGATCCCTTCCTAAGAAAAGAAGAATTTGCCTATTCAGAGAGTCCATAGTTTACAAAATATTATGTAACATAAAACTTCTGTCTTCATATTTTATTCAATTATATAACAGTAGTAGAATATGTTTAGAAAAAAATAGGGGGCTATAACTATCTCTCTCTGGTACTGCATGTCTAATATACATGTATTACGTATTTTAATTACACATGTATTTTAAAACAGATTATCAGTAAAAGAAAGAAACACAATGTTAGTCTTTCAGTGGCTTTTATTAAGGTTTTAATATTATTTAAAAAAAATGGAACTTGAATCTGTTTAAATAGGAAGGAAAACAAAAAACTAGAATTCAGTAGGTACATGTACATGTATTTAGTTTTGTTTATTATAAGTTGTTTAAAATTTAGGGAGCTTGTGAAGGATATCTAGATATTATTTAAAAATTTATTCTTCATAGTTAAACAATTTAATTTTTATTATAACATATGCTCTGTAATTAACAACTTCATTTGTTGTACAACATTCCATTGTCTGTCAACCTGTAGGAGTTCATTTCTTGTAAATAAAAATGAATACATGATGTTTGTTCACATTGCCATTTTTTTTTATATATACGAGTCCTGAGTTATAAATTTTGTACATACCTGTATGTACATTTTTTGTTAAATAATTTAACTTTAACCAAATATTAATTGAATGTAATTTTGTAGGTAGATACCTTCCAGAAATATTTACATCTACCAGATACATGTGAAATCAAATACTGTATACTTGAAAATAAGGATATTTATTAAATGGAAATTAAGTTACACATTCATGTATAGTGAAATTAGATAGACTGTGTTGTTGTTATGTTTATACTAACTCAACATAAACATCGATTGGATGTGATCCTGATTAATTAAATAAAGGATATGAAACCATAATAATTTCTTTCCTTTTTTCTTTTTTTTTTTTTACAATTAATAACACTTTACAAATTTCAGACTTGATGGATCTAAATTGATAAAAGAAATTGACTATACCATTAAAAAATTCTTGAGTTGTCTCTCTTTGTGGAAATAATTATCTGTTGCAATGAATGCTCCCTTGGGTTCATGACCCTGAATATTGATAAGGTTGGGAGGTGTGACTAATTTCAACGTTTAAGTCCTTTTTCTGCGTATAATTAAATGGATCATGTTAATTTGGGATTGAGATCATGTTTACCGTTGACGGCGTCGTTATTTACGCACAATGTTCTAAACAATATATTTACACTGGCATTTTTTCGATGGAAAACAACAAGCAATTTGCTATTGATGAAATTAATTTTTGTGTTTCCTTCAATTTCGTGAGTAATTTCTGTTTTAAAAAGGAGTATACATGAATCGAAAATATTATTGATATTCTTGGACCGTATCTGGCAGATGGCAAAAATAATGACGCTGCTATCTTAAACAAATATCTTCTTGCAATTGGGGAGGGCAATGGGCTGTTTAATGGGGCAAAAAGATGGCATTGTAGTTTTAGAAAGGGATTCAGGGATTCTCTTGATTTGATAAAATTAGTTGGATTGCAGTCAGAATATCCATATTTCTTGGGAAAAACAGCATACAATCCAAAAAGCCAACTCTCACCTCTTGTAATTAAGGTAAGGTGGGCAGTTGAGTCTGCAAACAGCAGATTAAAAAGTGACAATTTTTGGCCAATATAGCCACCAATACATACATTCCTATTATTGGTGACTATGTTCGGTATCTCTGATATCAAAGGAACAACTGGTCACTGTCCTTTGTTAGTTACATATGCAGACAAATTGTTAAGACAGTGACATATGTAGCTCCGAATGATGTTTTATCGTTTTACTCAGATTTATAACCTGGATCGATCTTTGATGCAGTATCCCGGTAATTTAGAGCCATGTCTTTTCACTGTCACAATGGACTGAAATAAAAATAATTTTGATTCAAATATTTTTTTGTTTTTTTTTTCTTAATCCATACCATTAGATTTTTAAATCCACAGAAATTCAAATAAATATCCTATTGGTAAAAAGAAATTTTGAATTGATGAGCAAGACTTTGCATTTTCAAATCCTTTGCTGAGAGGGCACTTACCTTTAACAATATCAGGACAGATGAGGCAACTGGCTGGTCTTCATGCTGGAAGGTGTGTTAAAACAAAACCATCCAGTGATGTCTTAACATTGCCAGATGAGCAGACATATACCTATATTTAAGCAAGATTCTGTAACATGACATTAGAATTTTTGCACAGCTGTACGCACAGCTGATGATAATTTAAGTGCCTGTCAAGTAAGCTATAAATCTGGTTAATATTCATTTATTTGACACAAATATGAACCTTCATTGAAATTTATAAATATTTTGACAAAAATATTTTGAAAATCAGCATAAAATTTGTCCTTTTACACAAAAAAATATTTTCAATATAAAGAAAAGAGAAATGCATAATTGTATACATATAAACTGTACACAGGGGTATTTTCAACCATTTCAATTTTTAATATATACGCTCTTTCACCGTTGAAAACAATTTTGACCTTTTAAAAGAACAAGGTTCTTTTTGGGCCTATTTTGCCCGAGTAAATTTTTGAAAAAATCACAACTGTTCTGTTTAAGATGAAAATATATTAAATTTCACTTGGACCCTGCTTATCTGTAAAAAAAATGACGTATTTCTCTCGCTAGTTCATGAATAATAACGTCAAGAATTGCGTTTTTATCCTCAATTTCTGAAAAAATTCTTTAAAAATTGCTAAAAATTTAAGATGTTTTTCAATATTTTGCATAGCCCTCGACCTCTGCATGATCCAAAATGTTGAATTATATAATAAAAGAACTGTTCCAGGAGATTATAGTCCATGTTCCATTTTTAGATCGAGGGGTGAGCTCATATTTTATTTCTTTGCTGAAAGTACTCACACACACTCATTTTGCTTAAAATTCAAGAACACTGCAATTTCACAGAGCATGTATTCTTATACCTTGGACTCTCAGCGGAAACTTTCTATAGGAAATGAAAGTACTCAGTGTTTACTTCATAGTGATGTTTGAAATGGTACATCATGACTTGGTCAGTTAATTGTCATATAGACAGGGCTATTTTATGTATAAAGTGAACCTAGCTCTTTGATCAGACACATTTGTGTTTAAGAGATGATGCTTCATACTTTTCAGAACTATTTTTATAATATTTAGTCGTATTTCATGTAAGCAATTGGTTGATAAAGGTAAAGACATAAAATCGAAACAGTAACCAAATGTCCCCTCATGTTAGCAGTATTTATTAACAATAAAGTACAGTATTATATCAATTACAAATGACCCCATACAAGAACTTCTGCTGGAGTAAGAGCGCTCGACAGCCCTGCAACAATCTGTATTTTAACATATCGACCCACTGTATTAGAGGGACACCACACGGCAATCCTCTGTGCACGTTTTGTAGATCCTGTATAATGGCCACAAAGATGCATAATGTATACGTTTTTCCCCACTTTAACGTCTAGGTCGTGAAGCTGGCCAGATATATTAATTGAAAAATATACATGTATTTCATTATTAAACATATAGCATATATCAGGAGAATTTCCTTACTTTAATTCTTACTGAGCATATTCTTTGCAAAATAAAATATTTATCAAAAGCATAGGCACTGTTAGAGACAATTTTCAAATATTGAAGCAAATAATATACTTTAAAGAAATAGAAGAATAATAACTTTAAAAAAAAAAAAACGTTAAAAAAGTTTACCCTTCAAATGTAAATGCCTCATCATCTCTTTTTTAATGAACAACACCCATACATAAAATAATCAGAAAAGTAAATAAATGTGAGCAATCTATTTTAATGTCAATTTCAGCTTTGAATACATACAATTAGCACAACAGTCGGTTATAGCAAAGACTTCTATTTCATGTATTTTGTAGTTTCTCCCCAGATCAATCACAAGATAGGGCCTTTTCTCCTCATTTGTGTGCGTGAAATCTGTAAGAAGACCGTTGACTGCTTTTGATCCGGGATATCCTCTACTTCCATGTCCAGAACTTAGAACTACGGATTTTCCATACGCCACATTCCATAGTTGGTTGTGACCCCCTGTGATTTTGAACTGGTCAAAGTAAACCAAAAATATATCCAGAAGCAAGGAAGGCAACATTTGTAGAGGTTATAGCTAATAGCAATCCACCCAGTTTTTGATATCTTGAGAAAAAGTATACTATAACCTCAGTTGCAGGAGTTATATCACTCTTAAAGTAACAAAAGTTTAAGTCTCTACAATTACAGAAGCAATGCTATCACTGAAGAAAAAGGCAAAAGCTAAAGCACTTGCCGATTATGATTCTATATGATTTTTATACTTACATCTTGAGCAAAGTATTTATATGAGGATGATTATTATGCACAAACTATTGAAAAGGTGTCTCTCATGCAAAATGTAAATTAATGTAAAAATACCTCTATTAAACCATATCTAAATGCAACAATCTCACATACATGTATCTGATACTGTTGTGTGATAACATGCAACGTAACATATGTTTATATCTATCTATATATAGCCCATTACACCTCTAAGGCTCATTGATATAAAAAACGCCTATACATATAGCCTCACCTGCGAAATTCATTTTATTCCTGTAAGGAAAATCATTTTTTTCCCAAATGCTTCATGTTGCTATTGTGGCTAGTGTCATAATTATGGCTAACATAATAATAAAATGAAAAAAACATAACCGTATCCAAATATCTTTCAACCAAAGGTCACAGTTACATATGTACGATGACACATTGATTCTTTTGATGCTACAATTGCTCAATATAAATTTTAAAATATAAAGAGGTTTAAAAATACTGTAAATGTATTTTCTTTTAGCGAGTACGATGTTTGGTGGAAATTGAATTTTCAACCAGTAAGCATAGATTTGATTTAGCGCTTTTTGAGTGTGCTTTACATGAACATATATCCATAAAACATTTAGCGATGTACTTGATTTAGCGGAGGCTGCTTTCCGCGAAAGGCGCTAAATAGAATACACAGCCAAATATTAAGCGTATCTAGAGCGGTTATGATATGCACTCAATTAAAAATTTAATCACGTATAGACTGGAGCATAACCTCAAACTACATATATATAGGATATCCCTTTTCTGTCACCATCCTAGGATGGAACAAATAATATTTACGAATACAAAAGTGACAAAAAGTATTACTCCATATGTTCAGTGCTATTAAGCATAAATATTGAAACCTTGTAAAATATGATATCCATATATAATTACTAAAACAGATAAATCTCCGTCACTTTTTCACAATGAAAAATATACCACTAATTAGAATACATATGTATGTATACCACTTATTCCACACATAAGAAGATGTCCACAAATCATGAGACATATACATGTATATTGCAAGAATATTTTTTGAGAGCGCTTTTGTTTATTAATAATAAATAACGCAAGTTGTTTCCTTCCATTATTGATGAAGAATGTTTGAAGAAGCAAAATGAATGTCTACATCTCCATTATTACGAAAGAACATTTTCGTAGGCACCCTATAGACTGTAAATTAAACTGCAATGTGAACTCAAATAAAAGAAAATAACATTGGAATCAGACTTTGAAGGACGTTGCTGTTCATCTAGACTTTTTTTTGCCTTGATCTATCATAAACAAGTGGTACATGTACATGTTTAATATTGATCTATGTTTTAGGCTTGTTAGAACAACATTTGAAATAAATGTAACACAAGTTTGGCTTTCCAGAAAGCTGAAATGTCATCTCTTTGGCTTCATGAATGTCACAGAATAAACAGTGGATTGTTACATTATTTTCTCAGCTATTACAGGCAGTATTATCGCTTTTGAAAAAAAAGAGGGGGGGGTAGGAAAAAAAAATCGACGACTAATCTGAACAATTTTTGACGAGGGGAAAAAGGGGCTCAAACTCAACATTTTCATTTCTTGGAAGGCCGGTCTGAGCATCTCACGATTTCTACCTTGCTTTGAATTGGGTCTAATTTTGTTAATTGCCCGAATTTTATAATTATTTACGCATGAATAATGATCACATGTGAAATTTCAATCTTTAGTCAAGACGCTTTCCAATTTTCATGGATTTCACTCAGTTCGATACATTGAAAATAGGTCGTTTTAAATCTTAAAAGTTTCCATCAACTTTCAAGATATCTTATTTTAGAGGAAATCTGCATTAATTTTCCAAACGCCATTAATATCAAACAATTAGAAAGTAATAGATTTAAGCGATTTAAAGATACTTTAAAATATTTTTATATAGTTGTTTTTATTTTGGTATATGCAATCTTTGAGCAGGCTGTATTAATTCAAAGCAAACTGAAATGTGTGTATGTGTGTGTGTGTCGGGGGGGGGGGGGGGTCTTTTTCAATCTTGTAACCGGGGGATTACAACTTTTCCAACAAACATATTTTATATTATTATACATTCCCATGGGATGATTTGACGTACCATACTGAACAAAAGATGAAAGATGGGGCAAGGGCACGCCTTTCAATGAATATTTTCAATGTTTGGGAAAAAAGTGGAAGGGGGCGACCCTCCTAATACTACGTGCCTGTATTATCTTTACCTGTTTTATATATGCTTTATATATTTTAAATATTTTTCGTACAATGTCTGTAAAAAAAATCTAACCACTGAGAAATATTCGTAAAAATTAGATAACAACTATTCCGTATGACGATGGATAAAAACTTTAAGTTAGCGTTCCTTTTGACTTTAGTTCTTAGTCGCCTACTACGGCAGCAAAGAAGTTTCAAAGCGCTAACTTAATGTAATCCGAACCTCAATTAATTTCCAAATATTTTCCTCATTTTAATCGTATCCTCTGAAGTGACTTGGCCATCGAACCACTGGGAATATCAAGGGAAAATTGAGACACTCTGCATCATACGTACCCTTCTTCTGCCCATGTAGATTCATGTTTTAACGCTATATTACATGTATATATAATATAAGTATCGAGGGGTTATCAAAAAGTTCGTGGACTAGCGCCATAAAATTAAAACTGCTTTAGGTACATCAATGAATTTCAACACATTAAGTAGGCATCATCTTTTCTATCTGTAGAATAAACAATAATTCATAAGTTTTATTTTTTAATAAATTGTTTATGGTTTCGTAAGCGATGGTATGTCCAGGCGGCGCAACCTCAAATATGACGTTTTTCTACCTGAGTGTAACTGAAAAAAAAAACTCTTTTGATATGAGCATTTGTCATCAAAACCCCCCGTAATTTCGGGCATGTTGTACGACACTATTGTTCCGTAAACTTTGCAATTTTTACCCCTTTCTTTAAGTTCTATGAAATTTTATTGTAAATTTTATATGGAGTGTCCGAACAATGAAGGGCTTGAAAATGACGTCAAAAAGGGGGAGAGGTTTCTTTTTCCAGCATTCTATAAAGTTTTGCACTTGTAAAAACTTGTATAGATCTAGGAAATGTTTAAACGGGCTACAGAAAAATACAATGCATCCATAGTACTTGTTTTTAAATGCCCAAAAAGATTCAGAGAGATAAAAGATGCATAGTTAATATCGATTTGTAGTCAGGGTGTCAAAAGTCAGTCACGTCGAAAAGTGACGTTGATCATGTGTGATAGAAATTGAACTCCAACAAGCTAAGTATTCTGGCATAATCAAGTGAGGATTTCTCCCTATGTATAGATCCATTTACAATATTATATGCATTGAAACCAGCTGTTCATGACTTAGTAAAGTCATATAAACAAGACGGTCTTAAGTCCTTACTTAACTCCAGGTTACCTCATCAAGATAAGTGTATGAGGTAGAGAGATCGAGCGGACATTGAGAAACAATGACGTTGTCGGACGTCATGAATCTAAACGGCGACAGCGCCGGGTGATCATGTAATGTCTTTTTTATTTTAGAATAATTTGGCAAATTATCAACGTATCAAGCTAAAATTTTCAACATTTCTTAAACTTTTGTTGTTTTATGTTCCTTATAAATTTTGTAAGCACAGACTACATAGTATTAATTTCATCGCATCAGTTTTTGATACCTCCTCGTACATATATACGCTCCCAGGAAAATAGCATGCATAGAAAGGTTATATAATTGAAATGTTACCATTTAACTAAGTATTTGCACACTGAAAAGAGCCCGAATCTACCAACGTCGATTTTATAGGCTGTTTCATAAGACACACATTTTATAATTTTGGCTTTATTTCAAGAATACAAGGAGTGATTTTTTTTTTTTTTACTTTTTCCCATTAACAAAAAAAACGCAAATTAAAATTGCACAAAGAACATGATAAGTTGCTTTTTTTTTGTTAATCCTTACAAAATCTGAGCCAGGTAAAGAAAATTGTTTTTCCTTAAACTTTTCTGCAGGGGTACATTTAAATAAATAAAAAAAAGAATAGTGCAGACATCCGAGAAAATAATCGTAATGATTCTTTATTCCAATGTCTGCAGCACTGAGTTACTTAAATCAGAGACATTTATGCTTCTGCTTAAATTGTGCTTTTAGGTAAAATTTCTTTTCTTTGAAATTTATTTTTTTTAATACGTTCTGTTTTATTTTACATATATACGGCAGTAATTATCGATTGACTATTAAGTAAACATAAAAGTTAAGTTTTTGCCATTGTATATCTGCATTTAGCGTGAATGTTTTCACTGTTTTCTTTCGTCAGTAAATCCTGGATCCACTCCTTGGCTGATACATTCAATATTCTATGTTTTGTGTATTTTGATCCCCGCCCGCTATATGACCATCGTTTTGCGCAATAGCCTAGATACAATGTTTACGTGTATTTTGAAGACTCACCACCACCCAAGTGATCCTACCTCTATTACTCTTAATGAACCCCGTGTAGTTTTACTTTAAGATAGGCCATTTTGTAATTGTAAGACAGAACGCTCAATTTTGTTTACATCTCTATATTTAGAAATCGTGTAATCATCAAGTCATTTGCTAGACCACCAGCTTACCGATGGCAGCTTACACTAGGACTTCACTTCCGGATAACAAACTTAATGTGTCGTCTTCCGAGGGAGATGACAACAAGCGCAGTCATGACAGACAACAGACAATATAGTGGTAGGATGTTTTGTCAAGTCTTCATTAAGTGGACAGGGATTCTGAGATTAGCTCAGCTAATGCTCGCTACATATACTTGGGACATAGTAAAAAAAATAATGGTACATTAGTGTTTTAAATGATCATCAATATTTAAGTGATAGCAGAGGTAAAAGAATGTCTTCATGTCAATTTGAAACCAGACAGGTATATGTAATGGTAAGTACTGTGGAATCATTTTATTCGGGGGGGGGGGGGGGGGGGGGAGGAGGGGCAACGTCCTTGGACGCAAAATTTTACCAGTATGTGGGGACGTAATTAATTCAGAAGATTAAATTAATTAGAGTGTTAACATAATAATCGTTTGTTGGGCTGTAAATTCATAAGTAAAGGTTACCCTCGAAATCCACGAACGTTTGTCCTCCTTTGAACAATGCCGATTTCACAGCTTCTGGAGCTAAACTTTCTGAAATGCTGGAAAGTCAGTCATGGGCTCCGTATTTCTGCATGCAAATCAAGATAACACCTTTTCCTCATCTAAGCACAATTTTGATCAAAGAAGAAGCATGAATTTTACATATCCACACTTACAACACTGCGATCTGTCAAAGATGTACGTAAACATAATTATAAAGGCCGGTTATAGATTTTCAGGGCTTTAATTTTTTCCCCGTACGATTGAAAGAACGATCGATCAATAAGTCTTAGCAGAAGATCTTGCAGGTGTATGAGTGGAGAATTTGGTAAATATTTTATTTTCAATGTGTATTTGTCGATCATTAACAGTTTTCACTTTATTCTATTTTATTTTGACTCATTTACATGTATTTCCATTCAGTCTTCCTTAGACTGAATCATCATAATTATTTCCTTTCCTTTTTTCGCCGCTGTTCTCGTCTGACTCAAAATTTAATCTTAATGATATTTCACTGGGCTGTTGAAATAAATACGTTTAAATGAATTGCTGTTTAGTGGAGAAAAAGAGAATTATAGGAAAACTGAAATACAAACATGTTTTTTTAAAACGAAAGTAGGAATAATGTGTGGAAAACCCCCAGTTGATTGTTCTGTCAAAAATATTTACGTCGGTGTTCCCGCCAAATATCAGATAAATTGCATTAAGGGTTAATAGGTTCATGGTTATCAAACTCAGGTAAGTACATCATATAAAGGTTTTACTAGAATTAGATGCCAAACATTACTATCAAATCAGCAATACTTAAGTAATTCCTGTAAAAATCATGTGCTTTGACGTCTCATTTAAAATATATTTTGTTGGTTTTTATATTCAAAACTTTGAAATAGATTGACATGTTGATTAGATATATATCCCACTGAACGCAAAATAAAAGAGTCTTAAACTTTTGTTCCATGATTGGTTATACATATATATCTAATTATAATCAATGATGGCAAACATTATTATATTCATAAACTATTTTACCACAAACATCACTTTTTTACATGTATCTAGTAGTTGATTTTTTGCGGAAAAGGCTGATTTCATCCATACATTAATGTCTGGGGTCCCGAGTCCACTCGTGACCATTGGACCCCTGACAAATTTTATTTTCATGTTCTACGGACTGACTGCAGCGACGTCTTTCGGGAAAATGACAAATTGATTGTTAGTCTTATCTCTAGACCAATTAAATAAAACCTTTCGGTGACGAACCACCTAGAACATGTGCATTGAGGTGTCAATTGCTTACTTTATGTTAAGTTTTATATCAACTTATGAAAGCCCCAATCTGATTTCTGCTTCTCAATGAGAGAAGCAAGCCCGTAAAATATCGAATAAAATTCGTTAGAGATCCAACGACCACGAGTGGACTCGGGACCCCTGATTGCGAGGATGGGCTGACTTTTACAGTCGACGACTTACATTTTTACTATGGAAGTCCTGTTCTGATAGAATAAATGATTAATAGTATGTTGTTTTACGTCCCGTTCGAGAATATTTTACTCATATAAAGACGTCACCATATACGTTCTATATCGGTAAGGGCTTCAAATTTAGACCTTATTTCGGCACTCAGGGTCATTGAGCGGAAGGGGTCTTTATCGTACCAACGCTTACTGTGACACGGGGGCCTCGGTTTTTAAGGTCTCATCCGAAGGAGCCGCAACTTTTACTTCAAAGTGCCGAGCCCTTGCCGAGGGAAAAGTTGCTACCTTATTTTTATCGACTTAAGTAAAGTACATATTACATTGTCTAGGAAGGGAATGGCAAATACGTACTCAGCCCCGCCCCCTTCCTAATTTTACCAACTCCTGCCAAGTTTTCCTTCTGGAAAGCTTTTTCTTCCTTATTTGATTCTTTTGAAAAATAAGATTTAAAGGAGATATATACTGTTCCTAAGGAATAAGGTATTTTAAGTTATGTTATCTTGCCTTCCATCCCCTTTTTGTTGATTTTAATTGGTAAATATTGTTAGCGCTCCTAACGCCATACCTTTGACACCTATTAAATAGGAAACTACCTTATATGTCACTTGTTAGTATGGCACACAGCGTAGCTTACCATGAACAGTTGTCCAAACCAATAAATAAATGGCAAATCATGCAGGTCTACTACATGTTAACATTTTTCCACAAACACGTGGTTCGGTCCAATTTACGATGTAATATTTGTTGGAAATCGGGAAAGACAATTGAAACTCATTTTCATTGTTTTTTTTTTAAATATACAGATTAGTTATTAATAAAGATGTTCCATGCTCACATTAAGAAACGAAGTTGTTTTTCTGAGCTAAATGATAGATTGAAATACCATCACAAAACCATCAGAATACTAGCAAATAAAATTTGAAATAGCCAACACTTGATAAAACGTATGGACTTCTTAATGACTATAATTATGGTCCAGGGAGTCCACGTAAAAATTATATTCATTGATACTAAAAACTGGGAATACAGATAATTGTCAACAAGTCGCCTTAGACAATAAAATACCAAAAACTAGAAGTCTACGTTCATAAATCAAGTGTTTGTAAATGTGAGCATGGAAATTTAATTTGGCATAAATTAAAATTTCAGTATTTTTAAACAAACCCATAATGTTTGTTTGTTTATCGTTTAACGTCCCTCTCGAGAATTTTTCACTTATATGGAGAAATGTCAAAGTAAGCTTTTGAATGTAAAAGGCAGCACTTCTTTCAAAAATACAATATTCAAATTATCTCCCGTTCCAGCAGATGGTCTTATTTATTGCACTAGATCAAATATAGAGCCAAGTAATGATTCAGGGTATGACAAATAAGTTGAATGATAAAGTTATCAGCAATCTTGTTTAGTTCTTACATGGCTCTCATTCTGATTTTCTACGGATACTTCTTTGAATTTGCTTTTCCAAGACGAGGGCGTGACCGATCGACAGCGACTGATCTTACATCAGGCCTCAAGACCAGAAACTCAGAACAGTCAAATTTGTTTTTGAATATCTTGTGTTTTTTAACATATGTGTAAGAAATTTTACATTTTTGAATCAAGTTAAATTCATACATGAGATGAATATTTTGTTTCATTATCAAAACTATTTCAAGAGTTACTGAGTTTAAATTTTGACTTAAGTCTGTTCCCAGTTTATGGTCTCTTAGAGTGATATTTCTAAAGAACAACTTTTCCCTGCTCGTAGTTTGTTTTGTTTGATTGATTTTTTACTTGGTTACTTTTTGTAACTACTAACAATCTGTCAGAATGTCCATGGGTGCCAATTGCGCCCCGTTATTAGCAGGCATATTTTTGTATTATGAAGCAGAATTTATTCAAAAACGTATATAATTATACATGAGAAAAAGGGGACACTTGCTGTGTCCTTTAACTCGACATTTAGATATATCGACGACGTATTATCAATTAACAATAATTACTTTCATTCATATGTAGACTTCAAATGTCCCGTGAACTTGAAACATCTGTTTCATATTTGGAATACTAGAAAAGACCTTTACGGTAACCTAACAACAAAACTGTATGACAAACGTGATGACTTCAGCTTTTCAATTTTCAACTTCCCTTACTTATGCAGCAATATACCCTTATCACCTGCATACGGGGTTTATATCTCTCAGTTGATTCGATACGCAAGAGCATGTTCCACGTAAGAAGAATTTCGAAAACGAGGCAAGCTTTTAACAAACCAGTTATTAAATCACGGTTATCGTTTAAAGTCATCATTTCGCAGGTTCTACGGCTTATACAGTGACTTTGTCAGCAAATGCGATCTATCATTAATTTTAATGCTGACTGACGTTTCTAAAATTGTAAGGACAATATTTAAACACTGAATTGTCTACGGATTTTTTCGTTTGCCCGATCATGACAATAAGCGCACGACGGGTTTGACCGTTCGACAGGGGATGCTAACTCCTCCATGGCATCTGATCCAACCTCTCATGTATTAAGAGACCCATGTTTGCTCTGCTCCCGATTTGTATTGTTTCAATGGACATTTGAGCTTGTTTACTGTATGTTATATCTATGTCATTATATGTAATACATGTAGACCCGCTACTCTGTTTCCCTAAAATGTGCAGCTGTCATACATCTTTCTGTTAGCACGACAAGCTCAAATTTTTTACACGTTAGTTTTATTGTATGAAAACAGATCAACGAGCTTAGTGAGGTACGTTGTAAAATAGTGAAAACGTTGAATATCAGGTACGTAAATTTAATGATTGCAAAATCTATATCTGAATAATTCAATTATGTTAATGTATTTATATGCAAAGTTTGTGTGTCAAGGATGGTCTTCAAGAAGTCGAAAAAAGAAAACTAAAGAGTTGTCCCCAAGCAAAAGGAATAAGCTCACATGCGTAGAGCTTCATTTTTCAAGATAACGTTTATCAAGTACGCCCTTTTAAGTGATTAGAATTTATTTATTTATAAGGTTTAACTTAATGGATAAAAGGGGAAAAAACGAACATCATACGAAAGTGTTAAATTTTTAAAATATATTTTAAAGATTTGATATACACGTCATCTGCATACAAAATAGATTCAAAGACATACACCTATAAAAAGGTGAAGATAGGGAACAGTGATCCATCTCAAACTATTTTTAAACAATACAAATATGTGAAAATGGCAAAACCATATTCACCATCAAAAGAGTTAATTATTATATAATATCCATTAAGAGTCGTAATCATTTCATTATGTAGTCCGGTTTCAAATAAATAAGACACCGGGACTTCAAGACGCCGTCATTATCATTATCTGTCGCAGAAAGATTAAAAAATGTGCAAATTACAAGTTATAACTTTCTTTTTTCCTTTCGCTGTATGCAAGACATCATTTCCCTTCGAAATGTACACACAATAGTCCGGTGATTGGCTTGCCTTATGTTTGGTTAACGTTTTTTCTGTTCAGCTGGCGACGTCCGTTGAAAGCATTGTTTACAAAGTTATTTGAGGTGTCGTTTGTGACGTCACATTCACCGCTGCATGTGCACTGGCCTCCGGTGAACGGTTTCAAATCCAGTGACCATGTGTTTGAACCGTTTGTGTTTGTAAAGATTACAATTTAGATTTTATTATTAACATTTATAACGAAACAAAATAACACGTCTCATGCATTGAGTTACAAGTGTGTTTTACTGTACTCAAAATTTGATCATTATTGATGTATTTTTGTCGCTTGTGAACACAATAAGCAAAAACAAGCTTTCTTGATATACCCTAGATTTAATTAAAAAAGAAAAAAAAAAAAAAAAAAAAAAAAAAAACCGAAAACGATCATTTAACTAGTAGACGAATTGCTTGATAATTTTTTTTATTTTGTATTTACATTATACCTAGGCGAAGTAATTAAAAAGATTGAATTAAATCATGCAAAAAGCAGCAATATTCTTTTTGGAGTGAGTAAGTATTTGATAATGTCATTTTCTTCACATTTTTGTAATTTCGGAAACACAGACCTAAATCATTGTAATGACTACTACAAAAGCATCGCGGGTTCGAATCCCACTGCGGGACAAGGAGACCGGTCCTTCGGAAGAGACCGTATAAACCGAGGTCCCGTGTCGCAGTAGGTGCTGGCACGAAAAAGATCCCTCACTGCTCAATGGCCCTAAGTGCCGAGTGTAGGTCAAAATTTGTAGCTCTCCACCGACAAGTGGTGGCGTCTCAAAATGAGTGAAAAATGCTCGAGAGGGACGTTAAACAGCAAACAAACTTCAAAAGCATTTTATCAACAAATAATCAGAGAAAAATGGAGTTTAACTGGCTCTAGTATTGAAAGTAAGGAAATTTGAATTATTATAAAAACAATAGTCTTACCATTGAGATGTCAGGTCAGTCTAACCTCGGTTCATTTGATTGGAAATTATTACGATTAAAGATTTTGCGGATGATGACTTAAAAGGAGATTGCTGAATACACTGTTACATCCACTTATTTGTCAATAGTATACCTCATTTAAAAAAAAACCTCATTGTACTCAGACCTTGCTCTTTCGTTGCAAATCTGATGGGAAACATAATGGAATATTACTACAGAAATGGCAAAGCTTACGATCAAAAAGCTGTTGTATATCAAAATGTAAAGTTAATTGGGATACATCAGAGCAATGGACTTCTTGTGTAATTCAAGTATCTCAAGTTTTTTGTCATAATTTTTTAATGAATGTAAATTTTACCGTATCTACACGCCTAGAAGCCGATTTTTGAGATTAAGTTTTGGTCCAAAAAATGAAAATAATTTTTTTTTTAAATGAAAAAAATGAGGGGAATGTGCATAATTGAAAGCTATAAAGGCATAGTATTTAGTTTTATTGTCATATTATTTTATTAATTATTTTTCTGAGCGACAAAATAGAAGATATATGCTGTAGGTTTCCTTTCACACAATTAATAATCATTTTTATAAATATTGAAATTAAAATGTTGAACAAAAGAATTGGGGTTTTCATCATTTAAGGTTCTTGCTGAAATTTAGTCTAGTTACACTGTATTATAAATTTATTTCAGAAGTTTGCTTCTATTGACTTAGATCCCCTACATCATGGACACACTAAGATTCAGTACCCAATATAAAGTGCATCAGTGTTCACAATGTCGAGGAGACACACATTTCTTCTGTAAGACCTGTAAACATGAACTGTGTCCTCAATGTAAAGAAAACCATGTTTTTCATCTTGATACTATATGCCATGATGTTGTGATTTACCTTGCAAAATCTGAAAACATCATAAGAAAAGAGACCTGCGTGAGACACCCAGACAGAATCTATGTACAGTACTGCATTTCCTGTATGCTTCCAATTTGTATCAACTGTGATGAACACAAAAAACATAATACATTAGACATTAAAACAGCATATAAAATTGATCGACAGCAACATAGAGAAATTTTTCACAACATCAGGAGTGGAACTCTCTGTAACAGATGTTTTCTTCTTACAGGAATCAAAAATGATCTAAACACTTGTCACACAGAAATCTCCAACTTTCAGTCACAGATGTCAATAAGAGCCAAGAGACTAAAAAAACTGATTGACACTGTGATAAGGGATTTTGAAATCGGACGGGAAAGCTTTATTTATAAAACACAGCAGCAGATAAGAAAAATGAACAGCTACCTAGCTTTCATAGAAAACTATGAACATATATCTGAACAATCAGTAAACAGATCGGTAAAATTTCTGTTAGTCCTAAGAAAGATGCTTGTCCCCAAAATAAAAGAGATTCCTCAATTACATTTATTGATCTTCCGGCTGATTGAAGAAACGAATGTGGGGGATGTGATTAAGTCACTGAAAGAAATCCAAATCATAGAGACAGGGAAAAGACAGTTAAGTAATGAATGCCTGTTAAAACTATTGTCTACACCAGTGTTACTCAGATCTGTCACAGTGTCAGGTGTTAGATGCGTGACACACATTTCCTGCGTTGCATCAGAATGGGTCTGGGTCAGTGATAATAACAACCTCCTCTTGACAAACACAGCAGGTGATATACTGCATAGTCTGCTAGATGTACGTAAAAGTTACTGGGGTGTACATACAATAAACCCTAATTGTGATCTTATTTATATAGACAAATGTTATAACATTTGCAAACTGTCTAAAAATAATAGAACAAAGTGTATATTGATAACACGTGTAAATAAATCGGATCCATGGGTTCCACAGTGTGTCTACTGCTCCCTCGCCAATGGCGATTTACTGGTCGGGATGTGGAATACAAATACATGGACAGGCAAGATAGTACGGTACACCAACACTGGACAACACATACAGACCATACAACATAGCAACATGGGTCAGGAGTTGTATTGTGTACCTAGGTGTATCTCAGAGAACCGCAACGGAGATGTTATTGTGTCTGACTTATTTCGTAATGCTGTAGTTGTGACGGACGGCGGAGGAAGGCATCGCTTCTCATACACAGGACCTCCACCAATATCACGACTATCACCACGTGGAATCTGCACCGACGTCCTGTCACACATACTGGTTTGTGACTTTAACACAAATACAATACAAATGATTGACAAGGATGGTCATTTCCTGTCTTTGATACTGACAGAACAACAAGGGATATACGAACCACAGAGCCTTAGTTACGATGAAAAAACTCATCTTCTTATGGTTGGATCATGGAACAGCAACAGAGTGTGTACATATAGATACATAAACAGAAAGGATTATTATCATGAAAGTAAATTATAATTATTTCAAAAGATACATGTATACTTTCTTAAGACGTACATGTAGGACTATCTGACTAGCAGTTGTTAAAAGATATACATGTACATGCGCATAAAGACAGGACTATCACTAATGTTATTGCAGATAGTTAATTTTACATGTTCGGGCATGGCTTAATGACAGGTAACTACAAGTTTAAAAAAATACAAATACAGATAAATAAGACACAGCACTTTTATGCAAGTAATTATTATTAGATTCAAATCCATGCTGTTTTGTCATGAATTAGATTAATTTAATAAAAACCTACAATTGTCTTATGTTGTACTCAAAACATGGAGGCTGAAATGCAGTTTTTAATTTTCTATTTTTTTTTATGTCTGAATATATGTATATGAGAGCATCCTTTTAAACATTTTATTCTCACTTACGTATACGGAAAGGGTCCAAGAGATAGAGAATGTCTATTATAAGGCTGTATGTTAATATGAAAATTTCAACACAGTTCAATAGAGTTTAATTTTCATCAATTTTACAGTATTTTACAGTATTTCAATATAAAATATTTTCTTTTTTATTAAAAGAAACTATTAAACTAAAAGAAAAAAGTATTTTGAATTAAATACTTAAACTGCGTAAGCCGGTCCATGTAACCCGATATATGGAAATTCTGGGGTTAAATATACAAAGTGCAAAGATTTGGGTAAGGTCTCAAACAAAAGTGTTTAAAGGGTGACTAACGTTTTTATACAAATATTTAGGCCATTAACCGACCACTGAATAACAAGAAGCACACGACGGAAGTGACAGGGAAAATATTTTCAATGAGCATACAAACTTGGACCCCATTCTTTTGCATTTCTCGTACCACTAAGGGTCATAATTGAAAATAAACAGAAAAATTCTAAATACAGGAAAAAATATAAAGGAGTCCTTAGTACACTGAATTTGAGAAAAAAATTGACCCCTAAAAATCTTTGAAGCGTCTATATCTCAGATCCTGAAGTGACGTCATCCTCGAAAAGCTATTCAAGCAGGTTCAAATTATTATTTATCATACCTAAAATTTGCTAGAATATTGACCAAGCCGTGCACATTTGTTTTTCAAAGTGCTTTAATATGGTAGATATTAACGGACTTTGAAAAGATATATATTTTTTTCAAAGTGCGTTAACTTGATTCCAAAATTAAACGCAATTTGGAAATTGTTTTTAAAGTGAGTAATTTTTAAAGTGCGTTGTAACAACGCACTTTGAATTTTTTTTTCAAAGTGCGTTACGAGTGTACATACACCTTTTTTTTTACCATGGAGACAACGCACTTTGAAAAAAATATGTATGAAGCAAAAATTCTGGACTTAGATTTTAATAATAGTCAGCATTATTTTGTTATATTTCTCTCGAAAAACCGATGTATTCATCTACCCTCATCGAGAACGAGAAGACAGGTATAAGGTCCCTCAGCCTAACTCTTTATTCCTAACCAAATATCTGTATTTACATAACTAGTATGATTTTGATATACTTTCAAAAAGAACTTACTGCTTTGAAGTCTGATCGGTTCTCAGTGGATACAAGTCTGGACTCTTCGAGGAAAAGTGGACTGGACAATAGTAGTTCGCCGCCTCCTGGCATGAAAACGAAACCACCTGAAGTTTGTAATCGTCCTTTTTACGAAGCGATGATAAATCTGATGTAGAGTATTCAGATAAATCGGATACCGATGGCACACTTCCCTTATTGAGCGAGATGATAGTATTCATGGTTCATCAGATGATGATGAAGTCTCTGCTCTTAATGAACCGTCGGAATGTTTCAGTGATGAAGACAAGACGAACGAACCGTTGAGTTCTGAAATAGCAAAGATAATGGAGAAAATGTTCATGACGAAAACTAAGTCGGAGAAAATAAAAGAAATTTCCAACAAGTATGATAGGCCAAATACATCAACAATGTATCTGCACCAAACGTCAACAAAGTCATATGGGAAAACATGTCATCCAAAAACAGAGTAAGTGGCATTAAATTACAGACTACCCAGAATCTTTTAGGAAAACCCATGATTCCGACATTGAGACTGTTTGATATGCTCAATAATTGCAACTCGAAAAAAGGATTGGTTGATGTATAGAAGGCAAAACAGTTGTGTGGAAATACAGAATAACAAATCTCCCCCATAGCTTTCGGGAAGAAGCAATGGCATGGGGCCGGAAGGAGCAATTCTTTTTTTTTTTTTTGGCCAAACAGTTCAGATTCAACAAGAAAAAGAAGGGTAAGTCAATTCAGTAGACTAAGTTATACATGTTGTTAGCATGTCTATTATTTGTACAAATGTAGATCATTTTGTATTGAAGAACACACCTGAAAATTTTACTGCAGGCAAAATCATTTCCTTTTTTTTACATGATAAATGTAGATTGACTTTTAATAGTCGGATTCTTGATGTTGTTAAGGAGGGATTCTTGTCTGGTTTCTGACTAGATTAAATATTCAAAGTATATTTGCTTATATATATCTATATGTCCTATATATTTAGATGTAAGAGATTTAAAAGATCATATTTTTCTTTCCTCATCGTAATTGTACAACTTTAAATAGAAATGGTAAACTGAGTTTGAAATCTAGCAGGGACTACATTTTTGGCGGAACAGCGGCGAATGGAAATATCTCCTTCTCTGCTTCTTAAAATTACTATAGAACAATGAATTTAGTTAATTGAAATTTTTAAAACAATCAAAGACGAAAAGAACGTTTCAAATGTAAGTAAAATTAATAATAATGGACTGAAGTTTTAAATATATCAAATAAATATGATTTTCCAAACAAACTTCAATTTTGTTAACTTTTAAAAGCTTCCGATCTAATTACAGATTTGAGCCAAAAAAAATCAGTAAAAAGTGTTTTTTCTCTCTTAGTAAAGGGTCAAAACCTTTTGTTTTTGTATCAATTTTATATTTATATGACTACTTTTTACAATATATAAAATTAAGAAAAAATTAAAAATAAGTACTATATCGTAAAAATAATCGCAAAAAGCTAAGAAAAATAGAGGAAATTCAGATTAGCCAATATCTTTTTTAGTTCAATTATCTATGTCCATTTGGTAGTATCTGATAGACTCTATATGGCAATATCTTTTTATGCAAAGAGAAAAACATTTATTTTTTTGAAATAGAAGTTGGCATCGCATGATTAGCAACGGTATTTTTTTTATTCTTAAGGTCAAGGAAAAGATAATGACCTTGACCTGACCTTGCTTTTAAAATGAAACGGTCAAATTTAATATAATTGATATCATCACTTAATGATAATGTCTTCTTAAATCTAGGAAATTTTCATTAATTTTTGCATACAAGAAATATGAGAAGAATCCCTCCTAAAAGGTTACAAGATATAATAGAAATACGAACCTTTTCAATTTCACATACCAAATTCACTAAAATTTTCTGAAATTGAATATGAGGCAGCTCACAAAAAAGTAGAAAAAGTAAGATTTTGAAGAAGGAAATTGTGGAAAGGGTTCATGTGAATGAGCATTTATGTGAGAATTCTTTTTATTTAAATATTTTCCTGTGTTCCAAAAAGATGGGTCTTTTCTAATAATTCTGAATTTAAAGAATTTAAATGGGCTTGTTGACGATCATCATTTCAAGATGGAGACTTTAAGGTATGCATTATCTTTAATAAAACAAAATTGTTCGTTTAGTTCACTTGACATTAAAAATGCTTATTATTCTGAAAAATTTCATGAATGTAGTAGCTTCAAGTGGGAAAATAAAACATATCAGTTCACCTTTTTACCTATGGGACTAGCAAGTGCTCCATGTATTTTTATTAAATAATGAAGCCTGTTTTCTCTGGACTTAGGAAATTTGGTTATTTGAATGTTATGTACATAGATGATGTTTTGTTATTGGGCAATACAACAGATGAGAATGAAGTTAATTGAAGAGACACTGTTAAGTCCTTGGATAGTCTTGGATTTACAATTCATTCAAACATATATCAGTTTTATGCTAGCCAGAATGTTGTCTTTCTGGGATTATTATTAGATTCGGTTACAATGTCTGTTAGGCTTACACCAGACAAAGGTCAATCTATTAAAGAATTTTGTGATATTGATTTGAATCAGAATGAAGTGGCAATTAAACAGGTTTCAAAGCTTATAGGCATGCTTGTTGCCTCTGAACCAGGGGTGGAATATGCTAGACTTATTATAAGACCCTAGAAATTGAAAAAGATTTGGTTTTAAAACTTAATCGAGGTAATTTCGAAGCCCATATGACTATTTCTCCTCAGAGTAGGACATTACTAAACTGGTGGTCCCTTAATGTGTGTAAATCTTTTAAATCATGAACTAAAACTCTCCAAAATTTCTTTTCAATAGTTCCAAAATTGGATGGGGTGGACTTAATGAAAATTCAAGTGAAGCAATTGGTGGATTATGGGACGAGAATATTTGTGAGTCACATATTAACTATTTAAAGCTTTTGACTGGTTTTTATATTCTAAAAGGATTGGTAGAGAATATAAGAGACTACCATATTAGACTCTGTATGGAAAATTTAGTAGCTTTGTCATATGTTAATAAGCAAGGATGCAAGATCTCAACATTAAATGAATTAGCTACTGAATTATAAATTTGGTATATAGATAGAAAATCTGGCTTAGTGCAGAACATGTCCAGGGTGCAACAAACATTCTGGCTGATTCGTTATCTCGCAAAAATGTAGATTGAACTGAAGTTGGATGAAGTGGTTTTTAATAAACTGACAAATCTGTGTAGAAAATGCGATATAGATTTATTTGCATCTATGGACAATTATCATTTAGAGAAATATTATTCATATACACCAGAGCCAAATGCTATAGGAGTTGAGCTTATGCACACTCTTGGAGAAATATTGACTCCTATTTGTTTCCTCCTTTTAGTGTGATAGACAGTGACGTGTAGAAAATCGAGGAGGAAGAAGTGCAGTTTGCTCTGTTGATAGCTCCAATGTGGAAGACACAGACATGGTTTCCGCAGCTTATGCATCAAGTTGTAGGTTCGTGTTATCTTCTTCCGAAAACGGAGATTCTCTTGAAATTGCCAAAAGATCCAGAACGACGACATCCTTTGACAAAGATGAAGATGGGTGCGTTCAGTTTGTCCGGCAATACTTGTATAGTAGAAAGTTATCAGAAGACACTGTCAATATTATCTGCGGATCTTGGCGGGAATCCACAAAGAGACAATATAGGGGTTATCAACAAAAATGGTTGCAGTTTTGTTGTGAAAAACAGAGTGATCCAATTAAAGCAGATGTTAATTTAGTTTTAGAATTTCTTACAGATTTGTATCAGAAAAATCTTGGTTAAAGTGCTCTTTCAACACGGCAAGAATCTCGTTATGTTCATTTTTTCTCTTTCGGGGCACTCTAGATGATCATATTTTAGTTAAACATTTTATGAAGGGTGTATCTTTGTTAAGACCAACTTTACCCAAATATCGTTTTACATAGGATGTAAATAAATTGAAGTTTAAGGATGTCTAAAGATATTGTCTCCTGTATAGGATTTGTCATTGTTTCAGTTGTCAAAGAAATTGGCAATATTATCAGCTTCATTATCTGGACAGCGAAAACAAGGTTTATATCTGTTAGATGTTAGAAATGTTTCTGTAAGAGATAATATGTTAATCATTAGATATGGTGACTTGTTGAAGCAATAAAGACCAGGGATGAATTTAGATGAAATTTCTATTGCTGCTTATCCAAATGATATAAATTTATGTATAGTGCACGTACGATTTTCAATATTTTTCGTTTCACTTACATTATAAAAGTAAAAATTGGCAAGCAATATAATCAACATTTTTTAAATAACTCAAAGAAATTTCAATAAAATATCTTTATAAATAATATTTTTCTCTTTGATAAACGAATGAAACGTAGCTCGAGCAGTTTTTGAACTTGTTCAGGAATCGTGCGTCTTTAAAAATTCGTTCGAAGCAGAAATTCGATACTTCATTTTATTTTCTTTTAGTTACCGAGTTATCCATTTCACACGTACTACACACGTACTACAGTTAAGAATAAATCTAGAAATTAATTCTTTTAATAGACATTTTC
The DNA here is from genome assembly GCF_033153115.1 of Saccostrea echinata. Lineage (NCBI taxonomy): Eukaryota > Metazoa > Mollusca > Bivalvia > Ostreida > Ostreidae > Saccostrea > Saccostrea echinata. The sequence continues at coordinate 26,118,103 of NW_026889778.1, forward strand.
CAAACCCCGATCATAAACTTAACTGCTTGCATAGTTAACGGCGGTCTCAACGTATGATGTCCAGCTCTAGACTTTTCAGTTCGTCATTTTTGTTGGTCTATCAAACTTTTCTTTCATCGGATAACCGGTACATCCATCTCTGAACCTTTTTAACTATGTATAAACCGGTGTTTGATCATGCATTTTTGTCGTTCCTTCGTTTCAGCTCCTTTCCCGTATTAACAGGTGTCATACCCTGCTCCACACAGTATTGAGTGGTAGTTTGGTGCGCCGCATTATCGCCCGATGTCGCCGTTTTTGACAATATCTAACTAATAGTGTTTGGTCATATAGAGTCATATTTTTGTCACTAATGAAGTCAAAATATTAATTTTGAACACATGAGTTCTCTAGGGCTTACAGTTTCTATGGATGTAATTTCTTTCACATTACATATCCGCATAGTCTTGTAATGAAGAAAACATAGCTGTCAATACTAATTTTGAAAGTCAAGAAATTGCCGTGCGCCGACCACCGATATTTAACACCCTTTAAATGCTATTTCTAAATGCATATGATTTTCCAACCTTATAGTATTTGGTGAAAATAACGAAAATATCATTTCCCAACTTTGTGCCAAAAATGAAAAAAATAGGTAAGGTAGTATATGAAATATTTTAAAAGTTCGCGTTTTTCTTGGACAACCCTCGTATATAGGGAATATATTCATAGAACTAAAACATTGAGAGGCTCAGAATGTAAACTGTTTATAAGTACCCAAAAGTCTCACAATTTGATTGCTGTGGATACCATCGGTCGCTGGATCAAGTCACTTATGACAAATGCTGGAATGGACATGAACTGTTTTCGCAAAGTACACGATCAGCAACAACTACTGCTGCAGCAAAAGTTAATGTGTCTGTTGCCACAATTCTTAGAACAGCAGGTTAGACTAGCGACAATACCTTTAGAAATTTTTATAATAAACCAGTTAAACTGTCTGGTGAATTCAGGAATGCTTTGTTTGACAATTTTCATAATGATAACTTGTAGCATATTATATATGTAAATATGTTCATCGATCTGACTTGGAGAAAAACATGTGTTTAGGAATTATTTAGGATTTTAATAATGGTTTTTGTGATGTATTTATTATTAGGAAATCAACTTTGAAGTCTCATTTAAGACTGAGGCTCTCAATGGGGAAAAATTGAAATTAAATCACAAAAAGAACAAGTAAGATTGCAGGACCAGTTTGCGATCATTATTTTAAATTGTAACAATATAAACATTCAAAACAATTGAACATCATGTCGTCCTTCACACTTGACTTGTGGTATATTTTCCTTAATAGTTAGTGACACACAGGACCTTAATAAGTTTCGTTGCTGATACACATGTATTTCATTATCATAAAGTAAACATACACTGTAATTCATTAAAATCTTCTTAACTGAATTTTTTTTCTAAAGTAATAATTGTTTCAAAATATTTCCTTAAAACATCTTAATGCCATTGAGAAGTTAATTGTCTCAGTTAAGCCGGATAGTTTAAAAAAGTGTTTATTGAAATAGTTTAATTGTGAAAACTTTGATTCGCTTAAGTGAAAATTTTAAGACACATACTTACTTTTTGTTTTGCTTACTGTTTGTATCTTTGATCTTTGAATTAAATTCATATACATGAGTGACACAAAAACCAAGAAGGATCCTTCGGATGAGATCTTAAAAATCTAGGCCCTGTGTCAAGGCGTTGGCACAATGAAGATCCCTTACTGGTCTATGGCCCTGAGTGCCAAGTATAGAATTTGAATTTGTAGCTCTTCACCTGTATATGGTGACGTAAAATAATAAACAATCAATCAATCCAAAACAAAAAGGGGGGGGGGAAGATATATACATCGAAAAAAAATCATATGATCTTGCTTACCAGTGTGTGAAAATTTATTGATTTGCAATTGCATGTATATGTTGGTTTATGTACAAACACTTTCCGTTAGATTTTGTCAAAATAGGCAAGGTTGGGTGATAATTATGCGTACAAATAATCATTTTGTGCTTGTCGAGCGGGATATGACTCCTTTCTATACGAAAAAGAGATGATAACAATAGAACGACACAAGCACGTGGCTCATACCTGGCAAAAGAGGTTTATTTATTGCTGGACTAGTTATCCGACGGAAAAAAATGCTCCAAACTGAACAGTCAGGAGCTGGACGTCATAGTCTATTTGTGCAAGAATTTTTTTTTTTTTTCATAGAATTTGTATAATATATCAGCGATCCTTTGATGACCCTAGTGTATGCCATATGGGATTTCGGTTAGTTCTGATTACAATATGAAGATATTAAGGATCAACGATCGATTTCATCAAAATCTATAGACAATACAAGTAAGTGAACAGGACATAAAACACGGACACCTGGAAATTCCAGAGGTGGGATCGGGTGTCTAGGAGGAGAAAGTATCCCCTGTTGACCAGTCACACCCGCCGTGAGCCCTTTGTATTGATAAACATTTCGTAGTCAAATAAATATAAAAACAAAGGTCTTACTAAATGGCATTTAATTAACGAGGTTTTTGAAATCCCTGCAACATCAACTTATCTGTAAGTAGTCGATTAAAAAACTGAACGTAATCAAAGCGTGCTACTGAGTATCAAATAAGTTGGGTGACGTACCTGATCCGATCTGATATTTTAAGAGGTCCATGTATGCTCTGCTTCCGAGGTGTATTGTTTCATTGGACTTAATCATTTTACTTCAAAATTTTGAAAGAAAAGTGGATATTAAATGTTTCAATTCAAAATCCTCTGTTCTATTTTAGTGAGGAGGGTCTGATAGACAGGGGTGTGAAATGTAACAGCCAGCGATGTCCTTCAGCTACAACTGTCATTTCCTTTATACATGGGGTGAAATAAACAATGGAAATGTACCAAATTGACTATGTTTATGTTTGTTCTATAGAGTATTAATATATTCTATAAGTAAACATTGAATATAACCAATAAATCAATGAATTCTCATATTTGTGTCTCCCGCTTTTACTGAAAGTGAGGGATATTAATTTTGGTCTGTCTGTCTGTCTGTCCGTCTGTCAGTCTTTCTGTCTGTAACACTTTCGATTCCGCACGATATCTCGAGAAGCCTTTGATCATTTGCAATGAAATTTTACATAACAGCTCCCTGTGGCCTAAGGAAGATCCCTATTGATTTCATGATCAAAAGATCAATGTCAAGGTCATAAATTCATACATTCTGTTTGTGTGTAAAACTTTCATTTCATGAGAGCGATATCTCAAGGAGCTTTTCCAATAAAATTTTATACCATATCTTCCCATGGCACCACCCGGCCCTCTTAAAGTATCCTCTCCCCAATCCCCCCTCCATCCCCCTCTAGATCCACGCTGCTCTTTTTTTTCCTTAAGCGGGGAACACAGATTCTTTGAAGTAGCTTGTTGGTATTGGGATGATATTTTATTAGTTTTTTTTTACTATTTGTATAAAAATCGGATGGTTTGGGTAAACTGAGGTTTCCAATGGGGACACCACATGGAGCAGAAATGCCAACAATTTGCCCCATAGCAATCATATTTGCAACAATTTTACATGTAAATAGTTTTAATGAAAATTTAAGTTTGAATTGACTGAAAATGTTAATAATAATACAATATTATAGGGTTATTAAACTTATATTGGTGAATATTGGCACAAGTTGACTGTACAAATGCATGAGCTTACAATGTATGCAAGTTCAAAAGCTCCTTTATTATACAGCTAAAACAATTTCCATTCATGTATGTAAATTATTTCAATAAATTAACCCAGATTAAGGAGTATTTTTAATATCGATATTCAAATTCAAACTGTGCAGTATTAGCGTCTGTCGAGTGTCCTGTAAATATTCAATATTTATTTTTACAGCAATGACATTCCAATGACGCTATTAAGCGTTATGATTCGCTTATAGAGGTGTCCATTGAGATGAATAGATGCTAATTTCCTGATTAATAATTTCAATTTTGTGTGAAAGTAGACAAATCTTATCTAACTGCTACTACCCATCATAAGTATTGTCGTTGAGCGCCAATGAGCGTTTGGCCAGACGACTTTTTTGTTTAGGGGACGACCATTGATTCTGTGAGGGTGCCTGGCGAATTATTTGAAGTCAAATTAATTATTTTCGTACAGTCTAGAACGGATTATTATTTTTCTAGATGATCAAGGACAAATTATTTGTTTTGTTTAAATTGTAAGTGAAATGTATTGCTGATTTACTCACCGGGTGCAAATGTTGCATTCATGCAAAATCTGTATCCGGGTGTAAATTTGAGCATGGGAACGCAATAGCATACATGTATATGCAAAAGTAAATATACATATGTGTAAATTTGCATCTACTAGACCAGATGCAAATTTACTTTTGCATATGTGTAAATTTACTCCTAATGTTTTTTTTTTTTTTTGGCATGTGAACGCATAGCAAATTTTACACACGTATGCAAATATTCTCTGTATTGTGTCATTGCCCATTTTAATCAAGGCGTGCCAAGTTAACATAAAAAAGTGGAAAGGGAAGGAAAACATGCAAATGTTTTGAGAATTTTTGGAATTCGAACTGCATTTTCCCCGAAAGTAGTGACGATGGACAACAAATCGAGCAACAGGCATCTGAAGAACAATCTGCTGAAAAAGGAGACAAAAATGAAGATTTGACCATGGTCGCAATACATACCCTGACTGAGGAAACAGCCGAAGAAACAACATTGACTGGAAATAAGAAAGAGAAGGAGACAACTATAACAAGCACAGCTAATGACCCAAAAGTACAAAAGAAGGAGGAAAGTACAGTGAAAAGGGACAATAAAGGGAAGAAAGCAAAAAAGAGTAGATTGGAGGTATCTCTTGGAACCGCTATGGAAGGTTTCAGCACTACAAACGATAAGTCGGAGGACAAAATTTTGGAATTTGAAAAAAAAAACTTGAGGTAGAAAAGGAAAAGATTGAACTGGAAAAGGCCAAAATGGAGTCGGAAGAACGACAGAAACGTGAGGAACGCCAGCATCAATTCAATATGATAAATCTGATTGTGAGGATGGTTGGTGGGCAGCGTCCCCCCTGGGTTCAACACGAATGTACCACAGTTCCCATTCTTTGGAGGCACAGGATTTACCTGTATGTGCTACGTACCCCAATCTCAGAGTACCTCTTTCGTTTTATCTACTCCAGCGTCAAGGGTTAACGTGCTATCAAAGAAAGACAGCACCAGTAGCTTTGATGATGTAACTTACTATAATTTGTAGATGTGAACATAAAGGAATAAACATAAAGAAATATGCAAGCATCAATCTTGTGTACATGTTCTCCTCTTTAACGAGGTTCGTTCCTGAATTTTGAGCAGATTTTTGTCTAGACCTCTATTTAAAATATTCTGCATAATGTTTTAGTTCTTACGACAAATTTTGATTCTGCAATGCTAATCAAACTATATTCAATTAAAACCTCATGGTTAAATCCGATACCGAAAGCATTAAGTGAGGAATTTTGTGGTGGAAGGTTCTATAGAAGAAAATGATCAATTTTTCTCTTTCGAAATATTTACAATATTGTTAAGTTTGGATTCATGTTTTTACATGCAGCCTGTACACAGAATTATTTTGTGTAGTGTTTTATGCTGGTCCTAATTAATATATTAAATTAACCGCCATGAATTCTATTATCATATTGGACAAATATAGCAAATAAATTGTGAAAGTCCTGGGGAAAAAATAGCCAATTTTAGGCTAAAAATTAACACTACATTAACACTACATGTATTTTAGTTATATCTAAAAATAAACCTTACAGACCCCCACTTTTAATGATATTTTCTGAATATACAAGATAATTTTAACCATTCTGCTTAAATTCAGACAAATGTCATGACTTTCAAATGAACTTATTGCTTGTTAAATTTTAAATGCCAGAAAAATGAGATTTCCTGAGTGCAAAAAGGTCAAATAATTGACTAAAGGAAGTAATTTGAAACTGTTTTTTGTTGTAGCAAATTTAAAAGAGACTATTCAAGACTAAAGAAGACTGTGTTTGTTCCCATAATTTATTTGGATAAAAAATATTAGAGGAAAAACCTTGAAAAATTGATTTATGTGTAAGAAGTAATTACAGTACAAAAAGGTCATATTAAATGCTCCGTAGCGTCGAAAGAAGCACACTGACTCCCATGTTTGATTTTTAGTTAAGCTAAGTATATAGATTCCAAAAATATACTTGATAAAAAAAAAATCTATACTTTTGATAGCAGGATCCAATCTCCTTAAGTGTTGCATAATTTTAAAAACTCACTTTCCCCCCATCAAAGTAGGTACATGAACAATTGTATGTGATTGCTGATTATTTTGTTTGAAATTGTTCGATAAATATTTCCTTAAAATAAGCAAACGAACAACTTTCTCTCAAATCTTACATACAATGTGCAACGTCGATAGCAACTGATTTGTTGCAATTTCATCATGTAAAACTAAACATGTAGATCATAGGATCATTGTACATTCATATACCTTTCAAAATGTCCCAGCCGATATCATCAAATGCTCTTTAAAAATTAAATAAATGACAAAGAATGTCATTTGCAAAACAAAGCACAAGGTCATCACGGAGCTGCTTACCATTCTTATGTTGATACGATATATCCCGTCGAGCTTGAGATAAAAGATATCACAGAGTCTGACATATCAGTTTCATATTTGGATATTTTACTTGAAAAAGACGCTAATGGTAATCTAACAACCAAACTTTATGATAAACGTGATGACTTTAACTTTTCAATCGTCAACTTTTCTTACTTATGCAGCAATATACCTTCATCACCTGCATACGGGGTTTATATCTCTCAGTTGATTCGATAAGCAAGAGCATGCTCTATGTATAATTATGTATAATTTCTAAAACGAGGTAAATTATTGAGAAACAATTTGATGAAACAAGAATATCAGCAGTCTCGTTTAAAGTCATCATTTCGTAAGTTCTATGGTCGATACAATGACCTTGTCAGCAAATATAGTTTATCATTGAGTCAAATGCTGACTGCCGTTTTTCATACTAATTGTTAGACAGTTATTTACACACTGAATTGTCGACGGATTTTTCCGTTATTTCCCGGTCATGACAAAGAGCACACTGCGGATGTGACCGGTCGGCAGGGGATGCTCACTCCTCCATGGCACCTGATCTCATCTCTGATGTTTTGGAGGTCCGTGTTTGCTCTGCTCCTATTTTGTTTTGTTTAATGGACTTCTGAGCTTGAATACTGTTCGTTATCTCCATATACTCCATATATTTTCCATAGATACTACGTTGCATCAATATCCTCCTCCAGGACGTCATCATTGTCGTCATCTTCATTGTTGGTTTTGTCCCATTCAGGTCTGTATATTTCATTAATTAGCTCGCATATGTTGTGTAAAACCACACACGTGGCTATTACTGTACAGGCGAATTGAACATCAACGTCTAGCCGTTTTGATATACATTTCCATCGACCTTTCAGTCTTCAAATAAATTTTCTATTGTCATGATCATGCTGGCAATCTGCTCAATCGATTATTGAAGTCATGCTGAAGGCGTTAGTCCTGTCTGAAAATGGTTTCATTAACCATGGTTTTAGAGGATATGCAGGATCAACAATCAATACAATGGGCATGAATATTTCGAGCCCTTAAAACTGAACCTTTAGATCCCAGTTAGGAAAAAAAGTTCCGTTTTCTCCCATGTGAAAGATTTCTGAGTTGGAGAGAATTCGAGCATCATGAATTCGTCCGGGCCAGCCAATATTTATGTTCCGGAAAATATAATTAAAGTTGCACACAGCTTGCATGACCAACGAATAGTAGCTTTTCAGGTAATCTCCGTGTGCGTCAGCTTATGCAATGATAGGCATATGTGCTCCATCAATGGCTCCACTACAATTTGGAAATCCCCATTGATCGTTGTATCCTCTTATGACACTTTTAAGGTCCTCCCCAGATGAAAAAGAAACATATCTCTGTAGAAGGTTATCGTTAATAGCATTGCAAACTTTGTGTACAAACTCACACACGGTTGATTTTCCAACCCCAAACAAGTTCCCAATTGTTCGGTACTCTGTTGGTGATGATAGCCAGTACAATATAATAGCAACTTGCTTTTGGACCCCTAGTTGATGGTGGGAGCAAAGTTATTGTCCAGTTCATTACAAAGCATTTCGAATGCGCGCCTTCCCATTTGCAAGTTCTCAATTCATTAAGAATCGGCAGACATTTGTAACACAATTCTGTCGTACCAGTGTATTGACTTTTCCCTAGCCCATTGATCCCTCAAACGACCTAGCCCAGCACAAAAACCTAAAGCTACACAGTAAGGGAATACATGTATCTTCCTTCTTCTGAACATAATATAATCTGCCATCTTTTTGTTTAACTTCATGAATCACTGCAATTTGATCTAATTTGTTACGAAGAGCACACATCGCACGTGCCCCACTTAAATCAACAACTCTGTAGCCTGGAGAATTTATTGAGATTAAGCTACCAGCAGGTATGGTTCCTACTGACTGTACATTCGCGGTAGAACCCCAACAGTGACGTACATGTTACTCAGGTAGATGATTGGCCAGAACCGTGTCTTCTTCAAAGCGTGGCTGGGAAAATGTGTGAACTCAATCTCACAAACACACCACGTGTACTCAAACGCAACGTCCGATCTACATGAAAAACCAAATCTCATCAGCATGACCTGTACTGAAATCGACACAATATGGTTCTCACATTCGACATTCTGCCCAAATTTTAAAGGTTACAATGGTGCAGTTGGAATTTTAGAAGCAAAAGTAAATATGTGGCCTGTTCAACTTCCCAAACGGAAGGGAAGAGTGCCACAGTACTCCAAGCACCAACTTGACACTCTTCATGAAAAACTTGATGAACTTAAAAGTTTTAGTGTCTTCAAACGCCCTTAAAACATCAGAGTTACTGTAGAGTATGTCAATCCACCCTTCCTGATTAAAAAAACAAAAAATGGTGGATTCAGGGGTAGACAGACACCTCGGCCCAACGACACCTCAGCCCTTCACGGTATTCAGGGTAGTGACTACCTTTGCCGACGTCGGACGTCACAGCACACTGCAACCATCCCTAATGCCGGGTATAGACTCAACATTAAGCCACCAATGGAAGTACATCGTCATAACAGATCTGACAAAGTCATTCTAACAAATTCCATCGGCATGGGAATCGATGAAATATCAGAGTGCGAGTGTATGTGAGATCTGCCATGGGAATGCCAAGCTCAGAAACCGAATAAGAGCAAAACTAGAGTGCAGAACTAGAGTTCTTGGTCATCTCGTTCACGAAGGAGTTGTAGCCAAAATTGCTGATGACCTGTACTGTAGTGTTGACACACCTGAAGACCTCATGCATAAATGGGAAAAAGTCCTTGAGGCTTTTCATAGAAGCAGCCTTATCTCTCGGCATCGAAGACAATACTTGAACCAGCATAAGCAACGATTCTTGGTTGGATCTGACAACTCGGTACAATTAGTGGAAGCAAACACCGCATTTACACATCTTCTACTTATGAGACTTCCTAGACAGTAACTGCTCTATGCTCATTCATTGGTGATTTTAAAGTCTTATCACGTGTTATCAAGGTTACATTACAGCTCCTTGCAACACTCGATGACATTGTACATGTAGCTTGTCGTGATCCCAAGGAGAATTATATTGACTGATAATCTCCCGCCAGCCTTTCATAGAGAACAAGAGGCATTAAGTACACACAAATCTATTACCTTTCCAAGTGATTAACTGTGGATTGTTACAGATTGGGCCTTAAAGAAATACGGACTTAGTGCCACCCTTTATGTAGGCAGGTTTTTTAGTGCAAAACTCAACCAAAACAAGCGACAATGGTTACATGCACTACTAAGTCGGAAACGTACTAACATTCCCATTTTTTTTACTGACAAACTTAGACATTTACTGACAATGTACTCTCTTACTGCAAAACTTAGACAATTACTGACCTTTTTACTGTCGGTGCTGATAAACTTAGAAATGTACTGACAATCTTAGTCGGTGCTAATAAACTTGGACAATTACTGACCCGTTTTACTGTCCCTGCTGAAAAACTTAGACAAGTGCTGACATTTTTACTGATAAGTAATGTCCCTATCGTTCTCCCTCTCGGGGAAACTGCACTGGTGTCAAAATTTGTGTTTGTATCCTAGTTTCAATTAAGAAACATGTCTTATTTTATTTTTTGAAATAGGATTCTTATTTCCAAGACAGTTAAAATGTAAAAATTGTTTAAACTTCCAATATTATAATTGATTTCTGCAAAAATAATTCATAAAAAATATGCAAATACAAATGCATAAATCAGTTTAAATAAATGTGTTGACTGATTGTACTTTATCTCTTTCCCTGTTCAATTTAAAGAAATATATTAATTTACAAATGCATTTTATCTGCTTATTCCTTCTCTGACGGTGACTACATATACTCGTCTTTAAATGTATATATTTAGCTTGTTTTACTTACTTTTTACATCGGTGGGAAATACATGTTAACTTGTAATTTTTTTTTCAAACAGGACAGCAATCTCTTGTTTAAAAAAATTCTTAATCTTACAAATACTTGAATAATTAATAATCGGTAATTTCAATACCCATGTTTCGAGTTATGTCGGAACGCCGTTTTTATTCCGTGTTTATTCAAGCTGCATCAAAAATGTTCCTCAACGTCACATCCGGTAACATTCAATACCTTATTTATATTGAAAACTGATCTTTATTCTTTAACTCTGTTTCTGTCTCGCAAATTTTCTTTAACTTGCAAACATGGAATTGTCCAGAAAATTTATTTGAACACTCCACTTTTGTTATCCTGGTAGAAAAACTCGACCAGCTGTCAATTGCATAAGATCTACAGGTGCGACTGTGCAAAGGTACGGAAATCACATTGTTATACTGAAAGTAGGGCCAACAATATTGGATAATAATTAAAAAAAAAAGATAATGAAGAAATGATGAAGTAACTTGTACCAGGATCGAAAAAAGCGCTACACGGGAGATGAACCTTGACCGTGTCTATTACAAATATCATTTAGATAAGTCATACTAGGTCTTTTACGGAAAAGTATTGCATAATTGACTGTTTCAAACTATGATTTATATAAAAAATGAGCATAAATTATCATGCAATATTCACCTGATCAAGAAAGTAATTATTCCCTGACAAGAAGAAGTATAGAAAAGAATATTCAAATGCTGCCATAATTTATGAAAAAGCTCTGCATGCGGGTGTTGCTGAAGTACACCTCATTGAATCAGTAAAGCGTGGCTTTAAAGTTTTGTGTAAGTTATGATTTTCACAATACATGTATTGATAATATATTGAAACATGAATGTCTGCTGTATTAAATCCTTATAATGTTATATATGTGTAATGATGTATACTTAGCGTTTGAGTAAATTGTCGAGGACTAAAAAATAAAATATACAAGAGAGATTCCATATCTTTTATCATTATAAATTTGATAAAATGAAGTTATTAATTATTGTTCCGAATTTAATATAGAACACACAATCTTTTTAGCAAGATTATTCAGGCTGATACCCATCTTTATGTTTTAGGGAGAAGAGCTTGTTTAAAGTCCTGTCAATCAGTAACAGGTTGAAGTAAACCAATTTTGTGTCTTAAACCTGATACCAGACTCCTGCAGCTTTGGACGTTACTTGCTGTGCACTTCTCAACCGTGATTTTTGTTTTATCGTAATATAAAAAAATATTGGACTGCAGTGAAACATGCAAATAAGATTGCTATATATGGGCAGTATTTTTTTGTTTGCTTAATACTCTCAGCTAGTCTTAGTAATTGAATGAAACAATTATAAATACATTGAACAACTATTTTGTATGTTGCTAAATGCTTTTTTCTCAATAAAATGTTCTAAGCTAAAAAAAAAAACCGGTTAAAACATTAATTATATTTTCAGTGTATTTGTATTGTTACACGACTTTGAGTTGTCCCCCTTGTTATTTCACTCCGGATTGAATCCGTTATCTGTTTGTTTTTTACACACCTTTTCCTTTTGTGTATTGTTTACGGCATGGCGCCCTCATCAAACCTGCAAGCCTTATGGCATATTTGGCTGTTTTAGTCCCGCATAGAGTAAGTTTTTCATGTTTGTTACATTTCTTTGTGATTTATTATGAACCTTGTGCAACATAAAGATGTATGCATTTGTAGAATGCGTAGAATTTTATGTAACATGATTTTGTACTTATGTCTAAATTTAGTAACGGTAGTTTATGTCAAGGTCAGGACTCGCATTGTCTGCGTATGTCATGTACTCAGTCGAATAATACATGTACGACTCATTATCATTACTATCAACTTGAATTATCTAGTCAAAACATTAAGTCTCATTACATGTAAAGTTAGCATATCGTTTTATTAACAAAATATCATACACATGTAATCAAGTATGTAAAAAGAGATATTTTTATAGTCATCTATAGAGTGAAATACACATAGTGATATGTACTAGTCTGTCTGAATTGCATTTATTGTGCTGTTCTACTTGTTTGTTTTTTGTAACATTGTACTTATGACTGTGTTGTTTATTTTTCAGTTTCTTACTACATATACTAGTTATTGTCAACAATAAAAGATGAAAAGCACCTTAGTTCTTCACTAAAAAGGCTTTACAGTAAGAAATCTAGGACTTCCAGACAGATATGGCTACAGGAGGATCACTCAATCTAGTGGATACTCAGCAGGAACCGAATACTGCATTGACTACTGGTAATGCATTCTCAGATATGGAAGTCCCATCTATCCAGCAAGATCTTAGAACCATGGAGATGAGACAGCAAAGGTCCCTGTCGGAGAAAGGATCTGCATACTTCCAGACACAGGTTGACCAATTTTCGAATAAACTGACAAGAGTTGGAAAAGATTTAGAAAGTTTGCTCAGTGAAACTGTAAATAAAGAGACAGACACAAACTTGTTAACACAACGTGTATCAGATGTGTACAGTAAATATGATCAGATGAGTTCCGAACTATTGAACTTTCTGGTACGATACAACACAGAAGCTAGTGCTCGTGAACAGGCAAGTCTGACACTCCTTAAAGCCACCTATTCTGAACGTGTTGAACAGTTTTATAGAAAAGTGAAGAGTAAAGATGTTTTTAAAGAGACAAAAGTGAAGTCCAGCAGCTTTAAGTCTGCAAGAAGCACTAGTTACTCATCAAGTGCTGCATCACTTCTAGGCAGGCATCGAGCAAAAAGAGAAGCTGCCAGAGTAAAACTTAAGTTCGCTGAACAAGAAGCAAAGATGAGACAAGAAGAGGCAATACTAAAAGCCAAAATGGACGTTCTTTCAGTGAAAAAGGAAGCTGCAGTAGCTGATGCAGAATACCTTGGAATGAAAGATGAATTCGGAATGTGGGACGAAGATCATTCTGTGAGTGATGACCTAGACAACACTGACATTCTTAACAAATACTTTAGTGATCAACCAATAAATAGTGAGTGCAGTGCTGTCACTGACACTGTTAAGACAACTGATAGTGTACCAGTTTTCCATACAAGCCTGGACAATCAACATGTACAGACAGTCTATGAAGCTTTTACGCCTGAACAGTCTAGTCTGACGAGTGCAAGGCCTAAGGACCAAGTTATGTCAGAAGTGAGGCCGAGTCATGAGGACCAAGTTGCGTCATCCACACAACCAGCTATGTCACCAACCACAAGGTCAAATGGATGCCCACCTACCATCGAACCAACCAATCATAGTAGTCCAGTACAGCCACAAGTTACTCAACCTGCATTACTAAGTGAATTTGCTAACTATATGAATAAGAAAGACCTGCTGCGTTGGTCTTTAGTCACCTTTGATGATCGTCCAGAGACTTATCAGTCGAGGAAGGATAGTTTTGATGTACTTACAAAAGAACTTAATGCCAGTCCGAGAGAAGAGCTGAACTTATTGATTCGATATCTAGGACCCGAGTCTAAGAAACATGCAGTTAGCATACGGACTGCCAATATCAATAACCCACAGAAAGCTTTGGAGAAGCTGTGGAGTCGTCTGGATGACAGGTATGGAAGCCCAGTCCTGCTTGAAACATCATTAAAGTCGAGGTTGTCGAATTTCCCCAAACTGACAGTGAAAGACAACAAAAAGCTTTTTGAATTAGCAGATCTACTGAGCGAAGTGCAGCTGCGAATGGAGGACCCTGCCTTAAATCGATCTCTTCTCTACTTGGATTCATCCACAGGCATGCGTCCAATTGTTGCAAAGCTTCCAATCAACTTGCAGGAAAAATAGACGACGCGTGCAACAAGTTATAATTCACAACACAGAGTCACATATCCACCCTTTACCTACCTGGTCCAGTTTGTGACAGAAATGAGTAGGATCCGTAATGATCCAAGCTTTAATTACCAAGGCACGTGTGAATCAGCTGCTGACACCGTAAATCGCTCCAACCCTGATTCACGACGTAGTGACGCCTATCGCAAGAATGATGTTCAGGTGAAGAAAACGACTGTGAAAACGACAGAAGAAGATACTAGTGTCAGCACAGGAAACAACTGTTTTTTACATGTGAATAGACATAAACTTAATCAGTGCAAGACTTTCCAGAAATTGACTCTAAATGAAAGAAAGAAACTGCTGAAGGATTACAACTTCTGCTTTAAGTGTTGTGATTCCACAGGACATGGTTATGCAAGTTGTAGTGCATTTGTGAAGTGTGACATTTGTGGAAACAAGAATCATCCTACTTCTCTACACATTGGTGATATGTCTACCAAGTCGGATGTTGCACGGAGGTCATATCATGGCGGGGAGAAATCCAACAAGATATTGGACATCTCAACCAGGTCACATTACGACGGGGAGGGATCAAATATGAGTTCACTCTGTACAGAACTGTGCGGCAAAAACTTTACAGGGAGATCTTGTTCTAAGACTCTATTAGTCAAGGTCTACCCAATGAACCATCCAGAAAAATCCCTCAATGTATATGCCTTGATAGATGACCAGAGTACTCATACACTCGCGAGGCCTGAATTGTTTGATGCATTGGATATTCCGATGTCTTCAGTTACTACATATTCACTGAAATCATGTGCTGGTACCTTTCAACGAAGTGGAAGACAGGCCCTTGGACTTATGGTGGAGTCAAAAGACAGTTCCTGTATTTTACAGCTTCCGCTGGTTACAGAGTGTGAGCAAATTCCAGAGGAAAAGAGTGAAATAGCAACACCAGAAATTGTTCAGTTTCATTCGCACCTCAGTGGGGTAGATATTCCTCCTCTGGATCCAAAGGCCCAAGTTCTATTGTTGATTGGTCGGGATCTGCCAGAGGCCCATCACATAGAGGATCAACGTACAGGACCACGAGGAACCCCTTTCGCTCAGAGGCTAGCTCTCGGTTGGATCCTCATTGGAAATGTCTGTCTTGGAAATCTCCATCCACCTGCAAGCGTGAACGTCATGAAAACTACTGTGAACCAGAGTGGACGCATTAGTGTATTTGACAATTGTGAATATAATATATCACTAAATACTTGTATGAATGATGACCCCATTTTCAAACGTCAACATAACGACAACGATTTAGGACAATCCATTGAGGACATCCTATTTCTGGAGTTGATGGATAAAACCTTTACTAAGAACTCAGCTGGAAATTGGACAGCACCATTACCATTTCGGGAGACCCGAGAAAAACTACCAAACAATCGATCGGTGGCACTGAAACGAGCACTGATGCTACAAGGGAGTCTGCGACGAAATCCAACTAAACGAGAACACTTTGTTAGTTTTATGCAGGGCATTTTTGACTCTGGACATGCTGAAGTTGCACCTGCCGTTCAACCTGGACAAGAATGTTGGTACTTGCCTATATTTGGGGTGTACCACCCCAAGAAAAAGGATAAAATACGAGTTGTGTTTGACTCTTCTTGCAAAAACGAAGGCATTTCCCTGAACGACGTGTTAATGCAAGGACCAGACCTGATGAATCGTCTGGATGGAGTGCTCATGAGATTCAGAAAGGAGCCGGTTGCTGTGATTGCAGACATTCAGCAGATGTTTTTCTGTTTCCATGTGGCAGAACCTCACAGAGAGTTTCTTCGTTTCTTTTGGCATCGAAATAATGATCCGAAACAAGAATTACAGGAGTACAGAATGTGCGTCCATGTTTTTGGCAACCGACCTTCTCCGGCGGTTGCCACATATGGACTTAGACGTTGTGTAAAAATTGACTGTAAGGAAGATGTTAAGCAGTTTGTTACCAGAAACTTTTATGTTGATGACGGGTTGGCGTCATTTCCCAGTGTTAGTGAAGCAGTTGATGTTCTAAAGCGAACTCAGAAAACACTCCTGGAAGCTGGAAATTTGAAACTACACAAGATCGCATCAAACAGTGAAGAAGTGATGCTACAATTTCCGTCCGCGGATCTTGCAAAATCCATGGAACAGCTTGATCTAGATCGAGATGACTTACCTGTACACCACAGTTTGGGTTTAAGTTGGAACCTAGCTACAGATACTTTTATGTTCAAAGCCTCAGAAGAGCAGAAGCCCTTGACCAAGAGAGGACTGCTGTCCACTGTAAATGGATTATTTGATCCACTTGGATTCATTGCGCCCATAATCTTAAATGGTAAACTGATCATGAGAGAAGCATTTACTGGGATTGAGAGTTGGGATGATCCCTTACCTACAGCAACTATGAGTGCATGGAAACTGTGGTTAGAACAATTGACGAGACTTGATGGTGTTCACATCCCCCGGTGCCTACTGTCTGTATCATACAGCAAGTGTGTTGGCAAAAAGTTACACATCTTTTGTGATGCATCTGAAAGAGCAGTAGCAGCATGTGCTTACATAAGGGGTATGACTGTGGATGAGAAGATTTCTGTAGGGTTTGTGTCCGGCAAATGTAAAGTTGCCCCACGAAGTGGACACACGATTCCAAGATTGGAACTCTGTGCTTCCGTTCTAGCTGTGGAGCTTGGTGAGATGCTTTCAAAGGAACTGGACTTACCCTTAGAGGACATCATGTATTACTCTGACAGCAAAGTGGTGCTGGGGTATCTGTCGAATGAGCGCCGACGTTTTTATGTTTACGTATGCAACCGTGTCTCCAGGATACGCAAGAGTTCTTCTCCATGCCAATGGAATTATGTAACAACTGATGAAAACCCTGCTGATCAAGGAACTCGTGGACTTTTGCCAGAACAGCTATATGATAGTTTGTGGTTAAAGGGACCAGACTTCCTCAAAGGAAATACAAACCATTTCCAAAATGAGTCGTTTTCTTTGGTGAACCCAGAGCAGGACAGTGAAGTACGACCAGAGATAGTGACCCTCAAGACCATGTCAACCAAACCAACTTTAGGAACGTCACGTTTTAGTCGCTTTGGTAGTTGGTTGAGCCTTGTGCGGGCCATCACCTTCATCAAGGAAAGGCTCAGGAAGGAAGCAGGGAGAGTGGATAAAACATCTCATCGAGAATCGGAAATGCTGATCATTAAAGAGGTTCAACATCAATTTTATCAGAAAGAACTAAGTGCGCTACATGCAGGAAGACCCCTTCCGAAAGACAGTACCATTCTGACTCTGTCTCCTTACCTTGATGGCAGCTTGCTGCGAGTTGGTGGACGAATCAAATTGTCTGACTTACCTGTGAGGGAGAAGACACCTATCCTGATACCTGGCAAGAGCCATATTGCCCGGCTATTGGTTCGTCATCATCATGAGAAAATCTACCACCAAGGGCGTCATCTGACGGAAGGTGCTATACGAAGTGAAGGCCTATGGATCTCTGGAGGGAAACGCTTGGTGTCATCAATCATCCATCACTGTGTGACCTGCCGCAAGATGAGAGGGAAACCACTATGTCAGAAAATGGCGGATCTACCCAAAGTCCGACTTACTAAGTCACCACCCTTCACCTTTGTTGGGGTGGATGTATTTGGCCCCTGGAATGTCATCACGAGACGAACAAGAGGGGGCAGCGCACACTCAAAACGTTGGGCAGTGTTGTTTACCTGTTTGTATAGCCGAGCAGTCCACATCGAGGTCATTGAGGAAATGACCTCTTCTTCTTTCATCAACGCCATGAGAAGGTTTGTGGCAGTTCGTGGTACAGTCTCTGAATTCAGATCAGATAGAGGGACAAATTTTGTTGGGGCTGCTGCGGAGCTGCAGATGAATGTAGTGAATGTGGAAGACCACAGCCTGAAGACATTTCTTGCAGACAAGCGTATTGTATGGAGGTTTAATCCTCCCCACGCCTCACATTTTGGAGGCACATGGGAAAGGATGATTGGCATTGCCCGTCGCATCCTTGAGGCAATGCTTATGGATACCAAACATGGGAAGCTGACCCATGAGGTTTTGACAACCTTTATGGCAGAGGTCATGGCTATTATGAATTCGAGGCCACTGGTACCTGTATCTACTGATGTTGAAGCACCATTCGTTCTATCGCCACAGATTCTACTGACACAGAAAACCCATGAAGTACCCAGTGAATTCCAGGATCTTGATGTCAAGGACATGTACCGAAGTCAATGGAAAATGGTCCAGGTCATGGCTAACACTTTCTGGAAGCGATGGAAAAATGAGTTCCTTTCCACCCTACAACCTCGTCAGAAATGGCAAGATTCAGTGGGCAATCTTAAAGATGGGGATGTCGTTCTACTACATGATAAAGAAAGTGCGCGCAATGACTGGCAAGTCGGCATCATAAACCGTGTATTTCCAAGTGAATCAGACGGTCTGATACGCAAAATCCAAGTACGTATACTCAAGGAAGGAAAGCCATGCCTCTTCATCAGACCCGCTACGGAAGTGATTCCTTTGATTACAGTGTAACCACTTAGTACACGAACTTGATTTACATCTGACTTTCTGTGTGTGTATACCATGTTTTGATATTTTGTTTAATGTGTATTTTTTTACATACAAGTAGTATTTTTTGTGCTATCAGTGTTAATGTAGGGTAAAGTTGTTTAAGGGTGATAAATCAGACGGGGAGTGTATTGTTACACGACTTTGAGTTGTCCCCCTTGTTATTTCACTCCGGATTGAATCCGTTATCTGTTTGTTTTTTACACACCTTTTCCTTTTGTGTATTGTGTACGGCATGGCGCCCTCATCAAACCTGCAAGCCTTATGGCATATTTGGCTGTTTTAGTCCCGCATAGAGTAAGTTTTTCATGTTTGTTACATTTCTTTGTGATTTATTATGAACCTTGTGCAACATAAAGATGTATGCATTTGTAGAATGTGTAGAATTTTATGTAACATGATTTTGTACTTATGTCTAAATTTAGTAACGGTAGTTTATGTCAAGGTCAGGACTCGCATTGTCTGCGTATGTCATGTACTCAGTCGAATAATACATGTACGACTCATTATCATTACTATCAACTTGAATTATCTAGTCAAAACATTAAGTCTCATTACATGTAAAGTTAGCATATCGTTTTATTAACAAAATATCATACACATGTAATCAAGTATGTAAAAAGAGATATTTTTATAGTCATCTATAGAGTGAAATACACATAGTGATATGTACTAGTCTGTCTGAATTGCATTTATAGTGCTGTTCTACTTGTTTGTTTTTTGTAACATTGTACTTATGACTGTGTTGTTTATTTTTCAGTTTCTTACTACATATACTAGTTATTGTCAACAATAAAAGATGAAAAGCACCTTAGTTCTTCACTAAAAAGGCTTTACAGTATTCCCTACTACCAAAACTCCGTCACCATAAACGGCAAACACGCCAGGTTATAATACTTTCTGAATCATTTTTTTTTTAAATTTGTTTCTTGTTTGCTACACTTACACTTAATAATGAACTTAAACATTGTTTTCAGAACTATTTAAAAAAATTCAGTTATTGGGCTTAATTGTACAAAACTACTATAAATTGAATGCGTATCACGTCCGTGTATATTACGTCCAATGAACCCTAAATCCGTCACCAGGGTCCCACTAATATGTCAACGTATTAATTAGAATTTTTCCAGTTTAGATTTTTCTCCCTTCCTCTTAAACTTGTAAACATAGAAAAATTAGTTTTGAAGATTTTAAAATAGTATCAAATTGTATGTTAGGAAAAGTATCGATAACAGAAAAAATAAAGCTAATATAACGTGTTTTATAAGTAATAACGTATCACTCTACGTTATCTCCAACGTGTAGCGCATTAGGGCAAATTTAGACGAAAAATAAAATATTTTTAGCCGTATTCAATATGGTATGTCATATTAACCCTTTGGCAAAGACCTTCATAAATATGACTGACATTGAGCAAATTGACGCACATGTCGGAGGTATCGATGAAATAAAGGAAAAAAGTACTCACTAATTTCACATAAAATATAATAGATACAATAGATCACGTGTAATTGTTAGTTATATTTGACGCATTCTTGAACTTGGTTGTTTTAATTTCTCGGCATTTGATTGTAGATTTTCAGCATGTAAAATGACGTCACAATCGCATTCGTTTACATACAGGGCGGAGTTTCCCGAAAGTGACGGAGTTAGGGGTTTGGCGCATATTAAGCACTT
This sequence comes from Saccostrea echinata, assembly GCF_033153115.1. NCBI lineage: Eukaryota > Metazoa > Mollusca > Bivalvia > Ostreida > Ostreidae > Saccostrea > Saccostrea echinata. The sequence goes on from NW_026889778.1 coordinate 26,138,734, forward strand.
TGTTTCAGGAAGGTGTATTTTGTGGATTTGTGTTTTTCTGGGTGTGTCTGAATACACTCGTTAAATTAAAAATAAAAAATCGCTAAAATTAGCATGTTTAAAAAATATCATATACCTGTATATAAAACGAGTGAAGGTATTACAGATGCCATCTCTGATTTCAGGGGGTGCCTCGGTTCACACTTGATTTTAATCAATATCAACACTTTTCCGACCGATGTCGGGTGAGATCTAGCTTCAAAAATGATTGAATAACGTCCTTCAATCATCTGCCGATTTGATAAAATATGTTTTATGATTTATAAAACATGCCGTAATCCAAAATGTCCTCGATGCCTAGCTCTGAGAACTGAAAGCAACGGAAGTGACGAATTCGACTATGTAAAATGTAGAGGCGTCCCGAAATTACACAGAAAGTCTAGAGAGAACAAGTTTGGCGCGGTTTCTGATATGAATATAAAGGAACGTTCTTAGCAATTCATTTAAACATTTTCTTAAAATGTAATTTGTAATTTAATTAATTACATTTGGAAAGTAATTGATATTTAATTAATTACATTTCAAAATCCTTGTAATGAAAATGGTAATTTAATTGAAGTTTTTGGGCAAGTAATCGTGATTTAATTAATTACTTTCCTGTGTAATTGACCCCATCCCTGGTGGGAAGGTACGGCATTCAAAACAGCTGTTGCAATGGCTCTTCCATTAATTTAACTAACCCGAAGATACAGGGATATTGAAATATAAATCACATTTGCAGTAAAGGCAAGGAGTTAAAAAATGTAAATACAAACATTGAATGATTATTTTTTGAAAGATATAGTCTCATAACTGCAACGGTGTGTGCAAAAAAATTCTCGGTTTGCACACACCGTTGTAGTTATGAGACTATAGCTTTCAAAAATAATCATTCAATGCTTAAATATTGATGCAGTTTAAGAAACCGAACAAGCCTTTTTAGAAATATTCTATCATCAAAAAGCCTTGATCTTGTGCATAGACTTTGGAATACGAACAAATCATGAGATGATGATTTTTGAGCTGATGTACCCAATTATCAGGCTTTTTAGAATTAATTTCCATTTCGACACATATTGAAATAATGTTTAAATAATTGAAACAATCTTATTTATATATGTAGAACTTTGTGAACGTGTTCAATGAGGACGCATCGATAATATGTGAAGTCACTTTTTCACCCCACCCCTTTTTTTACAGGTGCTGCAATTCCGCCCAATTGACGGCAACTCATGCTGACACTACACGTTCTAGAATGAAAGATATGTACAACTTATAGAATGAAATACAACAAAGTAGTCGTTAAACATTGTTTTTACTATGTTTTATTTCCTCAATTGCAAAATTGATACTGATATCGCGGGATACATGTGCAAGAACTGGCTTTAACTCCCAGAGAACCCTAGATATTTCTAATAAACGTACATTAAAATATATATACCTTCATGGTAAAGATATTACAAACATAAATTCTAGGCGTACATAATTTCGATATCAGGCGTAACTAAAATTAACATCCCGAGACTCGAATGTAAACCGGAAGTAACACTGTTGAACATTTTCCCAAAAGCACGTGATCAGCGTGACTAAAAAGGGAATAAAAACGGTGTTCCTGCATAACTCGAAACATGGCTATTTCAAATGTTCATGGACATTTGTACATACATGTATATACCGCTGTTTAAGATTTCTGCTTTCAATACTTCATGAGTGAAATCCTTACTGAACGAGAAAAGTTTGGTATAATTTATTTTTCTAGAGCTTTGATATCAAAGAACATGTACTGTGTCTTGTTAATTTTGTCTCTTAAAAGTATTTATCTAAGAAAACGGTTTGTCGCTTAAAATATGAACAAATATTCGACCTCATGACACAAGATACATGAAAAACACAGTACTTAGTATACATTAAAAGGATTATTTGCTATTTTTCATGATTCATATTTCTGTGACAAATTTGTACAATCGTGATCATTATTTTTAGTTTTTTTTTATTTGCCTCAAATGTGATTAATTTTTAATCTCATTCTTTTTCATATGATTAAGATTATTGGTTCCCAACATTTCCCTGCAGAGTTGTAGTTCATCTCTCTCTCTCTCTCCAAAAAGTAAAAAAATCAATACTGACCTAGGCGAAATTAATGTAATTTTAGACAATAAAATTCCCACAAGTAATCTGAAAACGATTTTTTATTCTTCTGATCTCGTTGCATGTACTTTGTTTTCGAATTATTATTCTTAAATTGTATATAAAAAGTTCATATAAACATACCTGGATAAAAAAACAAAACTTTTTAAAGTTAAATTGCTCAAAATTGTGTTGAAGAAGAGAGAGGTCTACCTATCGCCGTAATATTGCGTACCTAACTTCCTGTGATATCGGCAAGCGCCGTTCAGTAAATTACTTTAAGTGTATGCCAACCAGCTACATACTTTTAAACCCTCCTTTATTTTCCTTTCACTGTACATTTTTTTTCAATGCAGGGTTGGAAATTTCCATGATGATCTTAAAAGTAACATTGAAAGATTTGAGCGACGAATAATAATTCTTTTTGATGCTTGAATTTTATGCTATTCCTGTCTTATAAAGAAATAGTCATAAATAATAAATCAGGTTATAGTAGCCTTTTAAAAAAATGCGAAATTTGAAAACTTTCAAAATGGATAATATTTAATTTAAGGGAACTTGGAAAAGGATGTAAGACTTGAATGCATCATAATGATTTCAAAACATACAATGTTTTCAAATAATGGCAAACTATCCTTTGATTGGCAAATACTATAAGCTACAGTCAGTCAGGGACCAAATAGGAGTCATACAGGGTAGGAAATTGAAATCCGTATTGGGCGAGGCAAAGCCCTGTATGACTCCGTATTAGGTTCAGTCCCTGTCTTTATAACCATTTCAAAAAAATCTATGAGCATAATAGTTTTAATCTAATAATATCAACTTCAAATATCATAGCAAGTAACAAGAAATTAAACTAACAACATTTGACTACAAACGTTTCTTAACCGCCATTTGTATTTACAATAACGACGCCTCGAACGGAATCGCGTGCCCAATTCAAATATTATCCCTGGACGGAGACTTTAGGGCGTTATGTGATTAGCTATTATCCCATCAGTAATCTACAAATTTGACTAAAGCGGGATTCCCAACTGTTTTCTTTATGAAAAACACTTTGAAAATCAAGGGTAAAAATTAACTTGTTTATGAAATAAGCAGGTGAGTTTCTTCTTCTTACAAATAAATAAATGCTATTTTGTCATCTACACAAACAGGTTTTCTCACCATTTCTCGATATTGCAGCCCGACATTCAATATCGCGGCGAAGGGAAATACGCATGTGTGCTTCCGACTAGATCTACGTTACATCTTTCATCAAAGCTAATCAAATGACTTTAATCAATACATAAAAACCCCTTTTGTTGTTCATTTAATAAATGTTGATAATTAATAACAGAAATAAACAATCATTAAATTTAATGAAACACTTCCCATAAAAAATATGTCTAATAACATATTTGCTTTTGATTGACTTTTAATCAACATAAAGCTACACATCATCAAAATTGGAATGAAAAATCTATCCAGTAAAATAATCTGGTCTGTCGGTCTTTACATAAATCTAAGTTAACATATTCCACATTCAGCATTAAATATCTAAACTATAGTCAATACAGCAACTATTTAGAAAGTGAGTTGTATATTATCTTATTCAAATGAAACATACAATTATCTTATTCAAATGAAAACAAGGAGGTTGAATATATTGTAGTGTTTAGTTAACTGGAAATCCAGATTTGTTTTACTAAGAATTTACACATAGATGGTAGTTTTGCTAAGGGTTAAACAAAGAATGTTTTCATAAACGATTTCCTACTACTTGTAAAGATAATATAGTTGATGATAATATTAAATTGAGGTTCATTGATTTTCTTCACCATGACAATTTGGTCTATTAAAATTCAAATTGGTCGTCCGATTGTAAAGATAACTAAATGTTTCACAGATTATATCCAAGCAACGTCAAAACATATTTGGTTAACAGTGTAATTTGGTCTCCTGCAAACGTTATTCAAACAATTGAGTCGGTAAGAAGGCTTTTGACTCATTAGATAATAGCTGCATCAATATCGTTTTATTGAGAAAGAGGAATAGCATTTTATGCGACATAAGAAAAATTCTTGATTATATCAGTAGAAAGCTAAACATTTTTTTCAATCGTTCTGAAGGACAACGTACTACGTTGCATATATACAAGGTATATGCATGTAAAATTTGTAAATAAGAACTTCGTTACAAAATAAGAAAATGGTCCTACTACGACAAAAATTCAAGCTGTTAAAGAATTTATAGGCTTTTAATGGTCATTACATTTTTTTCTCAAAATGCCTTTTAAATATTTTATCTTTTTGAAAGCAGATTACATGTGGAATATGAAAAAAATTATCCAATGAGTCATATCCACGGGATAAAGGGGTAAACATGGGATAAAAGTATGTATTTATGAATACGAAGCTGTTTTCAAAGGCGGGGGTCATCACAATATCTTGAATCTCCGTACGATCATGAGGACGCCAACTTTTTCACTGACGTTGTACATAGTCAGCGCATGTTTGTCTAATGTTCTCCGTATAAAAGTAGTTGTATATTTGCATTAATAATATTGTGTCAAAAGGAGATTAATAGACAAACACACGCTCATGGTTTAAAAGAGAAAAAACTGCTTCTTCTTACATATGTTCTCACTGTTGTAACCAAGGGCTACGGCATGTGAAATATTATAGTTCACCACATGATGTCCTACCTCATGTAACTCTGTGAATACTAAATTCTGTCACGTGACTTGTAAGATACACTGTAGCATGTTTTTGCTAACTAGGACACTCTTCTCGAACACGTTGAATTGACAGGCATCGATTCAAAATATTCTTTACTTACATGTACCTGCTCATATTGTTAATTTCGTCTTGAAACCTTTGTAAATACTATAGTAGTGTACTTGTGCGAGAGAGATGGGAAAGAGTGGTGGATCACGTATTTCAATACATGGCATTGTTATTTATCTAGTCTAATTTTAGAGTCATTCTTACAATGTTAGCTCCATCTTTCATGCATACCTAATGTTTAATCAAGGGCAGGTAAGTGTAAAATCTCTATATTTGGAAAGGAGTAGGGACAAAAAACATAGAATTATTCTATTGTATCACAGTCTTAAATCATTTTAACATTTAAATTTGGTGCCAAATTGATAGAATTCCATAGTAAATAAACAAAAGTGAAATAAGGTTAAGATATAAAAGCAGCAGAAGAGACGGAATAAGACCCAAAACCCAGTGTTAAGTGAAGCTACCGTTTTGACCTATATTCGGCACTCAGGGCGTTTGAGCAGTGAAGGATCTAGATCGTAGAATGCCTGCTGCAAAACGGGACCTCGGATTTCAGGGTTTCATTTGAAAGAACCTTCTCTTTTACTTTTTTTACCGGGCGCTTGCCCCATGTACACAATACCCATTAATCATTTGAATATATTGTCATATAGCTATATAACATTTATAAAATGATTAAAATTAATCATAACTTGTTCCTTGCAGTTTTCAATAAATAAATAAATAAATAAATAAATAAATAAATAAATAAATAAAATAAATTAAGAAAGTATATATTGAGAAAAAAATTTAGTCATTTAATGAATATCATGGAATATATATACTTTTATATGATTTTGCTCAATGCAGGCACATACATGTTATAATCTCTTTCTCGAGGTCAAAATAGTGCAAAGACTTCCAGTTTTAAGAGTAAATATTGATCTGCGAATTCATTACAAAATAAACTTACCATCTTTAGATGCATTATCTATGTAGCATATTTCCCCGGTCTCCTCATTTGTCTCGCTCGTTTTTCATATTCCTATATTTGTGGTAAGCTTTCCATTTTTTGAAAATATCCAAGTTCTTGCAATAGCCGTTATGGAAATAAATATAACAAAATTAATTAAAGCCCATAAAAGACAAATAATGTTTTTAGGTGCATTTCTTTTTCCTTTCTGATTTAAATAGAACGGTATTATGAAAACAAAAATTTCAAATATCATCTTAACTTGATATCTTATCGTTGCTTGTTAAAATATCAATAATTTTGATATATTCCAATCCTTTTAACAAGCTTCCACCGGTGTTAAGCAAGGGGAAACACCTATGCACATTATAAACCTCAGTACAAATAAGTCAGTGAAAATATTTTTTGGTTTTTAAACGTGTTTTAGCAGTACATCCATGAGAGCTTTACAAATGAGCGAAGGAAATTCAGGTAAGTATTTCTGCATTCTTTTTAAGCTGTCTCCACTAAAATACAAATCACATTCATCCTTAATTGTAATCTTTATTTCAAAGCATGCTTTTTTATTGTGCAGTGGAATAATTGTAGGAAATTTTGATTTTGAAATTAAAATAAAAGTATATTGGTTGATGTTAATTTATGTATACTTTTTCTAAAAGGTGATTTTCACCACATATTATTTTTGACACGTACATCGAAATATTATGAATTACATGAGCATTTTTGAAAACAAAGATTTGAAGCTTATATATCATTGAAAGATATTTCACACACACTTTTGTATCGTGTGAATGTCTGGGAATTAGCTTGTAGTACGCCACTCGGCTTTCTACTGGGTGCAATATCTGATGGAAAAGAGAAACAAATTCCTATAAATTAAATGTACTTCTTTATTCTTTAAGCATCGAATGGAAAGTGAAAAACATTTTAAACACAAGTTAACAAATTTCGATACACCCTGTAGTAAACTCGATGAGAGAAGGTATGATTGTTTCATGCTTATAAACTAAAGATGAATAACTCCGAAGAAATCAAATTATGCATAACGCTTATAAAATGTATAAAATTCAGAAATCAAACTGTTACCTATTGTCATTCAATAATAAAGAAGAAAACATCTTGAAAATGTTTCTTACACTTAGCCGACGAATTTCTATCGCTTAACAAATTTACCTTCCTACATTGAAGAGTTCACTACAGGTTTAACAATATCAGCGCGGGAAGTTCAAATTTATAAAAAGAGATTTCAAAGAATCAAATTAAGAACTTTGCATAAAAATTTCAATTAATTAATCACAATTTTAACAAACAATACAAAACACATTAAGTAAAAATAAATCAGTATCAAACAAGTACGCAAACAAGTTAAAGGTAAGAAAGTCATACAATTCTAAAATTATGAATAAAGTGACAAACTCAAAGTTCACCAAAAAGTTAAAAATAATAGAATGTTTGCCCAAGACTGTTATAGATAAGTTTAACTTGATAAAGTCTAAACTTTTAATGTAACAGATATATAATAAAACATGACACCCGATGACGAGGTGAGACGTATGGTGGCAAATTTCTGCCCTCTGCAAGATAAATTGTTAACATGCGAGAGAAGTATGTCAATAGGGATTTTGATTGTGAAAGGTATGGTGGCATATTTCTGTCCCCTACATGCAATATAAATTAAGTTAACATGCCAGAAAAGTATGTCAACATGCAGGGTAATTATGTCTGCATGCATATTAATTATGTTGACATGCAAGTTTCCAATCTTTTTTAAAAATCTAATGTTAATGTTGGAAAACTTACAAACGCCAGTATACGACATCATGCAAGCAAGATGCAACAGAATTATGTTGACATGTTGACATGCAACTTATTCATTTTTACATGCAGGATAATTATGTTAACATGCAAGATACATGTATTTATGTCAGCTTGCCTCATATTTATGTCAACATATAATATAATTATGAAGACAATCGACGTATTAATGCTAACATGCAAGATAATTATACTTAATTTATTCATATTAACATTATTCATATTAACATGAGACTTATTTGACATACTCACATGTTAACATAGTTATCTTGCGTGTTAACATAATTATCTTGCATGTCTACATAAATAAGTTGCATATCTACATACCTAAGTTGCATGTCTTCATAAATAAGTTGCATGTCTACATAATTATCTTGCAAGTTGAACTAAACAAGTCGCATATTTACATAGTTACCTCGCATTTTAACATAAATCACTCGCATATGTCAACATAATTCGGTTGCATCTTGCTTGTATGATGGCATATATAGTTAGACTTGCTGTGGAGATTAATAAACTCTGAAATTCATGGAAAAAGCAAGAAATATGTCATAAGTGACATACTTATGTCATTTGTAAGTATGTGACATAATACACTTTATTATGTTACATAATGTTTGTTGCATTTGCGTGCAAATGGAACAGGCGCTTTTTTTGTTATAGATAAGTTCAACTTCAGATCTAAACTTTGAGTGGAAAGATTAGACCAAAGGAGTTTTTAAATTATAAAAGAGATGGGTGCTTCACTGTTTCGAATCTTGTGAATGCAACGTGACACAGTTTAAAAAAAAAAAGAAAACACTGAAAAACGAATCGATGCAACTGGAACTTCTCTTTGAAAGCAAACTAAACGCTAAGTGGTATAGAAGTTTTTTGTAATGAGTGCACGTGAGTAAAGCACCTGTGTGTGAACACGCGCTTCCTATGTATAAAGTTAGTCACAAATGCGGCGTTCTCATAATCTACGGAGATTAAAGAAATTGGGATGAATTTTTTAGCAAACTAAATGCTAAGTAGTATAGAAGTTTCTTTTAATGAGGGATCATGAGTAAAGCACCTGTGTGTGAAAATGCGCTGACTTTGTATAAAGTCAATAAAAAATTGGGGGCCCTCACACGGATATTCAAGAAATTATGCTGACCTTCGCTCTTGAAAAAAAAAAATCGTACTTCATACATACATATATACTTTTATTTAAAGTTATTACGTTAAAGTGTATACGTGGAGTGGATGTTGACCATTCCTGCAATTATAAAAAAGCTTTCTTGAATGTTTATTTTGTCGCATATTTGGCTTAAGTGCAGTCATTCTTTATGTCTTTTTTAAATGAATTTGTTTATTTGTAAAGTAATTTGAAATAAAATATTTAACACAGTTTCTTTTTTCTTTAAGGAAAATAAACATGTAACGTGTAGGATATATCGACGACGAAATTATCAATGAACAATCGTTACTTGTATTTATTTGTCGATTCGATATAACCCAGTGAACTTTAGATACAAGATACCACAGATACGGATACATCTGTTTCATATTTGGATATTTTATTAGAAAAAAAGACGTTAATGGTAACCTAACAATAAAGTTTTAAATAAAAGTACTTTAACATATCAATCGTCAACTTTCTATACTTATGTAGCAATATACCTACATACCCTGCGTATGGAGTTTATGTCTCTTGGTTTATTCGATACACAAGAGCATGTTCTACCTACAAGCAATTTCTTGAACGAGTCACACTACTGACGAACAAGTTTATCAAATAAGAATATTAATAGTCTCATTTGAAGTCATCATTTCGTAAGTTCTATGGTCTATACAATGATCATGTCAGCAAGTACAATCTATCATTAAGTCAAATGCTGACTGATGTTTTTCATACTAATTGTTAGGCCATTATTTACACACCAAATTGTCTACTGATTTTTCTGTTTTTCCCGATCATAACTAGGAGCACACGGCGGGTGTGACCGGTCCGCAGGAATTCTTATTCCTCCATAGCACCGGTCCCATCTCTGATGTTTTAGAGGTCCGTGTTTGCTGTACTCCTGATTTGTATTGTTTGAATACCCGTACGAGCTTGAATACTGTTCGCTATCTCCACTTTTCGTATACACTCCCTCATTAAAGACAGACATAAAGGTGTTTGAAAAATCAGTTAAGCAGGGTTTTCCACGGGCCGTTTAACGTGTCGGACTCTCAGTCCCATCCACAATTGAATTCTTTACCGACACAGTTAAAAAAAGATAGCGCCATAGTTCCGCCACAGTAAAATGTAAGGATAACATAGAAAGTTGAGAAAAACTTGGTTTTGTACTAGTGACGATATGCTCTAATGACATTATGAAAAACTGAAGAGTGTTCCTCCCAAGGAATGCTTTTTACAAGCAAAGATTCCCAACTGTAAACATTTTGCATCTTTTTTTTTTCTATTTCAGACAACTATGCAATAAGTTTATTCCCAGATAATATTTGTTTGATTTTCAAACCAAAATATCTTTGTACTTTCAGAAATTAATGTTTTAAACACAAATACTTGCCCATCTACAGCTCAAAACTTAAGAGGCCTCAAGAAAAAAATCAAATGGCATTTTGTTTCTGCGTCATAATACTACACTTGCGATGTGATCTTATGCCTGTATATACTTTCTCTTTTAATCATTTTATTTTCTGATGATAGATTAAGTGCAAATGTTGTTTTGCCTTTCATAAGCAGGGTCTTTTTGGCAGCTGTTGAAGAAACAAAAGAAAAAGGTTGCATCTACGCTTTTGCAAATTACTATAATATTGTTAGCTGTAGTTATTGGACTTAATGACTGGTCAACAAATCAGATGGGCAGACAAGGTCTTTGGTACCATTGCAACAACAATGGAAGTTATCTCTGTTGTTGCACAATAGATTCGTTTATATCAAAGGTGTCAAGCAGAGAAAAGTCTACGCCAGGTAATATTCGCTTATAATTTATTTCGCGTAATATGGATTGTGATTCTGTATATTTGTGAAATTGTGATTCAAGTAGAAAACATGGTAATGTATGATAATAAATCATTAAAAATATTAATTAGACATTAGCATTAGTATGCCATGCTTTAAATTTGCTTTTGAATAAAGGATGGATAAATGCAGTGAGAGTTCTTCTGATTTTGGCATTATGCATCATACTGATCGTATTTATTGTGATATTAGTCGAAGCAAAACTGGAGTTTTGCAAAAGAACACACCCAAAAATTGCAAATCATACTATTCTGCACCTTGTCAGGTATATTATTTTTTCCCACTTTATTAAACCAATGAAATGAAATAAAGATATTTTATAAGTGAATGAACTTAATATTTAAAATAGTTTGTTTCTTGGCTTTAAAATACAAATAATTTTTTTTTATTTCAAACTTTAATATTAAGACATTGACAGATAAAAAACTACATCTTATTATATTCTGCAGCAATATTTATCATTTCTGGAGCCTCCGTGTACGTAGATTATTATGATCAATATTACTGGACAAAAGACTATTCAAATAAACGTCCCAGCTTCATTTTGTGTTGGATATCTGCTGTATTCGTATCAGCCGCAGCAGTTGTGACTGCGTTTAACACAAAAAACATTGTAAGTTTCTGTTTGTATATTTCGGTAATAATATCTTCATTTCTCAAAATTTTCATTTTTTTTATTTCTATTATCTCTATCTACTTATCTCTATTTGAAAATTAATTTGTTATTTTATGACTCTATTTTTGTTAGTGAAAATCAAAAGATTTTTCGCAATGTTTCAAAGTAATATACTGCTAACCAAAGCCAGATTATATAACAAGAGGCCCATATTTGATTCAATGATTATAAAATTTAAAACTAGTTCTTTTTCAACGAACTAAGCTTATGTAACTTTAAACCATGTTTAATTTGTTATATTGTCAAACAATGTATCTAACGATAACAGAGAAGATACTTTCAATTTTAACATGTTTCTCAAATATACCAATCGATATTAAACGCAGTTGGTTTAAACATAATATGTTTTTTGGCTTAAATGCTATGTATATGAACGAAGACATTTTTTTTGCCAGTTTCCTCCTCTAATACTCGAATTGAGCCAGACAGCGGACAGACAATTACGAGAAATGAGTCGGCCGGCACCATCTGCACCTCTTCCACCTTTGAATATTGGTATTGTTTTTTTAAATGCTTAGACAAATTAATGTAGGAAACTTCATACACAAATAATATTGAAATTTTGTGCTGTTAAAGCTTATGATTTACCCAAACTAAGTGGCATAAAAGATTTTACATAAATTGAAATAAAAGTTAATTTTTTATAATCCTTCCATTCTTCAGTCATGACCCCTTGTTAACTTTATTTTCTTGGTATAAATCTTTAGTCTCCTGTTTTTCTGTTAATATGTTTATCTTGTGACTCACGTCTGTTATCGTGTGAAATAGGTTGAGGTTGTTACTCATGGTTAGAGTGAATTTCTTTTCCGTCTTTAAAAAGGATCGTCTTGTCGTCTAGCTTTTAGGAATAGTGCTCGTAATAAAAGACAACTTTGTTTAACTCTAGTTTTTACTGTTTAAGAAATTCTCTTTATTTCTCATAGTTTGTTTAACAGGTTATACATACATCTTTCTACTTCTTGTCGTGTCTATCATGACCTGATATTTTGCACATATATCGCTTGGTTCTTTGGCTTTTGGAAAATACTAGAGTCACCATGCCTCGTACTCGTGAACTTCACATTCGCCCTACTTTTCTACATAGTTTATTGTGCAGCATATATAACATTTTTCGACATTTCAAAGGTAGGTCTTTGCTATTTAGTATATGCATTGTCTGCCATAAAGCATTATGAAAAATATCAGCTGCGTTGCAGTTGATGTACTTTTCGAAAATTTCGGACTGATTTTAACTTGAGTCTTTTGAATTTTAAGAGGCAGTATTTTGATATTTAGTATTTATATCACATGTACACAATTAGATATAAGCTCATGGTACTATACTTTGAAACTGTATACTAAACAATTACCACACAAACTGAAATTTAAAATACTAAGAAAAGAACAAGGTTTAAGTACAAATCTGGCCTGTAAAAATAAAATATCAATTGAAAGTAAAGTAAAAAAATAAATCTCATGCTTTCTGAGTCGTTAAAAGTCCATGCACTAAGATCAAACAAATCATATTACTTTTATGACTTCCTAAATGTTAATTGTGACGCTATAAACTTGTGCATTTCCCCGTATTTTCTTAAAAAAGTTGCAGAAGACACCAATCTTCAGTGGAATTTCCTTTCAGATAATATAGACCATATGCATCGCCCAAAACGATTTTGTGAAATGTGAATTTTCAAAAAATTGTAGGCAACATATTCGAATACTGAAGTATGGCCACTATTTTCTCAAGGAAAATAACCCCTAAAATGAGTAATTTTGAGGCTTTTTTCTGTTTAAAACTTAGAAATATACCAAATTAATGGCGTCATTTTTCCAGAATGATCCTACTTCATACAATATTCTTTCATGATTTATCACACTCATATACGCAACTCATATTTAGGCCAATTTCAACACTTTTTGGTAACATCGATCCCATTTTTAGAGCACAATAGAGCCAATACCGTACCTACTTCGTCATCGGGATTGGTATACCAAAATCTCAATTTAATTAAAGACAAACTGAAATTTCGCTTGCAGGATAGTTGGAATAAAAACATTATCATTAAAATATCATAAATAAATTTTAAAAAATCCAATAATTCATTTAAGCTTCAAGGGTTTGGGAATCATGTTAATTCTATTTGATTGTCAGATTTTATATGATAAGTGTAATTTTATCGGTCTTTCTTTCCTTGATTTTTTTTTATTGAAGGCAAATGTCTGATCTATACTACTAGTAGCAAATAGCTGACCACCCTTGAATGAATTTTTATATTTAATGACGCTATAAAGCAAGTGATACAAGTGTGTCTTAGAACACTTTAGTTCTTTCTAATTTTATTTTTTACAAGATCTTCTCAGAGTTTTTGTGAGGTAATAAAATGTCTTGAAATCTTTATGGACTGACAAATCAGCTCTTTCAGCAAGTTCATTTATATCAAGTGTCATTTTCTTCCTGTATTTATTTCCTGTGTCTAGCACCCGATGTTTAATTTAAACTTCCTTCTTTGCAATCTTGGTTTTGTAATATAAATCTTATCTCTGAATTGCTTTTCTTCATTAGCTTTTGACGTGCCAATTTTAAGTGGAAATGTCTTTGCCTGTATTCTATTCATTTATCGAGGTCTTCTGTGGTATAAATAAGTTCAATTCGATTCTTTAGTTGGATCTGAAATTTTTCTTCTTTTGAAAGTCTTTCAGTTTTTCAACATTGTAATAAATGCGCTTCTGTTCCATCTTTTTTAGTTTTGCAAGTCCTTTATTCAATTAGCCAATTAGCTAGTAGATGGGGGTCTGAGTTTAAGCATGTTCCTCGTTTTGCTCTTACAAACCTGAAGTCCAAGCTTTTTCATCTGTAAATCATCATGACAGGATCAGTCTCATTTTTCATCAATCAATATGGCAATCTCCATTTTCTTTATAGAATGGAAATATGAAATCTACGATGATTTATTTAATTCAGGAAATTCAACCAGTGGCTCGTGATTTGTTGCCATCGGGTGCAGAGGTTACTTCTCTTGAATCCATCTGATCATTTTGATTGATGCTGTATTGCTATACCCCCGCCATAAGAACTCCTCACTGACTGTAATTCCGATGTATTTACATTTTTGACAATGTTTGAATGTAGAAGTGTTTCATAAGCTTAGAGCAGATTGACATGAAAGATATAGGTCGATAGGCTGTTGCTGTTGTACTTTTGTCACACTCCTTGAGGATAGTGATGAGAGGGTTCATTTTTCAATCATTTGGCACCCACTGGGCCAGCCCAGCCAGCCACTGACCAGTGACTTCTGCAAGACATAAAGGCAAATGGTGAGAGCTCCTCTGCCTGTTCCGTCAGAAACATGCTGTTAAAGCATTTGCTTTGCCTTTTGTGGCTATTGAGCAACATGGGTAAGGATTTAACTTTCCAACACTTAAGGGGCGTAATAATGCAGCACTCATAGAATGCATACCGTTGCCATTTTGTCTATTTTGTCTTTAAACCTCTAATCAATAACAACCCCCCCCCCCTCCCCAGAGTGGAATCGGAGGAAAAAATCACTAATGCGCCTGGAAGCCTTATTTTGGAGCTTTACGAAGAGGCTTATTTTTAGAATCGATGGCTGACTTTTTACAGTTTTAAGGGATCAATTCCAAACATGAAAATTTAAGTAAAAGGTGTCTATTTAATAACAGACTTCATAACATATGATTAGCGTTTGTTTCTCGTTAAACTGAGAAAATTTTAACTGTAGGGTTGATAACACATTATTAACAAATATTTCGATAAGTTGAGTTCGTCTTTTTACAGCGACCAAGCGTGCTGTGGTACATCCCATACACAGTTTTAAACAACTCTTATTTTCATGAGAAGTTTCTATGTCTGCTAACTTGCCATTTGCCTTAAAGTAATTAACAAAATTTCATTTGAAAATTCATTTAAATTATCAATAAAATTTACTTAATGAAAAATGTGAAAGAATAGCACATTACATATGCTATATTCAGAATCACTGACCCCGAGAATTCTCAGAAGCTTCGGGAACTTTTTGAATTATTTCACTGTACGCCTTTCAGTTGGATTTAAGCAAATCCAAAATCGTTGTGTTCTCTTAAATTTCAATCAAATACTCTAAGGCTTCTTTTAACAAAGGGACAACGTGGTATCCAACAGATATCAATGCATTGCTATCATTTTTTTTCTGTAGGAAGGAAAGAAACAATCCGTAACAAAACCTAAATAACCTAAATACTAAAATAAGATTTTCTATGACGTTCCTTACGTAATATTGTGTACTTTTTTAATCTTTGAATATATTTTATGTTAAGGGTACATAAACCACAAACAAAAATTCGATGCATGGATTGATATATATTTTTTGACTGATTGTGAATGGGAATGACATAAATAATCAATCCCTAAAAAATAAAGAAATCGTAAGTTTTCTTTGGTGCTTAGATAAGCCACGTTGTATCGTTTTCTATGTAATTTTATACAAAATTTTGCACATATTTATGACATTGTGAAAAAAATCTTACAAAATTCTCCCACTTTACCCAGAAAATATCATTCATGTTACATGTACCTATTTGAATATTAATCTATGAGAAATATTGCTGATTTTCTGAAAAAAGGTTTGTTTGTGTTATTTATCCTTAAACTTGGAATTTCAATTTCAGCCAATTCAATTAATTATGGAACTTCACGTTTGTCCTTGCCACCCCTCGAAGACGCAAGACATAACAGAGAAAATCGATATAATAGGCATCGTAGAAGTAGGCAATCAAGAGACATCGAAACACCGCCACCTTCTTACAGCGGTCAGTCAATATCTAGATATTTTTGTTTTACTAAAACTCGCTTTTCCTCAAGCCTTTACTCATTAGAAACAAAAAAAAAAAAAAAAATCAAATATAGTAGGCATGCAGGTTTTCTTTATATTTGATATATTCTTTTATAGACAATATACAGGTGACTCTCGATGGCTCGAACTCCGATCTCTCGAAGTTCTCGATCTCTCGAAGTGAACCTCTGGTCCCGTTTTTTCCTTTATATAACTAAGCAAATTTACTCCTGATCTCTCGAAGTTCTTTATCTCTCGAACCAAGACCTGGGTCCCGTTACACACATTTCATTGTTTTTTACTCTCTATCTCTCGAAGTTTTGATTGCGCATGTATACACACCAATCAAGCGTAAAATTAATGCAACTTTGACTTACCTGGATAACAGTGAATGCCTGGGGCTGGCATGGACGTGTTAATTGGGTGTTTACATAGATGACACTACACCTGTGAGTCGTCCGAGTGTTGATATAATTAATAAAGTAAATTATAAACAAGTCGCTTCACAACTTATTTTGACTTGACAGCGAGACGATAATTTTGAAAAAATAATTCAGAGATGTTTTTCCATAGATTATGAACTTTTATTTAGTCTACACAATCCCAGTATGATAAACATTGCACAAGAATTCCTTCCTCAAGTTTAATACCGATTACGAGCAATCTGGTGAAGGGCCCGATCAAACCCGGGGGATGACCACTTCGACAATTGCTATTCAGATTTCATTTAATCAAGAAATGAGAACAAATAAATATTGAAACTTAATGAAATCATTTTATTTATTCAAAATACGATCGTTGTTGTTTAAATTTAGTGAATTACTGTAACTGTGAAATACGAATGAAAACGTGCAAATGACATTATCGATATATACTTCCGGTATCTATAATGTTAGAACAATGATGATTGGAACTGAAAACGCCGGATTTTTTTTTTACTTTCGATCTCTCGAACTTTTATTACGGTCCCTTGGACTTTGAGAGATCAAGAGTCACCTGTAGATGACATTTGATCCCTCCCCGCCAAATATTTATTAGATCTTATGTTTAAAACCGTTAAAAAGTAAATGAAGTAATAATAAAAGTAGGAGTAAAATATAGTGATAATAAGCATGGATTTCTTTAGACGGGGCAATGTATATAATGTGAGAAATAATACCGAAGCGTGCAAAAAAAGTTGATTGCCGTAAATCAGTTTTTACAATAGGTGGATCTGTAGCTCTATAGTATGTCTTTTTCGACTTTTCTATCCCAGGGAGCTATAGTTCTGCAACTATGTGATTTTGACCATTGTTTTTTGCTCTAAGAGAAAAATATGAATATTAAAACATTCCAAAATATTTCATTACCTTCCTGGTGTTTTAATTATTAATCGAATACATACCTAGTATTTACTTGTATATATTTTAGATTCATTTCAGGTGTTATTTAGGAATTCAACTCTTTTAAAAGCTCACGAAAGGTTAATTTATTATTATTGCCTTAACATTTAATTCTTTATTTTAACAGAAATAGTCGATTACTGAATCACTGAAAGAGAGTATTGAGAGATGATTATGCACCAGGGTACGGACTGATTAGTATAGACAGATTTGTCCATGAATCAGAGAAACTGAAGAACATGCTAAGCTAATTATTTTACAATTTTTATTCTTTTTGCTTAATATGAATAATAATTTTTAAAGCGAAATAGTGTTTAAAAATTTTATTTATTTCTTTTTAAAAATAGCTTTTAGATAAATAAATACAGATGATAATATTTTCAGATTTTTTTTATAGACAAATGAAAAAGGTGAAGAAAACGAACAGAGATCGATCTCAAAAAATCTACAAACAATACAAATCTGTGAACAGGGCATGAAACACGGACCCCGGAAATTCCAGAGGAGGGATCAGTTGCCTAGGAGGAGTAAGCATCCCATGTTGACACGTCACACCCACCGTGAGCCCTTTGTATTGATCAGATAGACGAAACATTCCGTAGTCAATTCAAGTATAAAACAAGTTTGGCTTTCCAGAAAGCCTGAAATGTCATCTCTTCAGTTTCATTAATATTACAGAAAATAAACAGAGGAGTGTAACTTTTTTCTCATCTATTAAAGGCACATAGTATCTTTCTTCCTCTTTGTTCTGAAAAAAAGGAGAGGGGGGGGGGGCAGCAAGAAAAATATATTTGCCAACTTACCTGAAAAATCTTTGACAAGCAAAAAAAGGGGGTGTCCAAACTCGAAAATCCTATTTCGTGGAGGGGAAAAGGGGGTTAGATTCAAACTTTTTCCACAAAAAACATTTGATAAATACATTCCAGTGGGACAATTTGACTATATTGCATCAAAAAATTGTGGGGGGAGCGGTCCAACCATGAACATTTTCCATCGTCAACTGTCCTTGTTTATGTAGTATTATTCCGCTAACATCTGCATATGGTGTTTCCCGACTTATACAAAAGAATAAATAGATTTATACAATATTCAAACAATAATACACGCTATCTTTAAAAGTTATGAATAAAATGATCTCCATGTCTGAAAACCTTTGTTTAAGTAAAGCTGCAATGAGTCCAAGATTCACTATACATATAGCTACACTGGACTCACATAAAATCGACTTTGGCAAGAAATCATGATTATACAGACCAAACTTTTCACCTTTTAACCTTGAAACTGAAAATATGTATTTATTGTAAATTTATTTACTATTTAAAAGCAACTAGCTTTTAAAGATAAACACATAGTTCATATAACAGACATGTGTCCCTTAAAAAATTTACAATTGTTTGATCATCAAATGATAATCACATTACTTTTATGTACGGATGTTAAACTTCTGTCCATATGTTGTATTGATTGTACATTCTCAACAACTTCGAATTTCATTACGTTGTGTTCCCGAACATTTTACATGCATTGATAAATTGATTAAAAATGCCACAACTCAAAAGGAGGTGCTGCTAATTTAGGAACCCCACTGATTTTGGACTCTCAACGATAACTGGATTCCCATATTCTTTAATATTTCTTACTTTGCAGCACAGAAAATTTTAATAAAAAACTACAACATTTTAAAGGATAATTACAAGAGAGCCAACTGACAAAAAAAAAGGAATCCTTGCAAATTTTAATTTGTATAATAACAAAAGAACAAGGTACGGTTTCAATACAAATCTAGCCCTGTATAATTTTCTAAAATATGAAAGGAATGAAAGAAATATAAACTCTAGTTTTCTGAATCGTTGAAATTCCATGCAGTTAGATCATAAAATTAATTTTCTCATATGACCTCCTAAATGCTAATTGTGACGTCATAAACTTGTGCATTTTCCCGTATTTTCTTTAAAAATTGCAGAAGACATCAATTTTCAGTAGAATTTTCTTTCAGATATTATACACCACATGCACTTACTACAAAGATTTTGATAAATGTTCTTTTCAAAAAATTCTACACAACATATCTAAAAGTTGAAGTGAATGACGGCTGAGGACACTATTTCCTTCAGGAAAATAACCCCTGAAATGAATCATTTTGAGGCTTTTTGTGTTTGAAACTTAGAAATGTACCAAATTAATGACGTTAGATTTCCAAATGGTCCCTCCTCATTCCATATTCTTTCAAGATTAATCACAATCATATACTCAACTATTATTTAAGCCAATTTCAAAATTTTTTTGAAAATAATTTTAAGGGCGCAATAAAGCCTTAACCGTACATACCTCTTTATAATGCTGGTATTTTTGCTAGATGTAAGCAAAACGTACAGAAAGTTGAAAAACAAGCGAACTTAAAGTTATATACTGCAAAAAGAAAGACAGAATATAATGTCTTTGGTTCTCATTGACAACAGATGGAAATGAAATACGCGATGATTATCTTGTCCTTTACAGCAACCATGGAAGATGATATTTGTTGATTAATTTTTTCGCATTATGTAATCAATTCAATGTCGAACAATAGAAAATATTCCCAGAAAACTGTATTAGAATACAAAATATTTATTTCAAAGTGATGAAAGTGTATTTATTCCAAAGTGATTAGAATTACTTCTAATTCGATGAAAATATGCTTCGCACAAAAATATTTTGTTTCCTCTGTAAGTTTTGGTGGTTCTGATAATTACAATATTAAAACCGGGTGGCCTACAGCCTCATTCATTGGGAAAAAGGATATACGAATATAGTTATTTTTCTAATAAAAAAATATATTAAGCTGTTGCTAACCCTTATTATTTTTTGGGAACCTTATATTTAAAAAAAAAGAAAGAAAACGAAATGAAATTAAGTAAATTTGTATTTGTTTTAATTATATTGTTTAAAAATTCAACTGCAATTTTGTTTCAAAACATTTATCGGGCTTCGCCTCCTCTCTCTCTTAATATCAGGGCATTTCACTCATTTATTCTGCAATTTACATAAACATCCCCCTTCTTAAATACAACAAGAGGCCCATGGGCCACAACGTTCACCTGAGTAACTTTGGCCTTGCTGTTTTTCACCTGATTATCCCCCTTGTTGTACCTATTGTGGCCCCGCCCTACCCCTAGGGGTCATGATTTGAATAATTTAGAATATACACTACCCCATGATGCTTCCACATACGTTTCAGCTTTTCTGGCCCATGGTTCTTGAGAAGAAGATTTTTAAAGATTATTCCTATATATTTCAATATAAAACTTGGATTCCATATTGTGGCCCCGCCCTAACCCCGGGGGTCATGATTTGTATAATTTAGAATCTACACTACCCCAGAACGCTTCCATATAAGTTTCAGCTTTTCTGTCCCAGTTGTTCTTGAGAAGTAGATTTTTAAAGATTTTTTCTACATGTTTCAATGTAAAATTTGGATTCCCTATTGTAGCCCCGCCCTACCCCCAGGGGTCACGATTTGAACAATTTAGAATCTACACTACCCCCTGAATGCTTCCACATAAGATTCAGTTTTTCTGGCCCAGTTATTCTTGAGAAGAAGATTTTTAAAGATTGTTTCTATATATTTCAATGTAAAATTTGGATTCCCTATTGTGGCCCCACCTTACCCCCGGGGGTCATGATTTGAAAAATTTAGAATCTACACTACCCCAGGATGCTTCCACATAAGTTTCAGCTTCTCTGGCCTAGTGGTTCTTGAGAAGAGTCTTAAAAAAAATTTCTACGTATTTCAATGTAAAATTTGGATTCCCTATTGTGGCCCCGCCCTACCTCCAGGGGTCACGGTTTGAACAATTTAGAATTTGCACTACCCCAGAATGCTTCCACATAAGTTTCAGCTTTTCTGGCCCAGTAGTTCTTGAGAAGAAGATTTTTTAATTACCCCACCCTATTGTTGTCTTTTCTTGATTATCTCCCCTTGAAAGGGGGCTTGGCCCTTCCTTTTAACAATTTAAACTTCCCTTAACCCAAGGATGCTTTGTATTAAGTTTGGTTAAAATTGGTCCAGTGGTTCTTCAGAAGAGGTTGAAAATGTGAAAAGTTTACAGACGGACGGACGGAGAGACAGACGGACGGACGACGGACAACATGTGATCAGAAAAGCTCACTTGAGCTTTTAGCTCATGTGAGCTAAAAAAGACGTTAATATCAACACGCTCAAATTGATTACAAAATTCACTTTTAGACAATTACCTGTACTAGTATTTGCTTAAAAATGTCAATTTAAATACACACACCATCCTGGGCACACACTTAAACATGTACATGTATGTCTCTTCCTCCCAAGTTGAAATTGCTACTTTCGTGCCTATACTCATACAAATTGATTTCATTTTGATATGGTGTCCATCCGGGACTATTAACTTGAAAAGACTTCATGGCAACACAAAATGGGCTATGAATGAAAATACAGTTCATTTAATTCTCTTTCTAGTTCGGTTGTTGTCGTACGTGTGTAATATGATATATGGTTTGATATATAAAGAAAAAAAGAGTTTCAGAATACGTTATTCATTATCTTAACTCTCTTTTTAAAACGAAGAAAAGAACATTAGGCTACAAATTTTCAAAACAATAGATTATTTTATTCTGAAAAGCTACCTTAACCATCCAGCTGATTTTTTTTTTCAGTTTGGTCGAGATAGGGGATAGTGTTGATTAATTCAGCACGCAAATTATGAATTGAAGAGATGAGGCTGCTTTAACATTGATACAAACGATTAAATTGATAAAATATCAGTATTTTTTTCAGAGCTTTGATTGTACACTAAAAATTAAAGTCATCTCAATTTCATAAACTGTAGTTATCTGTATATAGAGTATTTTATCAGATATAGATAGACCATAACCTAAATTTGTCGACAGCGTGGCGCAATGGTTAGAGCGTCTGCTGGTTAGAGTCGCGGAGTGAGGAGTTGATCCTGCGGGACGTGGAGACCGGTCCTTCCGATGATACCATATAAACCGAGGTCCCATGTCGCAGTAGGTGGTGGCACGAAAAGTATCCCTCACAGATCAATGGCTCTCAATGCCGAGCTTAGGTATAAATTTGCAGCCCTCCACTGGCAAGTGGTGGCGTCTCCATGAGTGAAAAATTCTCGAGATGGACGTTAAACAAACAAACAAAACAAAACACCCCTGATAATATAATTTTTCCCCGTTTATATCCCTTTATCGACAAGTCACATTACTTTCGGAAATTGTAGTCCAAGCTCTTTGGAACCCAGGATACGGCTATTGACTGACAATTTATGGAATTCGCGACTTATAACCGTCCCACAATTCCCTGCTATCCAAAGCAAATATTTTACTAGAAAAAGATGTTAATGGTAATTTAACAACCAAGCTTTATTATAAACGTGATGACTTTAACTTTTCCATCGTCAACTTCCCTTACTTATGAAGCAATATACCTTCATCACCTGATGAAAGTTGATAAAATAAGAATATCAGGAGTCTCGTTTAAATTCATTTCGTAAATTCTATGGTCGATACAATGACCTTGTCAGCAAATACAATTTATCATTAAGTCGAATGCTGACTGACGTTTTTCATACTAATTGTTAGGCCATTATTTACACACTGAATTGTCTACTGATTTTCCCGTTATTTCCCGATCATGACAAGGAGCACGCGGCGGGTGTCACCGGTCTTCAGGGGATGCTCACTCCTCCATGGCACCTGATCTCACCTCTGATGCTTTAAAGTTTGTTCTGCTCCAAAATTTGTATTGTTTAATGGACTTTTGAGCTTGAATACTGTTTGTTATCTTCATACATTTCATTGAAAATGAAGACCTTTAAGCAATCATTGTAAAAAGTCCTAAATACAGGGTGCCCCGATCTTTCAATTGGCGACAGAACTTCATTTCTATTATGAATTCTGTTGAAGATTACGCCAAGCGTTGGGCTAAATATGAAAAGGAAGACCTGAACACTTTGTCAGAATGGATTAACTGTTTTATAAATATATTAAAGATTCGTATTAGAAAATAAAAAGGCAAAATGAGAATTATCTACCCTTCCGTTTCTACTAAGCCGGAAGTGATTAAAGAGCTAGAGCGCTTACGTATACACGAGAAATATGGTATGGTTCCAGCAGACAAGGCTGATAACACTATCGTCTTTGTTTGTTATACTCATTATTATAATTGTATTTTGGAAGAACTTGGTATTAATTCTACATCTGGAAATCCTACATATACTCACTGTTCACTTTCCAAAGAAGAAGTTCTTCAAAATCATATTTCAGTGTTTAATGCTTTTAATATACTAGTCAACCAAGGTGAATACGATCTACCCTACCTGTACTGGATTCATAAACTTCATAAAAATCTTTACAAACAAAGATAGATTGCTAGGTCCAGCAAATGCTCTACCAAGCCCTTATCTTTACTCCTTACAAAAATATTAACTGCTGTAATAATAATAATAATAATAATAATAATAATAATAATAATACTTTATTTAAAGAGGGTAACCCGATTAGTGCAATGCACTAGTCTTCCTCGGGGCCCTCTAAACATATTAATAATAATACAATTACATGTATGAAAACATTGTACACTAATTAAATAATACAACATGATGGAAAAATACAAGTACAATTAAAAGTTTAGGACATGGAATTACGTTACTTAAACAGTGTTGCGGCAAGTTATAATAAATTTTTCCACATTTTTACGAAATGTGTTTACAGTTGGTGAAAAACGTATATACAAAGGTAATTTGTTCCATAAATGAACACCGGAATAATGAAAAGAATTTTTAAATTGATTTGTTCGATATTTCGGTAGACGAAGGTCATAGTTGGTTTCAGATCGTAAAACATAATTATTAGAAGAAATAAATTCAAAGGAGTCTCTTAAATAATCAGGTGCCATACCATGAAGTGTTTTGTACAGTAATACATATTTATGAAAATCAATCAACTCATATATGGTAAGCCATCCAAGTTTTTCAAATAATGGTAGTGAAGGGGCATCATAAGCCACATCTAATATAATCCGGGCTGCCCTTTTTTGCAATTTAAAAACTCTATCTATGCCAGCACCTGGCGCATTACCCCAAATAGTTAGACAATAAATTAAAGAAGGCAGAATGTAGGCATTATAGAATAGTTTTCTTGTGTGTAATGGGAGAAATTTTTTAATTCTGCGTAAGGTATATAATTTATACGTCAAAGATTTACAAACTGAGTCAATATGGTAATTATAGCGCAATGAATGATCAATATATACTCCCAAGAGTTTTTCAGATTCAACATTTTAAATTAATTTGTTTGAAGCATATAAATTTAATTCAGGAGAATTTATCTTTGATTTTCTATGTTGAGTTCCCATAAGCATACATTTTGTCTTATTGGTATTCAACTCCATTTGATTTTTGGAACACCAATTTTCAATCTCACACAAATCAAAGTTAAGGGCATTCTCAATACCTTCTACATTTTTATGATGTGTATGTAAGGTTGCATCATCAGCAAACATATCAATATCTGTTCTATTTACATGTAAAGGGAGATCATTTATATACAATAAAAATAATAGGGGACCTAAGATAGATCCCTGGGGCACTCCTGCTGTGACAGGCAAGAAATCAGAGGAATATGTACCTATTTTTACACACTGAGACCTAAAGGAGAAAGTTCTTACGTATTGTGCTACAGCTTATTCTAGAAGTGGCGTAAATCAGATGTGGATCCTCAAAAACTCGAAAGACATTTTAGAAACTTTAAAATCACCAAATTGTCCAAAAGTCTACAACATCAAAACTTACGACTTTTCTAAACTTTATACAACAATTCCTCACGATAAATTAAAATCTAAACTTTTTCATATCATAGAAAACTGTGATTGGACATCAGTAAAATTCCTTCGTTAAAACCACTCTAATTGTACACACAGGTACTCTGAAGGTGATATTAAAATGATGCTAAAGATCCTCATTGACAACATTTATGTAGTCTTTGGAGACCAAGTTTTCCAACAAACTGTTGGAATATCGATTGGCACTAATTGTGCTCCTTTATTAGCTGACCTTTTTATATTCTTATGACGCAGAATTTATTCAAAACCTTCTACACGAGAAGAGGAAAACACTAGCTGTGGCCTTCAATTCGACATTTAGATATATCGACGATGTTTTAGCAATTAACAATAGTTTTTTTTTTTCATTCGTAAGTCCAGTGAACTAGAAATAAAAGACACCTCAGAGTCTGACACATCTGTTCATATTTGTGTGTACAACTGACGATAAAGGCCAATTAACGTCTAAATTCTATGACAAACGAGATAACTAGCTTTTCCATCGTCAACTCTTCTTATTTATGTAGTAGTATTCTGCTATCACCTGCATATGGTGTTTATGTCTCCCAACTAATTTGCTACTCAAGAGCTTGCTCTGAGTACGATCAATTTTTAAAGCGAGGCATGCTACTCACGGATAAGTTGATGCTAAAAGCCTCGTTTAAAGTCAGCATTTCGTTAATTATATGGTCGTTATAATGACCTTGTTAGCAAATATAACTTATCATTAGGTCGTATTTTGGCTGACTTATTTCAAACTAATTGTTAGGCCTTTGTTTTTTACTGAATTGACTACGGATAGTTCCGTCTACTTGATCAATACATAGGACTCACGGCGGGTGTGACCGGTCAACAGGGGATGCTCACTCCTCCTCGGCACCTGATCCCACCTCTGGAATTTCCAGGGGTCTGTGTTGTATGCCCTCCTTACATATTTCTATTGTTTATGGATTTTTTAGATCGATCACTGTTCGTTATTTTTATCTTTTACATTTGCTCTGCTCCTGATTTGTATTGCTTGAGTTGACTTTTGAGCTTGAATACTGTTCGTAATATCCATGTATTTCATTCCTTAATTTCACGGCATTTATTATTTTTAAACATAAACTGCATATATGCAAGTTTACGGTCACTTTATGAGAATCATATTATAAGTAAATTTAATTTATTTATTCACTGTTCTTAAAATAAGCATCTTATAAATAAATTTAATTAATTTATTCATTGTTCTTCAGTTATGTTTATATTATCATGTTCGTACAGACTGTCTATTTGGAATTAAAAATATTGATCAAAAGAATAAAAATGAAATGAACTTAATTTTTAATTGAATAAATCACAGTTGTGAATATCAATTCAATAATATTAGTTTCATGCAAACTATAATTTAACAACACCTTTTCGTGCCCGATTGAAACATGAAATAAAATTTTCGCCAAGCTTTTAAAAGGTAAAACGTTTGCAATGTGTAACGTTCTACGTTAATACCCACTTTCGTCTCATGATTCATATACTATAGCATTGTTGTCTTTAAACGTATTCCTTCACAAGGAGTACATTTGTATTTGCCCATCCACATCGTCTGGAAATTTAAGAATTGGACATTAATATGGCCGTCTGTAATAGACAGAGTATACCAGTGACTTTTTTCTGGACAATATTATGTTTATTGATCCTTCTTCAACATTGTGTAAGTACCTATTTTCTACTTTCCCTCTGTCTCTTAAACCCAGATTTTGGATTTAGGTAATCCCAGGATTACAACTTTTGTTTGTTATCTGTTCAAGTATTACTGAAGATTCAGATAGTATACATAAAAAATGTTAAACAAATATAATTCTAGCTATATTTTTTAAATCGATTTATATCTCAGAAGTAATGTATAAGCAGAAGTCTCTAACAAATCTGTAGCTGTACTGGTTTGTACTGATAACAAAAGGAAGAGAAAAGTAGCACTTACACTTGAAACTTTGCAACAGTAATAAACAGAATAATGATCCTTGGTTAGATCTCTTTTTGAGGCAAGATTAATGGCAATCAGACTAAAACTGTAAACTTTTTGAAAGAATTTTAGAAAAAATTCTCTTTTTTAGTAATCATGGCAACACCATTCATCAAATCAAAAACCGATATAGAATTATGTATCTAATCGTAGTATATATGCACGCAGGCACGTTCAGGCTTTCCAGAGAATATTGCAGTGTACTCTGTGCCTTCACTTCTCTGAACTACAAATGTATGACGTCATAATTGAAATTGACATCAAGTCACCGCAAACTTGAGCTGTTATGATGGGGAGAGTGTCATAAGCTTTACACCTTATTTCAATCTGCATATTAAGTATCAGAAAGCTAGTGTAAAAAAGTGTTTTAATCTTTTTTTTAAAAAAATCTTATATATCCGAATGTTTTAGATAACTTCAATTTATAACTCTTGTTTAAAAGTCAGCGTGTTCAAAATGTATACGAAAAATAAAAGTTTGACATTTACCATTTTTTATACCCGTGGATAGAGGTAGAATTTATAATATGTGTATAAAAGAGCCTGGTGCAGGTGATTAATAAAGATTTATTTAAGATCTTTTGTGGAAATCTGTAAGAGGAGTTTCTCATCTAACTGAATCTTGCTTTGGAAAAACGTTTGATGGCTTTGTTTTAATACAGATGACGATATTGAGAGGAAAATACCCTTAAATTTGTTGGTAAGTTGAATTCGTTGTGAAATATCTTGTGCCAGAGTATTACTATAACTTTTCTGAAGCGCATTTCGGGTTCACAAGGATTCGTTATTGTGTTAATCAGCTGCGCCAAAGCGATTAATGTTAAACACTTCAAAATTATAAATGACCGTCACGTGATCGACGAAGTCATGTGATATCATAACAAATAATGTTTTATATAGCTAAGAGAACTCTTTATATAAGTCGGGCGTACTTAAGTACATAACTAACAAATAAAAATTAAAACCGACCTTGCAATGCAGTGTTATGTTTTGAAAGCATTTAAAGCTTTGGGAAGCCTTAACATTGCTGTGCATGCCAAGTTATATTAAAATCAGACTAAAACTGTACGGGAGGGTATAGTGTTTTGAAAATAGTTTACAAAAATTTCTTTTTTTTAGTAACCAGGCAACACAAGTCATCCAAATCAAAACTGATAAAGAGAATAATGTATCTTTGTGTAATCTACTTTTGTGCTAAGTTATGTTGAAATAAGACCACAACTGTAGGAGGAATTGCGTTTTGAAAGTATTTCACAGAAAGTTTTATTCTATGTAACCATGGCAACATCATTATTTAAAAAAAACTCATGTAAGAATTAGGTATCTTGCTTGTCAAGTTATATTGAAATCAGACCAAAAATGTTTGAGGAGTAGAGTTTCGAATGTATTTCACAGAAATTCCTATTTTGGTAACCATGGGAACATCGCTCATCGAAATAAAAAAAACAATTATAACAATAACAATCTACTTGTGTGTCGAGTTATATTGAAATCAGACCAAAATTGAAGGTGTGGCATTTTGAAAAATTGTTTACAGATAGAGACGGGCAGACAGACAGATAGGCAGACAGACTCTGACCAGTAGAGCTTAAAAAACTCTATAAAATGTAGTTTCCAGATTAGTTCAAATTAAATGAAAATTTGATAGATCATTGTCATAAAAAGTAAGGAAAATTATGTTGAGAAATTATATTGCCAAGAAGTCCCATTATCTTTGATGGTTTCCTTGTTAAAGTTATATAATTGTTAGTTGAAAATATATTGTTTTGTGAGAAAAATATGTATTTTCTGTCTAATACAAATGCAAAAAATAATAAAATAAAAATTCCAGTAGGGTATATAGAAATCAAAAATTCTTTTCTGTGACCTACTTATCATACCTCTCTATCTTTAATACAGCACCTACATGGAATTCAAATAATTCATTTGAAACTACCATAGATGTCATTTATTTTATTTTTCATAACTATGCTGTAAAAATGCTGTAATTTTTTTAAAAGGGTGAATTAATCATCTTTTTTTCTGAATAACATACAGTGTTTAATGTTATATTTGATTCAATTTACATTATTCCCAGGGCCGTATTTTTCTGTTACCGATTGATATTAAATAATAAAAGGGTTCTTCAATAACTAATGCAATAAACGCTTTATCGTAATAAATGTAGAAGCTGTTAATTTTATTATTTCCTCAATCGAAAAATTTCTGTTAAGAGCTCATATTCACAAAAAAAACCCCATTCCTTTTCCTACCGTTTTTCCGAAGAACTTCACTTTTAAAGTAAACATGGTCACTCCACTGAGCTGAAAACTGTTTAAAAATAGCTTCTGCAAAATAGATAAAATTAGGGCGTGTGTAAAAACTGTGCTTAATTAAAAAATGTTGAAAATCCCTCAGGGAGATATGAATATGATACTTGAATAGACTATTTTTTTTTTTGTTCAAATAAATTGATTGATTAATTGCATGTTGTTTTACGTCCCGTTCGAGAATTTTTTACACATATAGAGACTTCACCATATTCCGGTGAAGGGCTTCAAATTAAGACCTTTACTCAGGACCATTGAGAAGTAAGTATTCTTTATCGTGCCAACGCCTGTCATGACATGGTACCTTGGTTTTTAAGGTCTTACCCGAAGGACAGGCAACTTTCACTTCAAAGTGCCGCGAACTTGACGAAGGAACAGTTGCTATATTTTTTATCGACTTAGGTCAGTCGCTGCCGTGAATCGAACACACGACCTTCCAATCACGGAGCGACCGCTCTACCGATTGAGCTTCTGTGACGGTTGTTCAGATAGACAAAGAGATTCAAAAGTAGAGAAGGGGATTTGCAGTAAAACTGCATAGATTGCTCTAAAGTGGTAGATTTAATTCTGTAGGAACAACAAAATTTTCGATGCTGTGAGCAAAGCAATGAGTAAAAATGTCACATTTACAGTGAAAGATTTTGTAACTAAATTCTGAACATTTTTACACCAAAAAAGATCATAAATTTCTGACAAAGGAAATGAACTGAACAAAAACTGTCAGATTTGTGTCTTGTATCCCCGTATGCCTAAAAGAAAACACATATTTAATGTGCCAAGGTTCTATTTAGATAAAACATTTAAACAGTGAGTATGATAATCTTCTCTGATGGATAATTACAAAACATTGGTACACTTTTTGTTGCCCAGAAAGAAGATAAATAATAATCCGAAGAATCAGAGAGGAAGCTGTCATCCTATTTTTGCAATGAGAAAAAAAAAAGAATAATGCCACTATAATGTCAATAATCAAGGATCTTTGTAAGAAAAAATAATAAGCTGCGACATGTTTTCGCCATATTTAGTAAAAAAAAAAAAGTAGAGACATCCTATATATATTTGGTCATTCGGGAACCTTAATTTTGGATACTTTATGTCATCTACATGGCATATGACCGTCTGTTATAAAATACAAAGTAACTTTTAATTCATGTATAAAAGACACCTAATATTTGGAAATATGTATAAAGAGTCTCCATCCTTTTTGTACAGTGAAGGTCAAGGTCAAGTTAAGAGGTCAAAGGTCAAATATAGTGACATCATCTACTGATTTTTGATTTTTTTTTTTGCATAGGATTCAAAACTCAAAAACTCGGAAGAACTTTTAGAAACTTTAAAATCACCAAATTTTTCAAAAGTCTATTACATCAAAACTAATCACTTTTCTACACTTTATACAACAATTCATCTAGACTTTTAATATAAAAGACAACTGCTTATTAAATAAAAAAGGAACTCGGAAATTTTCACATCTTGTGATTTGTCAACAGCAAAAATTACTTCGTTGAAAACCACTCTGATTCAACACACAAGTACTCTAAAGGTGATATTAAAAGGATGTTGGAGATCCTCATTGACAACATTTTGTAATCTTCGGAGACCAAGTTTTCCAACAAACTGTTGGAATATCGATTGGCACTAACTGTGCTCCTTTAATAGCTGACCTGTTTTTATAATACTATGACGCAGAATTTATTCAAAAACTTTTATACAAGAAGAGGAAAACACTAGCTGTGGCCTTCAATTCGACATTTAGATATATCGACGATGTTTTAGCAATTAACAATAGTTTTTTTTTTCATTCGTAAGTCGACTCGAAATATCCCAGTGAACTAGAAATAAAAGACACTTCAGAGTCTGACACATCTGTTTCATATTTTATACCCTCTTCACACATTGGTGTTGTTTATTGATTTTTTGAGATATATCACTGTTCGTTATCTTCAACTTTTACAACTTTTACAATTTAATTAAAATCACCAAAAATATCTGAAACCGATGGTTCAATTTTCCTCATTTTGTCACATTTTAATCTTGGTTTATTTCAATTATTCTGTTGATTTTTGATAAATTTTAGTCATACATTTTCTCTTTAGAGGACAAAAAGTTAAACGTATTATGTATGTTGTTTGAAATTCAGAAGGCCCCGGGGAAGAATAGTGCATTGTACTAATAGGGCTACCTTCTCTAATAAAGCATTATTATTATTATTATTAAGCGTAGTATATTTACTTAGAAAATTTTAATTCCCGGGCTATTTGTTTTCTAATCGACATTTTATTTAAATATATACCGGTATCAATATATTTTACTGAATTTTCGTAACAAAAAGGTTGTATTTATAAACAACACCACACGAGTTAGCAATACATCGATTGGTAAATTTTAAAAAATGCACATTCTCAGGTCGAATGTCTGATTTTTCAATCTTCTTACAGAGGTCTGATAGGCCACATTTCAAACTATTTGGGCAAAAATTGTGTGGTTGAATTTCTTTCATATTACATATAAAGAGAGATTTATTATCCTAGAAAAAAATTCATACTTTCAACATAATTTCAACATAATTAAATTTGAGGAGAAAAAAATTGGCCTATATATTACGTACCACCTTAAGTAATAACTATCAAAAGCAGCTTTTATGAAAAACATATATTGTGGAAAGTTAAGCAAAATGTCCAAATACCAGCCCAAGGTGACTTTTTTTGTATCTCACAATGCCTCTGCAAATTAACATAGATATGTATCAGAAATTTTAAAGAAAGAAACGTTTGCAAGGATTAGTCATCTCCCATGTTCGAGAGATTGCAGTCAATATGAAATATTTTTATTCCAAGAACTCAGGAAAAAAAGTCAAAGAAAGGTACAGTTCAAGATCTGTTTTGGCTAGTGCTTTGGACGAACAATGACTTCACATTTTGATATGGGAATACGTAGTAAATTGTTTTTGAAAATCCTTTCAAGAACAATAGGGTCAAAGTAAGTCACACGTACACACTTATAACCAAGGATCCCCATGTATAGTAGAATGATATTTGTTCAAAATCTCCACGTTCCCTTTAGATGTTGTGAACTCACATAAGTAATTCAGATTAAGTCTTCGCATATTTTAAGAATCTTTCCAAGAAAAGTAGGATTACAAATAGTTATATTGATTTTCACACTTTCTATCCACAATATACTGAATTATGTACAGACTTTGCCAGACCATGACAAGGGGTAGACAGTGAGTGTTACCAGTTGAAAGGGGGGGGGGTTGCTTACTCCTCCAAGGCATATCCCAGCTGTATTTAAATTTTGCATTATTTAATTGGACATTTGATAATTTGATTGGCACTGGTGCTACCTTGTTACCACAATAGGGAGTCAGAGTCTTTTATATGATTTTCCGTTTGCATTTGAAGGTAATTACAAATTAAGAATGTTTGTCCAAATACTTTCTTGTGTTGTACAATGATATACTGGAAGTAGCTCATTAAGAGAGACAATTTTTTAGACATACTGAAACATCTTTTATAAATAAAGCAGTCTGCATCATTTGGAATGCATGGCAGATTCTTTTTATGTTTAAAAAAATACAAACATAAAGAAAATGAACGATGAGAATTTAAATACAATCTTTTTGACATCCATAAAAAGGATAGAATTTCTTGGTCATGTGACAGATTATTGTCGCCTTTTTCATAATAGTTGGCCTTTTCGGAAAAAGATTCACTGGCCCTTTTCAAATCAAGTATCAGTTAAAGCGGTTTCAAATCACATTTTAATTTCACGTCAAATTGCAAGAATAAACAACAGTTCAGATTCCAATTTTCAAGGTGAAACATGAAAAGTGAGACACAAAAACCGTAGATGTATTAAGTTAAGTAGATAAACATCGTTGTTTTGGAGTCAGAAGCAAGGTCGTATGAAATACTTTTCGTTCATTTGTGATTTAATAAAATAAGGAAATGCAGAATAATATTTTATTTCAATCAGACCAAGTAGAATTTCACATTTTCGCCTTTAAAACGTAGATGCAAAGTGTATGGTGAAGGCAAAAAGATACGAAAGTGAAAGGCGAAAGACATACAGTTAAACAAATGGCACAGTTTCATCTTGTGCGGGATATGAGCCCTTCTTTTGTATTTAGTGACGCCTCATGTGAGTGAAAAATTCATGCATGTAACAAAAAAACATAAATCAATATTAATAAGAAACGTGAAATAGTTAATCTATATAGAAAAACACAGGGTTTGCTTCCGTATTCGCTCCAGGTCACCTAATATGAACCCAAACGCATATAGAGGGAACCCAAAACGCACCTCGGGTGGCCCGAGGGTGAACGCCGAACGCACACCCTAATTTCATAAGCGGACCTTCCATGGTTAGAAGGTCGTGGTTTCAAGTCTTGGCCGCCACAGATCTTAGTCGATAAAAGACAGGTAGCCACTGTTCCTTCTTCCAGCTCTAATTAGCTTTTTTATATGAAAGTTGCGGGTCATTCGGATAAAACCTGAGAACCCGATACCCCACATAAGGGTAAGCATTAGCAAACTGCTTGATGGCCCTGGGTGCCGAGTATAACAGTCTAAATTTTTAGCCCTTCACCGCTATATGGTGTCGTCTCTATACGAGTGAAAAATTCTCGAAAGGGAGGTAAAAAAAACATACACTCACTCAAACAATTAAGTAGACGCGGGCCTATAGAGCGATTGCTGGGTTTGGTTTACTGAACAGAGCTTTCAAGCATTATAAGCGATAACACCCACTGACATGTCCGGGGGTAGAACAAATAGAGGACTACTGATTATGTATGCGCAGGCAATGTATTTATTTATATATGCATTTCGAATTTAGTTCAATTTATTTAGTACATGATATCTATATATTACATTCTCCAGGAAACATTGCATACTTAAATATTTGCGTAATATTTCCTTGTATAATTTTCAAATTCAAAATCAGATTTAAAAAATCCTCTACAAGTAGAAGACAATAATGGTCGTTTTCAAAATTAAAAAAAAAATTAAACGAACAAAGTAGTTTTCGTCTAATTGAACTTCATTATTTATGATGACGTTAAGGTTTTCTGATATTAATATATAATATATTAGATTTATCTTTCTTCTTTTTTTTCTATATACTTCAATTTGACCTTTTTTCGTACACCTTGAATAAAAAAAAGTTAGCATTTTTAAATATACAGTGAATGTACATGTCCGAAGATTAAAAGGAAAAAAAATATTTATAATTACTTTAATTCAATATGATATGTATAGTAGAAGATATATTTTCATTACATTGAAGGTTTTACGTGTACTTTGAACATTCCTGAATCAGCCTTGACTTAAAGGAAAAGGGTTTTTGTAGTCAGAAAACAATTCAATGAAGTAACTCAAAATTACTTCTATTAGTAAACAAAACCAAAGATTAATTTATTTTGTTTTTTGTTGAAATATATTTTATGTTTCCTCATGCTACACAATCTCACCGCAGCTCTGTTTTGCTGAGTTATGATTTATGAAATCAACACCAATGTTGAGATGAAATATGTCATTTATTAAAAATGACGAAAGAAGAAAAATATATACATAAACATGATAGGGGATCAGACCAAAAGGTATTCATACAAATCATATCAATATGCTGATCCCCTAAATTTACAGATAAACAATATTTGCAAAAAAAGAAAAAAAAAACAAACAAACAAACAAACAAACAAAAAAAAAAAAAAACCAAGTAAGTATACAGCAAAAAGATGGCATATCAAAAATAAATATGCCAGTTAAATTAAAAATATATAAATGCAAAATAAGGTAGGAGAGACTGGGTTGGTGGTAGGTGTGCCAAATTTTTTGTTGTTATCGATATCGCATAGATGGGGCGAGAATGACCCAACGCTGACACGTGACCACGATGGTCATTTCTGATTGGCTAATAGCATACATAGGTGTAAGGTTTGTCCATGGAAAATTTTGAAGTTTTGTAACAAGTAGCCGAAACTGAAGAAATAGGGAAAAATGCACAACTTGCACCTGACACCTGCAAGGCATGGGGGAATTCCAGCAAATGAAGAAAAATCAAAGTATTGAGTTTTAAAACAATACAAAATAAAAAATTTACTTATTTACATTTAAACAAAAGAAAATTAAACAGTATTCAACACGTAAATAAAATTATTTACATAATTGTTGTTAGCTGATTAATTAAAACGCTTAAGGAGGGATTCTTTGCATATTTATTGTATCTGAAAAATCAATAAAAATTTTCCAGATTCAAGAAGACAATATCACTAAGTGATGGTAACAAAAAGAATAAAGTTGACTCTTTATTTTGGAAGCAAGATCAGGTCAAGTTCGTTATCTTTTTCCTTAATATTAAGAATAAAAAAAATATCTCGTTGCAAATAATCTGATGCCTACCTCTATTTCAAAATGTTACATTTTTTTTCCTTTTCGCATAAAAAATGTTTTCATTTACCGCCTACCAGATGTTTCTACCAAATTGACATAAATATTTTAACTAAAATAGATAATGGCTAACCAGAATTTCCTCTATTTTTCAGATTTTTAAAGGGTTTTTAAATATGCTTCATATATTTATTTTTTTTTTTGTTTTAACGTATGGTAAAGTAGTCATATAAAGATACAAAATTATTCAAAAACAAAAATGTTTTCAGAAAATTTTTTTAATTGATTTTTTGTTCAACTTTGTTCTTAAATTGGAAGCTTTCAAAAACTAACATGATTGTAGTTTGCTTGTAAAATCATATTTATTTTATATATTTTAAATTTAAAATTTTAGTCATATTTATTAATTTTTAATGTTAATAGAAAAAAATCTTTAAATCTTTGATTGTTTGAAAAAAAAATTGGTGGCAGAGCAAACACAGACCTTCAAACGGGATCATGTGCCACGGAAGACTAAACATTCCCTTTCGACCGGTCACACCCGCCATGTGCTCTTTGTCATGATCGGGTAAACGAAAAAAAAAAATCCGTAGAAATTTCAGTGTGTAAATAATGGCCTATACATTTTAATTCGGGGGGGGGGGGGTTAATGTTCGTGGGCAAGTAAAATTTTACTTGTTCGTGGGAACTTATTTTCGTGGGTTACTCGTTTATATGATAGATTCAAAGATTCTTAATGTTTACAAAATTAACGTTCGTTGGTAAGAATGCACCACGAAATCTACGAACAGTAGTATGAAAAGCATTCATGTAAGCCCCTTACACCTAAGTATATAAGAAATATAAGCAAACATGCTTTGAATATTTTATCTAGTCAGGATCAAGACAGGATTTCCTCCTTAATGACAATCTGAATAAAAAACGCCATAACCAATATGTAGATTAATATTAAAGAACTTTCAAAAATACAAAACATTAGAACAGACGACTTATCTTTACACAACCATTATTCATAATAAATTAAAGCGCTGACTTTTTGACAACAATAAAAATGGAACTTCTAAATTGCACTAAATCTTGTGATTTCTCATTCACAAAAAACTATGTATAACCCATATTCTAATATATTCTACACAGAAGAACTGTGAAGTTGACAACAAATAGATGCTCTAAGTCCTAACTCTCAATATCTATTTAGTCTTTGGAGATCAGATCTTCCAACAAACTGTTGCATTTTTCATGGGTCTAATTGTGCCCATTTATTAGCAGACCTTAATTTGTATTGCTGTGAAGCAGAATTTATTAACTTCACATTGAAAAGAAGACGCCTTTTGTTGTCGCCTTCAATTCGACATTTACAAAAATTGTAGTTATATCAATGACATTGTATCAATTGAACTTTTCCCCCATTCATAATAACATTCGAAATAAAAGACACTGCGAAGTTTGACACATCTGCTTCTTATTTAGATATTTTACTAAAGATAGACGTTGATGGTAAACTATATCTTAACTTTATGATCAACGTTATAACTTCGAATTTTCTACCGTCTAATTCCCTTATTCAATCCATTTTTATCTTCCGTTGATTTGATACGCTACATGTTCTTCGTACGGACAATATCTAAACCAAACAGACTGGTAACAAATGAGTTGATAATGCAAGAAATTGAAAGCCAGCTTAGACAAATAATGGATTTCAAAGCGTTCAATTTCATAAAGAATAATTAATCGTATAGCAGCTAGAGTAAAAGAGCGCCGACATAAGTGCAAATCTTCATTATAAATGTACAATGCTTAACACTCATAAACGTGTAAAAGTAATCAGCGTACAAATAAAATAAACAATTGATTGTGTAAGTAATCAGTGTATATAAGAAATTTTGACAATATCCTTAAATTTTCTAAAATTGAATTAAATTTAAACGTAAGATTTAATTAGCTTCATTTCCAAGTCCCAGTGTTATACAA
This sequence comes from Saccostrea echinata, assembly GCF_033153115.1. NCBI lineage: Eukaryota > Metazoa > Mollusca > Bivalvia > Ostreida > Ostreidae > Saccostrea > Saccostrea echinata. The sequence continues at coordinate 26,176,794 of NW_026889778.1, forward strand.
AAGTTAATATAAATATAAATGTGAATATAATCTTTGACAATTTTCGGTAATTTTATTTATTTATTTATTTTGAATTGACTTCCCAAAATAGGTTAACATCAAGGTAGCTTACTAATCCGTTAATCAGATTATCCAAAAAAAAAAAAAAACAAAAAAAAAAACAAAAAAAACAAAAAAACAAAAAAAAAAAACCCAAGAGGCCCATGGGCCACAACTCTCACCTGAGTAACTTTGGCCTTGCTGTTTTTCACCTGATTTCTCTCCCCCCCTTGTAGTACTTATTGTGGCCCCGCCCTTCCCAGGGGTCATGATTTGAATAACTTAGAATCTACACTACCAAAGGATGCTTCCACATAAGTTTCAGCTTCTCTGGCCCAGTGGTTCTTGAGAGGAGATTTTTAAAGATTTTTTCATACATATTTCAATGTAAAAGTTGGATTCCCTATTGTGGCCCCGCCCTTCCTCCGGGGGTCATGATTTGAACCATTAGAATCTACACTACCCCAGGATGCTTCCACATAAGTTTCAGCTTTTCTGGCCCAGTGTTTCTTGAGAAGAAGATTTTTGAATGACCCCACACAATTTTTGTATTTTCTTGATTATCTCCCCTTCGAAGGGTACTGGCCCTTGATTTTAAAATGTTAAACTCCTCGTTACTCAAGGATGCTTTGTACCAAGTTTGGTTAAAATTGGCCCAGTGTTTCTTAAGAAGAAGTTGAAAATGTGAAAAGTTTGCAGACGGACGGACGGACGACGGACAACGGGGGATCTGAAAAGCTCACTTGAGCTTTCAGCTCAGGTGAGCTAAATATTATTCTCTTTGACAAGTCCTACACTTTATATCCAGGTAAAATTATTGCAGTAAAAGTCAATGCATTCAAACACAGAGAGCTTTGTAATAAATTTATTATCTTTAATTTCTACATTAAAATGTCTCAAACCCTGTAGGTAAACATTCTTCCCCATGTAATTAGAAATTAATTTCCGGAGAAAATTTCTTTCTTGAAAAAAGACATATATTCAATCAGAATTCACATAGGAAATACATCCTCCAAAAACGCAAACATTGAAACATAATTTTCATTTATTCAAAATATGTTCAAAATGGTTATTGAATGTATTGGGTGCTTCTAGATTACTCCAAGACTAAAAATACATGTATATGGTGAATTATACCACTTAGGGAAAGTGCATATTTGAGTGTGGATATGTTCAGTTTCACACTTCTTCACTCCACGTGGATGCATTTTATGGAATGCTTAATTAAGCATGAGTCTTTGAGTCATATTTATAGCTCACATGTGAGTAAGCTAGCTATTTTCATTGCAAGTTATTAATTCAGTTTACAGTATGTGGTGGATACATGTACAATTCCGGAAATTTTGTAGAGGACGGAGTGTAATTATCAACACTCAATGCAAGAGTACCGTCCTTCATTGCAAAATCTTTCAGTGGATCCTTTATAAGTTTAAGTTCAGGTCTGGCTCTTAATTACGTCTCTCGAGTTCATCTATGGAGACAGGCTCAGGAGTCAGAAGGTAGTTTAGACAAAATACTCTCTCTACCCTATCAGCTGACCGCTTGTTTTTAGTTTCTGACAACAATTACTTATATGTTCAAGACTTAAACTAGAACCTTCCACTAACCTCCATCACCTTTAATTGTTATATATATATATATATATATATATATATATATATATATATATATATATATATATATATATATTGTATTTGAAAAAAGTTTAATATCTTCGGGACTTTTACTCAGTAATTTGCTGGGACTTGAAAGAACCTGGACTTAATAGCTCAACACCCAGAGAGAGAGAGAGAGAGAGAGAGAGAGAGAGTGTGTGTGTGTGTGTGTGTGTAAAGCAAATAAATATATTCTGTACATTTCAATTTTATTTAATAACTCAAATTGTTACATTTACGATGTATGTTTTATGCTTTTTCAAAATAGATTTATAGCTGCATCTAGTGTATTTGAATCCGTAATTAATTCAAAAGAAATATATATATGTTGAATTTCCTAGACATAACATTTTCAAATTTTGAACTTTATCTATTTACCTTTTTCATAATTTGACTATAGATAACTTGGATTTTGATTGAAAATTAACACATAATTACATATACAGTTAAACTAATTGAATCTTATCAAAATTGTCAATCAGCTAAATGATTTCATATCTAAGGCGACATTGAATTTCTTGTATTTCTTGTTTTTCAAAAATTGATATAAGAAATACAAGCATTTTCATATGAAAAGCAGACCAATTGGAGAGACAGAGCTGTCAAATATTAAGGCAGACACAATCTGCTTATCCTCCATTTAGAGAGTTAGAGAAAGTAAATTCATACGTGAACAGACATATGTCTGGAACGACCCTGGATTTGCATTTACATGCAGTCAGTAGTCAGTTCAAACGGGAAACAGATGACTCAGTGTAAACAACAGGAAAACTGTTGTTAGGGACTCGACTAATTCTGTGGGATCAAAGAGCCCGATACATAATGCTGATCAAAGGTTACAGGACTGTAAACATTTTCTTAAGCTGTCTTTGACTGAAAGGAAGAGGTTTTTGCAAGACCGCAATTTGTGTTTTGAATGTTGTGAGTCTTCCAATCACCTTCGAAGGATTGTACTGTGCCGTGTAAGTGTAAAGTGTGCTTGAGTAATACACATACGACAGGATTGTATGTTGGTGTTGCACATAGAGCTCAAAGTAACCTAGAGCCACAGATCAATGTATCACAGCCGAGGTCCAAAGCGGGGTGTCACAAACGTCTTTGTGTATAGAAGTATGTGATTTTGTAGGAAGGGGGTACATGTGCGTGTATAACCCCCCTCTCCCTCCCCCCGCCACACACACACACACACCACATCAGAAGTTTTACCGTACTAATGCTCTTATTGACGATTAGAGCAATAGGACATTAGCCCGATCAAAGCTCTTAAATGGTATATGTTGCTAAAAGACAGAATCTGTGCAATATATCCTATTTACATGTGCTGGACGCTAATCTTTTACTAGACGACAGATGGAATTACTATCGAATCTTTCGATGGTACATTTAGATTTTGTCTTCCACTAGATATCGAATACAATACCATTCCAAATGATTGCCAAGTTTTCCCACACCAAGTGTGATTACACATTTTTGAACATTTGAATGGCATTCATATCTCTCCTCTCGATGAAAAGGCAATGCTTTTACTAGAAGTACGCCATGTATTGGAACAGAAGACGGGGCAAAAGACTACCCCTTGGCTGGGTTATAATTGGTAACGTATGTCTAGGAGACACATATACATCATTTACAGTAGCTAGCGTCAACAAGACTATGACCCTGAGTACTGGACGACCATCTGCCTTTGAACCGTGTAATCATCACTTAGCTGTTTCGATTAATACTGTGAAAAGTGACAGAATTGGACAAGATGGTTCATTCGGACGACGGATGATGAGAAAGAGTGATACTCTGTCAAGGACCGACGATTTTTGGAAATCATGGAGAAGGAGGACAAGAAAACACCGGGTGGTCATTGGGACGCACCATTACCCTTTAAGGAATCATGTTTCCCTCTACCAAATAACAGAGAGGAAGCTCTAAAACGTGCACGGATCTTGCGGAATATCCTCTAAGGAGACCCTGAGAAACGGGATCATTTTCGCACTGTCGTGGTAAAACTGGCTGTATAATGGACATGCAGAAGTGGCTCCACCATCTGACACAGAACAGGAATGCTGAGTGTACCATCCACGGGAAAGGGACCAAGTCAGAGTGGTTTTTCGATTCTTCTGCTATCCATATAAGAATCTCATTTAAGTTTATCTTAATCTAAGGATCTGCACTTATGGACAACCTCTTCCATAAAGAGCCCGTTGCTTTCATGGCGATGTTCTACAGCTGTTCTATGGATTTTTCGTCACAGAGAATCATTGCAATTTCTTGTTCTTCTTTTGGCACAAGAACCATGATCCTCAAAGAAGTATTTGAGTATTGGGTGTTGGTCAACGTTTTTTGAAAATCCCTCTTCTTCGGTGGTTGCAACCTATGGTGTCCGTCGTTGTATGGAACAATTCCATATTCCTGAAGTGAAGGAATTTTTTAACAAGCAATTTTAAGTGGACGATGGATGGACATCCCTCTCCAAAGAAGAGGAAGCTATAAGTGTGTTATGGAAGGCACAAAGGACTCTGTTTCGAGAGGGACAGCTCAAGCTTTACCAGTTAGCTTCCATCAGTAAAATGGTAATGAACATCTTTTGTCTCTCTCGAGAATTTTTCACTCACATGGGGATGCCACCACTTGCCGGTGGAGGACTGAAAATTTATACTTATACTCGGCACTCAGGGCCATATAGCAGTTAGGGCTCTTTTCCGTGCCTACCGCGACACGGGACCTCGGTTTATAGGTCTTATCCGAAGGACCGATCTCCACGTTCCTCAGTGGATTCCAACCTGCAACGTAAGGATCAGCTCCTTACTCCGCGACTCTAGAGCAGACATTCAAACCACTGCGCTACGAGGGCGACGAACATCTTTTGCACTTAACAAATGACTTAACAAAACTGCTAAGGCTGACTTACCTTTGCAGTAGTCTTGGGTTGGTATGAGACCTCAATTTAGACACATCGCGTGCGGGACGAAGAGAAGCCTTTTACCAGAAGAGGTGAGCTGTCAGTGGAGAATAGTCTATTTGACCCCCTCAGAATGATTTTACCGGTCGTATTCCTTGGGAAGATCCTGATACGTAGCTTGATAGCTGAGACTACAGATTTAGACGTACCTTTGCCAGAGTGTCGCATAAAGGACTGGCGGAATTGGAAGGACGCATTGAAATCTCTCGAATATTCTCAGGTTCATCGATGTTTACTTCAACATCCAACAAGGACTGTATTGTGAAACGTTTGCATGTGATAACAGATGCATCGGAGCAAGCTATTACTGTCGTTGCATTCCCTCAAGCTATTGATAAAAATGGCGCTATTCACAGAGACTTTGCGTATAAGAAATCCAAGATGTCACCTAGACACGGCCATACCATATCGAGGCTCGAATTGTGTGCGGCGGTATTGGCTGTTGAAGTCGGTGAAATTGTATCTCAACATATACGAATAATATTGAATGACATTCAGTACTATTCTTATAGCCGAGTGGTGTTAGGATATTTACAGAATACATTCTACATACGTTCTACATTAACGTCTGCAACTGCATTGCAATGATCCACATGACATATCACCCGATTAGTGGATTATGAAAGATCTGAGATAATTCCTGCAGGTGTAAAGACGAATAATGACCCCCCATAGAATAATGACCAGGGGGTCCAATTTCAACGACAAAAATGACCCCCAGCCGTAGAAAAAATTAATTTTTTGTAGAAAAAGAGCCCTTGGGGTCATTATTTTATGTGTGCGTCCTATAAAAGATTGATCCCCGTTGGAAAATGACCCCCTTTCCAACAGAGTGCATGATACAAAATTTATAACGGATGATTGATGCCAAGGTTTGAACCTAAATGTTTGATATATTTCTTTATGCCCTTTTTGATCAACACTGGACGAACGCGCAATTAAAATGCAATAAAACCGTATTACATTTACCTGCATATTTCTATCTTTTAAGCCTATTGTTTTCTCAGCACATATTGAAAATCGCAAAATGGATACTGTTGGTTATAAATGTTAACGTAATTTCCCTTTATGACTGTCTTCCATTTGTTTCATATTTGGATATTTGACTGATTATAGACATTCATAGCTAAATAACAGACAAGCGGGATGTTCTTGTTTTTCATTGGTAAACATGTCTCCCAAAGTAATCAGCATGCTTTGAGGAGGATCAATTATTTTTAAAAAATGAAGAAAAAAAAAAGAATGAGATAAGTTTTCAGAAATAAATACGGAAAGTTATGCAATGTAATAGATATATATTTTTTGAATGGCATAAAAAGTCGTGCAAATGAGGTAGAATGTATCGAAAATGACGTAATAACTCGTGCGAACGACATACTGTGGATATATATATATATATATATATATATATATATATATATATATATATATATATATATATATATATATATATATATATATATATATATATATATATATATATATATATATATATATATTTCTTAATGAAAAAATGGTGAGGATAACGAACAGTGGTGATTTTAAAATATCCACAAGCAGTACAATTTTGTTAACAGGGCATTAAAAGGACCCCCGAAAATTGCAGAGGTGGGACCAGGTGCCTAGACAGAGTAATCATCTCCTGTTGTTCCGCAACACCCGCCGTGAGCGCTATGAATAAATCAGGTAAACGGGACATTCCTTTGTCGAATTTAGTATAAAAACAAGGGCCAAACAATTGACCCAATTATAAGTTATATTTGTTGACATCCAAACGGTGGGCTTGGATATTTTTATGCCTGTACTGTCGAAGAGTTCACTTTGATGTCATTGAGATTGAGGAAATGAGTACAGGATCATTCATTAATGCTGCGCGTGGTGAGGTCAAAAAATTGGATCGGACAGGGAAACTAACTTTGTTGGTGCTGCTGACACCTTACAGATGAAAGTTGTCAATGTAGATGACATCACATTGATTTCGTTCTTGCAGGACAACAGAACGGTATCGAAATTTAATCCCCCTTATGCTTTCCATATGGATGAGGTATGGGAGCGGCTTATAGGAACTGCAAGATGTATTCTGGATAACATGCTCAGAAACCCAGTCAATCAGAACCTGACTCACAAAGTTCTATGGTCGCCCGCGTGGCGCAGTGGTTAGAGCGTCTGCTCTAGAGTCGCGAAGTAAGGAGTTGATCCTTACGTCGCGGGTTCGAATCCCACTGTGGGACGTGGAGACCGGTCCTTCGGATGAGACCGTATAATCCGAGGTCCCGTTTCGCAGTAGGTGCTGGCACGAAAAAGATCCCTCACTGCTCAATGGGCGTAAGTGTCGAGTATAGGACAAAATTTGCAGCTCTCCACCGGCAAGTGGTGGCGTCTCCATATGAGTAAAAAATTCTCGAGAGAGACGTTAAACAACATACAAAAAAAAAAAACAAAGTTCTATGCACCTTAATGAAAATCAGCGCAATAATCAATGAAAGACATAATTTGTTGACAGGGTCATTGATACGACCATTGAATCTACGAAATGCTGACTTTAAACGAGGTTGTTGAAACCCCTGTAACATTAACTTACATGTATCTGTCAGTAGTCTTTCTCGATTTAAAAATTAATCGTGCTCTTGGGTATCGAATAAGTTGGTAGACGTAAACATATATGCAAATGATTGCAGAATATTACTTCATAAATAAGGAAAATTGACAATAGAAAAGGCTGAAGTCATCCCGTTTACCAGACATTTTATATGTTAGTTGGTCTTTATCGTCTATAGTCAGTAGAACGTCCAAATATGAAGAGGACGTGACAAACATAAGAAGGACATAAAATTTCTGCATGTCTGAAATATATACAATCTTATAATGTGCATACAATTTTATTTATAAACAGTGGTCTACTCTATGGGAATTTCTTTTCAAGTATATAGAAGTAATACAGGAGAATCCCAGTATAATGTACATTCAAGTCTGTTAACATGGTCGTCTGAGAATCGGATACATACATGTAAGAGGAATATGGGTGTCATTATTCGTCTTTACACCGGCTCTGGAGCCAGAATCATGTTGGCATCTCAACTTCAGGATAGTTTATGGCTGAGAGGTCCAAAGTTTTAATACACAAAAACTAGCCTCGCAAGTGATTTAAGACTAGGTATAGGCGTTTCTATGCAAATGAGCTAATAAAATGCAGAAGAGGTATATTTATTATACAGAGAAAGCTTAAATTTATTTTCTTATAAATACTTAGTTCCCAAGGCATGTTATAGCTAATGCACATTATGACGTCATATTATGACGTCATTGTTCTTTAGTACTCAAAGTAATAAAACACATCAACAAACGGCTTTGGCGCAAGGGCATACCCTATTTATTTTTAAGTAAATAATGTATAATACGGCGAAGAATATTCTTTAGACTAATAAAAATGCTGCACAAATCCTACGCACTTTCTCGTTTGATAAAAATTTGAGGAAACTTACGCTGGACTGTGAATTTTTACCCCGTTTCAACTCAAAACTTTACATATAGTAACTATACAATTGATCTGTCGACATTTGTGAAGCAATATCACAAATCCTTGGAATATTCTGCTTCTAATTAGACCCTGTTTCTGTAAAAATAAATATGATGCCCTTGCGCCGAAGCTTTTTTGTTGATGTTCTTTATAACTTTGTGTAGTAGAGAGCAATGACGTCATAATATGACGTCATAATGTGTACTGGCTATGACTTGTCGCGGGTACCAAGTTTGCATTAGAAAATTAGTTTTAACCTTTTCTGTATAATAAGTATAGCCCTTATGCGTTTTAATTAGTTCAGTTTCATAGAAACGTCTATACTTAGCCTTAACTCACTTGCGTTATTCGAGTAAAGGATTTCATGATGTCAACCCTGAGAGTGATCGAGGGATTCGTCCACTGGTTACCACCTGAAATACGAAGGCCGATGATGTAGAAACTATAAATAATCTCCGAGCATCTCCTTTCAAGCGATTTTCCAGTTGATAATCTCTATTATCTGCCATAAGAGAATTGCCACCGTTCTTGAAAAAAATCATGAATTAAAATGGAGACTGAAACTTATGACACAGAATTTTTCAACCAAGATGAGAACTGTATTCTTAGAGCAGTGCAGCTAGACATGTATCATAGGGAGACTGATGCCCTTATGGATGCAGAACCATCCGGGGGCAAGCTCTATTCAAGGAATTATAAGAGTAGAAGATCAACTCCAGATATCAGACCTATCACATGGTTAGAAACATTCAAACTTGATTCCAGGTAAGCAATGTGTTGCGTCCTTGCTCATTCGACATTTCCATGAACAGACTCAGCATCAGGGAAGAAACCTCACGGAAGGCGCCGTTAGGAAGGCTGGATTCTGAATTACTCATATCCTCAACACCCTTTCTTTGTGTAATCTGTCGGAGATTGGAAGGAAAGTTTGTAACCCCCCACCCCCACCCCGCCAAAAAACGAGCGGCTAACTTGGAGACTGCTTGACGCCTTATCCACCCTTCACTTTCATTGGTGTTGATTCGGTTCTTGGAATGTATTAACCAGAGGCACACATGGAGGAAGTGCCAACTCCAAACGTTGGGCTGGGATATTTTTATGCCTGTACTGTCGAAGAGTTCACTTTGATGTCATTGAGATTGAGGAAATGAGTACAGGATCATTCATTAATGCTCTGCGTGGTGAGGTCAAAAATTGGATTGGACAGGGAAACTAACTTTGTTGGTGCTGCTGACACCTTACAGATGAAAGTTGTCAATGTAGATGACATCACATTGATTTCGTTCTTGCAGGACAACAGAATGGTATCGAAATTTAATCCCCCTTATGCTTTCCATATGGATGAGGTATGGGAGCGGCTTATAGGAATTGCAAGATGTATATATGAGTGAAAAATTCTCGAGAGGGACGTTAAACAACATACAAAAAAAAAAAAAAAAAAAAAAAAAGTTCTATGCACCTTAATGAAAATCAGCGCAATAATCAATGAAAGACCTAATGTATGGGTTTCCATTGACCCAAACTCACCGTTTATATTTACACTGTCAGTTCTATTAACTGGAACGATGATACTAAGGACATTATCGATCGCAGTGGAAACATTCATGATCAGATTCTGGCGAACGCATTTAGGAAGCGTTGGAAATCAGATTACTTGTCAACTTTGAAGTACAGAGAGAAGTGGAGACTGAACGACAGCTTGAAAGTTGGTGACGTTATACTCTTACGTGACTGAGATGTACGTCGTAATCAGTAGCCACTAGGAGTGATAGCGTTTGTGTTCCCTAGTGATGATGGTTTGTACCACAGGCCCTTAGATCGCTTTAAAAATATTAAGGTGTTAAAAAAATATAAAGGTATGGAACTCCTTTCATAGGGTACCCACATTCGCCAATAAAATACTTTTAAATCAAATGATCTAGAACTCTACTTTCTATTCACAACTATTCACATATAAACAATCTACGTTACTACAAAAGTCCTTTCCGAAATTCCGTATACTTCCCGAGATATGCTGAAATCATATTCCAAAATTGGCCTTATTTTTTTACTCGACATTAGCTTGGGCCTCTGAATAGTTACACTAATTGTAAAGCGGGAACGACGGGACGAATTCTTCCCGGAATTTATTCTATACTCGCTGAATATTTGTTTTTTAGCACTCAGTCTCTACAAAATTTTATCTGATTTGATCATATGGTCTTATTAAGTTACCAACAACATTTCAGCGGTATAATTTTTAAAAAATCAAAAGGTATATTATGCATTCCGGGAAATTTTCGTTCAATCATAGTTCTTTTTACATTTATAAACAACATGGCTGTGAAGTTGTTGAAGCAAACGTTTTCTAATTTTTTTTTTCGCGAAAGTAATTATTACGGACTTAACCTTACGATCTGGAGTAAAAAATCAACTTTAAAATGTTGAAAGATTGTGCAAATACTATGCAGCTGTTCGCTGCAGTTCAAACACCGTCTGTATACATGTGGATAACCAGGGCCCAAGCTAATGTCGAGTAAAAAAAAGTAGGTCAATTTTCGAATTGATTTCACCATATCTCGGGAAGTACATGGAATTTCGGAGTGAACTTTGGTAGTAATGTAGAGTGATTATATATGAATAGATAGGAATAGAAAGTAAAACTCTAGAACGTTCGATTTAAAAGTATTTCATTAGCAAAAGTGGGTACCCTATGAAAGGAGTTCCATACCTTTATCTTTTTTATACAACCCGATTTTTTAAAGTCGGATTTAAGCGATCCAAAGGCCTGTGGTTTGTACCGAAAGGTTGAAGTAAAGTTTGCTGGAGGCAATGCAAACATAGTGTATGTTCGTCCTGTGTGTAAAACTGTTAAATTTTTATTTAAGTTGCAAACTGAACTCTTATGCCTCTAAATAGATTTTTTTTTATTATAGTCACTGGTGGTGATGTTGATTGAAGTTGCAATGTATGATATGAGCATATGGGGGGGGGGGGGGAGGAGGGGAGTGTAATGCTATATTCATTTGATAAAAACATTTTAGGTACACTTTAATCATTTATGGTACGAATTGATTTAATTAATGCATTTCAGCTTGATTGGGTGTATGTTGTTTTACAGTTGTCTGTAACATTTTTTTTTTACTGTTTGTAGCCCATCTTCGTGAAAGTTTATTCTTTTTTATCAGTATAATTAATTAGATCATTACATGTTTTTGATAATGTCATGATACATAGCGATCTGGGACTAATATTTTAACCAGTACATGTGAATTTTTTAGCGCGATATTTCAGTGTTGCGATTTTCAGTCAATGTATCATACTGTTAGCTTATATGATTCTTACACATTCTTTATAGCTTTCACTATACATTAATAAACTTTGCAAATAAACTCCGAAACGCCCGTACCAGTTCATTCTTACTCCTCTAATATTACACTAGATATGAGATGTTATCTGTAAAGTATATTTAGATTTTACTCGCATAGTAATTATCGTAAATTTAATTAAAAGTCTACTTCCATTTCCGGTAAACAACAGTGAAATAGCAAAATAGAGAGTAAGGTGGACGGTTGGCGGATCTAAGTTACTGATATTCTTCTATGAAACTGACAACAAACAACCCGTTTATTATTTGATAAAACGTCATTAATGAATTATTCAACCAAAACTTGATTTAAGTGATATAGAAGAAATAAGTCGTGCTGACTGATTAAAAACAAAATGTGCAAAATCTTTTTGTCAATCGCCGATCTCAATCTTGGTGGCGTTCGCTCTACAGTCGCAGAGTAAGGAATTGATTCTTACGGTTCGAATCACACCGTGGGACTTGGAGACCGTATAAACCGATGTCCCCTGTCGCACTAGGTGCTGGTATGAAAAAGATCCCTCACTGCTCAATGGCCCTGAGTCCCGAGTATAGGTCAAAATTTGCAGCTCTACACCGGCAACTGGTGGCGTCTCCATATGAGGGAAAAATTCTCGAGAGGGACGTTAAACAATAAACAAACAATCTTGGTGGAAATTTATGGAACGTCATTTGGCCTTGAACCCGATGTTAAAAGAAAAAACGAGGCCATTATCACATGAATATTAAAAAAAAACTTGTAAGTGAATGGGCATGGAAATAATGGCAAAGCAATTATAACGGCATGAGTTATGAACATATCTATTGATATGTGTTCATATCTATTGATATGTATACATGTATATCGAAATACGCTTGTGTAATTCTGTAGAAGTAAGTGACAAATCTGAAAATGTTTTAATAAAATGACCCATTTTTTTTTTAGATGTCATCAATGTTCAATAAGACCAAAGCTATCAGCTGTCCAAAGAGTCAAAATGAATATTTGGTGGTCGCTTCAAAGCATTGTCCTAAGATTGGGGAGGAGTATAACTATATTTGCGTTCCCAACGAAAACAAAACAGAACTTGTACAGTTCTGTTTCAAGGGTGGAAAGTTTCCTGCTTGGCAGTTAGGTATTAGTTTTTATTCATATGTAAAGTTGAACAAATTACTTCTTTTTAACAGTTCATTGTAGTCTGTTCTATATTTATTTCATTCTAAAAAATATAAGTGCGCAATGTTATTCATTACGAAAGCCGGATAGGCTCATTTTTGACAAGACGAAAAAAAAAATTTAACTCGTTATAACGAGATAATTATCTCGTTATAACGAGTTAGTTATCTCGTTATAACGAGTTAATATTTCGTTTTAAGGAGTTTGTTATCTCGTTTTAACGAGATAATTATCTAGTTATAACGAGTTAGTTATCTCGTTATAACGATATAAAAATTGATCTATAGAGTTGATATATCTAATTAAAGAATAGACCATAATTTATAGGAAATATACGGAAGCGAGTCGATCAAATTTGTTTGAAGTGTGCGTGATAAAGATTTTATGGAACAACAGCATACTAGTTTTTTGTGTTATAAGGCCTTTGATTAGTATTGTTTATTGAAAAGACCGAAGACAAATATACGGAAACATGAGACCGCCTCATGTTGTTGCATGTGTTACTAGTGTACCTTAAAGTTGCAAAATAGAATTAGTGTCATCTTCAAATGGAATGTATATAACGTCAAAATTTTGTCAACTTGTACAAGGAGATCAGAAAAAAATGATATACTCTGGCTGATTTAACTGCCCTGTTCAAGCTTTCTTGGCTTTGTTAAAATTATATTTTTTGCGTAATATTTGTCGCAATAAAAATGCATAGAAATAATCCCATTATTTTATATTGTCGATATGATACCATTTGTTAGGCTTTAACGTCCATATTTTGATAATTCCTTGCCTGTTAACAAGGAATACCAGTTCAATTGCATCGTTTTAAAGGGGCAAGATCAAAATTCAATGTCTGACAAAAAACTAAATTCACGTTGTTTTTATCAATCCCTCCTTCCCCTCAATAATAAATATGATGAATTTCAAGAACTAATACTGTACTTGTCTCTTAACAACTTATATATTTCTTTATCTTATTAAAAGAAAGAAACATTTTAATTTACCAATCTGGCATGAAACCTCATGAACAATATGTTTTTTTTGGCTTAATGTGGTAGAATAAAAAACTTTTGGGGCTCTTTATTCTACGGAAGCCACAACAAAAAGGTGAAGGTCAACAGGTGAAAAGTAGTGCATGTAGGAAATTCACATGCCTCACTTTGACAATAGTAAAAACAGTTGACATGTTTGTGATCCTTTTGGGGTATAGAATGAAAGTTTAATATCTAAAGTTTACAATATGATACGAATTAATTAAGGTGTATTTCGAGCATACATTATGCCTAGAAATATGTATTGTATCGTGAGGCAGGATTTTTAATACTTTCACTCGTGCTTCGCTCTCATGAAAATATAAAAAAAAATCCTGTCCCACTCGTGAAATAAATTCCATATCAACTACAAAACATTAAATATCCTCTATTTATTACCCCCCCCCCCCCGAAAAAAAAAAATCATCAACCTCTTTTTGAAATAAAAATTATATGTTTGCAAAGTATACATAATAAATATTGTGATGAGGAAAATAATTAACGACATTGCTTCAATGTTGTATTAATAATATATACATGTAGTATTAGGCCTATTCGTTGATCAATCCTAAGTAAAAAGATTATAAAACTGAACTGCCTTGTAAACTCTGTAAACTTTTTTTTTGTTTTGTAAACTCTGGTTTAATGTTTTGTCACCATGTGGTAAACATAGGATCCCCCCCCCCCCCCCCCCCGCGCAAAAAAATATAGACAGTGAATCATGACAAAATATGAGATAAAATATCAGCAGATCAGATCTAACGTTTTATTACTTAGACGGATGTAATATCATTTTTGCTTTATCATTCTTAATCATCGGGGGCAATCTGCATAAGCTTAGTTACAAAGTTCAAGAGGGGGGGGGGGGATACAAGTAAAATATTTGACAAGCAAAAAAGAAAACAAAAGAGATTTGATATTCCAACTAAGAGTATTCGCCATTATTTTCGAGAGATATTTACTCAAGTAAAAAAAATCTGAAGGAAGGGGCACAAAGATACTCTTGACTGCCCCTTTTCAAAGGTGGTGGTGGGTACATTAGCCCCCTATTACTACGCCTATGATCTAACTGCTGATGTCTCACCATTCCCCTTCTTCAAAACATTTCCGAATCTCAAAAATAACAAATGTATCACACTGTAATCGTATATATCATATGGTGTTTAAACGCCTGCGATATGTTGCACTTATATTGTCTCTGATATTTAATTTTAGCGGTATAGAAATTGATATATGAAAGTGTATAAGTTGTCGAAAACATGTCGAAATAGTGTCATTCATCAGAAATAGTTGTCATAAATAGATTGCCAAAGTTTGAAGCAAGTATATTTGGCAATATTGTTTTAAGAAAAATATCGCGTCCTAATGCTACAATTTGAGGAGGCCTTCACGAATTAATGTGTAAATGTGTTCGCCATAGAGTTGCTATACTTATCAAAATATGATTATTGACAGCGAGATAGTTCAAGATTTAATCACGAGTAAACCCCAAAGCAAATTAAATTTTCAACCATTTATCAATTTTTCAAGTTAAATTTGACTGATAATTACTAGCTAAAAATTCAATGGCATTAAAAACTACAGCCATTTTTATTCCTGTATTGCTATTAATCTCGAAATAAAGAGAAAACTGTCTCGTTATAACGAGATAACTAACTCATTATAACGAGATACTAACTCGTTATAAAGATATAACTAACTCGTTATAACGAGATACTAATTCGTTATAAGGAGATAACCAACTCGTTATAACGAGATAACTAACTCGTTATAACGAGATACTAACTCGTTATAACGAGATAACTATCTCGTTACAACGAGTTAATTTTTTTTATCGTGTCAAAAATGAGCTTATCCGGCTTTCGTAATTTATAGCATCTTGTTATAATAAACAAATTTTAAAAGCATATATATATATATATATATATATATATATATATATATATATATATATATATATATATATATATATATATATATATATATATATGCGCATAAACAAACAGACATAAGTAAACAAATATCCATGTATATGATATCAGAATTTCTCCTTTTAGCTAAGCATTGCCCATACCTTCATAGTACTGGCAACATGAATTCTGATAACTGCACGAGCTTTTCATACGGATGTCCCAGAAAACATTACATGACTAGAGAAATTTATAAATGTAAGTTCAGTAAAATAACAATAAATTACTTCATGGTTTGTAATTGTAAACTATATATAAAAGCAAGTTTATGGTTAAAAGGAGTTTTACGTGATATAGCATATAAACAGTGCGTACGTAATTGTTGTTCCAAAAAAGTTATATACAATCGCAAATAAAATTGTTTTTGACATGGTTTTCTCCGAACGCCCACGTGTTTGTTTAATCATTACACCTTATCTATATGTAAAGATAATGGATTTTTTTTTTAGATCCAGCTTGTTCTGAAATAAATCCGAAAAGAAAATGCTATGTAGCTGATTTAAATTGCAACACTCTTTCAGGGTGAGTTTTTAAAAGGTATATTTAAAAATAAAACATAAAAATTCTTTTTCAAATGACACATGTGAACGAAAACAGAAATTTAAAATAGTATCAATGCTAATCACCAAGAGCCAACTCATTACACCATTTGGAGGACTCATTTTGTGTCTGTTCCTAAGTTGAATGAAATTGTTTGATCATTGAATGAGATGCAACTTCTCCTCATTTTGTTTACCTAAATTTTTGGGCAACATGCACAAGACTTTCTGCAGACTCTGATTCAGCATCAAAATCGTTTAACATTAATAAGTGGAGGATGCGAAGTATGAAAAATGCATGTCGTTAGTGCTACCTATGGGAGTCTGTCTAGAAAAACTGAGGCAGGCAGGTCATTATCCAGATGCAGACAAGTCCACCATACTGATGACAATTTCAGCTGGAAAGGCGGTTTCCAACATAAATGGAACAATTGTTGCATTCGACATTCTGTCCTCTGGTAAAAGAAAATCAAAACGTTCAAATTCAGACAGATTTATTAGAGATACTAAACCTCTTGCGACGTAGATATGTTCACTTAAGGGTTATTTATGCAGATGAGACGTAAATGTGTTCAGGAACTTCTTTAAATCACCTTCGTCTGACCGCACGATATCTTCACAGGGTGAGACAGCGACAATTCAAGTGGCTTGTGCCAGTACTGGCTGTTGAAGACTTGCTATAGTTGAACAACTGTGACCTGACATTGATGATTTATTAACGAAGTAACTTTTATGTGCATTCTTATGTTAGATGGACAGACAGAATACACAAGACAGTAACAATATCCATAAATCATTTCACCCCAACCAATAAGACCTAGAAAGCGGAAGACCTCAGTTTTCTGAATTTTCTTATTTGGGATCAACATTGTATTTAAGTAGGATATGAACTTTATTTCACGAGTTGTACAGGCTTCGAGTACGAAGTGCAAAAAAATTCTCTCTCACCTTTTTTATGTAAAAGAATGTCCATTACCAGTAAGCATTTGCTTATGTGTTTGTAACATTTTATTAGTTTTCCTTCCGCTCCATTCTCGAAGTGTCGTGACGTCGTATATGAGCGGTAGTACGTCAAACATGTAACCTAGTACTGTTGAAAATAAAAGAAATATAAACAATTGCAATGGTTTTAAGGACATTGGCAAGTCAGGGTTTTCCAGAGAAAAAAGGTTTAATACACGGGTTTTTTTCACTTATAAAATAGTGATTGAGAGTGATCTCCCGTGTAGAATTCTCTAAGCGGTGAAAACCAATAAAGCGTATGAGAGGTAAACAAAAGCACGTGTACTTCCTTCAAAGGGTAGAATCATTTATACAGCAAGAAAGAAGAGTAGTAAAGGCTTTGTTGTACATTGTATTCAGGGACAAAGAGCCAACAGGTCGTCATTTACCATAGTTATGCTCAGTATGCTGGGAAGGGCAAAGACGTGACATATGCTGAAAGGTAGGTCGACCATGTCGACTGAGAACAGTTCTTAGGTCGATGAAGGAATCAGCATTTAGTAACTACGAATAAAAGTTAACAATAAATCCATGCCAATATTTGTATGACAATATGTTTCAATCAATTCAGTAAATTACATGATAAAAACAATCAACCAGTCTCTTGTCCAATTTTAGCTGTTAAGGGACGCAACTCAAAAATGATGATCGGTGCCGGTATATCCAATCCTGTTTCTATATATACATTTTCAGCCAAAATATCTAGAAGTCATAGGAAATGGAGATACAATAATGTATATACTACAAAAACTGTATGAAATAAATGGGTTTTGAAGAAAAATTATGTAGGTCCCTTTTCTCAACATTTTACATAGGAAATGCATTAAGAATTGTAAAAACACTAATTTGACAAAATCTAAAAAAGATTGTTGGATTGGTAGGTAAAACGATCCAGAATATAGCCTGTTTAGTGCATTTAAACCTACTCAAAAGTTCTTGAAAAAGTCTATACAATAACCAGGAATCTTGCCAATGTCCTTAGAAACAATCAAGATAAAATTAGCGGTTTTAATCAGTTGCAAAAATATCACTTAAAGAAATCCAGTTTCATTCAAGGGCTTAATGGACTTTTGCGAGGAGCGACAGTCAATGGCTTACTTTGACATTTAAACCTTATTATGTACGGAGGTACGAATTGATATTATAAACAAATCCTTAATAGTGATTATAGGTATGGTGTTAGGGGCGCTAATATGATATATCGGTTAACTCTCACACGAGAGGTGATGGGAGGCAGAATAGCATTTTAACATAAAATACCTTATTTCGTGAGAGGTGGTATCTCCTTTCAATCTCATTTTTGAAGGAATCGAATAAGGAAGAAAAAAGCATTCCGAAAGAAAACTTGGAAGAATTTGGTCAAGGTTTGAGGAGAGGGGGTTGAGGGTATTGTGGTTACCTTTCTCTATCTGAAAAACGTAATATGTGCTTTGAAATTGACCATTATTATCTTTTAATTAAATTTTAAGCTAAATATTTATATCGCAAAAGTGATTCCGTACATTGTCCTAGTGAATAGGTAAATCATCGAATGTAGAAGTCAGCGCTTCTCGCAAAAGTCCAATAGCATTATTTTAGTGTTGAAAATGTAACAGATTAATTTTTTTCCTAGAAATTTCAACGAAAACCCAACCAATGTGAATACAGCTACTATAGTCTTATCTGTCGTTTTGGGGGGCTTTGGCCTGTTTCTTGGAATAACTATCAGCTTTATTTGTTGGAAAAGAATGGGAAACGCCAGAAAAGGTAACATATTCGGTAAAATATACGTGCTTTTTAAAAACTCGGCAACAAGTTGTGTCCGAATAAGGTAAATAAATGTTATTTGATATTTAGAGTCCTCTTAACATATTGAAAGGAATTTTAAAGCCAATGTGGTTTTGTTTTTGATTAAAAAAAGTAAATACATTATTTTTTATATATAATTAATTACAAATCTATTTCAAAATAAGCTTAAATATGAGCAGGTAAACAGATTTTTGCCATAGTACATTTTTTCTGTATTCCTTAGGTATTTTAAAAGGTAAAATTTATAATAAAATTGATATCTATATATAATTGTGTATAGAAGTGTATGCAAAGAATTCAATGATTTCCTATGATTCATTTTTGAAAAGAAAGAAATTTCTTTGAGCAAATGTTCAAATACTATTTTCCCGGTTAAAACGATCTAAATAATTTTACCCTAGAAGTTTCTTATATTCAAGACTTACTATAAAATAGGTTTAATTATATTTTTATTTGACTTACATGTATTTATGATATTTTGTTATATGCATGGGTTTATTAGTTAAAATAAGCATGCGGATATGTTAAGATTACACCCAGATGTTCTAAAAATCTGAAGTTCAAGACCAAAACTTACCGGTTCAAACAATCGATCATAATATTTTCACATAAAAAGTCATTCACACCAAAAGTGAATTCCACGTGCTTTTATGTATGTTAATGGAATTTTTGGTTATTGATGAGGTATAAGATGGCATGATTTATAAATCAGGTTAAAACTTGCAATGAAACTGGGCTGTAAAATGGTTCTGTAATAAACGTAGATTGTTTTATACAATGATGTCATAAAATATTAAATTTTACAATTTCATTTCAGAAATTACAACCCCAGATTGACTTGTATAGCGGCATATTATTCCCCCTGTATGCAAGTTATTTTTATGCCCCCGTAATCGAAGATTCGGGGGTATATAGTTTTTGCTCTGTTCGTCCGTCTGTCCATCTGTCTGTCTGTTTGTATGTTTGTCCGCAAAAACTTAACCTTGCCCATTACTTTAGATTTGGTAGTGTTATGGCTTTCATGTTTCGCAAGTCTATTTCTTGTGACAAGACCTTTCTTTGGATACCAAAATACTTGACCTCTTGACCTTGGAGTTTGACCAACTTTTGCAATAAATTACCAAACTTACTTAGCAATAACTTTTGAACAGTTGGTGCTAGGGCTTTTATATTTCACATGTGTGTTAAGTGTGACAAGGCCTTTCCAGGGATTTTTTTTTTTACCTTTTGACCTTGACCTTAGAAGTTGACCCACTTAAAAAACTTTAACCTTGGCCATAACCTTTGAACAGTAAGGACAAGGGCTTTCATATTTCACAGGTGTATTCTTTGTGACAAGACCTTCGTTTAGATATAACATTTTTTTACCTTCTAACCTTCACCTTGGAGTTTGACCTACTTTTGAAAAATCTTAACCTTGGCCATAACTTTTGAACAGTTGGTGCTAGGGCTTTTATATTTCACATAGGCATTTTTATGACAAAGCTTTCCCTGGGTACAATTAATTTTGACCTTGTGACCTTGGAGTTTGACCCACTTTAAAAAATTCGACTATAACTTTTGAATGGTTGGTTCTTAGGCTTTCATATTCCTCAAGTATATTCACTGAGACAAGTACATTTTGGAAAACAACATTTTTGATCTTTTGACCTTGACCTTGGAGTTTTACTTGGATATGAGAAACTTTAACCTTCGGCATCAGCTGCTATACAGGGGCATCAGTGTTTTATAAACACATCTTGTTTTCTATAAATTATGTCGACAAGCTGTTTGATACAATGATGTCATAAAATATATAATTTGACAATTTCATTAAGTTAAGTACAGATGATAAAAACAAACTTTTATTAAAAAAACAAGATGTGTTTGTGAAACACTGATAGACCCGTATGGCAGCTTATAGCAAAGGTTAAACTTTCTCAAATGCAAATCAAATATGTTGGTATCAAAAGTAAGGTCTTGTCTCGAGGAATTTATCTGTGAAATATGAAAGCCCTGGCAGCATCAACTGATAAGATATTGAAAAAGTTAAAGTTTTTTTTCCAAAGTATGTCAAACATCAAGGTCAAAGTCAAATGGTTAAAATTAATGGTGCCCAAGGAAAGGCCTTCTCCCAAGATATACACAGTTGAAAAATGAAAGCCAAAGCATCAATTGTTTGTAAGTTTTGACCAAGGTAAAAGTTTTTCAAAAGAAGTTCAAACTCCAAGTTAAAGGTCAATGGATTACAATTGTTGGTATCCAAAGGAAGGTCTTGTCACAAGGATTACATATGTGAATTATGAAAGCCCTGGCACTAGGCTTTCAAAAGTTATGTTTAAAGTTTTTTTTTTTCAAAAGTAGGTCAAACATCTAGGTTAAGGTCAAAATGTCAAAGTTGTTGGTATCCAAAGGAAGGTCTTGTCACAAGGATTACACATGTGAAATATGAAAGCCCTAGCATTAATTATTTAAAAGTTATGGCCAAGGTTAAAGTACGGTAAAATTTTTCAAAACTTGGTCAAATTCCAAATTCAGAAGGTCAAATATGAAGGTACTTTAAGAAATGTCTTGTCACAAGGAATACACATGTGAATAATGAAAGCCATAGCTCCAACCAATGAAAAGTTATGGGCAATGTTAAAGTTTTTGCGGACAAACAGACAGACAAACAGACAGCTAGACAAACGGACGGACGGACATGGCAAAAACTATATTCCCCCGAATCTTCGATACGGGGTCATAAAAAATAAGATGTGTCAAAAGATAAAAAAAAATGTTGTTTCCCAAAGAAAGTACTTGTCTCAATGAATATACTTCAAAATCTAACAAGAGTTTCCACAGTGTAGAGATATGATCAGTAAATAGAACGTCAAGCTTTTCTTTTCATTGAAAACATATAGATTTTAGGCACGCCAGCTTACTAAGCTACTCTGCCCATTGCAAGTTGTATGTTGACATAAATAATTTGCACAGCAACATAAATAAGTTGCATGCCAACATATTCAAGTCGCATGTTAACACAAATAAATTGCACATGGACATAAATAAGCTGTATGTTAATATGTCCTTTTTTCCTCTAGGCCTTAAATCATTTACATTTTCTTACATTTAATATGCAAGTCTGCTGGAAAACATCAAACATGCAAACATACCCCAAAATTTAATGACGTGAATTAATTGGCTAGTATATATTTAGCTTATCGAATATCAGACGTATTTCTTATGCCTTTTCAACCATCAAATACCAGTACGGATAGGAAGACTGCGACAAAATCTGATAATCAAATGCAAATATGATTCCCCAAACCTCAAAACTAAAATGAATAACAAAGAGCACCACTTTGGGCCTTTTTTGGCCCTGTAAATTTTTGAAAAATTAAAACTGCAGGTATTTTTAACTCGACAGGGCAATAGATATCACTTAAACCCTTGGTGACTGAATATCTACTAAAAATGACGTAATTTTCTTGCTAGTTAATGCATTATGACGTCATTAATTGCGACATTATTCACATATCCTGAATATTTCTTCAAAAATGGCCAAAAGATAATGCTGTTTTTCAATATTTTGTATACAGCACAACCTCTGATCCAAAGTAAGCAAATATATATAATGAAAGAAGTGCTTATGGAGATTATAAAACATATTTTAATTTTTGGATCGAGGGGTGTGCTCATATCTTAATTCTTTGCTGAAGGTTCTCAAATACACATGTTTTCTGCAAAATTCAAGAACATTGCATTTTCACACAACCCGTTTATCAATACCTGGGCTATGTATTTACAGGAAACTTTGTTATACAAACTTAAAGCACTAAGTCTCTACTTTATATTTATGTTGACAATGGAACAAGGGTTTTAGTCAATAAAGTGGTATACATGTATCTACAGAGCCATTTAATGCATAAAGTGAACCTATTTATCATTTTACTACAATCCTCCTAAAGAGATTTCAGTCTATTATCAGTCTACACGATCCATTTTGGAATACCGATCCCGATGTATTTTCATAGTTTTTAAATTTCAGCTTGTGTGGTCATGTATATCATATAGTTTCAAAACACTGTCTTGAGCTCATAAACATGTATAAATACTATTTATCAAAATCCTACCTCTTAAAATTCAAATGGCATTAGTTGAATTTTTTTTTACAAAGTAGGTCAAAGGTCAAGTGGCTAGTAAGGCTGTTTTTTTCCCGAAAATTTTATGTCAAACAGTGCACATGCTAAATAGCATAAATTTACCTCTTATATGCCAAAAATATGCTGTATATCAGACTATCAGTGCTATGAACTATTTTGAAAAGAAGGTCGAAGGTCAACGAGGACACGAATTTTACAAAAGTCATAGTACCAAGCAATATATATGAAAAATTCAACTTTCAGTTCTGGAGATATGTGGTGTGACAGACGGATAGACAGACAGACAGACAGACACCGGGTAAAATGATCCCTGAGTGTCGCTCTGCTCAACCTCTGCTCAGCAGGGGACATAAAAACAGACCAGAACTGTTTGCCACCCTATAAATTAAAGCGTAACCGCTTCCCCAACCGAATTAACCTTGTGGGGTTTTTTTTGTCAAAAACTACAACGGACAGTTAGTGCTATATTTATGTATATACGAAAGGTTATCAAAAAGTTCCTGGACTAGCGCCATAAAATCAAAAACGGACCGCTTAAGTACATCAATGAATTTTGACACATTAAGTTAGCATAATTTTTTCGATCTATAGAATAAACCATAAATCATAAGTTTTATTTTTTTTAATAAATTGTTAATGTTTTTGTAAGCAATAGTATGTCCAGGCGGCGCAACCTCAAATATGACGTTTCTTTCTACTTGAGTGTAACAGAGAAAAACTCTTTTGATATGAGCATTTGTCATCAAAAAATCCCCTTAATTCAAGCATGTGGTAAGACGCCATTGTTCCGTAAAATTTGATATTTTTACGCCATTCTGTAAGTTCTATGAAATTTTATATGGCGTGTCCAATCAATAAAGGGCTTGAAAATGACGTCAAAAAGGGGGAGGGGTTTCTTTTTCTAACATTTTATAAAGTTTCGCACCTGGAAAAACTGGTATAGACCTAGCAAATGTTTAAACGGGCTACAGAAAAATAGAACGCATCCAGATTACTTGTTTTTAAATGTCCAAAAAGATTCAGAAAGATGAAAGATACACAGTTAATGTCGATTTGTAGTCAGGGTGTCAAAAGGCAGTCAGGTCGAAAAATGACGTTGATCATATGTGGTAGAAATTGAACTCCAGCAAACGAAATATACTAGCATAATCAAGTGAGGATCTTTCCCTATGTATAGATTCATTTACAATATTATGTGCACTGAAATCAGCTGTCCATGACAATGTAAAGTCATATAAACAATACGGGCTTAAGTTCTTACTGACCTCCAGGTAATCTCATTAAGATATAAAGTGTATGAGGTAGAGAAAGCGGACATTGAGAAACAATGACTTTGTCGGACGTCATGAAACTAAACAGCGACAGCGCCGGGTTATCATATGATGTCCTTTTTATTTTAGAATGATATGGCAAATTATCAATGTATCAAGCTAAAATTTTCAACATTTCTCAAACTTTTGTTGTTTTATGTTCCTTATAAATTTTGTAAGCACAGACTACATAGTGTTAATTTTATCGCACCAGTCCACGAACTTTATGATAACCCCTCGTATATTGTAGGTTTGAGGATTATAGGGTTGGACTGTATGTGTGAGGACGTGCGTGTGTGTGAGAAAGTGTGTGTGTATTATAAATATAATAAGTTTATAAACCTAACTGGAAAATAAAGCGATTGTTACATGATCCAATCTTTTCGAAAGCCCTTCGGGCTTCACAGGATTTGATGAATTGACCTTTTACTTATTTCTTAAAAGCAGAGAGAAAAACATTTGTGCGTCAAATCTATTTTTAGACAATTCGCCAGATGATGAAGAACATTCTTTTCTAGCAACACCTGAAAATGACACCTGCATGTCCGTACCACTAAAAGGTAATTTCATAATCTAAAATGAATTCTGTCAAAAAATTCAAATTGCATCCTTTCAAGATCATTCTCTTCAAGAAGAAGCGCTTATAAAATGCAACATTTAAGTTTATCGATATTGCCATTACGTTTAAATCATTTTTTTTTTTTAGAATAATGATAGTCATATACATATTTTTTCACATTTTATTCAGCTTCATTGACCTTCTACTAAGATAGCAACTCTTTTAAATAAATGATTCCAGTTGACAAATAAAGGTGCTATTTCTATCTATTTTCCCCAAAAATTTATGCCAAAGTGTGTGTATATTAATAACAGTTTTTTTTTTAATAAAAATCATTAACGAAAAAACAAAATTCTTTTTGAGCGAAAAGAAAAAAAAGATGGACCTAATTTCTTTCATTTCTCTAATTTTTCAGCAAACCTCTCTGGTATTGAAACAGCTTCACATTCACTCGATGAAAAAGACACTGGCAATGGTATATTTTATGAATACGTTTTACTTATGTTTTCTAAAATACTTTGTTTGAGTTAAGACCGAAAATTAGTGTACGACAGATCAAGAGCAGATTTAAATTAACACGAGCCGAAATATTTCTGTACATTATATGTTTTAACCTTTGCATCAATATTGAAGGAAACTTAAATGTGATGTTCTAAAGTGTGAATTTGATGACATTTTAACTAAACAGGTAAAGTTTGAGTAAATGGGTACATTTTTTTCAAGTTAGTGAGGCGTAATCATTTGACATCGGAATTACATTTTGAAACATCCTTTGTATATTTCAGGAATTACCGCCCAGAATCTTTCTCTTTGCCTAGTTTCAGTTGCAAATTTTCTCCATATCGCAAATAATAATGTTCCGCACCTCCCCGACGAGCAAAGTTATGTTCAATCAAAAACAACAAAGAGTCTCTCAGTTTGTCTCGTCTAACTTTTCCAGTATAGCTTTTTTCCCATTTTGTCTACGTAAGCCTCTGATATAATCGTTGAATGTCTTCTCTCAATTCCAATACCAGATGAGGCCAAATCTTTCCCTTTTTTATCTAAAATTTTCCTCATCCCTTTAAATTCTTTTGGTTATTCATAAGAGTCGCATATTTTCTATTCTTCTCCATTTTCTTTGGATATTTCTGTGATGAAGGCACCGAAGGGTTAATTTTACGTTTCATGGTCCAATTTCAGCAAGTCTCTACGACTTTTCTGCAGTCCCTCCTAGATCTCATTTTCTTGCCTATTTCTCAGCTATAGTTTAAATAAATTGACTGAGCATATTAATTTTGACATAGTCTTTTTTTGCAAGTGATGAGGTAATTCATTTGAGTTCAAAAACTTAAATAGATTCTTGAGGATCCTTTTTCATCTGTTTTAACATTTATTTATGAGTTATATTATCCGTGTGCATCTCTATAAGAATCTCATCACTCTTTTAACAAATCTTCCTCTGATAGATCACAATACGTTTCTGGGTCAAAATTCTGATTTCCCTTTTCTGTCTGCAAATCCAAAATATCATTTAAAACAATATCTGTGTCTTCACCCGAACTCTGCGCTTCTTTAATTTACTTTGTGTTAAAAATTCTTTATCAGATTCCATGACTGATCTGTAGAACGTAATGGATTGATATGAAGTGAGCACCTAGTGTTAAATAAGCTTACAAAAAAGTGTTCTATTAGCTTACTGTATTATGTAACTGTTTGATGAATAAATGGGTTAAATGTCATTGTTATGGTACAGTTTGACAAATGAATTGGTCAATGCTTCTTTGAGGTTCAATGAGGGAATCTTTTTAAAGTAAGAGCAGTAATGAAGAGAGGATGAAATCAGAAAATGGTATTAATTTCTATACTCGCGCTTTTTAAAAAAAGTCCGGGTATATTATTGTTACCCAGAGGCCCGTTTTACAAAAGAACTTACGACTAAGACCAAAATTTAATTCTGCATATAACTTTCTATTTAACATTATATTGACAATGGTTTTCATCTTTTTGAAAGAAATGTACAGTAAAATTTGTCTAATCCGGACTCTGTGTACACCGGATTTTTGTCCATTTCGGCCATAAATTTTAGTCCCATGCATTTTAGTCCTTTAACTAACAAATGTATTATAAAAAATTCCCTGTAGTTCGGATACTGTCTATTCTGTATTCCGAACTGTAAAATTGGTCCCAACTACTCATAATTAACGGTAATTATTTCCTCTAATCCGACCATGCACACAGAATAATCTGAGTCACTTCAATGCAATTAACACCTTTCAAGGTAGATGTGCTAACGTGTGTTTACATAAGTGTCATTAGACAGACTGAAACGCGGCGGTGACACAACCCACTTTAAGAAATATAAAGTTAAGTTGCAAGTAGATTTTTAAAAATGTTTGCATGTTTAACTTGCTCACACAGTATAACAAAATCAATGACAATATTGAACACGATTTACAAATCAAAATATAAATCGGGATCTAAACGTCTTATTTCAAAATGGCGCCATAACATTGAAGGAAAGACGTAAATGTTTACATAAAAATTAAAATGTCAATTCAATAATTATCAAATCGTAAATAATTGTGTTTATGGTTAAGTTGAATTCGCTTTCCGATTTGCAAAACCTGCACTTGATATACACGTGTCTGTAGATTTTGACTCCGTTAACATTTCACGTTGAAAGTCTCAAACTTTGTGAACGAAGAAGAAAAACTGATAGGAAGTCATGCGATCCTTCTGAATAATTTTAGACTCCATAAATATCAAATGATTTTGTCAACTGATTATATTTTTCCAACATATGCATTAATCGTGTTAATAAAACAACGGAAATAAATTTCACATATATTCCTGCATTTTTTATGCACTCCGGATTCTGTCTAATCCGGAATTTTGTGGAACCGTTGGTGTCCGGTTTGGACAAATTATACTTTATTAAGATGTGTTTACGATAGCAAGAATAATTAATTTTGCAAAATTTTACAATCAACTAAAGTTTTTGGTCTTAGTCGTAAGTTCTTTTGTAAAACGGGCCCCAGGTCCGTCTGTCACACTTTCTTCTTCCTCAAACTCCTCTTTTGTTTTAAGCAGTAACCAATTAATCTTTTGGAATATGATAGTTGGTGTCCTGTAGGTGTAAAATAATGTTTTGGAATTTTAAATATTATCCTATGGACAAACAGGATCAAAAATGATGTTATTAGCTCACCTGAGCTGAAAGCTCATGTGAGCTTTTCTGATCACATTTGGTCCGTCGTCCGTCTGTCTGTCTGTCCGTCCGTCTGTAAACTTTTCACATTTTCGACTTCTTCTCCAGAACCACTAGGCCAATTTCAACCAAACTTGCCACAAAGCATCCTTGGGTAAAGGGGATTCACGTTTGTTCAAAAGAAGGGCCACGCCCTCTTTCAAAGGGAGATAATTAAGAATTCGAGAAAATTTAGTGGTATCTTTTAAAAATTTTCTTCTCAAGAACAACTGGGCTGAAAAAGTTGAAACTTATGTCAAACCTTTATTGCATAGTGTAGATTCAAATTTGTTCAAATCATGACCCCCTGGGGTAGGGTTGGGCCAAAATTGGGGATCAAAGTTTTACATAGGAATATATAGGAAAAAATCTTTAAAAATCTTCTTCTCAAGAACAGCAAAGTCATGAATGGTCATGTTGATATGGAAACATCCTCAGGTAATGTAGATTAAAATTTGTTCAAATCATGACCCCTAGGGTTTAGGTGGGGAAACAATGGGGCATCAAATTTTTGCATAGGTATATATAGGGAAAAATCTTTTTAAATCTAATTATGAAGAACAATTGAGCCATGGTGTGTTATACTGATGTGGAAACAGTCTCAGCAATGTGTAAATTCAAGGGTTTTCTTTTTCAAATCATGACCCCCATGGTTAGCATTGGGCCCCAATAATGAATAATAATTAAATGAATCAAAGTTTTACATAGGATATATTTTTAACTTTATGCCACAAAAGAGGTTTAGAGAAAAAGTGTGTAAATATGACATTGATTGGTGCCTTTTTAATTAATGTATTTAAAAAGCATACAAATGATAAATTCTCTGGAAGACGCAAGACACAAATTACAATATAAATAATATTAATTTTTGGATCGGGTTCGATATTTCAAATATGAAAACGAGGTTTCTTTGTGGCAGTCATATTGGAAGAAAAACAGAAGTCTGAAAAGAGCGTTGTCCGTGTACGTTGTAGATTATCAAACTTTGGTTTGATAGAGTTGAAATAGTATTTAGTTTTTTCAAGGTAAAGTAATCCATTCATTGATAAAACAGAATTGCAATGTTTGTTCTTGTATATTCTTTACATCATAATCATAACAAGGCAGTACTCCGAGCTCCGAGTATTATTTTAATGTATTTGTGGGAGAGCTCCAAAATCGGCTAAAATACGTTTCACGCTTTGTACCAATCTAGGACAGAAAGAGAAATTCGAAAGCGGTGGAATTAAAAGTTTAAACATTATAGTTGATATTGTTTTTTACTTATTTTCCGATGTAAGTTAAGAAGAATTCTTTTAGCCAATAAAAATCCAGATAATATTCTGCCGAGAGGCGAGCAAAGTTTGGATGCTTATTACAGAGTTATAAAAGAAAATAAAGACAGGCATATCATATATTAGATAAACTATTATTGGAGAGAATCAATAGTAATAAACAATTTACCACTGTGATTTCTCTGAAAGCTTCTGGAAGGGGGGAGGGTAATTTGGAGTTGGATACTGTTATTATATACTCTAAGGTAAAAAAAAATATTGCAAAAACAAGTGCCTCTAAAAGTAACCCATTTGTTGCAAGTTAGGGTTTTATTGTTTTAAATTCATCTATGGAGATAGAGCTGTTTTTTTTTAATTCTGCTCAGAAATGCACATGAATGGCATGGCCTCATCTGCAAAGAAACGATCAAAACAATATATTTCTATTGTTCAACTCCACTTTAGACAGGTAAAGGTGGATGTAGAGAGTTGAATATTGTGTCAGTTTTGCAATGAAGCAGTCATAATTTTGCTGTTGTTGTACTTACAGCAAACACATCACATTAAAGAAGGAGAGGTTTATATGCTTTAACAAAACTGTTGTTATGGCATATGATGCTTGCAAAACTGTCTTTATCGAAATCTTTCTAAATTTACAAAGTTTTCAATCCAGCATTCACTTGTAACTTGCTTTTTTGTCAGAACAGGATACGAAATGTGCCCTTTAAAGAGGCTGGGGGTTGTGGCCATTTTTAGACTATATTGATCTCCTTTAGAAGAAGAGCTCCATATGGAGATATAGAAAATGATCAAATTTTAAAACTAAAATTTTTGAAATTTTTCTTTGCCAAATGATATTGACAGCTTAAGATATCATATCTAAAAAATTAAGTTAAATCTGGTGGTTAATTTGTGGTTAATTTGTTGACCCCCCAACCTCCTTAAATTTCAAACTGTATAGAGTCGACATCCGAGATGCAGAAAAAATTAAATGCATAATTATTTTTTTTTTCTTATTTCATTCAGGAAGAATGTGCATTAATATCAAATTTTTTAGAGATTTGTGTTTATAAACTAATGTAGTGATGTTGGAGATGCATGAATGACATCTGATTTGGTTAATCCTGTCGTTAATTGGATTGTTTCCTGTTGAATGTATTTTAACTATAAAATATCATTAAAACATCATTTAATTCCTTAGTTTGAATTTATTCAGTGTATTTGTTTATAATTCATTGTAATTTAGTTCATGTACTTTTTTTTCAAATTTATAAGTTATGTTAGGTTTCATTATAAATAAATGCCAGTACATTTATGCAGAATCATATACCTTTATCAATGATATTTCCCAAGCTGAACATTAAGCAATTAACATTACAAAGATGCCGAGGGGGCTTTGGATTCACCTACAAACACAGTCTGAAGAATTAAGTAGTGTGCAGTCAAAACATGGGTGTGATAGGTGTGAATTTTTGACGACGTCGAGATACCTGAGCTGCCCGTGCATGACAAGCGACCCTATCTGTCAAACAGTAAGGTTCAGTAGAGCAGAAAATTGCCGATGTGGACACGTACCAAATTAATTTTGCTCTTGGGACTGTGAATATACGTCGAGATAACCCGGGTTGTCAACATTACCGAGATCGACATATCAGAGTTTTTGCAAATCATTTATAAAGTAAACACTGCCAGGACCGCGGACGGATGTCGACATATCCCAGATTGTCGACATATCCGATGTCGAGATATCAAAGTTTACTTGTATTTACTATTGAAAACAAGGATCCAGATTGGAACAAGTGCTAGGAAAAGTCAGAGGAAAAAGTGCGATCAATTGCTTTTAAATCAAGATTTTCAATGTGTTGTTTTCAAGGTATGAAGAGGCCTATATGAAAATATGTAATTTTACAGTAAAATTTGTTATCCCCCCCCCCCCCCACCACATAAGATAGAGTTGGAGTTCTGCAGTTTTTCATCTTTTTTTGATATTAGATAATTTGTCCTTTACTGGCGGCAGGAAAGTAATCTGACTTTGGAAAAAAGTCTGCCTCCTTCCCTTTTAGAATCAAATGGACATCTCCTATTCAAGATATTACAGTAAAATTACATATTTTCATGGTGTCACATATTTGTAGTTTGTAGGAGAAATTTTGGGTGGAGGATTTTATTTCATGCTTGAAGGACAAACATGATAGTTTACATGTAGTTTGAAATTTCACACTTCACAGAGGATACAATTTTGTGGGTCTCCTCATACCATGAAAACACTATTTAATTAATGATTTCACAGTAAAGCGTAGCATTGAATTTATTTATGTCTAGTATTAGGTGCTCTTATTTCCAAAAGAAATAAATGCCCATTAAAATTTTCTTTTTGGGTGTTAAATCTGATGCACTGTGCACTCTAGTTTAATTTCCAATAGCTTAAGCAACAAATTACTTTGTTTTTGTTGAGGATGTCCTTGACACAGCATAACAAGAGTTCAAAATTTACACATGATTTCAACAGTTATTTTCCCTTGTATTCAAATTTTCATTAACAGAAGTTACTAGTGTGTATTCTTACTATCAGCTTGCATTTATTTTCTCTAAATATTACTCATTAAATAATACATAAATGTGTACCTTACTAAAACATATTTGTTTTATAAGTACATAAATGATGGGCTGGCAGTGGCACTCTTGAGAATTTAAGGACATATTTGTAATTACTCCCATGAAAAGTGACCCACTGAAAAAGGGTTTTAACTTGTGTTGGATTACTTGTATTTTTAATTATCCTTTCCAATTATATTTGAATTGCGTTTTGTATTTAAAAACAGGCCCGTAGAAAACAATTTCAGTTTGGGAAAGCCATACATTTTTCAGTTGACACTTGAGGGGGCACTACCAAAAATTTCCTGACAAGCAAAAAAAAAAAAAAAAAGGTCATCAGACGTTTTTATTGAGGGGGCACAAACATATAGTATCTATGTTTACTATGTCTATGAAAAAGGGTTTTAACTTGTGTTGGATTACTTGTATTTTTAATTATCCTTTCCAATTATATTTGAATTGCGTTTTGTATTTAAAAACAGGCCCGTAGGAAGAAATTTCAGTTTGGGAAAGCCATACATTTTTCAGTTGACACTTGAGGGGGCACTACCAAAAATTTCCTGACAAGCAAAAAAAAAAAAAGGTCATCAGACGTTTTTATTGAGGGGGCACAAACATATAGTATCTATGTTTACTATAGTAAACTATATATCGGCAAAATTATGGCCCCCCTGTGCCCCCTTGTTCCTAGGGCCATGAAAAATATGTTAAAAGAGCACAACTACCTGGCGTTATTGGAGATTTGATTACCCACCCCTGTTGATATTTGGGTCAAAAAGGGTCAAATGTTAAATAAACTGCACACTTATATAGATAATTTTTGGCTCTTTGCTTGAGATGTCAAGTATTTATACAGAGACTCTATATCCATGACAGAAGATCCCTATCTAGATAAAGTAATTTTTCAATAAACAAAATTGCACTATGTTTTGATTTATTAAGTGGTTATGGAGTTTGAGCTCTCTCCCTCCCCCTCTGCTAATAAAATGGTGGTGAGCCCCAGTGACATTTTTGGACAATTGTCATGTACAGATTTAGCAGGTGGAAGTTTTCTGAGTTATCAAATTTCTATGAGAAGTAAGTAAAGAACTGCGAATGATAGTATTGTTCTCCCGTCTACCTCCAAGTCAATTTTTCAAAAGTTAACACATTTGAATAATTTTTCATATTTATATAGATATTTATATGAATTTTCATAAAACATTACTTCTTTGGGAAAACAAAGAGAGATAACTATAATCTTGTGTTTTTCACTATAGAAATCAACGGAAAATATTTCTAAAACGTCTCCCCTCCCCCTCCCCCCCCCTCCCCGGACATAAGGAAATATTGGTCTCATTATCTTTTAAAACCTTTGATGGGCATCAGCCTTGGAACACTGCTTCCCCCTATAAAGTAGATGACCCCTGTTGATTTTGTGGTCAAGGGTCAAACAATACAGGAAGAATCGTCAGCTTAGTATCTTGGGAACCATTTGCTTTGCAGACAATAAATTTTGTTCACTGGTACCCTTCAAAAAGTAAATTATCTCTAATGATATTGAAGTCTGATAAAGATCAAATATAGTTTGTCTCTGACTAGTAAATACCGGTAACCATTTTTTTCAGCTAACAGATATTGGATATATAAAGTTGTTCCCGTTCTAATATTTCCACGTGTGGGAGGGGGGATATGATGTTTCTCAATTTTTTTTTTAGCTTTTATATTTTTGATAATCATGCTTGCCATATATTAAATCAAATATTATCCAATAATTAATCAAGATCATTTTACAGGAGTGCATGCATTTTTAAAGAAAATGACTTTGTTGCTTTAATCTCAAAAATGTTGTTTTGTAGATGCCTCGTAAGAAGTACTGGAGGAAGAGCACTGCCAGGAAAGAGTTACAGACTGACAAGACTGAGGAGACTGGCCTCATGAAAAACAGTAAAACAATGTCTGACCTGGACTTGACTGAGGAGACTGGCCTCTTTAAAAACAGTAAAACAATTTCTGACATTAGAATGACTGAGGAGACTGGCCTCGTGAAAAACAGTAAAACCAATGTTGACCCTGAGGAGCCTGCCCTCAGGTTAGAAAAATAAAAACAGGAAAACCAAAGAAAGTTGTGAAACAAATTTGCTGAATGAACTTTGTGAAAAAGATTTGCTGAATGAACTTTGCGAAAAAGATCTGCTTTATGAATCTGTTGAAATGACTGCAAAATAGTACTGTTGAAAAAAGTCTAGCAAACAAAACTTCTAACACTAAATCTTCACAGTGTACTGGTGATAAAGTTGGAGAAAAAAATGATACACAACGATTACGAAGGTGACAAAGTATGTACTAGAAAAAAAGTATTTGGGTCATTCCATCAAGGGGACATTAGATTTTCATCATTTTCAAGAGGAAGTCAGTGTACTTGCAATGCTCTTACCATGTTGATTAAATGTTACGAAGGATTTTCATTTACTTCAGAATTCATAGATAGAACTTTAATATCAGGAGACCAAATTTATGGAAAGACTGTCAGAAGTTTGCAACAAAGAGGAAAGTTTCTCAACAAACTCTTAAATTTTGATGAATTGCAAATAAACATATCATTAGGAGAGAATAATCATGTTATTAAAAAATGTGAAACCATTTGGGGATTGGTTGTCTCTGAGGAACAAAATAGGCAAATTAAAACATTGCATTTTGTTTAAGAAGAGGCATTTCAAATTTCAAGATATTTATTGATAATGATAGAAGCCATTTGTTCTGCTATATATAAAGTGTCGAAGAGTGAGTATTACTTCTTTGACTCGCATTCTCATGACAGTGATGGCATGTCTTCGTGTGATGGTAAGTCTGTACTAGTGCTCAACAGGAGTATTGATGACCTAGTTTCGTATATGTACAGTACGTATAGCAGCATGCATATTGATCTTTCAGTGCAGTTTGAAATACTACCCATCTCCATCACAACATTGTATCATAGCTTCCCATAAAGTGATCCATTGCAGAAAAAGTTTTACAGAATGGATGAAAAGCTAACATCTGTGATAAATTTAAAATCCCAAAATGAATCTAGGAAAACCTATATTAGAGAATACATGAAGAAAAAGAGACAGAATGAAGAATTCAAACATGTTGAAAGAAATAAAGATGCTAAGGCCAAACAGATGAAAAGGCAAGATGATGATGCAAAAAATAAGGAAAATCAAAGGGAAACAACTGCAAGAAAAATGAAAAGGCAAAATGTTACAGTAAAAGAGATAGAAAACAAGAGAGAAACAATTGCAAGAAAGTTAAAAAGGCAAAATGTTGAAGTGAGAGGGAAAGAAAAAGAACTGGATAAAGTTGCAAGGAAGTTGAAAAGACAACTGCTGAAGAAAGAGAGAAAGAAAATGAAAGAGAAACAACTGCAAGAAAAATGAGAAGGCAAAGTGTTGAAGCGAGAGAAAAAGAAAAAGAACTGGATAAAGCTGCAAGGAAGTTGAAAAGACAAAATTATAACATTAAAGAGAAAGAAAATGAAAGAGAAACAACTGCAAGAAAACTGAAAAGGCAAAATGTTGAAGTGAGAGAAAAAGAAAAAGAACTGGATAAAGCTGCAAGGAAGTTGAAAAGACAAAATTATCAAGTTAAAGAGAAAGAAAATGAAAGAGAAACAACTGCAAGAAAATTGAAAATACAAAATGTGGAAGTAAAAGAGAAAGAAAGAATAATGGATAAGTCTACAAGGAAGATGAAAAGGATAAATAATGAAATAAAACAGAAAGAAAATGATGGAAATAGAATTTCAAAAAGAAAATTTAAGGAGAATCCCCTTGTTCTCGAAAAAGAGCGATTAAAAAAACAAGCTAGAAGAAATGACTTTTCTTAAAGACAAAATGAAAGGTTGAGCAACAGACAAAGGAAACAAGATAAAAGAGTAAATGAAGAGTATTGTGACAGAGAAAATGAAAGAAATAGGCAAAGACAGTTTGGAATACACCTTCAGGATTGCATCC
Source organism: Saccostrea echinata (assembly GCF_033153115.1). NCBI lineage: Eukaryota > Metazoa > Mollusca > Bivalvia > Ostreida > Ostreidae > Saccostrea > Saccostrea echinata. The sequence goes on from NW_026889778.1 coordinate 26,212,825, forward strand.
AAAATTTTCATGAAAAGATTAAAAATGGTCGAGTTTTTGTTTGCTCATGTTGTCATCAAACGTGGTTCAAAGAAAGTGTTTTAAAAGTGGAAAACACAAATTTGGATGACACAAGTAAAACGAGATATCTTACTGGTATTATTTCTGTTGGAAATGCAGAATGGATTTGCAATACTTGCTATTCAGCAGTAAGAGAAAGAAAAGTCCCCAAGCTGTCTGTTCTAAATGGCATGATATTGCCACCTAAGCCAAAAGAATTAGATTTATTTCCATTAGAGATTGTTCTTTCTGACGTATCCGTATAAGTATCCGTAACCGTATACGTATCGAGGTGAAAGAGGCATCTCGATCCCGATGCCTAAGCTTTTTACTATAATTTCCATCGTTATTTGTTTGGTTTTAAAGCAGCCCCATTCATTTAAGAATAGCATTTGGTATTTTTTCTAATACAAAATGTATTAAGCTGCTGTAAACGTCTAGCATTTCGCTGGAAAATTTTTAAAAAATAGATAATGAAATCAAATAAATTTGAATTTGTTTTCATTATATTGTTTAAAACTTTAATTGCAACTTTGTTTAAAAACATTTATCGGGTTCCCCAACTCTCCATCCTACCATCAGGATATTTTATTGATTGATTCTGTAATTAACATTAGATGACATAAAAGTTACCCCCCACCTCACACACTAACACTAAAATGCAAAAGACGTTGATATCCACACAATCAATAAAACCGTGTAGCCGCTTCTAGACCCTTACCAATATATGCTAAAAAATGCCAGCCCCCCCCCCCCCCCCCCCGGGGACACACACAAACTTTCATAGCGTCGGTTGACTTTCTTCATTCTTCTTTTTTTAAGGAACTATTTGACAATTACCTGTATGTCTCCCCTTCCCCTCCCCAGTTGAAATTGCTACTTTCGTGCCTATTCTCATACAGCTTGATTTTGCTTTATATTTTGTCCTTTCAGCAGCATTAACTTGAAAAGACTTCAAGGCGACAAAAAATAGGCAATGAAATGAAAATGCAATTGTTAAATTTGATTTTTCCTTTTAGTTCTTTTGTTGTCGTACATGTGTATTATAATTCATGGTTTGATAAAGAAACTGTTTCAGAATAGGGTATTCATTATCTTAACTCTCTTTTTGTAAGAAAGAAAAGATTATTAGGCTAAAAAATGCCAAAACAATAGACATATCTATTTCTTCTATGCTACCTTGTCCACTATGCTACCTTGTCCATCCAGCTGATATTTATTTATCTATTTTATTTTTATTTATTTATTTATGCATTTTGGCCCAGATCGGGACAAGTGTGAGTCAATTCAACACGCAGTTTATAGAACTGAAGAGAAGAGGCTGTTTCAAAGTAACAGAGAAATAAAAAACAGAATAAAGGATAACATTTATACAAAACATTTAATTGATAAAATATCAGCATTTTTTCAGAGTTTTGATCCCGCTTGTACACAAAGAATTACAGTCATCTTAATTTCAATAAATAAATCATTAAGTAAACTTTAGTCAACATGTATATAAAGAAATGTATAAGACAAAAACATTTTTCTCCGTTTATCTCCTTTTGTCGACTATTGTTATTCATCCCCGACAAAAACTGCGTGTAATTGTATCACTTTCAGAAATGGTAGTCCTTTCTCAAGCTCTCTGGAATTTCGGATACGGCTATCACCTAACAATTTAGAGAATTCAGAGTCTTCAAACCACCCAAGAATTCCCAGCTTTCCAAAGCTTTTCTGGAGAACTATGTCCATCAAATATAATCAAATGATATACAGAATGTTGATAATGATAAAAAAGAAAATGAGGATGGAAATTTTCAGTGCCCCCCCCCCCCCCAACACACACATACATACACACAGAGTATGCAGTATGGTCAAATTAATCTTTCACAGTTAATGTATCCGTAATTATTTTTGTGGAAAAGAGGAACTCAAAACTTAATATCCATACTCCCCCCCCCCCCCCACACACACACACACATACCCCGTAATAGGTTTTTTTATGATTTTGATTAATTTCTACACCTTTTTATTGTCAAAGTTTTGCTAAGGTGACTTGTATGCATTATGGGGAATATGTCTTGTATTGGTAAAGGTTACTTCGAGAATGAAACAATAATATATCCTGATATTGTGTGAGTGAGAGAGAGAGGTGGGGGGAGTCCCTTTTTTAACTTTTTTTATTTTAACCAATTTAATAAAAATATACATATTTTTTTACTAATTGTATTTTTTTTTTAATCCTTCCATAAAACGATAGCTGTGAACAGCAACTTGATACGTTTTATTAGAAATATTACTATATATCTTATTTTGAAATGAATGAGGTTAAAATCAAACAAGAAACGATGGAAATGTTACCCAACGGTTAAATCATCGGGATCGAGATGCCTCTCATACCTTGATACGTATACGGATACGGATACGTATACGGATACGTCAGATAGAACAATCTCTATTAGAAGAAAGATTGATATCACTTAGAATTCCTTTCATGCAAATTTGAGAGTTGCCAAGAGGTGGACAATATTCTGTGAAAGAAAATATTGTGAATGTTCCCGTGGATATTCAACCTACTATAAATAGTTTGCCTAGAAAGATGGATGAAAATATCACACTTCCTGTTAAGTTAAAGAAAAGGTTGTGTTACCAAAAATGTGATTATCATAAAAACATACGACCAGCAAAGGTAATGATGGCATTACATTAGCTTTTGAACAACAGTGACTTCTATATGAATGCAAACATCAATGTTGATGATAGTTGGTTTCAAGAAATTACATCTTCTGCAAATGAAATCGTTCAAGAATTAGTGTAAACACATACGAAAAGAGATCAAAACATTGATAATCTTGAGACAGATGATGATTATGATGATGAATTCTGTGAAGTAGATGGAGTTGGTAGGGATGGTAATTGTGATACTATGTTAGATGACGCTTCTCGAGACATGAATCAGATATACACCTTTGCTCCAGGAGAAGGACAACGTCCCCCTAGTTTATATCAAGATCAGACTGCAGAATATTTATCATTCCCAACAATATTTTGTGGAAAGGGAAGATTACAAGATGATGAAAGACAAGTTCATATCTCGTATGCAGATATAGCTAAATGAAAATTGAGAAGTGTTGATAGACGTACTGCCCAGTCTGTTCCAAATTTGTTTTTCAATTAAAAAATAAATACAAATGAAGCAAGTTACAGACAAATGCAACCTGGCTATTAGAAAATGTAAAACCAAAGGAAAATCCATGATGGCAAATGAAATGAAAAATCCAGAAAAAGTGAGTAGTCTTGTTAGACACAATGAGGGTTTCTTTGTGTTAAGGCAGTTAGGGAATTCACCTGCATATCTTGAGACTAGAAAAAAAGATGTATTTGCTATGATCAGACAACTAGGTTTACCAACATGGTTTATGTCACTATCTGCAGCTGATACAAAGTGGAATGATCTCATTAGAGCACTTGGGGTGTTAAAAGACGGAAAGGAATACACTGATGAACAAATTGACAGTATGACTTGGTTTAAAAAAAATAAAATTAGTACAGAAGGATCCCATCACATGCACTAGGTACTTTGATCATAGGTTCCGTATGTTTATGAATTTAGTATTGAGGAGTGACCACCATCCAATTGGCTTTGTAAAAGATTTCTTTTATAGAATTGAATTTCAGCAAAGAGGATCACCACATGTTCATATGATTGTTTGGATAGAAAATGCACCAAAATATTTTGAAAACAATGAAAAGGAGATAGTAAATTACGTAGATAATTACCTGAAATGTGAAAAGAATGAAGAGGATGAGTTGACAGGCTTACAAGTACACAAACATTCACAGACATGTAAAATGAGGATCGTACAATAGTGTTGTTCTTGATGCTTGGAAAGCTAACATTGATATTCAGTATATTTTGGACCGATATGCCTGTGCAATGTATATTGTTTCTTGTATAAGTAAATCACAAAGAGGAATAAATGATTTACTAAACAGAGCTGCAAAGGAAACCAGAGAAGGAAATCTTGACCTAAAAAGACAGGTACGCCACATTGGAAATCATTTTCTCAACAGCGTAGAAGTTGGAGCACAGGAAGCAGCATATCTAGTATTGCAAATGCCAATGACCAAGGCATCAAGAGATGTTGTTTTTTATCAATACAAGTCCATCAGATGATCGAGTAATTCTCATCAAAACAGATGCTGAATTGGAAAAGTTGACGCCAAATGTAATGTAGCAATGTAATTAAACGGTATGCAAAACGCCCAAAACAGTTTGAAAACTGGTGTTTAGCTGATTATGTATCACAACTAGATGTTGTATTTCCTAAAGATAACGATAAAGAGTTCACTGCAAATGAAGTGAATGATGATGATGATGAGCAGGACAAAATGTCAGATGATGAAGATAACAATTCAAATCTCGATTTTAGTGAAAGTGATACACTTGTTACTCTGAGAAATGGCATAAAGATAAGACGACGAAAAGTACCCAGGCTAAGTAGATATGTCCGGTGTAATAACAAAACAGATCCAGAAAATTACTATAGAGAAAAACTAATGTTGTTTATGCCTTGGAGAAATGAATCCATTGATCTAATATCTGGAACTGACACATTTGAGAAGTCTTTTCGTCTGAAGAAGTCTTTTCTTACACACAAGGTCAAGGAATTCAATGCTGAACAGCTTGAAGCAGCTTTGCAAATAGCAACTGGGGATTTTTCAGAAGCTTTTGATGAATTGGCACCAAATGCTCAACAAAGAAAAGCAGAAGATAAAAAAGAAGGATCTTTTGAATCTGAAAACTTTGTTCAATTTAATCATGACAGGCCTATTGAACAGAGACAGTATGATATAGGGTCTGACATTGGCATTCCATCAACAAGACAAATAACTGAAGAAAGTTCTGTTAGATTACCAGACAGTGAATACTTGAAACTTTTAGAAAGTCTAAATGTAAAGCAGCGGGAATTTTTCAATCATGCCTTGCAGTGGGTCAAAACAAAGACAGAACTTATTTATTCCTTTTTATCTAAGGGTGCTGGTGTTGGCAGATCTGTTTTGATAAGAGCACTTTATCAAGCTCTACACAGATATCTATGTTTCATTGAAGGTGAAAATCCAGATGACATAAGAATACTTCTTTGTGCTTATACTGGAAAGGCAGCATATAACATTGGAGGGGCAACTATAGCATCTGCTTTCCATCAAAAAATTAATCAAAGTCAACAAAGTTTGCACTGCAATGAATTAAACACTTTTCGTACAAAGTACCAAACCCTAAAATTGATCATTATTGATGAGATATCGATGGTTGGTAATAGTCATTAGCACTCACTGACAATCGTCGTCTATAACATCTCACAGGCATCAAGAAACCATTTGGTGGCATTAGTATCATAGCTGTTGGTGATTTTTTTTCAACTTAAACCTGTGATGGACCGTTGGATCTTTTAGGATTTAAATCATGATGCTCAAGGTCTTGCAAGCAATCTTTGGAAGGAGCATTTTTCTATTTTTGAATTGGATGAAATAATGCGCCAGAGAGATGATCTTGAGTTTGCTCAACTTCTCAATCGTCTTCGCTACAATGCAATGACAGCAGAAGATATGAATGTAATACGCGGATGCATGATAACGGAAACGAGTGACAATTACCCACATCATGCTCCTCATCTCTTTACACAGAATTCTAAAGTAGATGCATACAACAATCAGTTGATTGAAAAACTTGAAGGAGAAAAGGTCACAGTGAATTCAGTTGACACTGTTCTTAAGGATTATTCAAAGGAACTTAAGGAAAAGCTCCTCAGGTCTCTTTTTAAAGCAGATGATTTTAGCAAAACTGCCAATTTGATGCAAAAATTGATTCTTGCTGTTGGGATGATATATGATATCTCAGTCAATGTTGATGTATCTGATGGTTTGACAAATGGTTCATCATGTAAGGTACAATTAATTAAAAGGAGAATGGAAGGCATATCAAGGCCAAGCATAGTTTGGGTAGAATTTTTTTGATTATGCCATTGGAAAAACAACTCGCAAGAAATACAAACATTTGTTTCATGATGGAATTGCTGAGGACTGGACACCAATTTTTGAAGTTCAAAGGTCATTTGTATTGAACTACAATACTTTGCAGAGAACTCAATTTCCATTACGACAAGCTGCAGGGAAAACGGTTCATAATTAAAGCCCAAGGTTGTACTGTTGATGAAATTGTAATTGATTTGTCTCAAACTAAAGTACGGAAAAATCCACATATTCAATATGTTGCTCTAAGTCGGGTACGTTCAGTAGATCATCTTCACATCCTAAACTTCAATGAGCAGGCATTAGCTATGGATGAACAAGTGGTGGAGGAAATGGAAAGAATGAAAAAAAAGATGTACCACTGCAACTTTGTTATGTCCCATTATACCTTGTTGATTTGCATTCTTTTAAAATTGCTTACAACAACTGTAGATCACTTCATAAACATTTCCCACAAATTCAAAATGAACCAAATATTGTTGCATCAGATGTAGTTGGATTCTCAGAGACAAGATTAACTAGTGCAGATGTAGCTGAAATTATCAACTACAGGGATACACAGCAGTATTTAACCATGAGGCTGCAGCTAATCTGGATAGACGTCCACATCATGAAACAGCAATATATGTGAAAAATGTTTACAAAACAACCGGCATCTCAAAGCTGAACACTGGTTCTATAGATTTCATTATGGTAAATATACACTGTACAATTAAACCAAAATAAAGATGTCCAAGTTGTAGTTATTTACAAATATCCATCTTGCTCTTTTGGGAATTTCAAACAGGATGTTGAAATGCATATAAAACCCTTGATTGATAACAAGAAAACTTGGTATTCTTAGGAGATTTTAATTTTGATTTATTTGCTGGGCATATAGACCTTCTAACATTTATGGAAAAAGGCTTTAACTGTAAACAAATTGTACGCAAGACTACTCGTGACTCTGGTTCTAAACTTGACTTGATTTTTACAAACATCTCTCCATGTGAAACAGATGTGATTGAAGCATACTGGTCAGATCATAAAATGGTGTACCGTGTATTTAATAAGACTATGCATTAAATACAATGGGGCACCAAAGTAAAACATTTCAGAGGGAGATGCGTAAGAATGCCCCCTCCCTCATCCCTTTGTCCAAGCCTTTTATTATACCCCTCAAACAGAATTTGAGGGGTATACTGGAATCAACATGTCCATCTGTCTGTGTCACTATCTGAAGATATTTTCTTCTCATTTTTTTTATATGACCCAAGACATTTTAAAGCTTGGACTGTTGGTAATAATGTTTTGTAATTAACTTAGAGATTATCACATGACATATAAATAATTAAATCTCAACAAGATTCAGGCTATGGGATTTTTGGCAGTATAATTATAGCACGATTGCAGTCGGACGAGAAATATACATCTTTCCATGTTGTCTTGTGGGGGAATTAGTCCTATTTGGAAAGTTTTAGTTAATGTACAACACCTACCTTTTGAAAGTATGAATTTTGTACTTTTTCTTTGTTTGTACTATTACACTTATTTTTGAGATGAAGACATGTTACTTTTACATCTGACTATAAGTCCTTCGCATATATAATTCTTACTGTATTTATGTATATATGTTTACTTGCTTGGAATTTTCTTTATAAAAAATAATTTAATATTTTTTACTATTACTACAAGTTGCACTGAATACTTAATGCATATTTAAATTAAAATGAAAAGGTCATATTCAGACATTCATTGCTTTTTCACCAATTACCAGTGTATTGATTGTTGAAGACTCTAAGCTTATCTCTCAACATATGTAAAATCATGAACAACTCTTTTCATGCATAACAAGTTATACTTTTGAATATACTGTGGAATCATTTTAATTTGTTGGAGGTCGATGTTCGTGGGAAGCAAAATTTTGTATGTTCGTGGGGACGTAATTTCATGGTTTACTTGTTTATACGGTAGATTCAATGAATCAATATGTTTACATTATAAACGTTTGTAGGGATGTAAATTTGTGGGTAAGGATGACCCATAAAATCCATGGACGTTGGACCCCCACGAACAATGATGATTCCACAGTATTATTATGTTCTCCAAACGGAGTTTGGTAACATATTGTTTTTACTCTGTTTCTTATTAAGGTTTTCCGACTTCCTTCGGAAGACCTTATTGTTTTCCGTCTGTTTTCTATTATTATTATTATTCTTTTTTTCATTGTACAGCCCATATCTCAGCTATGCGTGGTTCAATTTAAAAGATTTTTTCAGGGAATATGCATCATGAATATATCTCCAGGGGTGTCCCTCACTTTTTTGAAATTTACTTCCATTTGCGATTTTTGGGGAAAATTGTATTTTTTAAATGGAATTTTGTCCGTTAATTTTCTCGAGAACGGCTAAAGATATTAAATTGAAACTCACTGACGTGATAGAACATCAAAGGGAAATATGGTGATTACCTTTATTTTTCATCGTTCGTACTTCCGGTCGCGAACGGAAGTGAATTGAAAAATGTTAAATTTACAACTTTTTTGTTTTTCAATATTTTTCTTTAAAATTTACAGGGTTAATAGAGAGTTTTCTATGAATTCTATGTATGTTTTCATCATTTTGATTGATGCATTTATTGCAAAGATATGACCGATCCAAACTTTCTCGTATGTTGCTGGTTCGAATCCTGCTGGAGCGGGAGATTGTTTCTCGCTTTTTTCAGTTGTAAATAATGTTTTTCTCCGTGAAGACATGTATGATAGTTTTTGCTAATTTTTTAAAGCTTTGTTAACAGAGATTCTACAGAAATCCTTTAATAATTATGATCTATGTTGAAAGACTGTGTTACATACCGGTAAACGCAAACGAAAAATACTTCAATAAAGTATTACATGAAGTGAGATAGCATAGCGTTCTGGAGAAAAGTTCCGCCGGAAGACCACTTGTTGCCCTAGCAACAAGAAACGCATCTAGTTATTATTATTAGGGCTTTTCGCTTTCAGGCGAAAAGCCCTATTGTTTTCGTCTTTTTTATTATTATCATGCTGAACACTTTTTCGTCACGCATTCAAGGAAAGCCTTTTTATATATACATTTTATTTTATAACCATCTTATAGAGCATGCAAATGTCTCCCGTATGTAAGGTTTTGAAGTTCCGGATACGTCACTTCCGGTATCTATGACAAGAAAACTTAAATTTCTAAAGAAGCTAAAATCTTTCTCATTTTAATAGCCAAGTTTCCCAAATTAAAGATATAGATTCTTGAAACAAAATCCTACAAAAAAATCAACGACAGCGGTTTTTGATCACAGATACTTTTTTGATATATATGACTTCAAACATTGAAAAAGGGGGTGGAATTTTTAAAAGTCACAATTAACGGGAGAAAATTATTCTGACCATTGATGTATATTAAAACTGATGATTAGAAGATACACTGTAATTTCATGATAATCCGAGCGGAACTTCCGGTTTTACGGGTCTTTGAAAATTGTCTATGGGAGTTTCTATGTTAAATTGAAATCAGTCGGGGCACATTTTCTCTTAAAATAATCAAGATATTCTTGTGAGATTTTAAGTGTAGAATGACTCTGATACGGTTCCGACCTCATTAGGTCATCAAAAGATAATTCGGGAAAGTAAGGGATTTCTAGGGGCCAACATTGAAAACAGACTTTTTCCTGTAACTTTTTTATTTCTCAATGAATTTTTAAACCGTTTTCTAATCTGGGTTTAGATTAAAGAGTACAAGCTAAAAATTATGGGCCGTGGGTCACTTTTTGACCCCTTAAAGGAGTTACAGAGGACTGTAATAACGTAATTTTTATTTATTTGAAAAATAATGGAGTAAGAGTTATCTCCCTTTGAACATCATTTAACAGGCTTACATACTCCTTAGGTTTCAAGTTTGGTATGCATATGACAAGTACTTCCGGTTTTATGATTCTCTAAATTTGTCTATGGGAGTTCTCATGTTAAATGGAAAATTGCACATTTCACGATATCTCTTAAAGTAATTAAGATATTCTTGTGAAAATTTAGTGATATAATGAATTTGATAATTTTTCAACCCCATTAATGTTTGAAAATGAATTTCTGGAAAATAAGGGATTTGTAGGGGCCAAAGTTGAAAACTGACCTTTGTCCATAACTTTTTTAATTCTTAATGAATTTTTAAACAGTTTTCTATTCTGGGTTTAGCTTAAAGAGTACAACCTAAAAATTATGGTCCGTGGGTCACTTTTTGACCCTTTATAGGAGTTACAGAGGACTGAAATAATGTAATTTTTATTTATTTCAAATATGATGAAGTAAGAGTTATCTCCCTTTGCACATCTGTTGGCGGGCTTACATACTATTTAGATTTCAAGTTTGGCATGCATATGATAAGTACTTCCGGTTTTAGGAATCTCTGAATTTGTCTATGGGAGTTCCCATGTTAAATGGAAAAATGCACATGTCACGATATCTCCTAAACTAAATAAGATATTCTTGTGAAAATTGAGTGATATAATGACTTTGATAATGTTTCAACGCAATAAGGGTCTGAAAATGAAATTCTGAAAAATAAGGGATTTCAAGGGGCTAATATTGAAAACTGATTTCCCTATGTAACTTTTTTATTTCTAAATGAATTTTTGAACAGTTTTCGATTCCGAGTTCAGCATAAAGGGTACAATTTAAAAATTATGTACCGTGGGTCACTTTTTGACCCCTTATAGGTGTTTTAGAAACCTGAAATATAGTAACTTTTAGTAATTTTCAAAATAACATTGGAAGAGTTACCCCCCTTTGCAGAGGTCTAGTGAGAATTACATACTCTTTAAGTTTCCATTTTCATAAGCATCTGAAAACTAGATCCGGTCTGATGATTTTTTTTATGTTTTTCATTTTCTTAGAGTTATCGCTCTTTAAGGTCCTTTAGATTTAAAGCGTCGAAAAGCCCTCCGTTTTTGTTGAACGACAAAAAAGGTCTAGTTAGGTCTTCCGTTTTCAACGGAAGACCTATAGTGATTCTACTGTTTCTTATTATTAGGTCTTCCGTTTTCAACGGAAGACCTATAGTGATTCTACTGTTTCTTATTATTATTATTATTTTTTTGACTTTCTAATTTTGTGCACGCGATTTCTCAAAGACTATTCGATGGATTTACATGAAATTTTCAGGAATTGTGTATTGTAACATGAACTTGATCTATCTGAGAGAAAATTTGGAAATTCACTTCCGGTGCCAAGATACGGACGATTTTCTGATTTCAAAATGACATTTTGTCCGCAAATAATCTCAAGAACGACAAGAGATATCAATGTCAAACTTTCAGGGATTATAGATTGTGATAGATACTAGCCGAGTGGCTACTTTTCGTTCGTCGTCGGCACTTCCGGTCGCTTACGGAAGTGATCAAAGAAATCGTAAAATTTCAACTTTCCTTTTTTAAATCAATACTTACATCATATTATTGCATCACTTTTATAGTTTCGAAATATGTTGGTCCCACCGGAAACAAAAACGGCAACTTCCGGTTATAAGAGAAAAACTACATTATTTGAGTATTTTTCTTTCCCATTAATATCTTTTGTAGATAAAGTATTTGAAATGAATTTTAAATATGTTATTTAGACTGCAAATGTCTAGAGTAACCTCAAATATCTTTGTAAAATTCACTTCCGGTCGCGTGCTTTTCTGTCCTCAAAATGAGAAGTTGTCTGAGCAAGATCTCGGAAACGGTAAGAGATTAAGACACCAAACTTATATGAGCAACAGTCCTTAAGATGTAGGCAAAATCATTTGGGTTAAAAGCGTCAGCCGTCACATCCGATCGTCACAGGAAGTGATAAAAGAAATCAAAAATTTCCACTTCTCTTTTTTTAAGCAAAAATTGAATCTTTTTATTGTTACTTTTTTCGTAGATTCGAAAGATGTTGGTTCCACCGGAAACAAAAACGATAATTTCCGGTTATAAGAGAAAAACTAAATAATTTGAATATTTTACATTCCCATAAATATTCTTTAAAGATAAAGTATTTGAAATGAATTTTAAATATGTTATTCAGAATGCAAATGTCTAGAGAAACCTTAAATACCTTTCAAAAATTCACTTCCGGCCGCGTGTTTTCCTGTCCTCAAAATGAGAAGTTTTCTGAGCGAGATCTCCAAAACAGGTAAAAGATGAAAACACCAAACTTATATGAGTAATAGACGTTGAGGAGTAGGCGAAACCATCTGGATTAAAGGCGTCAGTCTTCACTTCCGCTTGTCACAGGAAGTGATCAAAGAAATCAAAAAGTTTCAACTTTTCTTTTTTAAATTTAAACTTGCATAAATTTATTGCATCTCTTTTGCTGATTTCACTTATAGTCAGTCATCACCTTATTTGAATCGTGAGAAAATCATGTATCACTGTTACCTCCGGTTGTGACAAGAATTGATGTAAAAAAAGTGAATGGTTAATGGATAGCACATTGGATTTTCACGCTGATGGCCAGAGTTAAATCTCCAGAGTGTCTGAATTTCTTTTGTCACTTTTTCAGCTCGAATTTTCGATTTTATTTTCAGAATCGGACGGAAGACCTCTCATTGCTCGCAATGAATTTCTAGTTATTAGGTCTTCCGTTTTCAACGGAAGACCTATAGTGATTCTACTGTTTCTAATTAGGTCTTCTGTTTTCAACGGAAGACCCATAGTGATTCTACTGTTTCTTATTATTATTATTCTTATTTTTTTGACTTTCTAATTTTGTGCACGCGATTTCTCGAAGACTATTGGATGGATTTACATGAAATTTTCAGGAAATGTGTGTTGTAACATGAACTTGAACTATCTGAGAGATTTTTTGAAAATTCACTTCCGGTGCCAAGTTACAGACCATTTTCTGATTTCAAAATGACATTCTGTCCGCGGATAATCTCAAGAACGACAAGAGATATCAATGTCAAACTTTCAGGGATTTTAGTTCGTGATAGGTACTAGCCGGGTCGCTACTTTTCGTTCGTCATCGGCACTTCCGGTTGCTTACGGAAGTGATCAAAGAAATCGTAAAATTTCAACTTTCCATTTTTAAATCCATACTTACATCACATTATTGGATCTCTTTTGTAGTTTCGAAATATGTTGGTCCCACCGGAAACAAAAACGTCAACTTCCGATTATAAGAGAAAAACTACATAATCTGAGTATTTTTCTTTCCCATTAATATCTTTTGTAGATAAAGTATTTGAAATGAATTTTTAATATGTTATTCAGACTAAAAATGTCTAGAGTAACGTCAAATATCTTTGTTAAATTCACTTCCGGTCGCGTGCTTTTCTGTCCTCAAAATGAGAAATTGTCTGAGCAAGATCTTGGAAACGGTAAGAGATTAAGACACCAAACTTATATGAGCAACAGACCTTAAGATGTAGGCAAAACTATTTGGGTTCAGCGCGTCAGTCGTCACTTCCGGTCGTCACAGGAAGTGTTCAAAGAAATCGAAAATTTCAACTTTTCTTTTTTTAATCTAAAATTGCTTCACTTTATTGCATCTTTTTCGCAGATTCGAAAGATGTTGGTCCCACCGGAAACAAAAACGTCAACTTCCGGTTATAAGAGAAAAACTAAATAATTGATTATTTTACTTTCCCATAAATATTCTTTATAGATAAAGTATTTGAAATGAATTTTAAATGTGTTATTCAGAGTGCAAATGTCTAGAGTAACCTTTAATATCTTTCAAAAATTCACTTCCGGTCGCGTGTTTTCCTGTCCTCAAAACGAGAATTTGTCTGAGCGAGATCTCAAAAACAGGTAGAAGATTAAAACACCAAACTTTTATGAGTAATAGACCTTGAGGAGTAGGCAAAACCATTTGGGTTAAACGCGTCAGTCGTCACTTCCGCTGGTCACAGGAAGTGATGAAAGAAATCAAAAATTTAACTTTTCTTTTTTGAATTAAAACTTGCATCACTTTATTGCATCTCTTTCGCTGTTATAAAATATGCTAGATTTCTCCGGAAACAAAAACGTCAACTTCTGGTTTTAGGAGATAAACTACGCTATTTTTATATTTAACTTTCTCATAAATATTACTTATTGATAAAGGACTTGAAAATAATTTTATGTATGTTGTAGATACTGCAAATGTCTAGAGAAAAGTCAGAGATTTTTATAAAATTCACTTCCGGTTGCGTGTTTACCTGTCCTCAAATTAGAATTTGTTCTCACAATATTGCTCGGCAACAGTAAAAGTCTGAAGTCTAAACCTTTCAGGACTGATAGTCAGTCATCAGTTTATTTGAATCGTGAGAAAATCTCGTATCGCCGTTACTTCCGGTCGTGACAGGAAGTGATGTAAAAAGTGAATGGTTAATGGTTAGCACATTGGATTTTCACGCTGACGACCAGGGCTAAATTTCCAGAGTGTCTGAGTTTCTTTTATCACTTTTCAGCTCGAATTTTCGTTTTAATTTTCAGAATCGGACGGAAGACCTCTCATTGCTCGCAATGAGTTTCTAGTTATTATTATTATTCTTTTTTATTCTTATTTCTTCTCCGGTACTTTTTTGTCCGCGAGTGTTCTCGAAAACTGCTCATCCAATTGAGTTAAAACCTTTTTAGGGTTACCGGTAATAGGTATGTTATGTAGATTTGCGGAACGAAGGTCATTTTGCGCGCACGTGCATGCAAGTACGCGCACGTGCAACACGTGAAATGAACAAAATACTTGATATAACCATAACTTTTATATTTTTTGATGAAATGCTTTGATACTCAGAATATAGGGATATATTAAAAGTGTAAACAAGATGACACTGTCAACATGCACATGCATGCACGTGTGCGCACGCGCAAATCGTAAAATGACCAATTTACTTGATATAGTCGTAACTTTTATACTTTTTGATGAAATGCATTGATACTCAAAATATTTATATATATTAAAAATTAAGACAATATGACATGGTCATCATGCACATGCATATGCATGCACGTGCGCGCGCGTGCAATGTGTTAAATGACTAATATGTTTAATATAGCCATAAGTTTTTAATTTTTTGATGAAAAGCTTTGATATTAAGAATATACAGATATATTAAAAGTGTAGACAAGATGATGTGGACATCCTGCACATGCATGCACATGCGCGCGCGTGCAATGTGTTAAATGACCAATATACTTAATATAGCCGTAACTCTTTATATTTTTGATGAAAAGCTTTGATATTAAGAATAAACAGACATATTATAAGTGTAGAGAAGATGGCATGGTCATTATGAACATGCATGCAGGTGCGCGTGCGCGCAATGCTAAGATGACCAGTATACTTGATATAGCCGGAACTTATATATTTTTGATGAAATGTTTTGATATTGAGAATATATAAAGATGCATTAATAGTATAGAGGGGATGGCATGGTCATACTGCACATGCATGCACGTGCGCGCGAGTGAAATGCAAAAAACGACAAATATACTTCATTGCCTTATTTAATGAAGCTTACAGGAAATTAGACACCAAAAGGGAGTTGGGGAGCGTTTGGGGAACATCTGTAACGGTCCCCGTTACAATTACAACTAGTTTGTAAATTTGTTGAGATTTTTTTTTATAATTCCATTATAATATTGCACATATACTTATGTATATTCATTTTGTAGTTAATTGTATTAGGTACATTTTTTTCTATTCCAAGTACATGTTTTACCATTTAGAGGGTTGGTGTCTTACAAACAGTATATTGATGTTTCAGAATTGTATTCCATCTTTCCCCTCATGACATTTGGATTATATTTTATCCTGATATCTGATTTTTTTTCTTCTTCCTTTTTTGAGCTTTTTTTCATGATATTTTGTGATCTTTATGCAATTGAAGAATACTCTTTAATAAACTACAGTGATTGTGACTCAAGACTATGCCATTATCTGTGATTTGACTCTTTAAAGCTACTATGTGTGATTTTGACACTCCTGGCAGTAATTACCAAATATAATATACAACTGAAATGGATATCTCAGGCACCTTATAGAATGTGTAAACCACAGAGTTGGATCTCTACATTGACGGATGTGTAACTTTTGCTCAAATATCTTGAACAATTATGAACAATTTTCTAACTTGCTTGCTATAAAAGTATGATAAAACTGGACATACAAATTAGTTTTTATAATTAAATTTCATCTTATTTGTATTCTGAACTTTTTTTTTAAAACATGCATCTTGAAAATAAATAACTCAATGTTTACAGTTAAAAAATAACATTACACAGTAGAAGTTTAATTGTGAAACCTCAGATTTGTTGATTCCTATGATTCCTATGAATTTCACCAACCATGGACCTTGTAGATTTTTGTGATTATCAAATAATTAACGATGACTGCAATTAGACAAACTTTATTATGTACAAAATGCATAATTTACAGGTAAGTATGGAAAGAGGAGGTCAATGGCCAGCCCGTAAAGGAAGGTAAAACTACCTCTTCCAGAAAAATATTGGAAAAAATGCTGTTAAATATGATAGCACATGATATAACTATATTTGGAATTTTAAAAAAAAAAATCTTAAAAGAAAAGTGCTCCCTTTTTTAGCTCACCTTAGCCGAAGGCTCAAATGAGCTTTCCTGATCACATTTTGTCTGTAGTCCGTCTGTAAACTTTTCACATTTTCGACTTCTTCTCAAGAATCATTGGGCCAATTTCGACCAATCTTGCCACAAAGTATTCTTAGGTAAAGGGGATTCAAGTTTGTTCAAATGAAGGGCCACGCCTTCTTCCAAGGGGAGATAATTATGAATTCGTGAAAAATTAATGGAATCATTAAAAAATCTTCTTCTCAAGAACCACTCTGCTTGAAAATATGAAACTTATGTGGAAGCATCCTCAGGTGTGTAGATTCAAGTTTGTTAAATCATGATTCCTGGGGATAGGGTGAGGCCACAATGAGCGATCAAAGTTTTACATAGGAATATATAGGAAAAATCTTTAGAAATCTTCTTCTCAAGAACAGCAAAGCCATGATTGGTCATATTTACATGGAAGCATCCTCAGGTAGTGTAGATTCAAGTTTGTTCAACTCATGACCCCCGGGGATAGGCTGGGGCCACAATGGGCGATCAAAGTTTTACATAGGAATACATAGTGAAAATCTTTTTAAAAAATATTTCTTAAGAACAGCAAAGCCTCGATTGGTCATATTTATATTGAAGCATTCTTAGATAGTGTAGATTCAAGTTTGTTCAAACATGACCCCTGGGGGTAGGGTGGGGCCACAATGGGTGATCAAAGTTTTACATAGGAATATATAGGAAAAATCTTTAAAAATCTTCTACTCAAGAACAGCAAAACTATGATTGGTCATATTTAAATGGAAGCATCCTCAGGTACTGTATTTTCAAATTTGTTCAATTCATGCCCCCCCCCCAACCACTTTTATATTTAAACTTTTCAACCTTTCAAGACTGCACTGATTTCTGCTTTTCCTAGCCATAGTGCTCAGGTGAGCGATGTGGCCCCTGGGACTCTTGTTCAACAAGATTCTTTGAATCTGAGGTTCTGGTATTGCAATTATATATCTAAAATCAACATCATTCTGTCATTTAATATTGAACAATTTAAAGGCAAAATATGTTTATGGTTAAACCTGGAAAGCTTTGTTCTTTCTCATTCACTTACGCATAATATTTCCCTTTTTCGAATTTTTGGGGAAAGGGTATCTATATTGAGTAATAGTACTTTTTAAATGTCCAATATAATTAAGACATACATGCATATTATGACAGCACTTTCATGTGAGCAGTTCTTAAATGTTTTCATTTTGTTTGCTTTTCATTTAACATTTTCATTTGCAATCTTCATGCTTCATATTTACGGCAATTATATACTGATAACTAAATGTATGTTTTTGACTTATTACTTCACATGTATGTACATGGAAGTAGTTTAACAATAAATGAGAAATAAATTATTTTATATTTATTTAAATATACTAGTCTCATATGTTTCAATCTATTTTGATTTGTACCAGCTTGTTTTACATTTTATATCTTATTTTTACCTCTGAAGTTGCATAGTGTTACCTGCAAATAATCACTTAAGACTTACATAAATTTCTTGTAACCAAATAAAGTTTTTAAACACAATTATAAATATGGGGTTTTTTTTCTTACTGACTGAAAGGAGCCAAATAAGATATTGCACTTGTAAATGCAAAATAAATCTTAAGTTGAGAGGACATCAAAGAAATTACTGTATATGCATGTCCAAAGCCTTCATACTTCTAGAAAAGTATGCACATTTGGTCAGTGAAATTGAAATTCAAGCATTCCCATGTTAATTGGAGTTAATTCACTTATGTCATGACATATTTAGCCTAAATTTTGATGAGGCCAGAATTTGAGGTCATAATATTTCATGTCAGTAATGAAAAAAAAGTTTTTTTTAAAAATTAGAACAGCTGGGCCAAGATGACTCAGGTGAGCGATGTGGCCCATGGGTCTCTTGTTTATACAAAAAAGACCCTGATTCCCAGAAATCACAATACACAGTAGCCTATAATCATCTTTTGAAAAATGTTTGATGGTGTCCTGTAGATGTGCAATAAGGTTTCTAAATTTTCATTTTCACCCTGGGGGTCAAATAGGGGTCGAAAAATGACGTTTTATATGCAAAGAAAGCTCTGGTTCCCAGAACTCCTCTTACATTTTATGCACTAGCCCAATCATCTTAAGGGAAGATGATTGGTGGTGTTCTGTAGATGTGCAATAAGATTTCGGAATTTTCATTTTCAACCTTGGGGTCAAATGGGGTCCGAAAAATGCCATTTTTATACAAAAAGACACTGAATCCCAGAATTCCTCTTATATTTTACGCGGTAGCCTAATCATCTTTTGGAAGATGGGATGTAATAAAATTGTTTCAAATGTGGTTTGTTCACTTCGGAGACGTAAAAAAGATGTAGAAGAGGCATTTAACACTACAACGTTAGTAGAGAAGTTCTTTATAAATGGCATAACATAAACAAGGACAGTTTTCATCTCTGTACCGAAAATAGTTAGGCTTATAAGAAGAGTACTGTTTGTTAAATTCAGACGGCGAGGAACGTTATGGATCACTTTTGACGTCAAACTTTGAATATTTCTTCTTCCTACAATGTAAGGACTGAAATGTGAACCTGAATTAAAAAAATATGGACAGTGGTAAATTTTAACGAGCCCCTCTGTCAAGAGTGGTTTACCAGTTTAAATGCTTCAGAGACGCATGTTAAGCACACGGGGCAGTACTTAAAAGAATGATCATGATGTTATTAAAGACGTAAATTACGCTTGCTTTCGTGCGCCGATGTACACTTATGTTTTCTTCATTTTTACAATATTTTCTTATTAAATGTGTTATTATCATGAAACTTGAAATTCATGATCATAAAATGTTGCTTTTTACCATGACAAGAAAAAAAACTTAATTTAGCAAAGCGAACTAAATCGTTTTTCCTGTCTACGACATTGTGTAACAATCCTCGTAGGGGTACATGTATGCATTTTTAATCTATTTTAGTGACCATGGCAACATCATTCGTGGAAATCATAAACTGATAAACACTGAATTATGTAAATTATTAAAGGCTGATTGTGCACAAAATCATTGAAATCGAACCAAAACTATAGGAGGAGTAGCGGTTTGAATGAATTTCACAAAAATATCCCTTTTTTTACTTATCATGTCAACAGTGTTCAAGGAAATCAAAAACTGATAAATAGAATTATGTATCTTAGTATAGTCTACTTGGGCTCCAAGTATTAATGAAATGCGGGGTCAAAGCTGTAGGAGGAGTACAGTTTTGAAAGAACAAATTTGATTTTACACTATGTTATGAAATTTTCACATGTTTAAGTTTTTCCTGCCTAATGGTTCTTGAGGAGATTTTTGAAGATTTTTTCCTATACATTCCCATGTAAAACTTTGATCCCCTACGGTGGCTCCACCCTACACATGAAGGTCATGATTTGGACAAACTTGAAAGAACACTATGTGATGAAGTTTCACATAAGTGAAAACTTTTTATAGAGCTCATGTATGATAATTATAACCTGAGGAGCATGTTTACCTGTCTCAACAAATTAGGTGAGGGTTCAGTGAGTAGTTTTCAAATTATTAAACATAATTTAATTAATTTTTGCATACTCTGAAGACAGTTGGGTATTTTCTAAGGGATTTAAGTGAAGAACGTACATGTTCTTGACCAATAGGAGTTCCATTTGACATTTGTTATAAATTACTAAAAAAAGACTTCTGGTTGTGTCCTTTTGTAATTAAATGTAGATCAAAGAAATGATTTTGAGAAAACTTATTTTTTACATATCTGGAATGGATATCATTCTAGCTGCAGTATGAATTAGACAGTATAAATCTTAAAAAGTTTTTCAATTTAAAAAAAAAAGTCTTACATGTTTATTATTCCATTTTTAATTTTTGGCCCAAATACACGTAGATTCAGAAAGAGGAAAAGAAAAGGAGAGAGAGAGAGAAAAAACCCTAAGTTTAAAGCCTCATGCAAAACTAAAAATGCTCGGAAAGAGCTACAATATTTGAAAAGCTTTTTTTTCTTTTATTGTTTTCAGAATTGTTTAAAGCTGAAAATGTATACCATATGTCACCATAATATGACTTTTATCCATGTTGAAAAAACTGCACATTTTAGAAAACAGTATGATTATAAATAGCTATTCTAGGTGTTTTGAATGGCAAACTCAAGCTATACTGGTATAGTTAATTCAACCACAGAGCTTAATCAATATTAAGATGCAAGACCTGTTCAACTCTTAATCATTCTAAAAATATTTATATCATCATACCTGAATCAAGGGAGAATAAGGAATATGACCAAAAATTTATACTATTGAATAATTATAAACATGTACATGTATGTTGTGAGAATTAAGAGTTAATAATGATGACAAGTCAGAAGTGGGGTTACATGTAATATGCACAAATCTAAGGAGTTTTCAACATTGAAGACATGCAGACATGCCTTCCCCTTTCAATTCAGGTCATATTGTGAACATTTCCAGTTCAAAGGGGTAAGGATGATTTCCAGGGTTTCATAAACTTTATTCCATTTGATCCATAATGACACAAGAAACAAAATTATGTATGGTCAAGGGGAAAAGTTTTCAATCATTTTTGACTCACATGATAATTTGTCGTTTCAGGGGGGTGGTCAGAGAGACCTCGGGGGAGGGGGGGGGGGGTCATGACCCCTTATACCATTTAATCTGTCATAACACAAACACGGCTTTGGGATTTCCGATTTCATTTAATTTAAAAGCTATTTGATTGTTTACATATCCTGGGAATGGGAATGACCTCCATGGACTTGCTTCAATGTATAACTTGCAAATGGCATCCGATGATCTTTGACCCTTTTTACATGATAACTAACCATTTGCTTTTCAGATTATTTTACCCCATTCTTTACCTTAACTTGTACTTACCGCCTGTCATAGGTACTGTCAACTTCATTAGATATAACCCAATTAAAACACACAATGAATTAATTCCTACTGATATAATGATGTATACACCATGTGCAATTCAATAAGGATAACCATTGTTAAACTAACCCTGACAGAAATTTACTATAGTTACCTATAGTTAACTATAGTTTACCATAGTTAACTATAGTGAAAACTTTGATACTTTGATTTACTATGAAACTTTACTCTGGAACGTTTTTTTTTTTTGAGATTTCAAAGCTTAAAAATCTCTAAAATTCGATAACAGTAATGTAAAATTTGGAAATAATGTGTGAATATACAAATAATATTTCAATTTAATGTAAAAAGTGTGCAGGTATGAATTGAAGAACAAAAAATATAACTGAAATCCATAGTAAAAATACTATGATTAACTACAGTGGAAAAAACTCTGATAATATAGTTAACTATAGTTAAATATAGTAAACTATAGTTAACTATAGTACTTTTTTGTTAGGGAGTACTCGTATGGTGCAATGTGAGGCGAGGGTCTAGAAATTTTAAAAAAGGTGTACGTGGTATACGTACACGAACAAATTTTATCTTATAATTACAAACTATGTTTTAAAATATCTTTCTGCTATTTTTTTTTTATAAAAACGGGCAAATTGTGGGGAGGGTGGTTTTGACAAGATTGATCAAGTGTGCGTTTTGGAGAGGGTTTTTGCATCAATTTTGCACAATTTGATCAATTCTGAAAGCTGGCATCTAATTTTTTTAAGTTCATCAAAAACGCTTGGCACCAAATTAATAATATATTTTGTTTTGAAAAAATTTATAAGTTCCAATAATGGGCCAAATATTTACATCCTCCCTCTTTTTTTAAAAACATAATTTACATTATTAATTAAAATCTGTAATTTCAGACTGGTAATGAATTTAATATATGAAATACTTACATAAGAGACCCATGGGCCACATGTTAACCTGCGCATAATATGCTCGATTTGACAAAAAACGTAATGTGTAAATTATATAATAATTGTGGCTATTTCCTTCGTTACCCACATATGAAGGAGTGTATATTTAGACGCAAACACCCTAGAGTGTATATTACTGTCTTATGACAGCATCTAGTGTTTAATGAAGTTTGTTTGTTTTTGTTGTTTAATGTCCCTCTCGAAAATTTTTCACTCATATGGAGACGCCACCACTTTACATTGGAGGGCTGCAAATTTATACCTATACTCGGCATTCAGGGCCATTGAGCAATGAGGGATCTTTTTCGTGCCAACTCCTACTGCGACACGGGACCTAGGTTTATACGGTCTCATCCGAAGGACCGGTCTCAACGTCCCGCAGTGGATTCGAACCCGCGACATGAGGATCAGCTACTTACTCCGCGGCCCTTAAGCAGACGCTCTAACCACTGCGCCACGAGGGCGACTTTAATGAAGTTAAAAAGATATTGACCTTTAACAAATATAAAGAATATATTATAGAGAAATACAATTTGCATGTAGTTTTATAACCTTTGAAAATAAGTTACGGTTTTTGCAGCATACATTTATACTATGGAAAAAAAAAAATTCTTTAGCAAAATATATATATATATAAATATATATATATATATATGTATATATATATATATATATATATATATATATATATATATATATATATATATATATATATATATATATATATATATATATATATATATAATCAATTTTTCAGATGACAGTAACTTGCATGTAAAAAACCTGTTACACAACCCACATAAAATGGAAAAAAATGAACCCCATAAAGATGGAAATCTTAGACCAGTAGGAGATATTAGGACTGAGAAAAAAGGACCGAAAGTGCCGTCAAATAACGCAGAGAAACTTAGAGTTTTCTTTTCAGAACAATCAAGAGCAGAAATAAAGGACAATTTTGAAAAAAGTGAAGTTGGAATTGATATGTTTCTCATTGCCTGTCATTACGGAATCCTGAATATTTGCCAAAACGTCATCAAATATTTTCCAGACATGCTAAATCAGGTCGATATTGAAGGATGCAATGCTGCAATGCATGCAGCGTGTGGAGGAAATATCGAACTTTTAGAGTTATTGATAAAAAATGGTGTGGATCCCAAGCATAGAAGCAATTGTGGCAGTAATATTCTTCACAGTGCTTGTATGGAATCTGACTTAGAAATGTGCACACATATTATCCAACATTATCCAGACATGCTTAATCAGGTAGATAACGCAGGATGGAATTCTGCACTATACACTGCAAAGGAAGGAAGTGTTGAAGTTTTAGAATTACTGGTAAAAAATGGCGTCGATCACACATTGAAGGACATTCATGGATGTAACATTCTTCACCTGGCTTGTTGTGGATCTAAATTTAAGATATGCCAATATATCATCAAACATTATCCAGATATGCTCAGTCAGGTAGATTATGGAGGACAAAATGCTGCATTTTATGCTGCGAAAGGTGGAAATATTGAAATATTAGAACTTTTAAAAATAAATGGTGTGGATGTCAAACTCCAAAGTAATGATGGCATGAATATTCTTCATATGGCCTGCATGAATGCTAAACTAGAAATATCCCAATATATCATTGAACATTATCCAGACATGCTTACTAAGATGGATAATGAAGGAAGGAATGTAGCATTATATGCCGCAAAGGGAGGAAATCTGGAGATACTGAAATTATTGCTAAGAAATGGAGTTGACCCAACGCTACAGAGTAATAGTGGCATAAATATTCTTCACATGGCCTGCATGAATGCTCAATTAGAAATGTGCCGAAATATCATCAAACATTATCCAGACATGCTAAATCAGGTCAGCAATGAAGGATGGAATGCTATAATTTGTGCCGCACATGGAGGGAGCACTGAAATTTTAGAACTTCTTGTAAAAATTGGGCTAGATCCCATGCATAAGGTCAATAATGGCCGCAATATTCTTCACATTGCTTGTATGAAATCTAACGTAGCAATGTGTCGACATATAATCAACCATTATCCAGAAATGCTTGATCAAGTTGATAACAATGGATGGAATGCCGCCATATGCACTGCACTTGAAGGAAATGTTCAGGTTTTAAATCTTTTGGTAGAAAATGGTTTGAACCCTATGCAGAAAAGCCCGGGTGGAATTAATATTCTCCACGTAGCTTGCCTGAAATCAAAATTAGAAATGTGTAAACATATCATCCAACATTATCCAGACATGCTTAATGAGATAGATAATGAAGGAAGAAATGCCGCAATATATGCTGCAATGGGAGGAGATGTTGACGTTCTAAATCTACTGGCAGAACATGGTGTCAGACCGTAAGAGTCATCAAAGTCTGTGACACTGTACATTCGCTAATGCACCACATGTATTGTTCGGTAAAATTATTTTAATCAAAACTAAGCTGTGTCAGAAATAATGGATATGAACTACAACCAGCATGACTTGATCTTGTTGTTGTATATTTAGAGATACGTATTTTTGGCTGGACAAATTTTATATCATTAGTCTTATAAGCTTAGGATTGTGAAGTGTGATACTGCTTTAAAAAATACAACAAACCGGCGTTTAAAACTGTGAATTTAAGTAGGCATAACACAACGTCTATTTTGTTCCGCAGTCTGTGTTTGCCTATTATTATTCAAACATCAAACATTATGGTATGGTTTTGATTTAAAGGAACAAGTGGTCATGTTTATTTGTGCTGATTCAACAATATGTAGTTTTAAGGACATTGGCAAAATTCCTGGTTATTGTATAGACTTTTTCAAGAACTCTTGAGTAGGCTTAAATGCACTAAACAGGCTATATTCTGGATCGTTTTACCTATCAATCCAACAATCCTTTTTAGATTTTGTCAAATTAGTGTTTTTACAATTCTTAATGCATTTCCTATGTAAAATGTTGAGAAAAGGGACCTACATAATTTTTCACCATAATATTTCTTCAAAACCCATTTATTTCATACAGTTTTTGTAGTATATACATTATTGTATCCCCATTTCCTATGACTTCTAGATATTTTGGCTGAAAATGTATATATAGAAACAGGATTGGATATACAGGCACCGGTCATCATTTTTGAGTTGCGTCCCTTAACAGCTAAAATTGGACAAGAGACTGGTTGATTGTTTTTATCATGTAATTTACTGAATTGATTGAAACATATTGTCATACAAATATTGGCATGGATTTATTTTTAACTTTTATTCGTAGTTACTAAATGCTGATTCCTTCACACGACCTAAGAACTGTTCTCAGTCGGCATGGTCGACCTACCTTTCAGCATATGTCACGTCTTTGCCCTTCCCAGCATACTGAGCATAACTATGGTAAATGACGACCTGTTGGCTCTTTGTCTCTGAATACAATGTACAACAAAGCCTTTACTACTCTTCTTTCTTGCTGTATAAATGATTCTACCCTTTGAAGGAAGTACACTTGCTTTTGTTTACCCCTCATACGCTTTATTGGTTTTCACCGCTTAGAGAATTCTACACGGGAGATCACTCTCAATCACTATTTTATAAGTGAAAAAACCCATGTATTAAACCTTTTTTCTCCGGAAAACCCTGACTTGCCAATGTCCTTAAATCTGGATACATTATCCCTTTGATGTACTAGTATTTTTTCACAAGTGCTGTTTATTTTCTAACAGAATTCTTAGTGATATGTTGTATTTTTTAATTTTCAAATTGGTATTTTAATTAAAAGATAATATTTTGAATTAAATTGATACTGTTAAAACACCCAAAGTCAAGAAATTGGTGCAATTCAATTTTTTTTTTCCTTCAAAAATTGACAGATGATTATTTACATGTTAATAGCATTTTCGAGTTATTTAACATATCAAGTTTGTATTTCTTAAGGTTTTTCAAGTTAAGTTATTTAATTAAAAAATTACATTAATCTGAAATAAAGGTGTATTAATGAACGTTTTTCGCTTAGAAACAAACGTTTAGTATCATATACTAGTTTAAATTTATGATTTCAAGATAAAATGAAATAAATTTTTATTATTCCTTAATGACAAAAAGCAACTCAGTCTATGTACTTTCTTGGTGAGACAAAATAGTTCATCTGAAACGACGCCACAGGTTTATTCATTTTTTTATGTATTGCTTTTTTGTGTATACGATTTCTTTGCCTTATTTTTAGATGTATACCTTTTTTAATTAATGGCTTATTCCGTGGCCTTCTTAGGTATATGTTTATGCAAAATATTATCGTAAGAGTGAAAGATATTTTCATATATTTCATTTATGATCGTTGAATTAAAAACCGTGGAGTCCCAATTTAATTCCTTTAGATAATTTCCAATATTTTTGAAATTAACACTATCATAGTTTCTTATGGTACGTTTATAAGCATATTGTTTAAACGTTTTGTATTTAATGTCAAAACTAACTCGTGAATGGTGTGTGTACTACAGTATGGAGATGCCACATGCGCATTATCTAGAACACTCAGTTTACTGGTGAATACTAAATCTATACATGTACTAGGAATAGATGTAGAATTTGTTGTAATTGGTTCACTAACCAAGTTTAATAAGTTACGCTGTACCATATATTGTGTTAAAGCACTGTTTTCACTGGTCAGCATATCAATATTAAAATCATCAAAAGAAATACTGGCATGGATTCATTTAATGCATTTTCTAGTGAATCAAAAAGACGATCAAAGTAAGAAACAGTTGCAATAGGTGGTCGATAAAATTTTCTTATTGTCTTGCGTATGTATTTCACACCAGACAAGTTCAATATCATTGAAATTGAGATCATCTCTTATGATGAAATGTAAGTCTAAAGAAACATCAAACAGTATTCCATCCCCAAAACCTATTACGATCCTTCTAATTGTAGGGTGAAAAACCATAAAACCCGATTTCATAATTGGTTATGTTATTATCAAGGGGAGTTTCAATAACAGTATTATCATAATACCAATAATATCAGTCAGGCAACTCATTGTAAAAAGCATCATTCACTTTGTTAAGTTCACTGCATACATTATTATGAACTATACTTAAATTTTGTGTTTTAAAATTATTTGATATTGGTCGAGGGTTTGTATCTAAATTACCAATTATGAGTAAAAAAAACAGAACAAAAATATAATGATGAAATTGAAACATTTGAAAATGCAGTCGTAAAATATACAACTTTAAACCTCGAGCAGAATAGTGACAGACACCTATTAAATAGATCAATAATTAGGGAGACTGTTTTTGTTCTGTTTTTATGCCCCCGTATCGAAGATTCGGGGGTATGTAGTTTTTGCCCTGTCCGTTCATCTGTCTGTCTGTCTGTCTGTCTGTTTGTCCGCAAAAACTTTAACATTGCCCATAACTTTTGATTGGTTGGAGCTATGGCTTTCATATTTCACATGTGCATTCCTTGTGACAAGACCTTTCTTTAAGGTACCACCATATTTGACCTTTTGACCTTGACCTTGGAGTTTTACCCAGTTTTGCAAATTTTTTCCCAAATTTAATTTTGGCCATAACTTTTGAACGATTGGTACTAGGGCTTTCATACTTCACATGTGTATTTCTTGTGACAAGACCTTTCTTTGGGTACCACCATATTTGACCTTTTGACCTTGACCTTGGAGTTTGACCTACTTTTGAATAACTTTAACATTGGCCATAACTTTCGAACGGTTGGTGCTAAGGCTTTCATACTTAGCATATGTAATCCTTGTGATAAGACATTGCTTTGGATATCAACAACTGACCCTTTGACCTTGGAGTTTGACCTACTTTTGTAAAACTTTAACATTGACCATAACTTTTGAACGGTTGGTGCTAAGACTTTCATTCTTAGAATATGTAATCCTTGTGACAAGACCTTGCTTTGGATACCAACAACTTTGACCATTTGACCTTGACCTTGGAGTTTGACCTACTTTTGGAAAACTTTAGTCTTGGCCATACTTTTGAACAGTTGGTGCTAGTGCTTTCATACTTCACATGTATAATCCTTGTGACAAGTCCTTCCTTTGGATACCAACAACTTTGACCCTTTGACCTCGACCTTGGAGTTTGACCTACTTTTGGAAAACTTTAACCTTGGCCATAGGTGCAAGGGCTTTCATTCTTCACATGTGTAATCCTTGTGACAATCCCTTCCTTTAGATACCAAAATTATAGCCCACTGACATTGACCTTGCAGTTTGACCTACTTTTGAAAAACTTTAACCTTGGCCATATCTTTTAAACTGTCATTGTTAGGGCTTTCATATTTTACATGTGTATTTCTTTTGAGAAGGCCTTTCCTTGGACACCATTAATTTTGACCATTTGACCTTGACCTTGATGTCTGACTTACTTTTGAAAAAACTTTAACCTTGTCCATATCTTTTTCAATGGTTGCTGCTAGGGCTTTCATATTTCACACGTGTATTCCTCGGTGCAAGACCTTTACTTTGGGTACCAGCATATCACAGGATGAAAAGCCAGGTTTCCCAAATTTGGAAACCCGATGGAAACATATGGGAATCGTGACATCGGAATGCAACTTGTTGTACTTTTGGACTTCTGGAACTTTTTATGATGTAACGACAAGGTAAAAATGAATTATTTCTCCTACTAAATTACGATTAAGTCATCAATATTTAAACAAAAAGTGTCCGCAATCTCAACTTATCAGATTATTCACGAAGGACATCATCATCGATGGAAATTTAAACAGTTAAAAGAGAGAGTTCTGACTATTGTAATCCGCCTTTATTTGGCAGATAATATTAGAAATTATGAAGAATCATTAGAACAATTTAAATAGATTGTCTGTAACTAGAGTACATATACATCTTACAAAGTCATAACACAACCCTTATTCATATGCATAATGATGATATGTATAGGAAAAATGTATTGGTTTGTAAGTACTGTCTATAATAATATAACAACTGTTTAACAATCTAGTGATAGATTGTAAATTGAAATAGTTTACTGTTTAAAAGACAAAATTTCTCATGTGTGACCTGCTGAGAGATTTACTGAAAATGTTAAAAATAATAAGCCTACAAGATGTACAAATATTGGTCATTTTTGATAGTATTTCAAGTAATGCAAATGAATCATCTGAGTAACAATCATCAGTTATTGATGGTGGTCGCAACATCATAGATGTCTAATGGTGAAAATAAGTGAATCCTCATTTGTTTGAAATTTTTGTTTGATATATGTTGTATGATAACGATAAATTTTTGTTTGTTTATTTTATTCCTCCCTGGTAGTCGTTGAAGTTTTGGCCATTATTAAAAATACTTTTGTTTGATCAGATGTACTCAGGGTTGTCTCTAAGACCCGGGGGCCGAGGAATTTCCCCAATTATTATGATATAAATAATCCAGGTTATTTCGATATTCCTCCTAAACTCCCCAGTAAGGGAGGAACCCCAGTTCCCCTTCTACATTTTAAATGTCCTCTTCTATTTCAATTCTTAGGGACAACCCTGTGTACTTCGACCCAAATTTTGTAAAATAGGTAAGTAGGTAGGTAGATTTTTTTTTTGGCAGTATCTAACAAATTGATTTTTTGTCATACAAAAACACAGAATTAGAAATTAATTGATGTTTCATTACACACTGGACAGCTAGACAGGTTTAATATTTATTGCTCTCGTTAAAACAAGTGTCTTGGAGAAATTATAAACCTCAACTTTATAATGAAACAAACTTTATTTCCCTGAAACCAAAAAAAAAAAAAAAAAAAAAAAAAAAATAAAGTAAAATTAAAATACTTAAAAAAATGATTGGGTAGGAGTGATTTTGATGGATCTTTTGGAGTACATCAAACAAATCAGTCATAGCTCACCTGAGCCAATGGCTCAAAAGAACTTTTCTGATCAAAATTTGTATGTCGCTGTCATTGTCTTAAACTTTTCACATTTGAATCTTCTTCTCAAGAACCACAGGGCCAATTTCAATCAAACTTGCTACAAAGTATCCTTGGGTAAAGGGGATGCAACTTTATTTAAATGAAGTACCATATCTTCTTCTAAGGGGAGATAATTACAAATAAATGAAAAATTAATGGCATCATTTAAAATCTTCTTTTCTGGAACCACTGGGCCAGGAAAAATTAAACTTATTTGGAAGCATCCTCAGGAAGTGTAGATTCAAATTTGTTTAAATCATGACCCCCAGGTGTAGGGTGGGGCCACAATTGATGATCAAGTTTTATGTAGGAATACATAGGATAAAATCTTTGAAAATCTTCTTCACTAGAACCACTGTATCAGGAGAGATGAAACTTATGTTGAAACATCCTCAGCTAGTGTAAATTCAAGTTTGTTCAAATCATGACCCCCGGGGTAGGACGGGGCTACAATGAAGGATCAAAGTACATAGAAAAATCTTAGAAATTTCTTCTATTCAAGAACAGCAAAGCCATGATTTGTCATATTTATATGGAAGCATCTTCAGGTAGTATAGATGCAAGTTTGTTCAAATCATGACCCCCCTGGGTAGGATGGGGCCATAATCGGCGATCAACATTTTACTAACAATACTGATACATAGGAAAGATCTTTAAAATTCTTCTCAAGACCAATATAGTCAGAATTGGTCATAATAATATAAAAGCATCCCGAAGTAATGTAGATTCAATTTATTCAAATCATGACACACCCCCCTCCCTCCCCAGGAGAGTAAAGGGGCCATAACAGGGGATCATAGTTATACAGTAAAACTCGTTTAGTACGAACACGGATATTGCGAATTCACGGATATTGCGAAGTTTTCTTGGATCCCCAGCTAAATAAATTTTACTAATTCCTTATATGAATATAACAAATTAAGGATACAGCGAAGTAATTTCACAGACTTTGTTATAACCGAATTTTACTGTAAAAAGGAAGAAAAGGAATATATCAATAAAAATTTTCTTCTTAAGAACAGCAATGCTAATATGTATCATATTAATTCAAAAGCATCCTTCGAAAGTATGGAATTCATACCCCCCCCCCCCCAGAGTTGGCGAAAGACACCAGCCCGCCGGCGATCTCCGGTAAATTTCGTATAAGTCCGATAGATTTTAGAACTACGTCGGACACCGTGTCAGGTAGATTTTTCAGAATAATTAATAGTAAAATAATCAAAGAAATGAAATAATGCATTATTTTTCAAAACTTGTTCATTTTTGGATGATAATATTCAAAATATTAAAAGTATTCAGGCAATTCAAATATTCTGGGGAATCAAAATAATATACCGGAACTTTCAACTTTAGTTTCTATGAAACGTTCATATATATCCGGTATCGAGGCGGCAAGTAAACATGTGCTATGATGTGGTCAATGAAATGGACAGAGTCTGTGAAAAGAAAGTCGGCGCCGAAAGCTGATACTGATAGCTCAAAAGAAAAAAAAATTCTAACAAAAAGAGTAAGAAGTTTAATCCAGAGTGGATTAAAACAAGACAGTGGCTGAAGTATGACGACGATACACATATGATGTTTTGTGTGCCATGCACGAATTTTATGGTAAAGTCCATTCAATTATTGTTATTGATTGATGCATCTTAAATAAAATTCAGTTTTACATACTTTGTTGTTGGTTTTTTTTTTTACATTTGGTCTGGCAAATTTTCAGTGTGTCCTGTAGTTTTTGTGATTTTTTGACAATCTGTAGGACACTGTGTCCGACAGATTTTTTACCTCTTTCGCCAACTCTGCTCCCCCCCCCCCCCCCCCTCTGAACCAGTTTTATATTTAAACTTTTAAATACAGAACTGATTTATGCTTTTTCCTACCCAAAGTGCTCAGGTGAGCAATGTGGCCCCTAGGACTCTTGTTTATTGTTGGTCTTATAAGTGAAATCAGAATGCAATACAGTGTAGTAACCTGTAGACTTTATTTTAAGAATAATGAATATTTGTTTAAGAGTCCTTTTGTCAAGGTTCAAAGTTCAATTAAAATTATTTTGTGATACATGCATTTGAGGATTCGATATATCAGGAGTAAAATATTTAAAGAATACTTCCAAATTACTTAGACATATCTATGGTATTCAAGATGCCAAAGTTCAACTGTATGGCTATGCTAAAGTAGTAAATATTATAACTTACTAAAACTTTCTAACATTGAAATATGTTAAATGAAACAAGACAAAAATGAAAAATAAAAATTTACTGATTCCTGGCTGGTCAGTATTTTGATGACTGTAATTTCTAAAATATTCAATGAAACACTTTGAAGCTTTAACTGTAGGTATATGTTAACTAAATATACTATAAGGTAATATTTATAAATGAGAAGTTTTGAACAAACATTACAACATTCGTGTATGTAAATTGGGGGTAAAAACTGGTTATCGGTAATGGCTATCGCCTTAATTTTCAATGACATAAAACAAGATTTAGAATGCAGGTAAATAATA
This sequence comes from Saccostrea echinata, assembly GCF_033153115.1. NCBI lineage: Eukaryota > Metazoa > Mollusca > Bivalvia > Ostreida > Ostreidae > Saccostrea > Saccostrea echinata. Next base: position 26,245,710 of record NW_026889778.1, read on the forward strand.
CTAGTATGTGTCTGTACATATGATATAGCATATAGAACTTGTACTGAATGTTGATTAGCTAAATCTTGAATGGCTGATATGTTGGTCATTTTTGATGAAATTTAGATTATTTGTATGTAAACTGAGTGTACATGCAATATGAAATTATTCATAAGGTATTAAAGTTTACATGATTAAAACATGTGTATGCAATGCAACATGTGATGAATTCATATTGACTTGTATGGATATAGATTAACATGTATGTGCATTGTTTTTATAGGGTCCTGTTCTGCAGATGCCATGAGATGATCTGTCTGTCCATCTGATATCACTTGTCCTGAGTATATTTTTTCTCCTCTTAGCCCAATCTCACTCAAATTTAACTCATAGAGTGCCTGTGGATGGAGGGTAAAAAGTGACCTTGGACCAATTATCAAGGTCAAAGGTCAGTATCAAAACACACTATATATCTTTATTTAAAGTCCTTGTCCAGAGCATAATTTTTCTCCCTTGGTATGATCTTGCTTGTGTGCCATGGGATGAAGGGTTTTTAGTGATCTTTAACAAAATTTCTAGGTCAAATGTCAATAAGAAAAAAAAAGATTCGTAATATCCTTGTCCAGAGCACATTTCTCTCCAATTCACTCAACTAAAAGCAGTGTTCTACATGTACGAGATGGTCATATTCTCAATCTTACCTGCTTTAATATTAATCTGGCTTAAAACCTTACTATGTAATGTTCATTATTCGGATTTCATGTCATTAAATTTAAAGACTGAAACTAATTATAATCACTGATATTGGTACATTAAAGGACATTGAGTGATCTTGTAAGATTTCTAAATAATATTCAAGCAAGATTCTTACATCAAATAATTTTATATGAAAATATATTGCAGATCGCAGATGATGTGAAGAAAATACAAAGGAAGCTGATGTTGAAAGAAGTATAGAGTATTTAAAGAAGTTTTTATGAATGGACTTAGATGTGAAAGACTACTTCATTGTGTACCAAGATATATGATTTTATTTATTTTGATATCATTTTCAAAGAATGTTTTTGCACATCAAATGAACTATTAAACATATGAATTGATAGTGCTTTTTCCTTTTTATACATTTTCTTGATAGATTTTGAAAAGAAAACACAGTTTACCAAGGAAATTAATAATATATATTTTGATTTAAACCTGCTGTTCTCTTTTCACATTCTAGACAAGAAAGATTAACCATGGAAAATACAGGGATCCTTGAGCTTCCAGTTGCTTGTCAATCATTTTTCGAAATTGAAATGCTCAACCTACCCTGTAGTTTCCATGATATGGAAACTATTACACCACAATTACACATCGCTTCCCGTCTCAGAAAAATAAGGGAATCTTGAAGTTTCCCTGTAATTTCCATTTATGAAACACCAGATAATTCCACCAAGTTTCCATCACACGGAAACCGCTACGCTCCAATTCCATATAGTTTCCTGAGTCATGGAAACTTGAGGAATCACGAGGTTTCCTCTAGTTTCCGTTCATGGGAAATCTGAGGATTCCATCGAGTTTCCATTCCATGGAAACCACTACGCTCCGATTCCACATAGTTTCCTAATTATGGAAACCAATGGAATCTTCAGGTTTCCATTATGGGAAACTACATGGAGGCTCAGGAAACTTCAGGTTTCCTGAGGTTTCCGTGGTTCGGGATACCTTATGGAATCGGAGCGTAGTAGTTTCCGTGGAACGGAAACTTGACGGAATAACCTGGCATCCGCTGCGGAAACCACTAGGAAACATGATGTAAACATGAGGTTTCCATGTGGTTTCCATATAGTTTCCCATGACGGGAAACTGCTTATTTCACCCAGTGTATTTGATTTGCATTTGAGAAAGTTTAACCTTGTTTTTTACAAATAAGAGGATTGTTGACGGAATTTCCATGGGTTCTGGCTATTGCATTGCCTAAGGAAAACCAATTAAAGGCAACAACAGGTTGCCTTGCAGTTTGTTGTGAAGTTTTCCACCATAGAACGTCTTACCAGACGTCAGAGATGGCCTAAAAAGGTTTCCAACCAACCGTGACGATGACATTGACGCGTAACAGCGTCACGTCAATACCGGGCTATTCACCCTACCACTTAAATAATTGCCACCTCACTACCACTGAAACTGCTGTTAATACAGCAGGCTTTCATAATCTTTACGTATACATTCACCAAAAAAAAGAAAAAAAAAACAAAACAAAACAAAAAAAAAACCCTGTAAGAAATCGATCGCGCGAATTTGGTTTATAGGCGTTCCTCTCACTCGCGCAAGCGTGCGCCGTTTTTTTGTTTTTTTTTTGCCTGTTACCTCCTGACCCAATGTAGCCAGGGTTTGTCAAGACCTACTTACAAACAATCACATTTATCCACTCCACTGGTCTCCGTAAAGTCATCTTTTTCTCATCGAACATCTGTGGGACAGGTTGGACGATAGGGTTCGAAATGCCCAAGCTGGTCTCGATCACCTAGTGGCTGCATTGTAAGAAGTGTTAAAAAATATCCCTCTTTGAAGGATAAACACACTGATGAACTCCATGCAGAGGACAAGACTGTGACAGATGCGCGAGGAAGACATGGGAGATAATGAAAAGTTTCGATTTTCACTGATGAAGGGTACCGTTATATGAGTTTCAATAACTCATGAATTATCGGTCAAAATCAAATGAGATTTTGGTTACATTTTTATTAGAGATGATTTTAAATGCCAGCTAGATAGGAATACAGCTGGAAAAAAACATCCGAAAGAATAACATTATTTCACCTAAAAAGTTTACCCTGCGTTTCGTTTTCCTTTCAGTATATATAAAGGAAGCAATTTTTGAATATTATAATTAGCAAATCGGATAGTGCCATTCAAAATGAATATACAAAAACAGAAAGCAAACATTTGAATACTTTTTACATTTTGAATGCAGCTTATAAATGATTTTAGAAAAGTATTCATTAATCTCCATATGTTATATATGTAGAAGCCAACCAGTAAATGATAACCACCCATTTCCCAAAACATAATTCCCATTGACAAGACATATGTAAACGACATCGCCACCTTTAAGTGAAAGTGGGAAAACTCACGTACAGGTTGTTTAGCCTTGAGTAGCGCAGACCATATCACATCCACTCTTCTGTCGCCTAGCTCCATTTACCAGTAATTCACTGTCAAATATGTACCAATGGTAAATTTCCGTTGTCCATGCAAAAACAGAGAGACCTTTCACTGGAGCGGTGAAGAACCCAGTCGTTTGGTCGTAAGCTTTGTGAGAGTCGTAATAAAGAGAATCGTAGACGATGGCTTGATGGTTACCTGGCTTCAAGGTCTGCTGTGAGTAGGCAGTAAAGTACACAGGGTCGGTACCTACAATAAGTTTACATTTATTTGTTTGGTTTGTAAAATTCTTATCAATCCGTTTTAGTTAGTCCCATATTAAAAGAGATGCCAATCTGGTCCCTATTTTCGAAGACCAGAGGGCTGGTTAATATTCATACATATGTGTCTTATTTTGTTTATTACATATTCAATTGGTATACACAAGCAGATTTTCTCCAGATTTTGATTAGTTTAAAATTATTATAAACAATTTTTTATCGTAACAAAATAACGATTTTTTTTTTTTACTTTTTAATTTTATTTTACATACATGTAAAAAGGTGTAAAAGAACCAGACTTCGAAATTCTGGATATGATAAGAAAATTGTGATGTGCACATACCATAGATGTTAAAAACAAATTATTATACAATTTCCTTGTGTTTATGATATACCTGTACTTGAATTATGTTTCTAAAAGCATTCTTGTGTTTAATTAAAGTACGATTTTGCACAATTTTAATTTTTTTTTCAAGAATCTGTTGTAAACATAGAACAGAATAAAAATTAATATCTTTTCTTTAAACTGAAATAAGAATGAATGCCGATGGAATCAGTACTCACCAGTGGGTGAATTTGCCAACTTTGTCTCTAGCTAGATATTTTTGTACTCTGCTGATGAACCAAGGATTCTAACTGTCCCAGCCTTTGTTCATACAACTGTGGGTCCTGTACATGAATCCCATAACAAGATCCCGCAGACAGTAGGAAGCAAAGAGTTAACTGCATAGTAAATACTTCAAAGCAAATGAGTTAATCCCAGGCTTTAAATTTAGAATGCTTTCAACTTCAAGGAATTCTCACAAAGAATTATCAGGCATCGCCTGCTTTTAAAGATTACGTTTGACATAATGGACCGTGTATCAAGGTTAAATGATTATTGTTGAAAGTTATGATGTTGGTGTTTTAGTTGGATTAGGGAAATTTATTTTTCATGCAATGATATTAAGAAATGCTGAATAATTTAATTTATATGTATATTATGTATAGATATTTTTCATGTATAATGGAGAGTTTATAATGCTTACTGTATTTGTTGGTGTTGAGGAGTCGGACAGATAGACACTAGGGGTTCAACACCCCCCACCCCACCCCCGTAGACTCTAGCTATGCGTGCATAATTATATTAATTTTGTGTATACTGATGGGCCGTATGGCTTAAAGTTGTTTAATAAAGAATTAAAGTACTATATTAAAATTTCTTTCAGTCTGCATACAGCTGTCTTTTGTATGCATTCACACTATCTTTTCTATACAATTTCAGCTGGCGAGTGCCATCAGTCAGTACAGTCCTGCGTCTTCTGTATGACCTAAGCCTGCAGTACAATAGCACTAACAAAGAAATTTCATTTCAAAGACCAAAATTAATACTTTTAAACTCTTCGTTCATAAGTAAATCGCAGAATCTGGACTCATCGTTAAAATTGAGTGCAGTCTATATGGACCTATAAATGGGCAACGGTTTAATTGTTCAGAAAAGTTTGCAGATTTTTACAATGAATTTTCTTTATGATATACAATATCATTGTATATTGGGGACATAGGCAAAGATTAATTTCATACCTAGAACAGAGCATCACCTAGGATGCAGTCCTGCCAAAACATTTATGAGCATGCACAATCAAACTGCCTTATATTTTATAATTGCATATTAGTTGTACATGTATATGTCCCCCCAACAAATCGGGGCGGCAAGCCGCGGCATGTATAACCACCCGTTTCTGTCTGCAAGATTAATTAAGAGACCCTTGGCCACAATGGACCTCTGTTCTTCAAAATAATAAAAAAAATTCCCTTCTTTACTCCCAAAAAATATATTGAGCCATACTTTTTGGACTCCTGATAGCCCCAAGTATCTATTTTATACTTGAATTGATACTTCAGTATCAATATATCAGGCCCGTAGAACGCAACGGGGGGTGGGGGGTAGGGGGCCTTCCCCCCTCCCAACACTTTTTCTAAATATAGTATTTTACTCTGTTAATTTTCCTTTAGATGGTTGTTGCCCCCCCCCCCCCCCGAGAATTTTTATTACTATAAGGTCGAGTACTGACAAATTTCAGGATTTGAACAGTTATTGAGGTTTTTGTCTGTTTTTCTTCTGCTTGTCTCACATACATGTACTTTCAGTAGCCATTACGTCGTGGTCAAAAGTTTTTATTTGTGGTGCGAACATCTTTACGCGATGTGCAAGTTTTTTCTTGATGATAACGTTGACGTCATCTTTTTCCTTCTACATATGGATGTCTTAAAAATTGTCGGACATGGATACATGTACATGTATATCGTTTGAAATATTCCTCTAATACTAAATTTTAATTCAAATAAATTCTAACAGATATTTTGGTATTAAGTTTATTGAATTTAATTTTTTCCATACAGAAATATCACTCTATATCGTTTGAAATATTCCTCGAATACTAAATTTTAATTCAAATAAATTCTAACAGATATTTTAGTATTAAGTTTATTGAATTTAATTTCTCCCATAGTGAAATATCACTTAAGTCGCAGTTGTGTTGTGTCTGCCTAAATACTATATACGCGGATCCAGGAATTTTTAAGGGGAGTTCCATCCTTCTTAAGAAAAGAAATCTGTCCTAGAATTTTTTTTGACAAATATAGAAAGGGAAACATCGTGAACAAACTCCTTAATCAAACATGAAACCCTATTTTAGGGGTGGGTTTGGGTTGCTGTGCTATATAAAACTAGCGGGAAAATTTGACATGAATAAAATTAAAATTTAGATTAAGAGGAATTTTTCATATATCTGTGTCTGAATTTTTTGAAGTCATCATTTGTTGTACATGTAGAAGGAAAACGTTTCCATCACGATAAAAATTGCACATCACGTAAGGATGTTTGCACCACACATACAGACTTTTGATCACGATGTAATGGCTATTGAAAGTACATGATCTAATGAAATATGCACATCACATTATGACAAAAAAAAATTACTTAAAGACAAATGCACACCACATAAATTTAATTTTGTTATGATAAGACAGTCCACGTGTTCCATATATTCATGCTTTATCAGGAGTTTTCAAGTAATGTTTTTTACTGGTTCATTGGTTCTTGAGAAGAGGATATTCTTCATATAATCTTTCATTACTATAAAGGAAGTATGAATTAACTGAAAATTACCAATAAATTCAGTTTAAAGTGAATTGAAAAGGTATTCAAATGTGCTAAGGCCAAACAAAAAAATATGTGTGGTTCCGGTTACATCTCCCAAAAAATTAGGGTAGGTAGGTAGGGATTTTTTTTTTTTTTTTTTTTTTTTTTTTTTTTTTTTTTACAAAATGATTTTCTTAATTTTTCTAAATAATACCTATCACTGCTTTGCAAGTGGCATTTAGATGTGGCGTGATAATATACTAGTCAACATTGGTAGGGGACACTATCAAAAAACTTGCACTATGTGTTGAAATGATGTTTTGCAAGGAGGCCGCCATTGCTGAAACTAACACTAATACTGGAGCCAATGATGGAAGTTGGGGAAAATTCTGGAAAAAATATGAAAATTGCCGGAAAAAAGTTTAGGGTCGGGGGTATAAAATAGGGACGGTCAGGTAACCAGAACCACACATATTTTTTTCTATTTGGCCTAAATTAACTATTCTTTGCATATCATACAAATTTTATTTTCACTGGGAAATTTTCTAAGGCCAGTTAACTCTAAAATTAAGAGTCCTCGCTTTTCTCACTCATTAACAAAATTTTAATACTGTAGTACCATTACACATATATGTAGCATGTCAAATAACTAAAATTGGGCCAAAATTAAAAAAAAATGTTTGTTTGCCCTTTTCCGATCCAGATTTTTAACAATAGGTAGGTAGGTAAGAAAAATATTTTATTTTTTCTTCTAAAAATTATACCAAGAAGCATAAGTGCCACAATGCTCATTTAAAACACTTTCGCTTAATTGCTGCTCTTCAAAAGGTTATTTTTGAAAGATTTCCTTTCTACATTCCCATGATAAATTGTGGGACAGGGTCCACCCTATGCCCAAGGACAAATGACATAACTAAATTTAATCTAAATTACATGGGAATTCTTAATATTAGTATGACTAATGGACTAATGTGGCCCTGCTATTTTAAAGGAAAAATGATTTTTTTTCCCCCCTACATGCATAATTGTACATGGTCAGACGGCACTTTTTGCTGCAATAAGAAAAAGGAATAGACATGTTTTCTGTTACATGCCTATTAAAGTGTATAAGGTTTTAAAGAATTTTTTAACCAAACTGGTTTGAAATTATTTAAATAAAAAACATTGTAAATGAAAAGAGCAACAAAATATTTTGAGTTGGGCTATTTTTTGTGGGTCAGTCGGTCAGCTAAGGGCAAACGATCAATATTTTAATCCTTACTAAAAACCAAAGTACAAAGTGTAGCCAAACCTGTTATTGGTATAATAGGACTTGTTTACTCTTACCCATGTGCGTGTGTGGAGTGTACAAGTATTAAAAACTGATTTTCCCCCCGAGACTTGTTGTACATAATATTTGCAACAATAGTACTTCTTTAACAATTTAATTTGATGAGGTCATTTCATTACTCTTTGTTTTGATTACAATATACATATAAGATTATAACACTATCAATTCATCCATAAAAGCAAAATTTGCATGAGCTTTCAAATAAATAAAAAAATTCATATATAAAATGTTAGGTTTTTCTATAAAAAATGACCTAGTAATACATATCATCAGTCTCCTTTAAACAGCTTCATGATAAGAGGAATGGTCAAAGCAAGAGCACCATAAAGAAATGTCACAGATGCTAAACTGCCAATTTTTACGGTCCACTGAATATTGCTTTCTGTTTCACTTAATAAGTCCTTGACCTCTGGTCCCACATACACCACATTATCAGCATTTGTCTGTGCTTTGTGAACTCCCATAACTTTCTTCACATCACCTAGTTCCTTTATCAAAAGTTCATGATTACTTTTAATTCCTTTCAGAACATCAGAAATATTTTGTGAATTCTGTATATGAGCTGTAGCTTGGAGACTTTTAGAATCCACTGGAGCACCCCTGACTTCATTGAAAAATCCTCGAACCTCTTTCTGCTGGTCTTGTACAATCTTTATCAAGTCGGTGGTCATCTTTTTGTAGTCATCTGCTGAGCCAGTAGCAGATAGAACTATATCCCTAAACTCTTTATTTTTGTGTCGATTGTAAATGAAATTAGCTAATAAACCTAAACCTACAGCAGCTATGGACCAACAAAGATAGTACAACTTAAAGTTCTCTGTCCTTAATCTTTCTTTTTCATGGCTCTCACTCACTTTGGAATTGTAATAATCAAATGCTAATTTTTCTTCCTCTTCCATCATTTCTAGAAGAGGTTTTACCTCATTTTTCCTTTTGATTATTTCGTTTTCTTGTATTGCTAGCTGTACATATCGATCTGTTCCTCTTTCTGTTTGCATTATTTCTTTTACAACACTCTCCATTTCTTTCTGAATTTCTAAGTATTCTTTAACGTTCTCTATTCTTTTCTTTTGAAGGTCCATGCATCTTTGACGAGCCTGTAACAAAGAGCAGAAATTATATACATGTAAATACACTGTAGTGTGTATATATACCAAATATTGACTTTAAAAAATGTCAGTACTCCTATATGCAATTGTGACTTCTTGTTTGCGACTTCTCCAACTATAAAACAATTAAATTTAATGTTGAGAAAATCTACATCTCAAAAAAAAAAGAAGTTTTAGCAATAAGATTCCTTGTTTTCCTGTCATACTCATTTTATTCAGAGAGAGTAATTAGTTGTACATTCATATAACATGACCACCGAGAAATGGTCTAGAAAATCAAAATGTGCTGAATAGAGTACTAAAATGTTAAGAGACTATGTGACATATCATCTGTTCATGGTCTGGAATACATGTATTTGTACAGTAAAACTTGTCTAATCCGAGACCACTGGCTCAATAAAAATTGGACAGATTGGGCAACGTTCCAGATTAGACAAAATTTTTAACATTTCAAATTTACTGAAAGCAAATTCCAATTTAAAATCGTATTAGCCAATATAATAGTCTAATCTGGGTTTGACAAGATTCACTGTACATCCATGTGCATTATTATGATCCACAAAACAATGAGGATGTTCACACTGTCTCAGGACTACTTATTGTGTTACGTTAATCTAATGAGCATGTAATATAGCAAAAAAAAAATTAAAAAAAGGCAGTGAATAATTTCACTAATTGTACTTAACCTTAATGGCTTCTTCCTGTGCTCTCCGGACTTCCGACAGACCGAATTTGTCCTCATACCACTGGATTACGCTGTCAATTTTACCAAACGTGGCTTTATCAGCTAAAGTATCGACTGCTTGGTAGCCTGTCTTGATTTGCCGTACAAAAATCAGTTTGGATAAGTAGTTTGGATGCACATGTTGCTGACACAGACGAAAGGGCAACATGATGCAAACCAAGGATTTCTTCTTGAAAGTGAAAGTAGACTCTACGGAATATTGTATTCCGATCCCGATAACTTCCCAGCATATTGTTTACGTTTTGTTATGTACACAGTGGAAATTTTACTGTTTTTCTCGAATTAAAAGAAGTCCATTAATTTATATGCATAGAATTTCTAATTAGATGGGAATTAGTTTTAAAATCTATAAAATATACTGCGAAAAGCAGTATTTTCGTTACTTGCAATGGGTAGTGAAATTTTTATAGCGAAAAGGTTTTGAGAAAAGCAAAACATTGAATTTATGAAAAATTTTAACTTAGTGAAATTAGAACTTTGCTGTTAGAATCCACTCATATCTCTCCAATGGGAAATAATTCTAATTAGTGATTTAAATGTTCTTTCATCAATTTTTTTAATTTTTTTTTTAATTTAACATTTAATATATACAGAAGAGCATCAACCACTTGTATAAAGAAGATGGGCGTGTTTGGCGTGTGATCTGCAGGAATAAGGCGTACGAAACATTTATAGTTTAAATGTCTACGATTTGGTCGGTTGACCACAGCTGGACATGCTTTACAAAGTTACGCACATGGGAAAATGTAACATTTAGTTTCAAATACTTTGCCAAATTTAATATATCAGTCCGCTTATCTTAATAATTACTACATCTAAAACTTAGTAACGCTTCACATAAATAATAAACACATATAGAGTATAGTTAAATGCAACTACAAGTACATACTTGTGTATATTATGGTATCAGTAGGTTGGAAGAATTGCTTTCGCTTTCGGTGCAACAGAACCAGAATTTATCTATTTGAAAATAAATGAGTTCATAAAATTAAACTGACAAAAGAATTGATTGTTTGTACTAAAAAAAAAAATATTAACGCTCCATGCGAGGATCGAACCAAAAATATTTCTTTTTCATTGCACTGGACGGGTAACGCACACTACTGAGCTATCACCGCTACAGACACTTCAAGGTTTCTAAAGCGACAATGAAGCACCGCATTTACACATTAGATTTTTTTTGGAAATAGTTCATTTTTTATCGTCTCTGGGTCTTCTCTCCATTTTTTACAAATGTTTGTTAGTTTCTTTGAATTAAAATGCACACAAATAACGTTTCAAAATCATGGAGAGATGACCCAGAGATAGCAAATTTTTAGAAAAACGTGTTTAAAAATGTAACATTTTGTACCAAATGACTCATCTAGCCAACTTTCAAGTTCTTTTTTAGCAAATCAAAGTACAATATCGGGAAAATATTTCCCTTTCCTATATCACAGGAACCCGATACATCAAAAGAATGCTAAAATTCTATGTGACAGATCAATAAAATTTTCACTTTTCAAGTGCGCCCAGATTCCTGCCGAATGCCAATCAAAAGCGCCCTCGTTCTTTAAAATTCATACATAAAAGTTATGAATGCAATTTCAAAATTGTGTGTATTATATGTTGATTGTTATTAATACTTTTCATTTTTTAAATCAAATATCAAATTAGAATTTTACAAAGCGTTTTACGAACACTCCGCGTGTGTATAAGGAATAAAAATAACTTATTAGGAGTTTGCTGGTAATTACAGTATAGTACTAAAATATTAGAGAAAAGTTGTTGTAAATTTTGTTTTGAATACATGTATATTCTACAGACACAAAAGACACACCATGCAATCAATTTTTTTCCCGCACTTCACATGTATTTTGATGTCCATTATTGCTGCGTGCAGTATGATCTGCCGCGAAATGCGGCATCATCACGTGACACAGATACCGGTACGATTACCAGCAAGTGGAAACTTTGCAGTCGATTTGATCCTTTGCATCCATATATTTTTCTTTTTCCCCCGGTCGTCGCCAGGTTTCTGGAAAGGGGGTTCAACCGTCCTCTTAGTTTTTGTTTGTTTGTTTGTTTGTTTGTTTGTTTGTTTTTTTTTTTGTTGTTTTATTTTTTTTTTTTTGTTTGTTTTTTTTTTTTGTTTTGTTTTGTTTTGTTTGTTTGTTTGTTTTTTTTGTTTTTTTTTGTTTTTTTTTTACATAGATAGGTACCATTTCGATTGGCTCTGGTGCATTCTTGAAGTAATTTTTCCACATTTTTAAGTAAAATAAATCTGACAAGGATGCGTTAATTAGATTTAAAATCTTCTTTTTTTTTCAAAAGTGATAATTTTTTGGTGTTGATTTAAAAGAGATGCGAACCCAGCCCGACGTCCCTATTCTTCTTCTTAAGGCATACCTATCAATTCAGTCTCTTCTATATATGTAAAGTGCGACATATAAATTAATAAGTTTTTATGAATTTTTTCATTAATAGCTATAAGAGTCCTTTGAATTTTCAGACTATTTATACATGTGTGAATATATGACTTTGATGATATTAATCCATAGATATATCGACTTCGCAGAAAAACATATATCGATGAATTACACAGTACGAAATCGATATGCCTTTTTGATAAGTCGATTGATACATCTAGGGATTGACTGAAAGGGCTATATCTGTTATATCATTTTCTTTTGGAGTGATAATAATCAAACAATCTCATTATAAAAGAATTTGTATACTTTTATTAATATTTACCTTGAATATCAAACATTAACAATTTTTTGGATTTCTCGATATTATTTCAAGTACATGTAACTCAAGTCAATATCAGTAAATATATTTTATGACCTGATATATTGCAAACAAATCAGATTTATTGAATTACACAGTAAAAAAAAAAGGATATATATACAATACATACAGTCCATCTTTACCTTTACAAACTATTTTACTTTATATGCACAATAGTTACATTACCAGGCATGTTATAAAATTTATATATTTTTTAAAAGGCGCTACTGTACACCAGTGCACTTTACATTTGCATTGTCTAGCCCAATTCAAATCAAACTGCCAAAAAAAATGTTAACAAGCGAATCATAAATTATGTGAACATACAACATTTTTATGACTACACCTGGATATTGAAGGATGATCTCCGTTTGACGATTCACACAACAAAATGCATTCTGGAAATGACCATTCGTTGTAAATTAAATAAATTAAATAAATTAAATAAATTTTTAAGTGCATGTTAAATGGTTTACAGCCAGTGGAATACGATGAAATATAATGCATTTCTAAATTATGAAAAAGCGAAGTTGAGCCTATAAGTGACATTTTATTTGTAATGTGCAACGATCTAATGTAAAAATGCAGCATACTTATGTAACATGCAAATGACATGTCAACATGTAATCTAAACATGTTGTTCTGCAAATTAAATGTGTCGTCACGCAACTTAGCTATGTTATCAGATAGGACCTAGTCAAATTAACACCTCGAATATATTTCAGATTTGGTTTTCAAGATGGGAAAAACAATTCACAGTTTTCTTTTAAATTTGATGACACTATATTTAAAAAAGAAATGTAAACAACCAATCATTATTTCAAAAAAAATCATTCAAATCAAAAAGTAAAAATAAAGCAGTGTTGCCTTGTCCCCTTTCAACATGAATAAAAATCTTGTCAAGACAATTTAATCATTTCAACAAAAAAGTTGCTTGTCAACATCAATATGAATTATGAAACAAAACTATTTTGCATATAGGCATAATGAAAAGGTTGCGTACTGAGACGTTTATTTATACAAAATTACATTGCAGATAAAAAAAAGAAATACTTGTACAAGTATTTTGCTTCGTTTGTTTCGATTTTTTTCGTTTCTTTATCGGAAAGCTCATATTAATACTTTGTGATAAACTACCGGTACTTATCGTTGTCTACTAACAATGATACTAAACGACTATTTTAAAACTATAAGTACGCTTATAAAATAAGTACGGAATTATAGAATTCATCTATTATAGACAAATGCTTCGATATATCAGCAGTACAAAATGATTGGTACATATGTACTAATAATTATGACATAACAACAAAATCATTAATTATACAGAACCATGAAACAATGATGATTGGAGAATGATATTTTTTTTTAAATGTTGACGGAAAAAATATATCTTGAACGATATTTTGTAACAAATGAATTTTCACCTGGCTATAACAAAGGGAACCAAGTTATTTAAAACGGAAAGAAAGAAAGGCCTATAGGTGATTCACAAAAAAGTACTTTTATTCATTACGTATACTAGCCGCAACGTTAACAGCGTTTTCAAGCAAGCTTTGTTCCATTAACTCATGCGATATATATAAATTCATAGGCGTCGGAAGCAAATTGAAAGTGGGGTGGCTAATTGAAAGTGGGGGGAGTGCTAAACCAACGAAAAAACGTAAGCCCCAATTTTCAATGCCTATATTATGTCTATCTTTGCAAAAAAGGGGGGCATCCCCAGCCCCCCCCCCCCCCCCGGTTCCGACGGCTATGTTAATAGTTATGAAGTGATATAACTTTCAGCTACCATTGCAGTCTTGTTTTGTCATGTAAAACGCTACATTTTTACCATTAAGGACAGATGATACAAACAAAACTATGGATGCCTGGATAGGTATATATTTTTGGACCTATTTGATGTAATTTATGCAGATAAAAAAATTTCATAATTATTTAGAAATTGTTAACTTTCTATGATGCTCAAAATTCTACTTTTCTGCAACCATCCTTATTGTGAAACACTTACATAAACATGGTTTAAGTTGTTATTTCCAAAATTTTTGATAAAAATGTGTTTGCATCATCTGTCCTTAAGCTCACATATAAACATCCTTACACTTAACAGAAAGTGACACAGTTTTGAAACAGACGGTTTTCTATAAGTAAATTCTCAGGGAAAATGATTTGAATTGAACATGTGTTTTTTTTTTCTCAACTAAATAATTCTAGTTTATGTCTAGAAAAATCATATTTAATATTTTTAGACAGATTTGGTCGGTAATTATGTTGACAACCAGACTCCATGATTTTCATGAAGATAAATGCCATCTGACACCATCCATCCTCATCGGTACATTCCTTCTTTCAATCAAAATGATACTGTGATTCCTAAACAACAGGTAAACACACACACACACACACACACACACACACACAAAGAAAACAACGACAGCAATTTGAAAAAGAGAATAAATCAACAATGACAAACAGAACTAAAAGGAAAAAAAGAAGAAGAAAAAAATCTCAACCAAAAAGGTTATTAACAAATCTGAAATTTAAAAGAAAAAAAAAACAGCTTAAATCTTCTTGCATAAGAATGTGCTTAATTTTGAGTATATTGACTGAAAATAATCTAGTTATTCGTTATTTACTAGAAATCCCAGTCGAGCTTGTCATGACCAAATATGGTTCGAAGAAATGTTTTTTGAGTTTCCGGTATTTTTCTCTCCTGTTCTTGTTACAATAGCAAATAATCATTAAAAATGTGTATCTGCATTCTGTGTACCTCCATACAAATAGAAAAGGATTAATAAAGGAATTAAGAAGAACGAGAAGTCCTGTGAAACTCTGCCACGTCAAAATGGTCCTCTTTTTGGATGGATCCCTGTTTATAATGTCAATAACATTCATTACAATCATTGGAGTGTACAACAACATGAAACATCCAAGAATGGCTGATAACTTGATTAAAACTCTTGCCTGGTATTTAAACTGTTTTTCTCTTGTCAGAGTTTCCAAACCGGAAGTTGCCTTAGATATCTTGTGCATTTTGATGAACATTAATATGTAGAGCACAATGTCAACAATGATGAGAAAGCAGAAAATGGCGGTGACAGTGAGCAGTCCTGTTTTGCCCCTTATGATGTATGAAGCACATACGACATAATCTCGATATTGGTACGCTTGAAATCCATCAAAGAAGTTAACTGCGGTTAGAATCAAGCCAGAAAACCATATTCCTAAAATTATACCCAGACTCCGTTCTTTGCCAAGCACAACAAGGTAACTGAATGGAAAATACAACGCAATAAAGCGATCGACAAGCATGCCAGTAATTGTCAGAAAGGACACAACCACCCCAATACAGTAAAAATACATCAGAAACCGGCAAATACCTTCTTCTAACATCGTAGGAAGAAACGCATCTATTAAAATGGCCACGCCCGTCATCAGGTCGGTAACGGCCAAATTAATTGACATCTGTCTGATTTGATGGTTCATCCGTTTACATTGTGCAAGAATTAGTATGGCTGATAAGTTGATTAAGGCAATTACAAGTCCTATAAATGAAGGCAGAATTGCATTTTGAAGGACTAAGGTACTCTGTCTTGTTCCATTGGTATCCATTTTGAAATCTGTTCCTTCCTGTTTGATGATGTCCATATATATACCTTAAATCTAATTCCCACAAATGTCACCTGGTCTTGTATGAGTTATGCTTCAAACAGCTCAACCTGGCATCTACGTTGCTTCTTTAGCGACTTTTATTAACAGTTTTGCCCTTATTCTCCCAATCCTTTGGTTAATTATCTGATTTTAATGGAATAATTGTCTTTCATGTGCATTGTTTTATCTGAAATAAAGCAAGATAATCTCATCAGAAGTAGTTCATCACTATGATGTATGTTAAATTTACAGGCAACGTATTTTTTCACTTTGATTCTTATTGACGATCTTTTTATGTTAGATCAACTATAATCTGTAACACATGACTGAGTTTCATAAATACTATTGAAAAAGGTTGTGATGACAAGATTATATGAATGGGGAAAAACGTGCACCATAACTCATGACAGTTGAAATATATATAATTCGTATATAATTAAGGCAGCACGAGATATTTTTCTTTCATACACTTATATGATTTGTATCGAGATTAAGGGTGCTCCTTTTCTTATATATAAATCATGTTCATTTGTCCCTCTATGTTTAACATATGTACATTATAATTATTGTAGATAAAAAATTAATCATTGTTTGTAAAGTTGTAATGCTTAGAAATGAGAAAAAGGTATTTAATCATTTAAGAAGCAAGCGGCTTTATTTCATTTGTCACTTTGTTACAATTTAATTGTTGGAATTTTCAGTGCTGCATTGAATTATAGTACAGTGTTACAGTATTTAATATAAATATTTGCATTCGAATGTGTAGAAAGTAAATATAGAACGTGCTTGACCTTTTATATATTATATATATTATGATAACCACTAAACTTTCCTTAAAAATGGACTTACCATGCACTTAACTAAGTGTGCAATAATACAGTCCTCAACATCATTCACATTTAAGAACAAAATGAAATCAGCAATTTCCCACTTTACAAAATTTCACACTCTATGCATCACTTTCACATACAAATGTTTACAGGTAAGTTAAAGTTTTGCCAAGATTCTTACAAACGCCCCCAAAACGGATGTAAATAATGTCATTTACTGCTACCGAATTTTTTATGTAAATTATGTTTTTAATGACATTTTCTAACCTTTTTCCTTTATCTAGAATAGTTTGCACGGTTAAAATGTTGAAATGCTTTCAGGTGAAATAATATAACTAAATATTTTATTTTTTAATCCTATAAAATGTATAGTATATATAAAGTATATACAGGACCAGATCTAGATAAAATCTGTTGAGCCTGTCAAACCGAATCTTAAGACAGAATCTATCATAAATAGCATCTGGCATCCTTAAAAACAGCGACATTATAAAAGTGCTCCAGATAAAAATAATTTCTTCAGGCAGAATTCTAAAGCAGGTGACCCAAATAGTAGAATAACTTGTTTACATTAAAGAAAGGAAATGCAGGGACATCTCAGCATAAGAAAGGTCTTCTCCTTATTACTGCATGACAGCAAATAAAATAATTTATCAGAGACAGCATGAGAAAAAGTTCATCTGTTAATTACAGCTAAACAACACGCAAAATATTCCATTTGAATTGCAATCTAACGAATAACACTGATAAAAAATACTTGTTCCTCCTTTTTTTTTAAAAATCCCATCTGTACACGTCCCCATCAGTACACCGTCCCCATCTGTACACCATCCCCATCTGTACATCACCCCATCTGTACCTCAACCCCACATGTATACACCGTCCCCATCTATACACCATCCCCATCTGTACACCATCCCCAAATGTATACACCGTTCCCATCTGTACACCACCTCCATCTGTACACCATTCCCATCTATAACAAAACCCACATCTGTACACCATCCCTATGTAACACAACCCACATCTGTACACCACCCCTATGTAACACGACTCATATCTGTACACCATCCCCATCTGTACACCACCCCATCTGTAGACCATCCCCATCTGTACACCAACCCCATCTGTACACTACCTCCATTACACCATCCCGATCTATAACACAACGCACATCGATCTGTACACCACCCCCACAGGTATACACAATCCCAATCTGTACACCACCTCCATTTGTACACCACCCCATCTATAACAAAATCCACATCTGTTACACCACCCCTCTATAACACAACCCACATCTGTACACCACCCCTATGTAACACAACCCACATCTGTACACCATTCCCATCCTAACCTTGACATCTTCAGATTAAAGTAAAGACATCAGATGAGTATGATAAGCGATTGTCTCATCCTATTAATCTTTTTATTTCTTTTGTATAATTAAATCAAAATAATTTCTTAAAAGTGCTATAGTTTTTTATTGCATCTATAAATACCTGCATATTAACTGGTAAAACAATTTTGAATTAATTTATAAATTAAAATGTCACATTTTCCAATCAGTGGAGAAATGTCAGAAAAACATAATGTTACTACTATATATTGTGTTTTAAAATGATTTCTTATCAATTATCAGAAGTTATTGAGTTTTAATGATATAAAAAATGTTTTTGTTTCTTTAGATCAGTTAATTTTCCTTACCCATTTTCTACCCATTTTCTTTTTTCAGTTATCTGATATACATGTAGTATAGGGTGACTGACAAATATTTTATCATGGTTATCTTTCATCTAACACCTCAATATTTGAATTGGAAGTCCTGCCGATTTCTCAGTCCAAAAATGAAGTCCTTCAAGGTAGTAAATATTGCCAGAATCATTCAAAGGTGTCAAAATTTATTTTGACCATAATCGGTGGACTCTTTGAGACATTTAAGTTTACCATAATATAATTGTAAATGTATTAAAGTAATTAAATACTCTTACTTAATGACTAGCGTAAAAAATAAACATTGTAAATTTGTGGAAAAAAATTTATAGAAATCAAAGCTTCAAATTGCATTGCATGGTGTCTTCATATGTATTATATTGGAAGAATGATAGTTTATTCCCCAGTTTATATTCACAGAGAATATGTTTAAAGTTGAATATATATGGAATTGTATTCAAGCATTACACTCTTGATTAACTGACGTACAAAGTATGCAAATGTTATAAGCAAGCTTCAGCTGAATCTGGCCGACTCGGCAAAAGCCAACAGACAATCAATCGATGCAAGTTTTAAGTAATTTTGAAAAGAAAAGGATCATAAATACAGATAGTGGTAGAAATTCGAATATCTACATAAAAGGGAGAAAAAAGACATATATATGCGTAAAAACTTTCTGATGAAGATATGTTTATTTTTGATAAAAAGAATATAGAATGGAGCTAAATTCTTGCTCATATCCATGGGCTTACCAACACTACAAACATGGATAGTAAATCCAACGTCTACTCGTTAAGACATTGAAAAAAAAAAACAGAACTTCAAGGGAAGTTAGTATAAGCATTATTACAAAAGTGGGTTTTATATCAATAGCGCTATTTATATTAAACCGCTGTTAAATAATGTCCGCTATTGAAATAATTATTTCATAAGTCATCCTTATTTCAATAGTTGTTGCAATAATACTACCGCTATTGAAATAATAGAGAGGTTTAGCAAGCTCACTTGTACGTGTACATGTTCAAGTACGTGTATACAACAAGTTAGAATTATACTTACACGTTTACATTATTTTTCTTGTTTAGCAAAGTATAACCTGTACGTGTACTTGTAAGTGTTTTAAATGAAAAGGTGCTTAACATAAAAAAAAATTAGAAACACATTAAATTTAATACGCATGTCACCTTTTAAATAAATATGTGCATAAATTTATAGGAAAAAGATTGAAAAGAGCTCTTATAATTTTGATCCGTCAAAGCCTGTTTTGAAAGTCTAGATGTTGTGTATTTAATACTCTATAAAATTATATTTTTCAATTAAAGATGTTTAGTTCTGTATAACAGTAAATATATGCATTAAATCTTCAGGTTTTAGGAAAAACGCACACATTTTAAAAAATAAACAGCGGTTAAAGAAATATAGGCTACAAGTTTGGACTTAAGTGTACTCGGTGATCTACATGTAAGTGGATACGTGTAGAAATTCGTCATTAGCAAAACTGATGACGTAATGCATAGATTTCCGGGGGGAATCTCCTGCTACAAGTACACGTATGCGTACACGTTGGTTTGCTTAACCTCTCTATTTTCTACTATCGACATAATTTTTTCACTAGTGGTCATTTTTTCAATAGTGGTTGGAGCAATGCACACACTATTGAAATAACGACCACAACTATATTTTTTCAATAGTGGATATTATTTCAATAGCGGTTTTATACGTGTAACCTATTGAATAACATCCGTGAATGATATAATGCTTATACTTGGTTTTCTCGAATGATTGATTTTAATGTATTGACGAGTAGAAACGTTGGATTTACTATATATCAATATTTGAGGTGTAGGCAAGTCCATGAATATAAGCAAGAATTTCCTTCTATTCTATATCCTTTTGATGAAAAATAACCATATTTTCATCGGAAAGTATGTACACATAGATATCACATAGATGTCTTCTTTCTTCTTTTAATGTAGATATTCTAATTTCTACAACTATCTGTATTTAAAATCTTTTACTTTGCCCAATTGCATGATAGCGAAGATGAACCTTATATAACAAAATTACCTAAAATTATTAGATCAGTTAAATCACAGATATCCATGTATTGATAGCATTTCTTGACAGAAATCTAAACATAAAATTGCATATCATATTTTAAACTCAAAAAAAATTATATAAAAAAAAAGATAATGAAGACTTTTCAATAGTGGGGTTATTTCAATAAGGCTTGCAATGTGGTTTTGGTATTGAAATCATTGTCAGCAACTATTAAAATAATTATTTCAATCACTATTGAACTCTTTATGTCAAAAGTGAACATTATTTCAATAGTGGTTGCAACCTGGTTTAGATTTTGAAATGCATTCAAAACCTCTGTTGAAATCAATGTTTCAATGTTGAACGTTATTTTAATAGTGGTTGTACCCTGTATTCGGTTTTGAAATGCACTTTCAACCACTATTTATATAATTATTTCAACAGTGAAGGTTATTTTAATAGTGGTTACAACCTGTGTTGGTTTTGAAATGTACTCTGAACCACTTCAATATTATTTCAATAGTGGTTGCAACACGGCTCTCTACCCATGAGCTTTATGACGTTCGACGACCTCATTGCTTTCCAATGTCCTCCCTCAATGCCTTCCAATGTCCTCCCTCATTGCTTTCCAATGTCCTCCCTCATTGCTTTCCAATGTCCTCCCTCAATGCCTTCCAATGTCCTCCCTCAATGCCTTCCAATGTCCTCCCTCATTGCTTTCCAATGTCCTCCCTCAATGCCTTCCAATGTCCTCCCTCATTGCTTTCCAATGTCCTCCTTCAATGCACTTTTTCTGATGAGATACTCTGGTGTTTTTTAATTACTGACTGAAACGAATCTTGTTTATATGACTTTAAAATTTCCAGAAAAGTTGATTTCAAAACCCAGTACTATAAATGGACATGTACAAAAGCGTAATCCGCTTGCTACTGAACGCGAGCAGAGTTCTTTTTGGACGTGACTGACTCTAAACACCAGGACCATGGATCGACATTAAATGTATCTCTCTCCCCTTTGTCTAAACCTACCTATTGTGTCATTAAAAAACGAATAATCTAGACTTAGTTGTCCCCTTCCCTCCTGTTCAAACACATGCAGAGATTTTACGTAAACTTCACTCTGCGTTACTGTGAATTGCAACAAAACGAAAATTCCCCCTCCCTTTTCCGGCGTCATTTTTAATCACTAATGAATATTTGTGAGCCAGAAAGTCTTTTGTTGGAAAGATGGAATGGTAATTGGATGACTTTAGATAACTATTATATTGATAAAAGAATCATCTATGGAGTGGTTAAAGAATATGAATATAAGAAATAAGATATGCATTGTATGGCATCATAATATGTTAAGCATTGTTGTAAGAATGAATATAATTTCCTTCCCATTTAAATTATTT
This sequence comes from Saccostrea echinata, assembly GCF_033153115.1. Taxonomy (NCBI): domain Eukaryota; kingdom Metazoa; phylum Mollusca; class Bivalvia; order Ostreida; family Ostreidae; genus Saccostrea; species Saccostrea echinata. The sequence continues at coordinate 26,267,800 of NW_026889778.1, forward strand.
TTTCTGACTCATAAAAATTATGTAACATTCAAATCCTTCAACAGACAGCTGTATATTTCATTTACTCTTCGTGATTTCGTGTTATGACATTAGATATAAAACGACGTTTGATTCAACACGTGCTTCATTCACATCATCAATGACTATCAAGAAATTTCTTAATCTTTAAAGACATTATAGATAATACTTTTTGCTTAAGAATGTGATTTTGGACTAAGTGAGTCATGTAAAATATTGATGTTTTTGCTCTCTGTATCATTTTTTCTATGGTATAAAGAATGCGTACATTAACCAAGATCAGAAGTAGGCTTCAGGGGTTCTCTCTCTTTTGTTATGTAAGTCTTTCTTCAAGCGTTAGTGGTTTACCATTAGGTGTAAAATACCGACGCATTTGCAATGGTTTACGAACACCTCATTAACAGGTTAATTACGATGGAGTTCAATTTATAAAATGAGTGCATAATTTTAAGATAACTGGTAAATCCCTGTGGTATTTGGGATATTGATTCAGCCTCCTCTCCCGTAATTAAATTCTTCAGAGCCTATTTTATATCGAACCCTCTCGGTGGTAATGCCTTTGTCATACATATATTTTTTGGTTATTGACTGTATATTGATATTATCAAAGCGCTTAAGAAAAAAAAAATCAGGATACGCTTATGCAAGTGATTTTTCAGTAGAAGAGGACTCCTAGATTGGTTTATTTGGAGATTGCAATATGACATGTCAATTTGATATAATTCATTAAATTTTGAATTTCCATACTCTGTCATTATAAGACAAAGAATCCGACCAAAGCTGAAGTAAATCCAATGTTGCTCTCTCGGGTGTATCCTTTGAGAAACAAAGTGATAAATATTGTTTTAGTATAGCATTTTGACACAAGTTTTTTGTATATTTTTTAATAGGCTGTTTTAAGATATTGACACAATACTGTGAAGGGATTATCTACCTGAGGAGGCTCAAAATCCAACAGTTGCAGACAACTATCGTTTGTAGGTAGGTAATACATTGATTAATATGTTTGATAAATAATAATATCATATGATTTAATACAAAAACATATTACAGGTTGATTTTTAACATATTAAAGTTAAAGCAACAAAAAAAAAACATAAAAGAAAGCACTTTCTTTTTTCTTTTTTTGTAATTGATTTCTGTTTCTTTTGTTTTGGCAATTCTTAAAAAAAATTCTAAGGGAAATAAGGCGATTTCAAAAATTATCGATTTATTATCCGAGATATGATTCCCTTTGAAAAATCATATATCAAGTGCTATAACTTTTTGGTATGTCACTAAGTAAGTGTACATGTCACTTAGTAAGTTAAAGATTTAATATGTTATTTTCTGATTCTCATAAGTTAAGTAGTTTATCATCAAAAAAAGTAAATTGTAAAGAAAAAAAAGAGTATTAAGGGAATGTGAAGGTGAGGGTGAGAAAATTTTGACAAATATATAAATGCAGAATTGGTTTCTTTTAGATTTGAATGCGCCCCATAGATCGGACAACTTTTGTCATGGAGATGAAACGCTTCGTTATAACTCTCATGTTAATTACAATATGCAAAGCGGGCAACAGATCAGATTTATTTGAAAAACTTTTCAAGCAATATGATCCAGATGCCGGACCTTATGACAACGCTACCAATCCACTAGATGTTTCAATGTCCATCTACTTGCAAAAGATTCTTGATGTCAAGGCAAGAGATCAAACCTTCTCTTCAACATTTTGGTTTTTCATGTCGTGGAAAGATGATCGTTTGGAATGGAATCCTGAAATGTATAAAGGAATAGACAGTATTCATACAACTTCCAGTAAAGTTTGGAATCCTGCATTTGTTTGTATCGTTAATGACATAGGTATGGAAAGTTGTTTTCGGGAAGGTTCCACAGTCACAGTCCTACACACTGGAGAAGTGATATTTTCCAAATCACTCGATGGTGCCACCCAGTGTAACATCAACGCCAAGAAATACCCATTCGACGTACAGAAATGCTCTATTGACATTGGAAGCGCATTCCGAAAATCGAATGTAATATATTTCAACCTGACTTCTTCATATTTCGGACTAGACTTGTATTCAAGGAGTGAAGAATGGGAAGTGTTGGATACATCGATTTCAAAGTATTTTACGCTAGAAAGTCGTGATATGATCTTTGAAGGGCTCCAATTTGAAATTTTTATCAAACGGCGGCCAACGAATGTAATCGTTTCTTATTTGCTGCCTGTGTTGCTGCTGTCCATTGTAAACCTATGCTCTTTCGTACTACCAATCGAATGTGGAGAAAAGATGGGAACCTCGGTGGCTGTTTTTCTGACATTTGCAGTATTCTTGACACTCCTGAGTGAATCCTTGCCGGTTTCGGAGGACACTCCTCTTTTTACTATTTATCTCACGTTTCAGCTTGTACTCAGTGGACTTGTTATCATTATGGAAACATTCGTGCTGAAATACCACGTCGACAAAAGGAATAATCTGGAAGTTGGCGTACTAATAGATGATCTAAATGAACCAAAAGAGAGACCCAAGAAATCACTGCGAAACAAGATGACCATTAAACGCCTCGATAACTTAATGATGATTGTCTACATCATTTTGAATTTGATTTCGTTAATTACTTTTCTTGCCGGTACTAAGCAGTAGGTGACTCTTTTTCAAACATTTTGGAGATCAATCCGTTACAGATTTATACTTATTATGGATAAAATGTATGAAACAGCTTTTGATTAGCAAATCAATTCTTCAAACATTATGTGTCAAACATTTAAGATATGTTGTCATACAAAAAATGTTTATCAGTCTCTTTCTTGAGAATTTTTATACCTACATTTGTCAATCTTTTAACACATCAATATGACTGTGCTGTTGGTTTGATATTTTGCAAAATGATGTACCTTTGCAAAGAAAATAATTTTTTTGTTCTGAGTCGCAACATGTTCTCATTCTTACAGAACAAAGTTTTAAAAAAAATTGCCATGCTTTTTAAAAAATAAATTTCTATAAAACGATAACCAAAAATTCAGGTAGATATACTATCAAATAATTTATTTTCTGAGGTCTGAATTTTAATCTAAATTAGTAGAGGAAATTGAATTGATAATAGAAACTGAATATATAACATAACTAATTTTCTTTAAAAAAAATCTCATATCGAGCACGGTGTAATGACAACTAAAAAGAAACCAAGAAACACTAAATATTTTCTAGAAATTGCAAATAGTGAGTAACATTTTTACTTCTTTATTTACTGTAATTAATTCTCTCAAAAATGATATATTTTTACATTTGTTTGCCAAGGCACCTTTAAACTAATTATGGCAGAAAATTTAAATTCGTTGCAACTATTCAAATCTTGTTCGAATAAAGGTCATTAACACATTATTATAATCTCGGCAAGTTGATTGCAATCAAATTTATAGCGGACACATCGCTACTTTTATATGTTATACTTTAAAACGTTGGTTTGACTTTCGAAAAATAACAGTGCGTATTACCGATTTGTAATAACAAGCATAGTTCATTTAAAGTTTAATTTACTTACAGAAATTTATGATCTTATAAACATTTTTGGCACAATTGTTGTTTTTTTTTTCCCGTAAAACATGCAGGATAATAATATTCTATTTGTTTCTTATTTCTTTTTTCGGCCCTGGTATGTATGTTATTTGTTCTATAAATACTTGAGCAAGGTACTAACTATTCATAAATATTGGCAATGTTTTGATTTATGTTGCTTTTTTATTTACAGGGTAATGTTTTTATTCCATAAATTTTGCAATTGATAACAAAGTAAGCAAATGAGTCTTTACTGTATTTCTCTCTCTATTTGAGAAAATGAGACTTGGAGATATACTGATACATATATATAGGGACCAATCCATCAGATGTAATTAAAAATTTGGTTTATCAGTTTCCCAATGTAAAGAGTATGACATTTGCGTAAAAAAATACATTCAAAGTTATATGCAATTACACTATGGCATTAATGGCAGTTGAAATTTAATTTACATCATATATGATATACAACGTTGCTCTACAGTATCAGAACTTCATTATGCTCCGATTTTGTTTCTGCTGTTTTCTTGTTAATTCAAAACGTTCAGGTTGTTCGCATGTTAGCATTTCTTTCCCTTATTTAATAACAATAAATATTATGTTCCTGTTAAAATTTTTTTTAAAAAAACTCGTTTTTTTCACTGGAAATGGAAACTTAATTCTAAAAAAAAAAATGACTTTTTATTGGTGAATTGCATAATTTAGTGAAATATCCCAAAAATTGTAATTTTTAATTCTCACTATTTTGAAATAAATCTTTGTTTGGAAAAAAAATCACGTGTGAAAATATTATTTGTAAGCAAATTTGCAATCTCAACTGATAATTTAACAAATACTTATTCTTTTCCCAAGAGAATGATTAAAGATCTTTTGAGAATGAAAAGAAAGTGTCAATTGTAATTTTAACAATACCTGCGTAAAAGAAATGCTTCTCAATTCTTTACATGCTTCGGAGTACTTCTCGTTGGAGTCAGAGCTTGATTTATGATATTTCATATTATAACTACATATATGTAAATAAGATCGTTGACCAGAATTCTTGTTCAGCACATTAGTCTCTTTTTTTTGTCAGTTCATCAAAGAAAGAACGTTGGCTCGTATTCAATAGCTTTTTTTTTTTTAGCAATAGGTCGTCTGCGTAGGGGTTATTCAGTTAGTTGTGTGAGTAGGGGATTTTTGTCAAAGGGTTGTCGGAGAAAAGTGAGAATCATAATCAAATGTCATTACTTAAATTATTTCAGGTCTAAATATTTAAATAATGGATAAAAATAAGAACTTTTTATAAGAACTTATGGAAGGTTTTCCACTATATGTGCACTGAATTTGGTTCCCCCTTGAAGATTTTTAAAATCGAAATGCAATAAAAAAAATACTTATGGATTAAATTCGAATCTGTTAAGTTATTACTCCAAAAACGACTGCATTGTTATTTAAATAACCAATTCACTGGCCCTTAGAAAATAAGGAATTTTTCGGAGGTATGAACCATAGTTCTGGCATTAAACATATAAATTGATTTATTTTTTAACAGAAATATTTTGAAGTATTTTACTTTTTAATACATATTTTTAACAGAAATGGGATTTTTTGAAGTCAAACTTCGTTTGAAGTCATCTTTTAGCAAGTTTTACGGTCGATACAACGACCTTGTCAGCAAATACAACCTATCAATGAGTCAAATGCTGACTGACGTTTTTCATACTAATTGTTAAGCCATTATTTCTACACTGAACTGTCTACGGATTTCTCCGTTATTACCCGATCATGACAAAGAGCACACAGCGGGTGTGACCGGTCGACAGGGTATGCTCACTCCTCCATGGCACCTGATCCCACCTCTAAATTTTGAGGTCCGTGTTTGATCTGCTCCAGATTTGTGTCGTTTCATTGGACTTTCGAGATTGAATTCTGTTCGTTATCTTCATATTTCATATTGGTTCTTTCGCCCTTCAAGCAAAACCAAAAGTACGAATTATGGTGGCAGTCCACTACTTAGGTATACAATCAGTGGTCAGAATATTTCACACTGAGAAGTTTTTTTTAATTTAAAGGGGCCGACTGAGATTTCCGTTGCGCATTGCTTCGTGCAATATAGTGAAATACAGTTTATTCACACCTTTAAAGCAATCATTTTTACAAAATTTATCAAATTTAACAAAATTAATAAATTACCTTCTTTACTCCTTACTTAAATGTTAAAAGCTGTGAAGGAGAAACGTAAGGATTACTTTACAAGAATATATTCAAGAAGGGTTGTAAATCAGATTGTATAATTGAAAACTCAAGCATCTTTACTTCAATGCTAAAGAACTTTTAGAATAATTGAAATGACAAAATTTTAGAATAATAAATAAAATCAAAACTAACGACTTTTCGACACTTTATTTATTCATTCCCAATGATTGATTCTAGTTCAAGGTTTTTGACATTGAAGACAGCTGGGTTTTTTTTTTCAATAAAAATGAAACTCGTAAATTTACTTAACTTGTCATCAGTCATTTTCAAAATTATTATATTATATTAACAATATTCATTTTTATTCCTACGTTCAATTGAACTCGAAATAAAAGATACCACAGAGTCTGTATCAAGGATCATTATTCTATTTATTGGTGTTTCATAGTTTCAAGTCCAAGTGCTACTTTTCTCTTTCTTCGTTTTAAGTACAAACCAGTAGAGCCACAATCTCATCAGAGAGTTTTGATTTTGAAGGTCGTGTTTGCTCTGCTCCCAATCTGAATTGTTCTTTTGGACTTTTGAGCTTGATAACTGTTTGTTATCTTCATATTTCATGAGAACAGATTTTTTTATCTTTGACTAAGTGTTTTTTAACTCTTTTATTCGGTCTTTTACATTTAAAAAATTCGGGGTAAAGTCTCCTCAGAGACCCCCTTATAATCCGCACCAGGTGTGCCTAGGGCTCTCTGGATTAGATATCATAGATATACATTGATATTAATAATAACATGATTATCTTTCTTATTTTTAACGAATACAAAAACAATGAAAAACAACATTTTCTTCCAAACATAAAGGTATATTTCGTTTTCCTGGACTGAGAGAGAAACTCTAAACAAAATTTATCTAATAGTATTCCGTATTTTTTCCCGTTTTATATTGAGTAAAAAATTATACTGCACCAAGAAGTGATTTTTAACAATTTCAGGTGATAGGTAGATGGACCTCATACTATTTTATTAGTGATTTTCCTGAAATTTTGCATGTACACTGAAGTCAATATTTGCTACATTTGGTATTAAAGTAAAGATTTTTAATAGTTATTTCACACACAAAAAAAAACAGTCGACTCCTTTAAGAGCAGATAGACGTCAAGGATATTTTTATACAATTAAAATAGTCTTGAAAAAGAAAACTACTGTAAGAAAAAAATTGGGAAGCTGCACTAGTTATTATACATATATCTAGAACATTGCCTTTTTTCCTCATCTGTTTATAGATTATGGCTGCAGGGTTCTCCATGGACCGTTTAACGTGGCGACCCCGCCACAGTTAAATTCTGTAGCTCCATAGTTAAAAAATTAGCGCCATAGTTCCGCCACAGTTAAAATATTAGCGCCAAAGTAATATCATCGTCGTCAATACGAAAAATATATAAATTTATAAAATCAAATGAACCTCTAAATTATGTACCGTTTTTCAGTTTCTGTTGCTAAACTGTTAATTTACTCTAATTAGGGTCCATTGTTTGGTTTGCAAAATCAATTATCTTCTAGACCTCGCTGGACACATGCATAAAAAGAGACAAGCCATTCTTTTTCACACTTCACGATAATTACAAATGAAATTTTAAATATCAATTAATTCATGCTTTAATAGTTCTACAGATAACCATGTCTTTCAAATCGCTTTGGTATTGCGACTTAAAACATAGCACGTATATTGTTACTTATCATGTACTTTTGTAATGTTGAAAAATTAGCAATAGACCCACAAAAATATAAATTTATGACTCTTAACTGCTTAAATGCTTTTTTTAAATCACAAGTTTTAAGATACTTCAGTCTTCAGACCAATAATTGCAAAAATATAGATCTGATGTATAAGTCTGGTTGTGTGACCTACCAGAATTTCCTCTGTCTATTTATGAACACTGTAGGTGTATTATTTACCTTTTGTAAAAATTTTATTTTAAAAAATAGGGTTAAATGTTTAAAACATGTTATTACTGGTACAATTAATTTCAAATTCCATAAGCTAAGATTTGTTTATTCATAAGTACGTATATGTTTGGGGGGGGGGGGGGTCTCTTTCACAGTATACATATATCATGGAAACATCCAAATTTTTGTTTTACACTATGTTTAATTGATATCGATTAACCGTTTTTATTTTTGAATTCATCAATCATATTGACAAATAATTAATGCAATTTTTATATTAAACTATTGTTTTATAAGGGCTGTGTGTTTTTCAATTTATTTCATGATTTATTCGCGAATTTGGTCGCGAAATGACTGCGAATATTAGCACTTCGCGTAAGTCTTGCGCCGCACTTAAATTTGAAATGATGGAGAACCCTATGGCTGGATAAATCATATTTCATATTTTGAGGTGGATTTGTCAGATAATTTGTTGAACACCTAGCCCCCTTAAAACCTTTTTTCTTGTGAACAGTGAGAATTCCAGACACTTGTAAGCAGATCAATATCTACAGCCTATCCCAGAGGATTTCCCCCAAGATGATATCAGAACTGAAATTAAACTTTTAACCTACGTGTTTTAGCACCAACCACGAAGTTAATGTACTCAAATAGCTAAATCCATTTTTGAGGACATTTAGAGAACAAATACCTGTCAGATACCTTTATTCAAAGAGCTGTTGAATGGAATTAAGAGTCAGAAAATACATTTGCATGGTATGTGGCTCCAGCCTTGATCATGTTTGTTTTTCTTCGAATTTTCATATCGTAGTTGCTTTCATGCATATTGGGTAATGTATCTTCAGCAACAAAGACCAGGCGCATTCAATTTGCCATAATGGGATAGAAGTCGTCAAATATGTTCAGAGCAATGAACAATACCATGCTAAAAGATGGAGAAAGACAAAGAAAGTTGTGTTTATAGAAGAATCCATGATTTATATATATACCCTTGTACTCTATAAAGAGTATCAGCAAACATTTGTTTCTAATAACTTGTAGTTTTCGAATTTTTTCAAAACAAAATATCAAACATACGTTATGAGTGTGTTAAAACTGTATAAAATTATTTGGTCTTTCGCATCACATTTATGTAATGGGGGTGAAGTTAAAGTCCTGGCTACAAAACATTAAAACAACTTCATCTCCTAATTAGTGTAAAATCAAAAATAGTTTTGTCATTTTAATATAAGACGACCTTCTACATGTTTTGCATTTTAAACAATTGTTATGTTTTGGTGCTCTTCAACCTTCAATGAATTGAGGTTCTGCTTTTTTTTCCCAATACTTATTAACTGAGTAACGATGTTTTTACAAACCAATTAGTGAGCAGATATTTCTATGCCAGTAATGAAAAACGTGTAAATTTTCTCAAGGTGAAGTCGAGACATAAAGTACATCATGTTTAAGCTTCATGATATAAAAGTAATGTTAAGAGTTATTATGTGTTAGTACAAGTAAGTCAATTGATTTAGCTTTCTAAATTATGTTGCAAAAAAATAACTTACTCGATTGTTTTAGCTTTCTAAATTATGAATTTAGTGAAATATTAATTTGATTCATTAAATAAAATGAGACATAACAATGGGCATTCTTCGACATGGCACATGTTCTATCTTAACCCACCCACTAGTAATTCACTCTAACTAGGTTTGTTTGTTTGTTTGTTAAACGTCCCTTCAAAAAATTTTCACTCATTTTGAGACGCCACCACTTGCCGGTGGAGGGCTGCAAATTTAGTTAGACCTGTTAGACCTGTACTCGACACTTTTGACCTTTAAGCAGGGAGGGATCTTTTTCGATTTATACGGTTTCATCCGCAAAAAGCGGTCTCCACGTGACTTAAGGATCAATTCCTTACTCCGTGACTCAAGGGCAAACTCTCTAATCACTACACTACGCCGGCTTTCTCTAACTATAGGTAAAATGTTTTAAATCTCCAAAGTATTATTATATTAATTTTAAAAAATGAAGATAAAACGGACAGAGATCGATTTAAACAAAAAAAAATCTACAAACAATACACGTCTGTGAATAGAGCATACAATACGGATCCCCGGGAATTTCAGAGGTGGGATCAGGTGCCTAGGAGGAGTAATCATTCCCTGTTGACCTGGTCAAATCCACCGTGAGCCCTATGTATTGATTAGGTAGACGAACATTTCATAGTCAAATTTTGTACAAAAGCAAAGGCGGCTAGCAATTGGTATGAAACACGTCAGTCAAAATAAAGTAAATGTATAACATGTATCCATGAAACTTAATAGTATAAAGTTGGCTTTTGCGTTTATTTTGCTCCGTGTAAGCGCTTCTTGAAGTGTTTGCTATGAATTGTCAAGGTAAAAAATAACGATGCATTTTGCAGTGCTTATCAAACATTTAATCATCAGCTATATTAAGCGGGGCTTAGTTCATATAAAAGATGTAATTTTCCCTCAATATTTTTCGGTGCTTTTATTATGAAAATGTCAATCAATTTCATAATTTATTAAACATTTATCAAATTCATACCACGATTCTTCCATATAAAGACTTTGTTTGCTCAACCGAGTTGAAACCTCCAGTAATGAAATTGAAAAAGATACTATCGTCAATCTGTTCCCTTTGTCACTCTCTGTTATTTTTAGATGTCGAATTTTTTCGCTAATCGAGTCACCGGGTCAGTTATTAACTGACTTTTTAATAGAGCATCCGTGTAAATAGAACTTGTTCAAATGAAAAAAACCAAGTTCCATTCAAATCGGATAGATATAAAAATTGAGTGGGATATTAAAATTTTAAATTAAAAAAAAAATTTAAAGAGAAAAATTGATAAAAAAAAAATTACGGCAGTTAGGTTTGAGATGTGGCCACAATAGGCGGTAAATTTTTACAAAGGACACATTATATACATTCTTTTTTCCCAACACTATTATACTAGTAACTAAAATTAGTCAAATAAAAAGCAAGCTTTTCCACTTAGTGTATAGTCAAAATTGTACAAATCATAAATTTCAAATCTAAAATGGAAGCACAGTAGGTGTATATTTTACATAGGACATAAAGACAGAACTTAATATTCAATTTTCTGCTTTTAGAACATATATCAAACCCCGATAAGTCCAAATCATTCAAAATTATGTCCTCTTCTTGGTTTTTGGATTGATGTCACAAGAGAAAAAATTACTTGAATATGCATGAAGAAAATTTATCTATTCATTGTCAACAAGCTTATAATTAATCAAATGAAAATTCATTTTAAAAAATAAAATAATAAAACAAAAATACGTCCCTCTCGCTTAAGTTGGGGGAGCAGTAAGGGTTAGGGTTATAGAGTGTTCCAAGGAACGCGTCATGTTAGAGAATCATTAAGGACATAAATAAAGCTAAAGGGTGATCATTGTTAATTACACACCAGCATAATGGTTCAAGCAAAGAAAAAAGACACCCATGGATTAAAAGACTGCGATAAAGAACATTAAATTACAATCAATAAAATTGAAGTTACATAAACATGTACCGGTATACTAGAGAAAAGTGTACAAAAAACCTGGGAAATAATGCTAAATGCAAGAAATAGCGGAGCGATTGGTTTACAGATAATACTATATACATCAATTTAATTAACTTGCCTTGATTTAGATTGCTTTGACAAGCAGTCAGGTTATTGGATACAACGATACAAACAGCTGTAAATGTATTGCTGCAGTGGTCTCTGAAATGAATATAGACAATTGATTTTTATAAATATTTTAATTTGTCTCTAGTAAATTGATGGTCTTTATTATTATTTTTAATTCTGCTGGGATTTATGTATGAATAGATTATATGGACGATACCTTGATTATAAGCCTACGAACGAAGATTTGAATCTCCCACATGTCCGAGAAAGATAAAATTGTTGGAAATAACTGAGAGATTGAAGAACATAACATATTATCAAACCGTAAGTATAAACCGTGTATATGTGTGTTTGTTTGTTTGTGTGTGTGTGTGTGTGTGTGTGTGTGTGTGTGTGTGAGGGTGTTTGTGTCTGTTTAGACATTTATAGGTTATGGTATAATAACTACTAAGCAACTTTAATGCGTAAGTGAGAAGAGGAGGAAAGGACTGCTCAGTAGGCTCAAAGTTTCTCCGAGATGAAACATTTTAAAGTTCAATTTTTGTCTTCTAATCATAAATGCTCTAGAAAGTAACGTTAACCTTTTGAAGATTATGGGGATCTCATACTGCAAAGAGCGTTATTTTAGCAATCCTTAATCTAGCATTTTTAAAGGATTCATTTCATAAAATATCATCAACCCCCTATTCCATGCGAAGGAATACACTTTTAATACTGTAAAAAAGGTTTTAATAGTAGTAAAATTTTCTTTGTGATCGATTTTAGATCGCAAAAAATTAGATTTGCATAGAATTTAAACCAATTTTCTACCATATAGATTGTATTGAAAAAACTACATTAAACCAATTGGGCAATCGCAAAAATAGGACTACGTAAAATTAAATTTACAAACTTTTGGCATATTTTCGCAAAAAATGGAAAAAAAATCTACTTTATCAGTAATTAGAATGGGCATCTTTTGCGCCATATAATAAAAGTATCATTACTTTATGATAATTTATGACGGTTACTCGACTGCAATTGTTGTGTACACAAAGTTGGGGGAAGGAAGGGTCATGGAAAATCTGGAATAAAGAGTTCAGTGAATAGGAAAATCGGAATAAAGTGAATCTTTTACAATATCTGAGATGTTTTCAAATCAAAACTGTTAAAAGGTTAAAATGGATTTGTAAACTGTCTATTTATATTAGAAGCAGGGGATCATTTGACAAACATCTATAGCATCAGATGATAAGAGCAAATTTTATATCATTCTTTGTGTGCTTCTTTTAAAAAGATCTTTTTTTTAAAAAAAAAAAAAATCAAACTACATGTAATGTAAATAGACTTTTCTCAATAGATAGTAAATTTTTCTATTTCAATAAAAAGTATTTGCTGTTTCTTTTCTCTTTTTATTGGAATGTTTATATATAGTTAAGATCTTGTATTGAACAAATACTTGTATTCTAGTGGCAACGAGAAATTACTCAATAATCAATTCTTTATATGAAAATCAATTGGCATTAAAATGTATTTGACTCTTTAAAAATGTAAATTATTTAAAATGTCATTGTTTTGGAATTTTTAATGTAATATATTTCTCTCACTTCTCTGGTCTATTATATCTATTATTTTTTTTAACTGCAGGAAAATATCGTCATTGTCCCAAACTATATATTGAAATTAACAACCATTAAATCATACGAGGGTTTCAAACATGAATAGGAAAAGCATCTTTTTGATATATTTCTTCGTTGTAACTTGCGGAGCAACAAACAGATCAGCTCTGTTTGAAAATCTTTTTAAGAGCTATGATTCAGACGTTGGACCGTATGAAAACGCATCACAACCACTGGATGTTGCCATGTACATTTACTTACAAAAAATACTTGACGTTAGAGCAAGACAACAGATGTTTGAATCTACATTCTGGTTTTTCATGTCCTGGAAAGACGATCGGTTGGAATGGAATCCTGAAATGTATAATGGAATAGACAGTATTCATACAACTTCCAGCAAAGTTTGGAATCCTGCGTATGTTTGTATAGTAAATGACATTGGTGTGGAAAGTTGTTTTCGAGAAGGTTCCACAGTCACAGTCCTACACACTGGAGAAGTCATATTTTCCAAATCAGTCGAGAGTGCCACCCCATGCAATATTAACGCAAAGAAGTATCCATTTGACGTACAAAAATGTGCAATAGACATAGGAAGTGCATTTCAAAAATCAAAATTGATTCATTTTAACCTCACATCATCTTACTTTGGACTAGACTTGTATTCAAAGAGCGAAGAATGGAGCGTTGTGAATACATCCATATCGACGTATTCTGTTAAAGATATTCATGACATGATATTCGAAGGCCTCCATTTTGAAATTGTAATTGAAAGACAACCAAGAAGTGTCATTGTCTCGTACATATTGCCTGTGATGCTCCTGTCTATTGTCAACTTATGTTCTTTTGTGTTGCCGAGTGAATGTGGCGAAAAGATGGGGACATCGGTGGCCATTTTCCTTACCTTCGCAGTTTTCCTGACATTCGTCAGCCTATCCATGCCAGTTTCGGAGGACACTCCTCATTTTACTATTTATCTCACGTTTCAGCTTGTACTCAGTGGACTTGTTATCATCATGGAAACGATTGTCCTGAAATATAAATGCGACTGGAGGAATAATCTTGTGGCAGAAATACAGATGGATGAAGCAAATGAATTAGAAAATCAAAAAATGTCGAAGGATCTTCGGCGACACAAAATAAACATAAAATACCTCGATAGGTACATGATGATAATTTACTTAATTTTAAATTTGATATCGTTTTTAATTTTTCTTGTGGGTACACAATGATGGAAAAGCGTTATAAATACAAATGAAGAGAGAATACCTACAATACAAATACTGGGTAAAATCTGTAGAAAATATTTTTACAAATCGAGTTATCAAATATTTTCTTTGGTTTACGATAAACATCAATTGTATTTTAACGACATATTACGATTTGCAATGTAATTTTGAAAAAAGACTTTGAACAACCGTAGCTAGAAAGTTAAAGATCTGAGTAAAGCTACTGATATTTAGAAATCATGTTAGGGTTTTCGTTTCCTTCCCAATTAAACAACTCCTACTTTGTAAGTTCGGTGACTTATTTTCTTTCAGAGACAATTTTTTTTTAATTCTAGGGTGTGTAATAAAAAGTGTATAGCCCATGTTTTTGTTAAACTTTCTCCTGTTTTGAATTGGATGATATGGTCCTTGGTAGAATTCTATTTTAGTTTTTCACATTCTTAATTAATTAACAGGTGTTTGAGGGAGAGGGAGAGAGAGGAGTTTTTATGAGAGAGAGTTGTTTGTGCGTCTTGGAGCTTGTCTTGCAAGATACTGTAGTATAGTCTTGATGCTAAAAAGTTTAGACGTCTCGATTCGAAAGAATATCACCTTTAGGTGTTATGATGTTTTTAAAAATCATTAGTTGTGATTAAAATTTTAGTACTTTTATGAAGAAATTTGAAAATTTTGTTGTAAAATAAAGGCTTTCAAGATATTTATCATCATAAAAATGGTTAGTTGGTACACACTGCGTTGCTTTGTGATCTGGGGAGTAGTGTGCATTGTTGCTTTTTGTCAAAATTGATGTAAAAATAAATTTCATGCTTTACTATAGTTTTAATTCATAAATCTTTTAAGATTTACATTTCAGCTTTTGGTTATTTTTTTTTTTAAAGCGTATTTATGTATTTCATTAGATTGAGGAACAAGGTTATTTTTATGGTTTTATTCTGAACTCGTTTTGAGTATCTGTTTTACGTTTGCAAAAATTATTGTAAATGATTTAGTTGATTGATAAAACATATCAATATAACAATAAACTATCACGTACATGTACTATGTATGTAAAATTATAAATCTTATTGATACTTCCTTAAAATTTGCATTTGTTTGCACAATTCTCTTTTCACTGACATAAATTAATTTTTAGATTATTAAAAAATGCTAGTGAATGCGGTGTAGTTAGTTGACAAACTAAAAGAAAAAAATACATTTCACAAATAAAAATGGATGATAAAAATAATGTAATGAAAAATGCCTACGATTTTGCCCATCTATGAAAAATGTGTATTTGAATACTTTAAATAGAAGGACCAACAAAGTTTATAAGTGTTATTATGCTTAAGGACAGACGATACGTTCCTTAATAATATATATTTTTTCTAAGATTCATTGAAGTATTGCTACTTTGATATGTTTACTTGCAAAAAATTAAGGTACCTTACCAGGCATTTGTGCAAGATATCAGAGGATGATGTTTTCTATAAAATCCCTGTGGAAAAAAAATTAATTTGCCAATATCACATTTATAAGTATTTCAATTTTTTTTAAAGACAATTAGAAACCAGTTTAAAAATCAGAAAGTATTTAGAATTGTGAATATTTTCCATACAATATGAAGATATACAAAACAGATATTTGAGGAACGTATCGTCTGACCTCAATACCTTATTCGAAATTTTTCTTTTACTTTTATCTAATGCATTGATTGTAAATGATTTATTTGAATGTTTTACATGAGGATGAATACCATGTTATGTACATGTATGTAAATTATTAATCATATTGATTGTATATTATAATATGCAATATGTTGCAGTCTTCTCCCTAGTTGACATGAATACATGGATGATTTTTAAATTATTGGCGAACACATGTAATTTCGAGGTAGGCACATTTGTATTTGGAAAAAATGAAAGAAATACAAACTATCTAAAACATTTCACACAAAAAAAATGTTAATGTTCTATTATCAATTCTAATTTCTATATTTTTAAGACTTTAAAGATTTCAATGTTTAGCATCCAATCCATTTAACATTTCTAATTTATATTTCGTTATTGAAAATATACGGAAAGGAAAAAGAAACGCTGGGTAAATATTTCTATTAGTTTAATTAATTAATTAATCTATTTATTTTTAGATTTTTAAGATATTGCTTTATAACATTCAAAAGCATCTTTATTCAACAAGTTTCCAAAATCTCATTGAATTCCAAATAATTCGTGATTGGTTGATTGGATATCAATGAGAGTCACCATATAACGGTGAAGGGCTTCAAAGGTTTTGACCTTACTCGGCACTCAGGGCCAATGAGCATTGAAGGTTCTTTATCGTGCCAATGTTACCATGACATGGGACCGCGGTGCCGAGAAAAAGATTCGAACCAGATACCTTCCGATCACGAAGCAAAGCACATTTGATGTTACTCTCGAAGTGGCTTTCCGACGCCTTCTTAATTTTCAGTCGAGTCAGTTCCAAAGATGTTGGATTGGAGACAATTGTGGACTGTATTGAGTAGATTAATGTCATAATTTGCGAGAAAGTTTTGGCAAACTCTGGCTACATTGGGCCAGAAGCTTATCAAGCTGGAAATTTGTCACACGACGCATGCATGCGCTAGTGAGAGAAACACGCACGGGAGGTTCAAACACGAGCAATCGAATACTTCCATTTTGGATAAAAATGACAATCATGATTGCCTACTGAATTAATAGCTATTCCAGTTGTAGTAACGTAGAAATTATGTGGTTGGGAAGATAAACAGCCCGGTTTTGGCTTGGGTTGCTACAGGCGGACTTCCCTGTCGCGGTCGGCCAGACGCCCTTCCGATTCCCCTCAGACCACTGACAAAATGTTCTATAGTTGCCTTTGATCTTACATTAGCATCTTAATGCAATAATAAGACTCTTCTATACTTCCGTCAGTCGTACAATAATTGCAAGAAATTCATACTGACAGTGAATAGAATAACGAAAACAATGTCTATACCTCTAGAGTATCGAGTGTAAGTGAAGTTCATTATTCTACAGGTAATTTTTACATAATATCACTTTTCCTGTGCGGTTGATACATTTTACGGTTGAATGCTACTGGACATGGACTATGGAACAGAGTGACAAAGATCTCCTCTGACTAGTTTTCATAATAATTTCGGCCATGTAATTATATAACAAGCACGTTTTATGTTACCTTGCATTTCTTTTTCCTTCAGTATTGTTCAAATACTAGGCATTCAAAACGTCAAAAGCTTTTGCAATTTTGGTAATCATTGTATATATATATTCTTCTAAAATAAGGAGAGATATTATGTAAAATAATCTTACTTGTTTTATTTTGAATATGTGTCACGTAACTAATATATTTATTGAAAATGTTTAAGCTGATTGTTAGCATGATTAAATAATAATAAATTATTATGTACTATGTACATGCATTAATATGAATCTTTTTGTATTATATATTCTAATATACAATATTTTGCCCCCCCCCCCCACTAAACTAATATAATTTGATTTAGAACGTTTAAAAAGCCAGTGATACCGATTTACTAGTACTAGTATTTAGTTGGCAAATTGAAAATGAAAATTAAGTGAAGGTAACAATGAGTGTTCTCAAAAAAAATCTACAAACGATACAAATATGTGAACAGGGTATAAAACATGGACCTCCGGAATTTCCAGAGGTGGGATCAGGTGTCTAGGAAGAGTAAGCATCCCCTGTTGACTGGACATACCCGCCCTGAGCCCTATCTATTGATCAGGTAGATAGAACATTCCGCAGTCAAAGGACTATATTCTGTAGTGGCCAGTATCTGCCCCCAAAATAAAACTTTGATGGAGAAATCTTTAATTATGTTCTAAGCCAGGTGGATATCTGCAGACTTCAAAGCATTAAATATTTTTATCAACTATGACATCATTAGTTAGATATGACGTCAATAAAATGACGTAAATTCCAAATTGCAATGATTTTGAGAGAAAATAGCGTATTTTACGTCGGTATTTTGATTGGAAATTATCGAGCGCAGGTCTGCTCAGACTAGATCTTTTGATATAATGTGTAGAATGATAATATCAATGAAATATGTGAATATGGTACCTGAGCAAGCTTGCGCTCTATAAATACTATAGTCAAAATTGAACAAACTCTGTGCATTTTGGCCTCTATTTTAAAAATAACGGAAATCCAAATAGTTTGTGACGTCACAGAGACAAGAAAAGCCAACTATTTTTTCCAATTTCATAATACATTGTCTTAATTTGGATTATTTTATACAATATATGCACTTTTTCTCATTTCAAGAGATTTTCAAAATTTGACTATTATGGGGGCAGGAATACGCCCTTACCGTATATAGTTCTTTAATATAAAAACAAAGGCCTTACGATTGGTTTGAAACACGGCAATCAATATACGGCCAATGAATGGTTTTATTTCCTTACAAGGTCCTTATAATGAACATAGAATTTACGAAATGCTGACTTTAAGCGAGGTTGTTGAAATCCCTGTAATATTAACTTATCTGTAAGTAGCCTGCCTTTGTATTAAAATTGATCGTATTCAGAGTATACTTTTGAATATCGAATAAGTTGGGAGATGTAAACATCATAGGCAGGTGATAGCAGAATATTACAGTAGCCATATGAATAAGAAAAGTTGACAATGGGAAAGTTAAAATCATCTCGTATATCATACAAGTTAGTTGTTAGTTGGCTCTTGTCTATAGTAAGCAAAACATCTAAATATGAAACAGATGTGGCAGAATCTGTGTTGTATTTTATTTCAAATTCACTGGGACATATCGAGTCGACATGTGAATGGAATTAACTATTGTTAATTAATAAAACATCGTCGATATTTATATGAATATCGAGATGAATCCCACAACAAGTTTTTTCATCATATTGAAGTTTTTGAATAAATTCTGCAGGAATTTTGTCGGAAGACCTGGTCTCCGAAGACTACACAAATGTTGTCAATGAGGAACTCCAGCATTCTTTTAATATCACTTCAGTGTCGAGTATAGTGTTTATAGAATCAGACTGATTTTGAACAAAACAATTTTATTGATGACCAAACACAAGACAAGAAAATTTCCGAGTTCCATTTTTATTGAAGAAGCAGTTATGATATCAAAAAGTTTTCAATTTATCGTGAGGAATGATTGTATAAAGTAAAGAAAAGCCGTAAGCTTTGATGTTACTGACTTTTGAAAAAAATTGTGAATTTGAATTTTATAAAAATTTCTTTGGAGTTTTTTTAAATCCACATCTGATTTACACCACTTCTAGAATATGCTGTATTATTTCCTATGTAGCTTGTAACACAAGCTTTGATTGGTTACATAGTCGGATGTAAATTTCCGCTCACCCGACTTGAGCCGGGGGTAAAAAAAAACGTGACATCACAATGAATTTCTCTATGATAAAAAGCAAATAACATGACGTCACGATGCATTGTAGGACTTAGTAAATCTTTATCGATAGCATGAAACACAGTTGATTGGACCTGTTTACAAGTAATTTATTTGGGTACTTAGGAAATAAATTCGTTATCCAGGTCCAATAAAGGGTGTACGGGGATTTACCCCGGGTTGTATTCCATACACCTTTCGGCCTTCGGCCTCAGGGTGTATGGAATAAAACCCGGGGTAAATACCTGATTGGACCTGGATAACTAATAGTAGAGTACGTCCTCGTTTCTCCTTTACAGCTGTTATTATTATTGTAAGGAGTAAAGATAAGGTCTTGGAAGAACATTTGCTGGAACCGGCAATGTATCTTTGTAAGGATTCTATTGATTGATTGTTTGTTTGTATGTTGTTTTACGTCCCATTCGAGAATTCTTCACTCATATACAGACGTCCCGATATACCCCTGAAGGGCTTCAAATTTAGACCTATACTCGGCCCTCAGGGCCATTGAGCATTGAGGGCTTCTGATCATGCCAACGCCTACCGTGACACGGGACCTCGGTTTTAAGGTCTCATCCGAAAGACCCGTGACTCTCACTTCTTGTGCCGGGCGCTTGACGAAGGAACAGTCACTACCTATGTTTACGTCTTGGGTTCGATGAACGAGAACCGAACCCGGGCCTCACGATTACGAAGACAACGCCCTTCCACTACACTACCGTGACCGGTATGATTATGAAGTTTAAGAATCCAGTGTAGGTAGGGTAGATAGAACTCATCTTCGTTAACTGAAATGTTAAAAGTATTAAACATTGAAATGTGATTTCGAAGAATTTCATCCACATAATGTGATTTTCGAGTATAAGTTCGATTTCCAGACGTAGAATTAAGCAAACAGTAATGCTCAATAGAAAAAATACATACCTATGCAATCCTATAATTTATATATTTAAGAAATAATGTACAATAGCATATATAATTTCCTTCCCTCGCTAAATAATACACATGTTATAGCATTTCTTGAATTCATTCTGTTGAGATGATAAAACAACCTATAATAAGTAATATGTGCAAAGATGTTATAAGATATGCCAAGTATTTAATGGACTTAATCAATAGGCAGAAGTGTTTGTATTTACTACGTTGGAAAATATGACATTGAAAAAATTTGATGTCATGTTGTATTAATATAAGGAAGATAGGCGACCCTTAAACGTTTTTGCAAGTTGCCTGTTGACAAGTCTGTGTGATTTTCACACCAAAAAACGCTCACAAATCATACCTTAAATGAGTGCTGTGGAATTTCTGCAAAAGACAGATAACTCCAAAGAAACACATCTAGACAAAGTGTACTCACAAAAAACAAATACAAATCTCGAATATTCTAATCCCTGATATATAAACGGCAGACACTTCTTCGATTAGAAAAGTAAAAAAAGATTGATTGATTGTATGTTTTTTTCCGTCCCATTCGAGAATTTTTCACTCATATAGAGACGTCACCATATACCGGTGAAGGGCTTCAAATTTTGACCTTTACTCGGCACTCAGGGCCATTGAGCAGTGAGGGATCTTTATCGTGCCAACGCCTGCCGTGACACGGGGCCTCGGTCTTTTAGGTCTCATCCGAAGGACCCGCAACTTTCACTTCAAAGTGCCGAGCGCATGGCGAAGGAACAGTTGCTACCTATTTTTAATCGACTTAGGTCTGTCGCGGCCGAGATTCGAACTCACGACCTCCCGATCACGGAGCGAGCGCTCTACCGACTGAGCTACCGTGAACGGTAGTAAAAAAAAAAAGAAAGAAAATTTCCCTCTCGTTAAGTCGAAAATGACTTGAAGTTATCTTACTGTTTATATATGTTACGATAACGTATTTATGAAACCTTAATTCTATGTGTTCAAATCAACATAATTATGTACACTATCGGATAGATTTTCAAACACTCAGGAATACACAACTATGAAAGTCTATCCAAATCTTCATTTATCATTAAATTTTTTGAGTTAGTTTATATTTTGTGTGTCATATATATAGCCATTCTTATGTACTTTTGTACATAAATGAACTCGAGCTTTGTACTATTATCACCCTTCGCTCTAAAGCTATTAGTAAAGCTGAAAATCTCCAGTTATGAAAGAATTTTATCAAAATTCTTTGAGAGGGTGTGCACTGTGAAATATTAAGACAGATTCTTCATATACATAGACGAGATTAAAAAAAGGGATTTTAGATGAAAAAGATGGGGGGGGACCACTCTCTGGATTCGCAATGATCATTTTCAGAGGTCTAAACATACATCCGAATATCAAAAATATGCTCTTATTAAGTTTGTATGAGTCAGAAAATGTTTACCGTACTTCAAGAAAGAAATTTCATGTCAATTGTTTTATAGAAAACATCTTGCTTTCCCATCTTTATCAAGAATCTACAATTAAGATAATATTTAGAGATACACAAACATGAGTAAATCTATTCACAAAGCATCCTTTCCATGGATTGTCATAATATTTATTTCTTACTTGAATACATCTACGCAATTCAGCTATATCATCGAAATTTTCTACAATAACCTGTTAACAAACAATTGTGATTCTTTTTCTCTGTTAGGAAGTAATTATTTTGTACTTGAAAAATATGCTTGAAGGGTTAATGGATTTGATTTGTCATCGATCAATAAATAATATATCAATTATCCAGGAATGCTTAAAATAAAAGATGGCTTTTCCTTTAAGAAAATAGAACCTTTTTATTCAATATTCATCTAGAATAGAAAGAAGTAAAAAAAAGTCTCACAATGGATTGTTTGGAATCTTCTTTCTAAAGTTCGTGCATCAAGACCATAATGTATTTGTATTTTATATTTCCATTTGATGTAACATCAATCGAGTGTGCTTTAAGTAGTTGTGGGTGTTCTCTTTTGTAACACACCTGTTGTTAAGCTGCATTTCATCAACAGTTGAAAAATATAAATATATTCTTAACCCTTGTTGAACAATTTGTAATCAGACACTATAAGTAATGGTCCACTATATGAAAAGAGTGTTTTATTGAAAATGCTTGTCAAGATAGAAATTATTTCGTTATTCAAATACTGTAAAATCAGTGATATCATCTATTTGGAAAATTGATATAACCTATGGATCTTGAATTGATATCAACACCAATTTGAATTTGTGTATTACTATCAATTATTCATTTTTTTTTTAAATTTATAGTAACATCACCTTCGAGCTAGTTATACCACCTAACCCAACTGATGATATAGCAAAGAAAAAAAGTGATATCACTATTCGAATCGGTGATATAACTTAATCGAATAATCGATAAAAGCAATTCAAGAATTGGTGCCCCCAATTCGAATTAGTGATATCACTCTTTGAAAATGTAGATAAAAAGGGATACGTTCTAGCCTCGTGTATAATACATACATATATTTCCCTACATTACTCACGGGTAAATAGATTAACATGAAGTCTTTACACTACGTGCATTTAATAGCATTAATACTTAAATATATATGTGCCAAATGTAAAGAACAAACTACAGTTAAAAGTTTTGCCCCAATCTTCGATGGTATAATAAATAAACAAAAATAGGGTGTTTTTTTTTTAAATTCACATACAAAGAATTGTTAGATATTCTCTTCCCTCAATGACAGAAAGGAAACTTTTACAGTTGAATTATCTGCATGGCCGTTGTCTTTATGAGAATTCACGTCACCATGACTATTCATTATGAAATCATTATCTCGATTACTTACCTTAATTAAACTAATGGGGCAATTAACGTATCATGATTTAATATACTTATGATTTTGTTATCTGCCATTTAATTCATTCAGACCTTATTTCTTATTCCTCAGTAATGAATTATATAGTGTGAGCTACCGACTTTCGATTATGAACTTATTACGTTTGAAATTCATAAATTAAGGACAGATGATACAAACAATTTTTTTTTCTTTGGAGTAGACTTAATATCATGTCAAAGTTTTAGAAAAGTGAATAATTATTTTAATTTTTCTCCTTAGACTTTGAGAGTGAAATACCTTCCATATCCCCCCCCCCCCCCAAAAAAAGTACACAACTAGAGTAATCATGGTAAAATCGTTTAATATTCATTCATTTACCCTCTTTTTTCTTCAAAAATGTTTTTAAAGGAGCACAGAGTGAAGTGATATTAAATTTACTTAATAACTTGTTGGGTTTTCTTGCATAAAAGAAATGACACTTGGAAAATATTAGATGATACTTCAATGAAATTACAAATATGGAAAAATCACACTCAGTAAAGGTTTACAGATGAAAATAAATTTCAGAATATGTTAGCATGGTGCTAAAAGTGTAATATAAACTTTTAAAAAATATACCAAGCCAGGTGAATTTTATGAGGAAAAGCAAAATGGTAAAATCAGCCTAAATCACATAGGCTGATTTTTTACCATTTTTGCTTTTCCTCATGAAATTCACCTGGCTTGGTATATTTTAGTTTATATTACAGTTTATATTGTAGTTTATATTACACTTTTAGCATTATGCTAACATATTCTGAAATTTATTGTCATCTGTAAACCTTTACTGAGTGTGATTTTTCCATATTTGTAATTTTATGGAAACATCAGCTTATATTTTCCAAGTGTCATTTCTTTTATGCAAGAAAATACAATGGGTTATTAAGTAAATGTAATATCACTTCACTCTGTGCTCCTTTAGAAACATTTTTGAAAAAACAGAGGTAAATGAATAGAAATTAAACGATTTTACCATGCTTACTCAAGTTGTGTACTGTTTGGGTGGAATATGGAAGGTATTTCATTCTCCAAGTCTAAGGAGAAAAATTAAAAGAATTCTCCACTTTTCTAAACTTCTGAAATGATATCAAGCCTCCTCCAAAGAAAAAAATTGTTTGTATCATCTGTCCTTAAATAAATTCACATTTATCTGATATACGTGTATATCTATGTAAGTTTTTGTGTTTTCTTCCAAAAGATGTTGGGAATCAATTTCTTATGTTTTAGTTAGCTAGAATTAAAAAAGACAATAAATTGAATGAAAATATGCGTCACTTTGAACTTAATTTCTACGACTGCCCAATTTCCGGTGAGTTTAATTTTGCAATTTAAATTATGGAGAGAGGTATCTTGCAAACTGTGACGCTTTAAAAATTACCAACCATTCGCAAAAGAAAATTATTGCGACTGTTGGAAAAATTCTAATTATTAAGAAAGCAAATCGTGAAGGGTCCTGTAAAAAAATGAATTTTATTAAATATCCCTAACATTATTTTTTTTTAGATTGACCTGGATCAATTAACACAAAAGTTATTGTACTTGTATGCCTTAAAATCTATAGTCAAAGCTTATTTCCTAGGTTGCGAAGGGTCATGTGGGAGAAAATGGTAGATGTTCTCTCAAACACATCTGGACACTCTACCTTTCTACATCACTTATGACCCTTGTCCTTATATCTAGAAATAACTATATAAATCTAAAAGCCCATTTAGGATAAAGGAAACGCATTTCATATGGACAGAAAATGTAAAGTTGCATCAAGATACATGTTAAGTAATTTTTTTAATTCTCAGAATATCGGTGTAAGCTGCACGAATTGAAGCTTAGGTTTCATATAAACGCATGGAATTCATTCATGGACCCAGCAGCAAAATATTTAACAATACATTTTAAACGTCATGATATTTTCAAAAGATTGAATTCTAACTTCAGAAAGTTTGAAAAGGGTATAAGTGTTTAAATTTATTATTTATGACAGTTAAATGAAGTCATCATCGTAGCGGTATACCTTCTGATATTTGTAAAATGTGTCAGAATAATAAGCATTATACAAGTGACTTTGACACTTTCTCTCAAAAATAGTTTGATCTTTTAAACAGATGCGATGGGCGCTTTGTGGAGAGGGTGACTGGTCAACAAAGGATGCTTACTCCTACTAGGCACCTGATCCAACCTCTGGAATTACCAGGGGTCCGTGTTTTTCTCTATTTACGATTCGTATTCTGTACTGTATTTATGAGATTGATCACTGTTATCTTCACCTTTTACAGTTTTACATACAATCTAAGATTATCTAAGGTAATCTAAAGAAAATAATTGTACTTTAGGCACCTACTTATCCTGTTGGTACTTACTTTACAATGTGATTGAACTCTCATCGAACTTTGACTATCATGAACTAAACACTTGATAAATTACCAGCAATCTTGATTGCCAAATGAAATTATTAATTCATTTAATTAAAACCATCCATTTAGATCAAAGGTTTTACATCGCTTTGAAATCGTTAAAATTTCGCATCTGACGACATGAAATCTTCTTCTTCTACTTGTTAATACGTATATAGGCCATTATGTATCAATGATGAGTCAGCAGTGTTTCAAATATCTAAACAAAGATTGTAGAACATTTATGAATCCATTAGGCATAACACCATAACGTGGGCTACGGAGATTTCTCTTTTGTTCCTGGATGCAGTTCTTGGAGGATCCTTGAAAGAACAATATCATTGCAATCCTCTTCGAATAAGTTAACAATACGGCTTTTACATCGGAACTCAATGAATGGAATTGTTATTTTATTGTGAGATTATCGGTAAGTACCTGTGCACTTTGGATATTAAAGAAATAATGTTTCGCGTAATTAAAATCTTTAGAGCCTGTTTTATTTGGTTTCTAGCAGTAATTAATTATATCGGTACGCACAAGGAAACCAATCGGGAAAGGTTCGAGTAAAAGATGCTTATGTAAACGTAATACATGGATGAGTTTGACTAGATATTTCAAACTGATACCTTAATTAGAAGCAATTTATCTTATTTTCGAAACCTTGTAAAAAACACGTATATGGATATAAAAAAGATAAAAATCTAATATTAATTTGTGAGGGATTTTCTGTGAAAAAAAAAATTAGTGCAAAGAAATTCAACTCTTTGATATCATTCATATTTTATTAATTGCTTGTTTGTTGTTATTGTTTTATAAGGTTGAGGTTTATGTTTGGATGACAACATTTTGATAGGAGGTTTTATAGAAGAAAACTTTGGTAACACACAGCTTCAGAAAATTAAAAACTTATCAAAGGTAAGTAGAAAAGTTATATATTCTTCGATATGCACACTCAGTTATTCTTTAATTAATTAGATTCAATTGCTAGTTAGAACTGTATTTAACGGCAAAAAAATATGAGTTAGTGAATATTAAAAGCCAGATCTTCGTAGAGGAATATCCTAATTGAAAAAAAAAATGTGTTACTCCTTTCCTTTTTGGTAAGCAAGATTTGAATTGAAACACATCTCGCTGACAGGTTTCTCTCTGTTTTTCCAATATCGTTTCAGAAATAAATCTGGTCGCATGGAATCAGTGTCTTGTTAACTGACTCAAATTATAGATAATATTTATACTTCTTACTAGTATTTCAATTAATTTGTTTGCGTTGTTGGTCTTTATTCAATTTTGGTGTACAATATCCAGATTTCTCGTCACTGTCTTGTGCACTGCATATTCGTTTCTCATTAAGAATGTTGAGCAAAGAATAACAAAAGAAGTTCAATGGAATATGCATATGGAGGAAATTCATTTCAGTAATTCCCGAATAAAGTACTAACAAAGGAAATTAAGATGTTATGCAAGATCCTTAGGTCAAAGTTTTGGTCTATACATATCTTAATGAAATTCATTCTTGGCATTCGTTATTTCAAGAATTTTTAAGAGGTAATACACATGTATTTTAGATGTCTACTCATAAAGTGTGACTTAAAATCGGAGAGAAATATGAGAATTAGTTTGCATCTTACTAGGCTACAGTGCTATTAACTTGACCTTTTAGTACTTAAATTGTTCATGGTAATACAAATAATTTATCTTGTGCAAAAAAGTTTAAATAAAATATATCTTTTTAAAAAATCCCAATGAATCTGCATGGATTATTACGTGATCTTTTTTGCTAGCTGTTGAAATGCATATGAACAGCAATTAAAATCTAGATGTTAATAATATAAAATATTTTCTTATATCAAGCTTTTTGTGGATTCTAATTTTATGAATAATATTCTTGAAAATTAAATTTAAAAAATAGAGTCAAGTGTGCAATATTTCATATTTTGGTCAAAAACATGAAAAAGTAAGGATATTTTCGATATACCTTTTTTTTTTTTTTTTTTTTTTTTTTTTTTTTTTTTTTTTTTTTTTTTTGACAAAGCAAGTTAAAAAACATATCCACATATCTGTTTTTTAAAATATTTTTTCTAAATAACAATAATGTGAAATAATATTCCAACATTTTGAATTAAACAAATGTGAAGATTTTCTGAATTTTCTTCTATATATCCTTCCAACACACACGAAAAAATAGTCCTTCATAAATCTTGCTTTTAGTCAAATTTGCAATAATTTTTTTTAATCGAATATAGTACGTTTTGCATTGTGCAATCAAATATTGTTATTTGTAAATAAACCTATTGATAGGTCGTATTTTGACTGATATGTTTCCTCAACTATTGTTTTATACATATTTGACTACGGATTGCTTCGTTTACATGATTAATACAGAGGGCTTATTTTAGCTTCTAAGTAAGGAGACTTTGTTCTCTCTCTTGTAAGATATATTTGTGAGAATTTTTTGTGATTATACATGTATATGCTCTCAAGATACAAGTTCATGTATTATTTTTATGTCAAAAATAAATAAATATGAATAAGAAGATATATGTGTGTGTGAGGGTGTGTGTGTGTGATTTATCATTCTCTGTCATGTATATGTCAGGGTATGTAGTGTTTGTCTTCCGTCCCTCCGTTTGTCCCCTGTCGCAATTAGCGTTTAATTCAGTTTTAAAATAACTATTTAAGAATTTTATACCAAACTCCATGCAAAGAATTGGTAAGAGCAATACAATTCTGTCATAATTTTTTTTTTACTTTGACCTTCCAGATGACCTTAATCTTGCTTTTACTTATTGTTCTTAAGAAATTGTTGAAGAGATATATTTCAAACTTCATGCCACAATACATATCAGTATAAAAAAATAAATTTTGTCAATTTTTTCTGAACTTGATCTTCCCTATGACTTTGACTTCATCTTTTTGTCATTTGGATTTTAGTTCATTTTCCAGGATATCGTGCATGTTTTCACGAAACTTCATAAAGTGATACATTTTAATGTGAGCAATTTAAGCTAAATAATGTTTTGAATTTGACCTTTCTTTCACTTTGAACTTTTTTATGCTCACAGTTTATATTACTGAATTCAATAAAATATAACTTCAGTTAACTTCATACACAAATGAAATTTTGTGAGAGTATTTCAACCATATATGCACACGTTAGAAATCACATAAAATTTTCTTCATACAGAGATAATGACCTTGAAAGAATGAAAATGATTAAGTTGTTAGATGAATAGGATGAATCAATTATGCATAAATGTTTCAAAGGGCAACAACTAAATGTATATGAAAAAAATCAGAAAATCAAAATCATTCATTCCTGTATCATTTTACTATTATTCAGAGGATAAAAAACAACGGTCATTTGTTTCCATGTTTTAATATTAATGTACCAATGGGGGGAGGGGGGATTCATGTCATATAGTCATATTTTTAGATTTTAACATCAGCAAAAATTTACAACTAAACTCTTCGTTGCTTTTTTGTAGGGACTCGCTAGTTTAGGAGATGATTAGAAAGAGCGTCTTCACGACATTCCTCTTTCTGACGATTTGCGAAGCCGCCAACAGATCAGCATTATTTGAAAACCTTTTCAAACAATACAATGCAGATGTAGGTCCATACGACAATGCTTCCCAACCACTGGATGTTGCCATGTCACTTTACTTACAAAAGATTCTAGATGTCAAAGCAAGACAGCAAACCTTTTCTTCGACTTTCTGGTTTTTCATGTCGTGGAAAGACGATCGCTTGGAATGGAATCCTGCATTATACAATGGAATCGACAGTATTCAGACTAATTCCTTAAAAGTATGGAATCCAGCATTCGTTTGTATCGTAAATGACATAGGTATGGAAAGTTGCTTTCGAGAAGGTTCCACTGTCACAGTCTTAAACACCGGAGAAGTTATATTTTCCAAATCCCTTGACGGTGCCACCCAGTGTAACATCAACGCGAAGAAATATCCATTCGACGTACAAAAATGCTCTATTGACATAGGAAGCGCATTTCGCAGATCAAATGTGATATTCTTCAACCTTACATCTTCATATTTTGGGCTAGACTTGTACACAGGGAGCGAGGAATGGAATGTACTGGATACATCCATATCAAAGTATTTTATTCAAGAAAATCGTGCTATGGTTTTTGAAGGGCTACAATTTGAGATTCTCTTTGAAAGACGGCCGATGAATGTTATTGTTTCTTATATTTTGCCTGTGTTGCTATTATCCACCGTAAATCTATGCTCTTTCGTATTACCGATCGAATGTGGTGAAAAGATGGGAACTTCGGTAGCTGTTTTTCTTACATTTGCAGTTTTCTTGACACTGCTTAGTGAATCCATGCCAGTATCGGAGGATACTCCTCTATTTGCTGTATATCTCACATTTCAACTTGCTCTCAGTGGGTTTGTTATCATCATGGAAACTATAGTGTTGAGATATCACATCGAAAGAATGACACATGTTGAGGCCAATGTGCTAGTGGACGGAACAATTGAAATTGAAAAATCAAAGAAAAAGACGGATAAAAAAATGAAAATCAAACGTCTCGATAACTTCATGATGTTAGTTTACGTACTCTTGAATTTGATTTCGTTCATAACATTTCTTGTGGGTACGCAAAAATAGTCCACCCCCACCCCACCACACCTCCGAAATCCAGAAATACATACTTCAAAGAGAGGGAGACATTCCTCGTTCAGATCTGATTTCATTGGATAAGAATATTTGGAATACCTTGTAGATGCCTCTAAGCTGACATCCTTTATAGCGTTAGTTATGAAATAATACCCAAACCTGATTCATTACTTTTTGTCAACAATCTGACTTTCACATGCTGTAGCAGGGAAAATTATATCCATTACGGTAGTATTGTTTTGAGGAAAAGAAAATGATGTTTTAAAACATGTTGAAATAAGTATAATTATGATCATTGTTTTGGGGGTAAAAAGCATTTAAAGGTTCATTGACCCTCTGCAAAGAGAGGTAACTCACACCTGGATAAATGACTTTTATTCTTCTGGAAAATTATAAGTAGAAAGTCATTTCTATCATTTTGCTCTATGAGGTATGCTGAAGTTTGCTTTTTTTAATTGTATATTAGATTTCGTTCAGAAAATCATTAGCGTTACAGCTAAGATTTGAATGATCAGAATGATAATGAACCTTTTATATTAGTAAGAATATTTTTCATGACTATATTAGTCATGTAGTGCATGTATGCATTATGTTGTTATCTGTATGAAAATACATGTATGTAGCAATGCAATCAATTTATTACATGCCTTTTTATTTAAAAAAAATCCATTGTGTGTTTAAGAAATTTATCAAATAATAAGGCTTGGAAGATTTAAAAAAAAAATAAACATAAGAAATTCAATTACTACTCATGTAAATAAAATTTTATTCCAAAATACTCATTTTCGCATAATTTTGCTTTCGACGCGAAAATAATTTTCTTGTGAATATTCATTAAATTTTCACTTAAAGAACTTACGATGCCCAAAAATCATGCATTGCTTAAAATACATCAACATTGAGCTTTCTGCTGTTTTATGTCAATAATCAATGTACAGAATATCTCTGTAAAATATGTAGACTGTGTACAAGTCTAGCCCAAAATATGAAACACGTTCAAACAAATGCAGAACTTATTAAGTGTCTTCACAACTTCTATCTTTTAAGTTATACATTTCCTGACCTGTGTTGTAATGTGTTGTACATGTATATAACATCGTTGTCGATAAATTTCTTGCAATGTAGAAAGAAATCATCTCTGATTTGTTACTGTATCAGTAACTTTAATTATAAGTTCATAGCTTGTAGAATGTCTTAATTTGTTTCGATTTCATAATACTTTTAATTAAGTACCTTTTAAAATACCGGATATTTTCAACTTCAAAATGATCAAACGACAGTGATGACCAGCAAACAATTACCGTTAAATACCCCCTAAATAATCGAATTTTTGAAAGCCTTTAATATTATACCATTATTTAAGCTATTCATGATCAACTCATGATCAGACTGTTTTAGAAACTACATTGTAATTTAATTGTAAGAAACTCTATTAACCAAATTTACAAATTTTATTTCTTTGACATTTGTATTGTTCGTATTGTTCAATAAAAAAGTATCTTGTACTTTTATGTACTATTACTTTGTCAAAGAATACAGAATTTTATCAACTCCGGCCCGTAGGAAGTAATTTCAGTTTGGGGGGGGGGGGGGGCACAGCTATACATTTTCAGTTGAGGGGGCACTATCAACTACCAAACTATATATCGGCAAAATTATTTTCTATAGTAAACTATATATCGGCAAAATTATTGGGGGGGGGGGGGGGGCACGTGCCCCCCCCCCCCCCAATAATTTTGCCGGCCATGCATCTATATGAAAAAGAAATGCTTATATAAAATCCTATGATGATGCAATTCATTTTTCCTATCCTTGAGTCAGTAGAAGAAATGTTTGCCATACTAGTATATGTATTGCTAAAAAAAAATATACTTTCAAATCAATCTGTTGTTCAAATGCAGATCTCTAACATACAAAAACATTTTAAACTGATTATAATAAACTACTTTTTCATCGTTGATGTTACTTTGAATAATTCATTTGTAGTTACAACTTATTTTAGTGTGATTATAAAAGCTATGCTGAAAAATGCATTTGAATTTGAATTTTAATAAGAAGAAATGTAGGAAAAAGCGTTTGAATTTAAATATGAAGCTCCGTGTAATACACTGCATATGCATCAGTGCTTCACAGAAAATTCAGTCAAAATCTATATATTAATCGATTACAGAATTATTCATCAACTAATGGAGTATACGAATACCCAGGAACTTCATTTTTTACGACTACAGATACCAATGCAAAATCATGTAATTGATTTTTTTTTTAAATCTTAATATGGAACTTTTATTATATTTGGTTATAATTAATTTCCTTTAACATTATTTATTTATTCATTTGCTATCACTCTTTCTTTTAAATCTTGGGAAATATTTTTCTGGGAAATTATAAAGGTGTGCCCTAATTAGTAAGTGATTTATTTTGTATTGAATAAATGTAGATCACTTGCTTAGAAGAGTTTAAATCAATCGACACTTCCCCATTGATTGTAAATTTCTTCAAGCCTTATGATGCAGATATTCGTCTGTATGATAAATGTTCTCGAACAGTTTTATTGTTGTCATAAAGTTTATCATGCAAATGTCGGGGGGAAATTCTCCATTCTAATGTATAACAGTTTATGCTTCATTTCATCCATCTCTAAGAGGGCAGTGGGACATGAGACTGATCGATATCAAATCGAAATAATTAGTGCAAAAAGTTAAAAATGAAGCGTAAGTACAGACAAAAAGCCAAGAGGAAAATTGAAATATGCTACGAAAAACAGGTATGCTTTGGATTGGTTGAAGACTTTTCTACACTAGATTGTTTACATAATTCTATAATAGATCTTAATTTTGTATACGATTAGAATAATTCTGATTATACAGATCATAAGCATTTCATACCTTATACAAAGGTTTCTCCAAACGTAATGCCAAGATTGCTATAGAATCTCAAATGATAAGACTTTTATTCCCGCACTCTCCAAACCAGTTGGGTAAATTTTGGTAATCCTGGTTTGTCCGTCCATTTGTCAGACCTTCTTCCTCAAACTCCTCTTACAATTTAAACAGTAACCAAATCATCTTTTGTAATATTATAGTTCGTGTCCTGTAGATGGGCAATAAGGTTTCAGAATTTTCATTTTGGGGCTCAAATGGGATTCGAAAAATGACGTTTTTACAGAAACCTGGTTCCTAGAACTCGTCATACATTTTACCCAGTAGCCAAATCATCTTTTGGAAGGTAATTGGTGGTATCCTGTAGATACATGAATGCAGTAAGGTTTCGGAACAGATTGGAGGTCGAAAAACACTCTTTTACAAAAACCTGGTTTCCGTAACTCCTCTTACATTTTACGCAGTAACCATATCATCTTTTGCTAGATGACTGGGATGTGTGTTGCAGATATGCAATAAGGTTTCAGAATTGTTATTTTCGCCCTGGAGGTTTGAAAAAAGACGCTTTCATTTGATAAAAAAAAATGGTTCTCAGAACTCCTCATACAGTTTATACAGTAGCCATCTCATCTTCTGCGAGATGATTGGGGTGTTCTGTATATGTGCAATACGGTTTTGATTTGTGTTGTTTTCTTCGTTTTTCTTTACAGAAAAAACATTTTTTAACTCTAATTTAAAGATTAGAAGTTATTTCATTACAATCTTTAATTTCAGACCGGTAATGAATTTATTATTTGAAATACTAACATAGAGGTCCATGGTTACTAGTATATGTTCACCTGTGTATTTTATGCTCAATTTGATACAATGTACATGTATAAATATTTTATATAAATTATAGAATAATTTTTGGCTTATTCTATACCCAGTACAAGGGAACTAGCATACATTTAGAGGAAAACACTTACATCATTGTAAAACTGCTTTTGACAGAATCTATAGTCATATACTGAGTATATATCATAAATATAAAAAAAATTATAAATGTTTTATATATACTTTAATTCTTGCCAAATTTAAAAAATATAATATTTTTTTCGAATATAAAATAAGAACACAGTAAAGTTACCGAAATATATGACTAACTTTTCTGACGTCATCTTCAGTTCTTCCACAAATCCACTTATCTCTATCAAGCGTTTTAAATCCCATGCTTTTTAATAATATTAACGTTTTGGGATCATTTTAACTGTCAAGTTTAAAACCAAAGATATTTTCTAGAAATAAATTTAAAAAAAGACTGAAAATAAAAAGATATTTGTCGTAATATTTAACAAAAGTTAAATAAGAGTTCACTTTAGATTGTATAGCTCATTTCCTCTTAAAGAAAGTAATTATGAAGAAAACAAAATTAATTTAAAAAGAACTTACGACTAAGATCAAAATGTCATTATGCAGTTACTTTCCTTTTTGCATTAGTTTGAAAATGGTTTTAATCTTTTTGAAAAGAATTAAGAAAAATATTTTTATGCAAACAATTTTTAACGGAAACAAAGTTTGTAAGATTTTACAATCAATTTAAGTTTTTAGTCTTGGTCGTTAGCTCTTTTGTAAAACAGGCCCTTGATTTCTTAGTTTTCTTGTAACTTGATGCTAAAAATGTCAAGAGTGCAACACTTTTGTGACATTTTGAAAATTTAGTATTTTTGAGGATCAGTGAAATAAATAATAATGCTTTACGTTGGAAATAAAGACTTTCCTGATAATATTCAATGTATTGAGGTTTAAATTTAGACTGTGGTAACTTTTGTTTGACTAAGTTATGGTTATGACTGATGCTGATGCTGAAAAAAAATGTTATTCCGTATCAGGAGTGCAACAGAAAAAAATTGTAGTGTTGTCAAAAAACATTGATTTTAAAAATCTGTATTACATTAAGTAAAAAAAAAAATGATTTTTCAAAGTGTAAAACAATAACTGACATACCATTTAAAAGTTTAAAATGTTATATGAATCACACGCAGCATGCATTTACGAGTGGCAAGTATCTGTGTATACCCAATTATGTCAGGAGTGCAATATTTGATTTTTTGCTCCCTAACATGGAAAAACTTTTATCAGTGTATGATTCTTTGCTTTCTATTTTGGAAAATAAAGACATAAAGAATAATACCAAATAGATTTATCATTTACAGAATATGTCAGTGATTCAGATCCATATTTCTACAATGTCTTCGGTCAGTAGTGCAACACATCTTTTTTCTTCTTTTTAAAGATCCAAGTTCAATGATGAAAAAACTGTTAATACTAATAAGTATTCTTTAATATTAATGACCAATTTGAATAATGTATTACTAAATTATTGACAGTTTTATTATTTAAATCCGTCTCTCTTTCAATTTTTGTCAATCAAAATGTGTTTTATCTTCTCTTTAATTTTTTATGAAATAAAAAAAAATCCTGGAAAATTTTTATAAAATTCAAGTACATGTACAATGTAATTCCATCACAACTTGACTGAAACAACGGAACATGCTCTGGTGTAATTTACTTCACAATACTCTACTCTAAAGACTCACATGCTCCTGGTCAGGAGTGCAACAAAAAATGTTGAAATTATTGATGATCAAATATAGATAAATATAAAGAAAAAATTGATGAGTAGAATGTTTCTGGTTGACATCAATTGCTTATAGTGTAAATTTGTCTCTTGAAGGAAAATATACTATAAAATATATTCGATCTTCTAAATATATTTTAGCTAGTTTTGTGACATCGATAGAGAATAATTCAAGATACAGAGCCAAGCTTAAATAATTTTATGTGTTTTAAGGAAGCTCTAAACGCTGTATACAAAAGAGTTCTATTTGTAGGGTAGTTTTATGCAGTTAGAGTGATCTGCCCTTAGAAGTAAGATGGAAAAAATTGTTATTTACAGTTAATTACACAGTTTCTAATAAATTAAAATATTCTTAACATTATATTAGACCAAGGATAAGTAATTGAATTATTATTTCCATTAATATTCCCAATTTAGGTAAACAGCAATTTCTGTTCACGAGTTGTCCATGCATTGTCTTTGAACATTTTTCCTGCTGAAATAAGGCAGGTACCCTATGTTGAAAATGAAGTAAATAGTCTCAATATGCACATCTTTATATGATATATTTTTCTCCAAGTCTAAAACGCACTTTCTGTTAGTGTTTAGATCTTCCTTAATCATGAACTATAAATATTGCACAATGTCGTTACTACTTGATTTTGCCAACAGTTTATGAATATCTGTGTTCCATGCTTTTACTGTGGTCAGGAGTGCAACAAAAACAGTCTTATAATTATCAATTAACTTTATTTATCTTTAAAAAAAAAATAAATTGCAGAAAATGTTTTATACAATTTGTAGTTGAAATCATTATGTCTTTCAACATAGTACAGATGTTTTTTAACATTTAACAGTCAATTCACAGAATAGTTTTCGTCGTTAAACATATAAATTACATACATATTACATGTACATAAGCAAAAAATAATATTTTGAAGTCAAGAAAATATGAAAAACTTGCCGTAAATGATAAAAAAAAAAAAATATCAAAACCACGAACTGCTTTACAGCTTTGAATGAGTTATTATGTGTTATAATTTTTAAAACAATGTTCAATAAAAAAAAACATATCAGATGTCAGGAGTGCAACAAAATACAGTATGTAAACTAGAATCACTTCAAAATCTAGTACTTTTTTTCTTAGGAAAACTTGTGTATCATAAAAAAAAAATCTTTTTTGGCTTAGATTTAAAAAAAAAATTAACTTAAATGGACAAAAAAATAATTTTGGGGGAATTTATTGTATCATATTTCTTTCATATTAAAACTTTTAAAACCAGAGTTGAAACAATTAATGTAAAATAACAATCAGAAAGGCAATTTCTTTCACATACACGTCAAGAAAAGAAACTCAATCAAGGTTTAGATTTAATCATTTATATATATAAATATATCCTTGACACAAATTTGAAGGATTAAAAACTATATTTTCTTCTGATTGTGTATTTTACAAAGTCTTTTAGGATGTAGTAATATTTTCATTTTTTTCAAATAAAGTTCTGCTAATAATAATTCTGAAACTTTTTTATGCATTTGTCTATTCTATCATGTCTATTGTCACTTCAGAAATTTTTATTAGAATGTATGCACAGTACGATGTAACAATTGAAAAAGACATTGCATGTTATGGTAAGTTAAATTTTTTCACAAAATTTCAATTTGCCGGTCATTATTTTTGAATTCTCCCCTATGCAACACAATTCCAATGCTTCATGTTACGTTGTATTACGAGTGTTCTGAAGATACAGAACAAAAATGCACAAATGAGTACTTTTTGTAATTACATGTATCTACACTTATTAGTAAAAGATGGCGCTACCTCGACTGAATACAGTCTTTTGCTCCCTACTTATTTTGTCTATTCCCCAGAAGAATAAATGTATGAATATATTTTGAACAATCTGTGGTTCAGTTGTAGTGCATGTACATGGTGTATATATATATATATATATATATATATATATATATATATATATATATATATATATATATATATATATATATATATATATATATATATATATATATATATATATATATATATATGGTATATTGGAGTTTGGTAACCTCAGTTTCTATACAATACATGTATTATGTGTAAATAAAACGAGCTATCATTTCATGCATGTATCAGATACAAAACTTGCTTCTTAATAATGTAAGGTCACTTTAATGGAAATTCAACTTCTCTTAATTATAAAATATCAATATTTTTTCCTTTATAAGGTGCAACTGTCAACTTTCGACAAATCTATCTGACCATTAAAAACTGTGTATGTACTTTTTTGTATTATGCATTAAAAATTCTTTTATTCAACATACAGAGATGAATAATCAAAGGGGAATAACTTCTCTCAAAATAGAGTAAATTTACCCTACATGATCAATAGATCCCTGCCCTAGCACCCCCGGACTCAGTAGTCATAAATTTCACATATCTGGTAAAATTACCCTTGCTAATTACAACTATGTACTTGGTTTGCCTACAAGACCTTTCCTATGAAAATTCAAAGTACCTCAAAGTAACTTAATATAACTTTTAATAACTTAATATTACGTAGCATTTTCAAGCTTCATTCTGAAACTTAATCACTGCAATAAATTATTATTCTAAGAGTTGCTATTTCTGGCTGAAGAACAGACATCCTTGTTCATAAACTTTTTTTTTTTCCCTCTATAAGTAAAGCTCTGATATCCAACCCTACCACGGGGGGGGGGGGGGGGGAGAGAGAGAGAGCAAAAATTAGACAATCTTGAATCTTCACTATCCGAGGGTATTAGATGCAGAACTGTAGCGTTATGATTTTATATTGTTATGGTCAAAGACTAAAATATAAAACCATAACCCATAACACTACGAGGGTATTTTCATATTAATATGACTAATCATGGCCTTGCTGTTCTTGCTTTCAAAAGATTTTTTCCCTATAGTATATATTCCCATCTAAAACTGAAATCCCCTTGGGGCCATTTGAACAAATTTTGAATCTTCAATTTATAAGAAAGCTTTCACAAAAAAAAAATTATCATTTCTGGCCCAGTGGTTCTTGAAACGATTCTTATATATGACCCACCCTATTTTTGCCTTCTCTTGATTATCTCCTATTGTAAGAGGGCAAGACCCTTCGTTTGAAAATAATAACTTTACTAGTAATTCCGCTCACCAATATATACTATGTGCCAAGTTTGGTTAAAATTCGCTAAGTGGTACAATGAAAACAGTTGACAGACAACTGTTATTGGTATACTTTGACCAGAAAAGCCCATGTAAGACTCTGGCTAAAGTGTGTTAAAATTCATTGTAAATGTTCTCCGAAAGAACAAAGCTACATATAGTGAAACTATTGAAGAAGCATCGATATTTCATGTAGATACAAGTCTCCTAAGGCCGGGCTGTAGGATGGAGGAAATGATATAGGTGAGTGTTGTGGCATATTGGTCTCTTAATCACAAATTATAACTTTCATACTATCTGTATAC
Source organism: Saccostrea echinata (assembly GCF_033153115.1). Lineage (NCBI taxonomy): Eukaryota > Metazoa > Mollusca > Bivalvia > Ostreida > Ostreidae > Saccostrea > Saccostrea echinata. Next base: position 26,307,123 of record NW_026889778.1, read on the forward strand.
TATACCCCTGGGGATGTTACATACATTTCTCTTCAGTTGTCAAAGTTTTCCATGTGTTAAATAAAATTCACACTTTCTGAAGTAATAAAGACCTTATTTTCTTTTTGAAGACTGTTTTCTTACACAAAGGATAAATATGAAATTCAATTATACTTAGTATATGATAAACATGATCAAAATTTTAGACCATGATTTATATTCTTTATCAATTTTGTTCTTTCGTAGCAAATGGTCACATTTGAATGTGGTACAGTCTACAGCCTGATAACTGTTGGTAGAGCCAGATTTTAATGGCTTCCCATCTGAATTTTTTCAGTCACAGTGCATCAAAATTTCTCAACATACATGTACTTAGTACTAAGGGTAATCATAAAACATTATGACAGAATAAGAAAACCATTGGAAATGGTTATAGATTTATTCATATTTGATAATCGTGTCTCAGAAAACGTAAATGTCTTAATACACCTGTGACATATTCATGATAATGACTAGGTTACTTTACCATTGTATACTTTATCTATAACAAAATCTTTTTTTTTGTAAACCTACATATATATATTTTTTCTTTACTATTAACTGCAAGTAATGCTTCAAAAGAAGTTTCACAATCAATGAAATGAGGAAATGTCACAGATTTGTAAGCCATAAATAAATATCACATACATGTATTAATTACACTGAATAAATCTCATAGCTCATACACATGATTTCATTTCATAAGACAGAATTCTGATACCATTTTTTAATACTCCAAAAACATGATTTTCTAACAACTTTCTTATTTTTTGCATTAAGCACAGACTTATTAATCTCTCTGAAGTACAGAAAGCATTAGCAAGACTTGAGCAAGTCAAAGAATAGAAACAGCATTAAATTTCTAGTTCTCATGAGTGAAAAAGATGCACATTTTTCTTCCTATTACACATTAATAGCATTTACAAGATATATTATGAAAAAATGTCTTTATGCATTGAACATGCATGTGTGTGAAAATGGCATACTCCTGGATTTTACATATTTTTATTAAATATATGATGGAGCCTACAATATTTACACATCACAACTCTCACCAAACAGGGTAAACATACACTTTTCTTGGACATGAAAACTTGACTATTTATTTTAAAAGCATTGGAAAGTAAAAGTATGCATTCTACTTAAAACACCTCCCTTTTCCTTCAGTTTTATAGCCATTAATAAAAATAATTCACTTAATTAAGCAAGCGACTTATTAGTGTCGACGAGAAAGCATTTAGCTATCAATCAATTGCACAAATGCAAAGGACACCCAATTCCTTCTCTTCAATATTTATGAAGTTTTTAAGATTGGACATTTTGTGACCTCTGATACAAGCCAATAAATAAAATGGTCTTTCTTCTCATAAACATGGAATGGTAATGCGGGGTGTTTGTTACATTTTAGTGTATGCAAATATCAATGCCTTTGTCCATAATATTGTACCAAAGAAGACGAGGAAAAAAAAGTACACTGCCACATGTCCATTCAAAACGAACACATATACCAGTTTGGCACAGTGCCAAATTAATAAAAGCACTAATTATTCTCTTCTTCCTCCGGAATCTTGATCTTGGAGAAATCAAAATCTTCCCCGGTAGCTCTCTTGTATGTTTCCAATACATCCTTACAAGTTGTTTCAAAATGAGATGTTGCATCATAGGATTTTGTGATGAAAATCTATAAAAAAAAAAAATAATAATAATATTCAGCAACAGGAAATGTTACATGGTCAGTTCACTTATTTATCCCCTTTTAACTACACATGCAATCAGTGCTAGTTTAAGAATGGTGGGTTTTTTTCTGGAGATGAACAAAGGGTGGAATGCATCAGTTTGAGGGCATACATGTAAATGGAGAGGGTTTACTTAATTCATAAAATAGCCTCATCTGTCATTTAATAACCTTTCCTTTCAAAAAGTAAGATAAAGTAGAGACATCATCCTTTCATTTTATTTAAAATAAAGTTCCCTCTAAGAGATTCACTTACGGAAAGGATTATGTAAATGTACAAACGTTCTTGAATTTGGCAGAAAAATTGTATTCGAGTGCAAGCAACAAAGATTCTTAATATAAGAACAGCAGTCCACCCAAGAAATCAAATAATGAAAAAAACATTTTCATGGGGGTCACATTTTTGTTGTTTTGAGGAAAAAATTTTGGTTCATGGAGATTTGATTTCATGGTTGAAAAAGTGTCGTCATGAATATGAAATTTAACATGAGTCCTTTCATAGCACAAAACAATGAAAATTAAACTCATATGCAAATTAGTGATTTTACCCTATGAATAATAACTTTTTGCAACATTTCCATTGATTATTACTTAATATTAAATCTATAATTTATGGATCAGAGGTTGTGCTCTATTGAAGATATTTATATTGGTCATTTTAGAAGATGTTTTCTTGAACTGGGAATAATAATCCAATTTGTGACATCATCATACACAGACTTATATATAGTGAATTTTTTTTTTAAATGAATAGATACTTAGTCATCCTTAGTCCATTTGATAAATATTTAGCATGATGTTAACTAAAATAGAATAGTTTTTTCCCCTGTAATTTTATGGAGCTAAATATTACCCTAGGTGAGCTCTGCCCTTTACATCAAGTCTTTAAAATTCATATGCAATAGGGAAAGTGTAAAATGGCCCATGTTTAAATGCCTCTCAAAAAGAAAGTCAATTACAAAGGGTAGATGTTACTTGCAATTCTTCTGAGAGTCAGATGTATTTATGAACTTGCACTGTTCTAGCTATCAAATTTCAGATGAGTACACGTAGCATGATTTTAATTGTTGTTATTGTGAAAGAATGTATTACAATATTATAACTCTCAACAGAACTATGTAGATCTGCTATGAACAGAATTATTACCTCGGAGTCCTTTCCATCATCTACAGGTTCCATTATATCATGAACAGACACAAATCTGGAAAACAAAAGTATGTACCCTATTAAGTCAAAGCTATCTACATGTATAATGATATTTTGATATGCCTCTTCTGACCCTTGATTTTAACTGAGGGTAGGTTTTTTCCCCCCAATTAAAACAATTTATTATTTTCCCAAGAAAAATACTATGTTGAAATGTAATCAGTCAATATGTACAGCAATCTATAATCCATCATTTATCTCTTTTTTGAAATTAGATTTTATATAGTTTCTTTTTTTTTTAAGTCTTTTTTTTTTTGGAAACAGGAAAAAAACCTTTTTGAGAGATCAATGTTTTTCAGTTGGTCTAGTATGGGCAAACAAACTTTTTTTTCATTGTAGCTCAATGTAAATCTTAGACATTTCAGTTATTAGTCTTTTTTAAGCTCAGTAATCTATCAGTATAGATAGACTAATATGCTGAAAAACAAGACAGCAAAACTAATGGTCACCTTAAGGCCCCCAGTGTATTATTGTGCATCTAAAGCTAACAAGAGGCCCAAGGGCCTTAACGGTCACCAGAGTATAAAACAACAATCCAAAGAAGATCCATAGAGTATAAAATAAACTGATAAAAGAAGCTTTCATAAATCTTTGATCGCCCATTGTGGCCCCACCCTATCCCCAGAGTCCAAAGTCATGATTTGATCAAACTTGAATCTATACTACCTGAGGATGTTTCCATGTAAATTTAACCAATCATGGCTTTGCTGTTCTTGAGAAAAGATTTTTTTCAAGATTTTCCTCCATATTTCAATGTAAAACTTTCATTGTCCATTGTGGCCAACCCTTCCCCTTGGGATCATGGTTTTAACAAAGTTGAATCTACACTACCTGAGGATATTTCCAGATAAGTTTCATCTTTCTTGGCCCAGTGGTTCTGGAGAAGAAGATTTTTAAAGATTTTTTTCTATATATTTCTATGTAAAAATTTGATCATATCAAAATGACTAATCATGGCTTTGCAGTTCTTGAGAAGAAATTTTCCTATTATTCCTATGTAAGACTTTGATATCCCATTTGGGCCCCACCCTACCCCAGGGGGTCAGGATTTGAACAAACTTGAATCTAAACTACCTGAGGATGCTTCCATATAAATATCACCCATCATGGCTTTGCTGTTCTTGAGAAGAAGATTTTTAAAGATTTCTCCTATATATATCTATGTAAAACTTTGATCATCCATTGTGGCCCCACCCTACCTCAGGGGGTCAGGATTTGAACAAATTTGAATCTACACTACCTGAAGATGCTTCCATATAAATATGACTCATCATGGCTTTGCTGTTCTTGAGAAGAAGATTTTTAAAGATTTTTCCTATATATTTCTATGTAAACTTTGATCCTCCATTGTGGCCCCACCCTCCCCCCTGGGGTCAGGTTTTGAACAAACATGAATCTACACTACCTGATGATGCTTCCATATAAATATGACTCATCATGGCTTTGCTGTTCTTGAGAAGAAGATTTTTAAAGATTTTTTCTATATATTTCTATGTAAAACTTTGATCATCCATTGTGGCCCCACCCTACCTCAGGGGGTCAGGATTTGAACAAATTTGAATCTACACTACCTGAAGATGCTTCCATATAAATATGACTCATCATGGCTTTGCTGTTCTTGAGAAGAAGATTTTTAAAGATTTTTCCTATATATTTCTATGTAAACTTTGATCCTCCATTGTGGCCCCACCCTACCCCCCGGGGTCAGGATTTGAACAAATTTGAATCTACACTACCTGAGAATGCTTCCATATAAATATGACTCATCACGGCTTTGCTGTTCTTGAGAAGAAGACTTTTTTAGATTTTTCCTAAATATTTCTATTCAAAACTTTGATTGTCCATTGTGGCCCCGCCCTACCCCCTGGGGTCATGATTTGAACAAACTTGAATCTACACTACATCAGGATGCTTCCATATAAATATGACCAATCATGGCTTTGCTGTTCTTGAGAAGAAGATTTTTAAAGATTTTTCCTAATATATTTCTATGTAAAACTTTGATCATTCACTTTGGCCCCACCCTACCCCCAGGGGTCATGATTTGAACAAACTTGAATCAACACTACCTAAGGATGTTTCCATATAAGTTTCATCTTACCTGGTCCAGTGGTTCTTGAGAAGAAGATTTTTAAAAGATACCATTAATTTTTCACTAATTCTTAATTATCTCCCCTTGGAAGAAGGCATGGCCCTTCATTTGAACAAACTTGAATCATCTTCACCCAAGGATAGTTTGTGGCAAGTTTGGGGGAAATTGGCCCAGTGGTTCGTGAGAAGAAGTCGAAAATGTGAAAAGTTTACGCACGACGCACACCCGCACGACGACGGACGAAAACAGATAGCAATAGGTCACCTGAGTGACTCAGGTGACCTAAAAATACCTTACAGAAATTTAAATCAAGCTGACAACATAACTGATCTAAGCTCCTCCCATTATCTTAAGATAACACCTACTTTTGTTCAATTGGTCCCAGCAAATCTAGTCCTGGCTGGAGCTCCGCCTCTGGGTTTTCCGTTTCCACAGTAGTGCTGACACTGGCTATCCAGAAACCTTTGGCAGCCACCATGTGTTCATGTGATATCACACCAATGTAGATGTCTGAAATTTAAAGATAAATCTCAAATCCTCAAATTTTTAATTATTGCAATTAACTGTGCCAGAAAACAGATTTGAAGTTAATCGCCTAACAAGAACTACTTGAACAAAACACTGTCAAATTATCATAAAATCAAATCAACTCTGAAATCCAATACAAAGTACATTGTAAAAGTAAGAAGCACACATTTTGATCATGCTATATACACTGTATATATAAAAGACATAAAATTAACCTTCAAGATGGCATTTATTTTTCATACAAAAGTGAAAGAATATTGCAGCACATGTGCTGATTCCAAAGAAAAAATAGTTCAATTCATATCTTCCGTGCTTTGACAGCTCTGAACCACATTTTTTTTCAGATAGACACTCCAATGATGAATGTAACTGTTCAGAGATGACAGAGGTACTCAGATTAATTGACCTACCCCAATGTCTGTTGACCTGGTGCTGAGGGATAATGATCTGAGCGGATTTCATGTCATTTGTATTGGGTACAGGGTGATTCAGTATACATATTGCTCTCACTACCTGTAATAAGCAAGGTTAACTTTGTTTACATTACAATTTTCTGTCTCATGGCATTAAAAGAATGAGAAAAACATCGTCATTAAAAATGATTCCAAGTTTTTGATTTCTAAAATTTGAAATAAATGGTACAATCCCACATTAAAACCAACTTCTTCAGAAATGTCACTTTTTTTAAAATATAAAATGCTATCTAAATATCTACATAACCACCAACTATTTTCTGTTTTGGTATGATATTAAATAAACCTTACCATGCTTACTAAACAAACTATCCATTGAAAATATATCATACAAAACTACCTCTCTTGTTATCTTTACTAAACAGAAAATAATTTTTTCATGCATTCTTTAAATTTAAAGATGATTTTTAAAAAATGTTAATAAACAATGATTCATACCTGACCCGCATGTTTACATTTGTCTTTTGCATAAGATGGATCACAAATGACCTTTTTGCACTTGGCAGTCTCGCCGGCGGCCATCACACCGACAGCTTTACCGTCCTCGTAAACCACCGTGGCATCAGGGCGATCCAGCATGTAGGTTCCTCCATATATTGCACTTAACCTTGAGAAAAATAAAGTTATTCATGTATTTTGGAATAGATTTATTTGATTGAATGAGAAGCAATAAAGTTTTAAAGCCTTTTTCAACATGTTCATTAACATACATTACAGGCACATATGTAAGACTACCATATGCATGTACTAGTGATCACTACACTGTGATTTATAAATGGAATCCTTTTTTTTCACTATTTTCACTGTTTTTTGTTTGTTTGTTTTTTTTTTTTTAAACTTGTGCCATTGAGTTTTGAAAAATGAAACATTTTATGTGTTAAACATTTTATTTAATATGTACTCAAATACATATTATAATACTGCCAGAAATGTAAATGTAATAGGGTATCACATTTAAACATCTATTGGGATAAAGATACAGGTTGGTATGTGATCAAATTTATTAATATAATTAAGCCCTTCTGCCTTAATGGAAATGGATCATGTGACCAACCTGTAACTATATCCTGATACATGTTTAAAAGTGATACCTTATTTCTTATATATATACTTCATGAAAATTGCAACTGAAGCTTTATACTCCTAGCACATTTCTAAATTTAGCATTGGAAAAGTGTTCTACCTGGCAAACCCCTGGGGGAGCTCTCCTAGTCCATACAGTGGGTACAGGAAAGGAGACTTCCCATACCTCTGTATAGAGTCCTGATACAACTTTACTCTCTGTATAAAATCTAAACAGGGTTCTTTAAGATAACTGAAAACAAAAATATTTATAAATACAGAGTGAATAGAGCATTTAACAATAACTGGCCGAAAACAAGACACATTAAATGCAGAAAAAAAAACACCAACTGACCTTTCTTGGTACAAGGTTCTGTACCCTTTTATTTGGGAATTTTTCACAAAAAAAGTTACAAAACTTGAAATATTGGTGTCTTACATCAAATTTTACTGCTGAATTAAGAATTAGATTGAAGACTTATTCCCTATTCACATTTTTATGATTCATTAAAATCTCAAAATTTAAACTTTATAAATTTAAATAAATACTGAAAAATTCAATCTGCTCATCACTTGGGAATTTTTACCTTAATTTTGGGGGGAAAAAAGGAAATTTTTATTTGGGACAGGGTCCTTTTACTGGACCTGGATGCAAGAATTATTAAGCCCTGCATGAAGAAATCACTTACGCATCATTACGGTGAAGAGCCAGGGCATGTCCTGTTACATCAATAGTGTTTTTGTCCACACCAAACTTATTGTAGAGGTCCTCAGCTGTGCTTTGTTTGGGGTCGAGTCCATGCCATGTTTTAGGGTCTTCCAGATTAAATTCCATGATGAAGATCATCAGTTTTCTGAAGCGCCTCTTTTCAAAAATGCCCATCAAATCTGAAATGTATGATGGTGTCCAAGTCATTGTCTCTTAGTTATATGCAAAGAACTTGTATCAAACAACAAACTTCCTTACATAAATACTGGCCCAATTATTTTTTTCCCTTAATATCACAAAACTTGAATTTAATGACGATGCCTTATCCTTTGTAATAAATATATATCGTGCATTAGAGTGTACTGATATGGCTAAAGTGTATCGTGATGTATCATGATACACTGGGACTGTATCAAGATAAGTATCACGATATTTCACCTTTCATATTTTTTATATATAATTTGCTTTTTCTGTTCTTAAATGAGAAACTCTCTTTTACAATGTGAAAGGATAAACTTCATCAAGTTCACAAATACATGTACATTATGTTATTGTAACATTTAATAAGCTCTGAACACAAGAAAAACAGCCTAAGTGAATAAAGAAAGTCACTTTTACTGAGTAAAATTTAAAAGAAATAATATAATTTGCATAAAATATTATATACCGTGATACACAGTTTTACAGCTTTTGTACTGTGATAAGGCACAATTTTTTGTGTATCACACTACACCAGTATATCCCTAAATTCAGGCAGTACTCTAGATGAAAAGTAGATGTCTTAGATGAAATCATTTTTCTTTTAATAATGGCAGATTTATTACAAAATCCTGATCCAATTAAATTCTACATTTAGAAGAAATTTAAAATAATATATACTTCTTTCCATTGACATCTAACATTTGCCTCTGGTTACCTATCTTTATTAAAGGACAACCTGCCACATGTGACCCTTTACCAATCTGGGCTTCTAATGACCTATTCTACACTAGACTAATAGAATAAGATAACTAGTGTTCAGCCATCGGAATTGTCCATTTCATGCAAACACTTACTTGTTGTGAGAGCCTCCTTCTCATCAGCTGGCATTTTATACACTTTGCCTCCTTTGCAGACGTAACTGCCCTCCAAACACTTGAATTCTAGGTAACGAGTTACACCAGTGTAAATCAGCAACTTCACCAGCTGACCTGAAATAAAAGATGTAGATCCCATATAAGTTAATACCAGTAGTGTAGTTTTCTTGAATAAAACCTACAATAAAAATTTTCACCCATTTTCCCCTCTATTACATTTCAGGGAAATAAACCTCATACTTTCTACATGTTCTATGAATTCCAATGGAGAAAAAAAATGGAGAAAAAACTGTCATGTTTGCATGTTTGTTTGTGTTCTTTTTTTTTAAATAACAAATTTAAAATAACTTGATTACAAAAATTTAAAATTATATGAAGAAGAATAAGCAACAGAAACTGTATTTATAAAATTTCAAGATAATTCTTAAATATCAAACAACATGTAATAGTATTCTTGTATAAAATTTACATAAGGCAGTAAAAAACATCATATCTATAATAACTCAATTAAATGTATATTTAAAGAAGAAAGAAGCGTGTGTTTTCTAAAATGCCAGCCTTCAGTGAATGCAATTATCACCCAGGCTTGACCTTAACTTCAAAACAAACATCAGTTGCAGACAAAGGTGTTAATTAATCTTAAAGTGACAGATAAAGATAACCCTCTAAAAATTTCTGCAAAGCAAGATAATCAATCCCAGGGGATTAATTGCACTGCTCTCTCATCCTTTTCTTCTAAGTTTACAATAAGAACTTTTTCAGCAATAATAGAATGAGGTTATTATCTGACTATTTGTTAAAATTAATAGTATTCTTGAATTTGCATAAAGCAGAGAAAAAAGAAAGAAAAAAGAAAGAAAAAAGAAAAAAAAAGAAAAAAAAAGAAAATAAAAGAATAAAAAAGATATCTTTATCTATATCTTGGTTTTAGAATTCAATAAAATCAAAACTCAATGTGTATTTTACCGAAAATAAAGTATGAACATTATTTAAATCCACATTTCAGAGAATGTAAACATTCAGAATTGACCTTAACTTCAAAACAAACTTCATTTGCAGACAGAGGTGTTAATTAATCCTTGCAGGGCCTAATAATCCTTCTTATTTTTTCCTTAACACTAAAATGTATGACAAGCCAGGGTTCGAAATTCACTATATACAACTCGCAAAACGCGAGTTAGAATTCCAAAATTGCGAGTTAAAAATTAGGTAACTCGCAAAAACTTGCGGGTTGATTTTTTTGCATTGAAACTGTATCAAAATTATATAATATGACAGAACACAATGCTTTTGATTTAAATCAGTAATTTAAATAAAAGTTACACTGTAGCTGTATTTTGTGTATTGTACAGTAGTTACTTTTTCCTTAAGTTACATGTATTTAATTTATATAAATTTAACTTTATATGAAAATTGCGAGTAGTCTTATAAAATTGCGAGTTCACTTTCTTGGTACTCGCAATTATTTGCGAGTTGTAATTTTAGGGAGTTTCTAACCCTGCAAGCAATTCCTACAATTTTAGCATGTTCAGCGTGATAATTTGTGACAGTTATCATGGTTATAGATTTATTAAAACACTGGCTTAAAGAATTCAAAACTTAAGAAAATGTAAATTACTAACCATTAGCCATGAGGAACTTTGGAATCAAGTCCACATTCCAGTCTCTGCCCCTTCCAAACCTGTCTTCAGGCATTTTCATTCCATTCATTTGGAACATCTAAGATACAACAAACATGAAAAGGAAATGAAAAAGAGACCAACAATTTCAAAGTAGAAGCAAGACAGACTTCTTCCAAGACCAAAACTTCTTACCCTCTGTACTTTCCTTAAAATATTGGATTCTTTTAATTTTTTTTTTTAAATTAAGAGTCAAATACTGCATGATAAGGGACACAATTTTGTTCATTTTTCCACTAAACTGGAGGAAATGGCATGGGACATCACAGATTATGGTATGACATTAGGGCTTTTAAAATAAACATAGATTCAATTTTGAAAATTCAAAGCATTAAAATTGCAACACCCAGGTGTAAGAACAAGGTTCACTTAGGGCCTTTTTTGGCCCTGTGAATTTCAGAAAAACTGAAACTGCTTGGTTTTAGTTAACAATGCATTAACTATCATTTAGACCTTTGGTGACTGCGTATTTATCAAAAATGACGTAATTTTCTGGCTAGTCAATGCATTATGACGTCATGAAATGCGTCATTTTCCTCATATCCTGAAAAATTCAACAAAAACAGTAAATTTTTAAAGCTATTTTTCGATATTTAGTATAGAGCGCAACCTCTGATCTAAAATATGCAACTATTAAATGATAGAACTATTTCTGAGGATTACAAAACATGTTTTATTTTTTAGATCAGAGGGTGAGCTCATATTATTTCTCTTCTGTGAAAGTATTCAAATATACTTGTTTTCTTTAAAATTCAAGAGCATTGCAATTCCATGAAGCCTGTTTTCCAAGACCTTGGCTTTAAGAAGAAAATTTTTCATAGGAAATGAAAACACTAAGTCTCTACTTTATCTTGATGTTTAAAAAGGGACATAAAGTGTTAATCAAAAAATTGGTATATCTACAGGGCTATTTTATATATAAAGTGAACCTTGCTCTTTTTGAAGTATTTCCTATTTTATTATAAAATATAGACCCTGGTTTAAACTCAAAAAATCTTTTTTTTATGATATGAATGTCAAACATCATCCATTCCTAAATTTTGGCAGTTTTGTCCCAAAAGTCCCTGATGGTCAATCCTGACTTGTATACTCTAAAACAAGACTGACAACCTGCAGGTCTCATAAAATATTACAACCATACTACCATTAATAAATTGTGCATTGATGCCTTCCATGAGCCATCAGAAAAAGAACAAAATTCCTCATCAGGGCTTACAATAAGGGGTGATTCATTTTAATGGTCGGATTTTCTGCTTCAAATTTCATTACTGGCAGAGTAAACTATATTGGAAATAAATGGATAAATTCACCTCTTTACTTCAAAATTATTGATAGCCCTGCTTTGTTTATATTCATGTTATTTAGTTATTTCAAATGCTTGATTTTGTCTTCAGTATTACAGGAGGAAAACTAGAAAGTTCAAAATTTTAATTTCTGCTTACAATTCAATTGATTGCTAATTCATTATCAATGTCAGCCAAAATTTGAAGACAGAAATTTCTTATTTTGTGGTTATGAAAATGATGAACCTGGAATTGATCAACTGAATTTAATTCACAAATTTACTTGCCAAGCTTTCTCTTTTCAAGAGTTTATATACTTACATCTTCCAAAGGGGTGATAGATGCAATATCTCCTCCGTAATACTTGTTCCTGTCTATATGCAATACTTTTTTGCCACTCACTGACATCATACCACTCAAGATACATTCCTGTGAATAAATCAAATACTTAAATTAAAACAAAAGGTCAACGACTTGTCTATCAGACAATGTTGTTGATTATACTAGAAGTGCAAGGTACATTGTGCACTGCCTATGAATTAATTGTTACAGGAAAACTCTGTATATGTTCAGGAACTTATTTGCTTAATCTCACTTACAGCAAACAAACTTTGTATAGAAGAAGGGAACAAACACAACAGAGACACTCTAGCATGCAGTCAACTCCTTCCTTTTTTCCCTTACCTTTTTTTAGATAAATATTACTTAAGCATAATATACAGGATCACAATGAATTACGATGAACATTTGAGAAGAAATTCTTTTCAAGATACCACTATCTTGATTAGTTGAAACCTATCCACAATGTACCACATTTAACATGTTTAAAAGAAGACTTAACAACTTAATATCTAGGAAGTAGATTACTATATCTTCCTCTTCAGATTTTTATTTCAAACATGAATTGAACAATAATGAATGGATGTGCACTCAGGCATAAAAGACTACAGAATACAATTGTAGTGCATTGATCATGTTGATTGGATAAAAAGAGGCTGCTGCTTATCTGCTTATGTTCATGTAGAAAAAATATAACACACACAATACCATAACTATTGATCAGTGTTCAGTTTATGTGTCAAAAACATTAACAGGAGTCTAGAATTCTGCCTAACTTTTACATGAGGAGTTAGAAAAAGAAGTAAATACGTATGTTAATCAAGTTTTATATTCTATTGCTAGCTTGCTCCCAATATATAATCTTAAATAGAAATGATTCAATAAAATTAGTAATTATAAACATTTGAATCAAAATACTAAACAGGAAACTTTGAGCACTTCAAATACAAACATTCTGGGTTATTTTCCAAAAATTTCCTAGTACGAGTTCTTTTTGTAAAATGAACATGATGAAGCTTTTAGCATGTTTAACATAAGGATTTTTTTTTTAAAGAATACAAGGCCTGATGCCTGGGCAATATTTTCCTTGACTTAAATGTTAAATTTGCATACAAATCATTGTTATTAAAAACTAATGATTTATAATAATTGTAACCTAACAAAATTACGAGTTTCACAAAAATCTCATTTAATTTTCATGAAATCTATATGAACAGAATGTTTTATTTCAATTTAATTGTATTAATTTTTTTCATATTGTGTGCATTATTGTTTTTATTCAACTGATTGTGTATGAGGTATTTTACAGAATTCTTTTAAGGTCCAAGTCAAGTTTTGCATCAAAATGTATCATTTACACATGACTTAGACATCTTAGAAATCAATACATAAACAGATAAAGGGGCGTTTTGTTAGATTCATCGCTCCCAGCTGCTTTTGTCTAATGTGTTAATGTTTGACATTTTGTTAAGATCTATACATTTATTTAACAACTTCCTTATCAGGTGATGAATTATACTTCAAAAATCGTTTCCTCTAAAGTGGCTAATCTGTCTCGTGAATTTACTAAAAAAAAAAATATGTCATAACACACTAATTATTCACTTCAGTTTGCTCTGAGGTCTGGTAACTAACAGTCTCTACTTTTGTAATATTGAAATTCACCTTTAGTCCAGTTCCAAGAACAATCACATCATATTCTTCATCCATGGTTACTTAGTGAGCTGGCAACAACTTAGATTAATCTGAGGTGGTGTGGTCCTTCTGCCGGTGGATGATAATGGTCGCATGCGCGTATGAATTTGAGCACATTACAAGCCGCATATGGCCAATTTCTTTCGACAGACTCATCAACAAGATTATTTATACTACTGAATTCTATATAAAGAATCAATTACAATAAACAAATTTTATCAACTAATCCAATACAACAATCGACTTTATTATTTATGCAGCGGAATAATATCCTGTAGTCCATCGCATTTGTTGTTTGGTTACTTCCGGGACTTTATCACCGTCAGAATCGAAATATCGATTGTTCGCAGTTAGCTACCTTCCACAACAAACTTTGCAACTTGTGAGGCGAATGCATTGCAACACGGATGAGACCATTCATAAAAAATTATTGGACTTCAGTCCATATTTTCGACATGGTTGATCAAATATTAAGTTAAAATTTCTCAACTGGGGCTAAAGCAACATTTCTAATATTTATTTAAATAACGTTAGGCATTAACGCATAAAAACATGGCTGAAAAACGAAGATCTACAGCAAGTTCACCCATGACAAGTAGTACATCTATTAAAACTGAAGGTTTGTGGTTTGCAAGGGCTATCTTTATCAATATAACTGTTCAACTAAAATCACTCTGATGGCAAGTGCAAATGGATATACAATATATCAAACAATATCACTGTCCCCGGAAATTCAGAAAGGCAATGGTACATTCTCTGTGTTAGACAGGCCCAAATGATTCAGCAAGGAAATTTGCCCTAAATCGTAAATGCAAAACTCTCGCTGCAAGTACAGTTTGTTATTCAGTTGAAGTTGAAACTTGAACAATATTTAGTAGTTTGGGCTATATGGACAGTGAATATCCACCTGGGTAGCTCAGTCGTTAGAGCACCTGACTAGTGATAAAGGCTCCTAGGTTCAATTTCCAGTCCCACCATATATTTTCTTTCTTCAGTCTTCCTTTTTCTAATACATTTGATGGCCAGTGGTGGGAGGCCTTGTTCAGGTTATATGTAAATTCCTGACAAGGTGAATTTGTGTTCTTGTGTGTTTTTGAGGTCGAAGAATTTAAGGTCAGGGAGGAATGTAGTAGTTTGGACTATATAGAAAAGGAATACCGATATCGGCCTGGGTACTTGGTGGATAGATAGAACATTCTATCATTAAAATGATATTGTCCTGTGGACCTGGTTTAACGATAGAATTTATTCCATGTTGGCAATGTAGCAAAATAAACAGAAACTCTAATCTACAGGTTTACTACAAATAATCCAGATAGTTCCAAATGTCAACATTGCAATATGTAAATTCTAAGTGAAAAAAATGTTGAGAAAATGAGTTGAATTTTCATCTTTATATGCCATTGGATTATTTTTTAGAGTAAGAAGCATCTACAAGCTCAAAAAGGTCTGCTGTGATTAAATTGATAGTTATTTTCAGTGCAACTCCTTAAATGTGTTCTTCAAAATTGTTTTGGAGCGGATCTGCTCCAGTTTGCTACGTTTCAACTATATCAGCTGTGTATGGGACGATATATATATATATAGAGATTATTCTAACTACATCATGTACATGTAGCACAGTGGCTAGAGCACCTGACTAAAAACAGGGGTTCCTATTTTGATTCCCGGTCCAGTGATTTATTTTTTTTATGTATTCCGCCTTTCCTACCAATGTACAGTTTTCCAGACAAATTGATGAGGATCATGAGTAATTTGTAATAATTGTGGTAAATATATTGTGTGTAATGTATTACTAGTCTTGTATCAGAATTGTTTATATTCTTTTCAGATTCACAGACTTATGACTTGCTTCAGCATGTTTTCTCCGAGATGACTTTATCAGAAGAAGCGAGTGCTAAGCCAAGGTAATTTTAACTACCTGGTAGCTTGCAGGAAAATGTTTATTTCTATACAGTAAAACTCAGTTAGTACGAACACGGATATAGGAAAGTTTTTTGCAATCCCCAGTGAAATTCTTAGTAAAATTTTACAAATATAATGAGCTCAGATATAGCGAATTTATGGTTATAGCAAACTGATTTTGTTTCCCCTATAAGTTAATACATGTAATAACAAAAGTTACATCTTTTTTAGTGAATTTTCAAAGATCTTAATTTTTGAAATATTGAACTGACATTAATTTTGTAAATATTTATATCTGAAACTCAATTCATCACAAAACTTTTGAACTCCAAGGTAAATTTTGTATTTTATATTCCCCTATATATATATATATATTTTTTTGGTTTCTTAACTTTCTGATGAAATATACATTGTTTATTTTGTTTGCATGTATACCAACATGACCAAAGGGCCATGAAAATTGGAATAGCTTTAAAAATTTTCAGTTGTGTTTTCCTTGTGTAATATGAAATGTTTGATTTTGTAACTTTAAGCAAAAAAAAAATTTAGTACAATTTTTATCTTTAAATTACTTTCAGAAAAAGCCTGGAACTTGAAAACTTGCAAACAAATATGGATGAAATGATAACTGATGTTGTGGAAAAATCCTCTTTATCATCAAAGAAGAAAAGTTTGTATATTAATTTTAAACTGAAAGTATCTAGTTTAATTTTGCACCCTAGATTTAAGAAGTTAGGCACCTTATTTTCTAGATTAAAAAATCAGAAACTACAACAAGAACAATTTTCTCCCAAATAAAAATACATTGTATCTATATAAAAATCTTTAGAAGAGGGATATTTATCAGAAAAAAAAAAAATTTTATAATTTCATTTGTATGTAGGCCTACATGTATTATATCCCTTAGATATACTGACCCCTATAGATGGTAGAATTGGGCCATCAGAAGTTGTATTTGATCAGAAGTCAATTGTGGGCATGATGGGTCTACGCTTGGAATCTGATCAACTTGCTGTAAGTTTTATATATTCTTGATTTTGAGATTCTTTCAAAAGAATTATCTAGTATATAATCATCAAAGAAAACTCGTTCAAAAAGTTTCTTGCCTTGAAATTTAATTTTTTTTTTCCAAAATTAAAACGGAAACTATTAAATCTTCATAAACGAATTGTTTGCCCTGGTGAAAACATAACAACATTAGTTTTGCATTTGTGGGTGGTTAGGAATTTCATTCTCAACAATCTATTTGAAAACTAAGTTATCTGATCTTGCAGGTAAAAATTAATACTTTTCCTTAACATTTATTAAAAATTTGAATTCATGCTACTTACAGGTTACAAGTCACAGTAACTTTAGCACAGTGAGGGCAAACTGCTGTGTATATAGAGGTAAGACTGTAGACATTACCATCCAATGACAGTCTTAAAATGGATTAACCTTTATGCACTGAAAAATCTTAAAAAGCATTTTGTCTTATTCTTTTCCAGATGGTTAAAAAAAATTTTTCTAGATCCTTAAAAATTCACATACATGTATTTAATCTTTATGACTTTTGAACTCATAATCTGAGCTTTGAATTCTGTTTGAAATTAGCATGACAGGGTTGCAAATAACATTTAAAACCTTAGGGGCCATGTGGGCCACAAGTTTACTAGTTTTACTAGCCCACATTGATGTTTTGGGGTCCACAATTTTCTCTCTACTTTGTAAAAAAAATTCTCAATCTTTTTGTACATGTATTTTGATTTCTGAGAAATTTACTTCGCTGTCCACAGTCTTTCATTTCCCTGATGTTTGAGACACCATGAATGAATGAAATTGCATGAAACTTAATGTTTTCCTTTATTTACAGACCTATGAAAGTTATTACATTAAGGCAATTCATGGTCTAGAGAACATTTTGTTGGTGGGAAACAGTGAAATGAATATGCATTTAATTGTAGAATGAAAGCATGGCTAGGTTCTGGAAAAGTTGCACTAAAATTCTTACTCACTATGTGGGCATTACATCCTCAAAAGTTGGTCATCCACAGACAAAATTACTAGCAACAAGTGAACAAGTGGTTATTTGCAACCCTGCATGCTTATGAGTAATCAAGAGATTAAAAACTGGTTTTGAACATTATGCAAACAAACATGTGCATGTGTGATTCATGATTTATTATTTTTGTAGGGAAATGGATGTACGAGGTCATGCTGTGGTCTAAGGGAGTGATGCAGCTGGGATGGTGTACGATCAAATGTAAATTCTCATATGAGGAGGGCGTGGGAGACACACAGGATTCATACTCATATGACGGGAGTAGGCTCAGGAAATGGAACATCAGGACTCAGAAATATGGAGAGGTAGTAACTGTTAAATATATCTGCCAGTATATTTAAAGATATTTTTTTATATGGCTTTTGGCACTTGAAATTATTTAGTAAATTTTCTTCACTTATGGTAGTTGTTTTCTTAATGTCCTTAGCATGCATTAACAGGCCTCTAAGTGACCTCTAAAATTTAGGCACCAGCTGGCTCTTAATAAAAAAATATTTAGTCGCCAGGTATATTTTACTTAGGCGCCAATTTTAAAAGCTAATATTAGTCAATATACAGACCCATTTGGAGGGGGGGGGGGTTCTATCGGGGAGGGGAGGTTCTGTCGTTCAGTCACCTTTCAGTAAACTTTCAATCACCTTTCAGTGAACTGAATGGCAGAGTTTCATCCTGTGGATTTTCTCAACTTTAAAAATTCCTTTTTGCCTATTCATAAAAAAAAATAGTTGAAAATGTTTTTAGTTTTTAGAATTTGACAATCGCCTAGTCAATTTAAAATGGTCGCCTATTTGGCAACTTATAGAGAAATTTTAGGCACCAATCAAAATTTTTAGGTGCCATGGCGACTAAATTAGTTGCCAATTAGAGCCTGATTAATGACATTTAATCAAGCCTTATGAAGACTGTCACAGATTGTCGAGCGGATTATCTTTTAGCTAATTAAAATACAATTCAAATGCTTTTTTTTTACAATTTACATCTTTAATGAATGATGATACTATATACAAATGTCATTGTTGTTGTTTGTTGTAATTTCCCGTCTCGCCGCTGGCTTTTCCACCTCACAGGCTGGAGGATGGACTCTAGGTTCCAAGGCTGGCTGGCCTATCTACTACACACCATGGGCGGACTTTAGGCACTGGGTGGCCTCACTGTTGTACAAAAACTCTGACATATGGATGGAACCTGCTCCAACATATACATACAAGTTTTACTTAGAAGCTCTAGTGGCTTTACACAAATACACATTACACTCATTATCAGATTTATAGATAATGGACACGTCTTAGATAAAACTCAATTACACCATGTTACACACACATGAGTTGTTTAAATTGTACATACAACTCTTACACAAATGCAATTTTGCGAATTGCTACTTTACGGACGAACTATTATGACAGAAATTGTACACCATACTTTGAAATCTTCAAATACGTGTTACTATAGATAGAAATCAAATTAAAGGAAACACACATGCTAAAAATGATGAGAAATGCGGTGACTGGATGTTTTAGGACAAATTAATAATATATAGGAAATAACTAAAGTAGAATTATAAATATAAGCCTTACCTCAGAAAAGCTGGACCATTACACTGCTAAAAATAATATCACACCAGAGCAAGCACTTCGATAAATTGCAAGGGTACATACATGTAAAAAAACAAAGATATAAGAGGAGATAAAGGCGTCCTCCTCTCTGGACTGCCGCGTCCAAACTAAATTGCATGGACTAGCGGGTTTTAAGGTCCAGTGAATTGAGGCTCAGTGAAGGATATGTACAGTAATAACACATTTAAAACGAAAGGGGTTCCCCATGGGATATTTACATGAAAATTTAAAAATAAATTAACAAAACTATGCTAGGATGATTTTGATGTGACAAAGAGCTTAACTGAGTTATAAAGTGATTCTGGATTCACATTAGGGAAATTTTTATTGCAGGCATGGTTGGCTGGAGATGTTATCACATGTGCGCTGGACTGTGACAATAGAACCATGACATTTTACAGGTTTGTTGACTTAGTTACAGATAATCAACATAACATGTGGAAAACTGTGGAGTATTTGAAAGGTTTTTCACAGTGATATAATGAAAATATGTCAATTCTTCATTAGTATAGTATATGCAGTCAAAAAGTAATTTTTTTTCATAATGTTGCATGTTCATGTATCACAAGTTGGGGAATTCTTTTAACTCTTGCATCAGAACAGTTGTAAAGACAGGTGAATAATTTTTTAAATAGAGTCAAACCTCATTATGACTATATCAAAGGGGCCAGGAAAAAAAAAAACTGAAGATTCAAGATATTATGGTTAAAATACATAAAAGAAAGTAATTGGGACTTTCAACTCGCTTCAGCCTAAACATGTTGTTCAAGATATTGATGTTCTAGATGCCGAAATTCAACTGCATTGTGATGGTATGATTTTTATAGGAATGGAAAGTCAATGGGAGAGGCTTTTACAAATATAAAGACAGGAAGTGGATATGCCTATTTTCCAGCAGTCAGCCTGTCCAGAAACGAACACCTAAGAGCTAACTTTGGAGCCACACCCCTTCGCTATCCGATCGAGGGTTACGAGCCACTACAAGCTGTGCCCCAGGAGGATGTTGTCAAAGCTCAGCTCCTAATTGGCTGGCAAGAGAAACTCATTTATACCTTAGTGGAAGAGGATAAGGTATTGTTAATGAATCAAAAAATATAGTTCTTTGGTTTGTAAAAAAAAATTAAAGAATTGAAAATATTTAAATTTAAAAAAGAAAAACCATGAGAAAACTTCGGAAAACAAAATATTCTGCTATTTTGTTAGGATTTTTCTCTCTCTAAGCTTAGAGTACTTGTTATTTCATTTAGAGTGTATACTATGTATATAGTATCTCTAACATCAATATGTTGAACACCAGGAAATGTTCAAGTGAGTTGCCATTTTCATTTGATTTTTACTTCAATTACTCAAACACTTGAAAATTTTTCAACAGTCCTATCATATTGTATATAATTGTGGGGATTGATTGCTGCATTGAATACTTGTGAGATTGGATTCTAAAAGCAAAAAAAAAAATTGTCAAATTTTATTTACAAATACCATTTTTTATATGTACGTTGTATGTGAGATTTTACAGGGCTGATGCATTTTGATTACACAGTGAAAAACACAAGTTCCTGCCCTGAATAAGTACAATCATGTAGATTATCAAAATGGTAAATTACATGTATCTGTTTCAGCATTTGATAGATGTCTGTGGAATTGTACAAGATGGATCCAACATCCCCCCTCTACCCCTCGGAGAAAACAGAAGCAAGAAATCTACAGCCCTTCTTATATCAGCCCACATCTTTGAGAAACTGGCACCATTGTTGGTAGTTATCATTTGATCAGGTCTTTCAGATCTTTTTCAATCTTTAACTTAACACAGTTTAAAGGGATATAACATAAATAATCATGCAGTAAAAATTATGGTGCATGCATACACAAATGTACTTTTAAAAAACAGTTTAAAGGGATTTACTATAAATTATTATGTTCATATAGTAAAATCTATGGTACATGCTTATGTAAACGTGCATATTTTGGACTTTGATTTTTCTTGTGTGTTGGCCTGAAATTTGTATCTGATTTGCTATTTTTAATAAAGGGACAGGAAAATTCTATATTAACTTGATAAAAAAAATTATAATTTTAAGAAACAAAGATAGCATATAGCATTCGGAATTACATGTATATGATATTCTTTTCAGAAAGGCCCATACGTGGTGGAATGTTGTCTACTGCCTCTGATGTTGAAGTTTAGTGCCACGACTTCAGATAGGACGAGAATGAACCCTCAAATCATCAAACTACTAGATCTCATGTGGTCTCTGATGCAGGTTTTAGTTTTATCCACTACATGTTTGAATGAAATCCATTGCCATTTTTGAAAAGCCCTCAAGAATTTTATTCTGCTTTTATGCCACAACTTTGTTTAAACTTCAGAAGTTTTGTAAATTTAATATTAAAATAATTTGAATCTTTCTTAAATGAAAGCAAGTTATATATAATGGATTTGAAATTTTAAACATTTGTGCAAAATACTCCAATTGGGGCAAGAAAAAAATACCCACTGGACTGTATATATATGACCTGGTTTAATATGTATTCTATTTCCTTCCTTAGGACCATGAGATAAAGCCCTGTATAGACAATATGATGACCTCCTTACTGTACAACTTTTACAAGACATCTCCTTGTACCTCAGATTTCTCATCACAGGTAGGACTATGTTAATTAAAAGTTTGCAGAATGGATTTATCAGGAAGAAAAAGTGTAACTTGACAAGGTTATGGTAGTATGACAGCACTTTGTTTACTTGGGTTTTTATCTCCATGCACCTTTGATTAGGGGCTATTTTGCTTTTGGTATGTTTTTGTGTCTCTTATGTGTATTTAGAATTTAAATTTTGAACTCTTTAAATTATGTAAATGTCAGAGGTGTCAATTTTAACTAATAGACTGAAAGACCTATAGCAGTCTGTCTGAGGGAATTTTTCATACAGTTCCTGAAACGTTCTACTTTCCCACTTGAACGGTGAGCGAACGCTGAACGAACGGTGAACAAACGCTGAACGAATACAGAGCGAACGGTGAGTGAACGATGTGTGAACGCTGAACACAACTTGGTGAACGATGTGTGAACGGTGAGCGAACGCAGAACGCGAACGGAGCGCAAAGTTAACGGTGAACGAACGGTGAACGCAAGATGAATGATTTATTCGGAATGCCTCTGATCTTTTCCTTGCATTGAAACTATTCTATTGTATTCTAATGCCTGGTGCTAAAAAATAAATAAATAATAAATAAATAAACCAATCAATGAAAATTACCCTAAGAAAGACGATAAATGCACATTAAGTAAAATCATTAATTTAAGTTTCTTACAATATTTTCTGCACATATGTACGATGTTTAAATTCAACTTTTTAATAATACGGTTTTTATTGCTGTAAACTTAATCTAGTTGTAAAATAAATATGTTTATTCTTTTTTGATTTATAAAACCATTGCAAATAATGTGGATTTTAGAAGAGAAAACTACGGACTTACAGAATGAATTACAACGGTTGTAACAACCATACATATATTTCTGTGCCAAGGCAATTCCGTGTAAAATAATGAGAAAAAAATTAGAATATTTTACAAAGTAATGTGGACATATTGCATAAATACACTCGTATTTTAAAATTTTAATGCAATAATATATTTATGTGTCAGTTTTATTTTTTATGATGATTTATTGAGCAGACTTCTACATGTATCTGTAGACATTTCCCGACCGTGATCATACTCGGACAAGATGATACAAAGAGGCATTCATATTATTTGTTAAAGATTAAATTTTCAGAACTTGATATTTAAGTAATTTGCTGTCATGGTTTTTATTAAACAGACAAATGAGAGAGAGAGAGAGAGAGAGAGAGAGAGTTTTAGCCCCCCTTCCTCAAATGTTAGTACCTATATCAAACAAAAATTCTTAATTTTTTTCTAAATATATCAGGCAGTGAAAGTAACCATTTTTGATCAACAAATCCATTGTTTTACAGTCATAATCGGTTTTTATTTTCCTGCTTCAAGTTCACACGAAGTCCACATGTTTGACCTGTCAATCAAAATCATTCGACACTGTGCAGGTGTGAAAGTCTCGTCACCCCAAAGGCAAAGTGTTAGTATTTCCAAGAAGTTTTAACATTTTTTCTTATCATTTCTAGATCTGACATTTCTGAAAAAAAAAAAAAATAATAAATGAATAAAATAAATTGGGAATAAACACTTGGAATGATTAAGCCGCTTGAATTTGAAACATACTATCTGCCAATGTAAAATATCACCGCTGGCACATGTATATTTTGAACTACTGTTGTTTAATGACTTTGTTTAGATGCATGTTTGTTTTGAGACTGAAAATTTTGTGCTACAAAACGCATTAACTTCTTTTTAAATGTTAATTAAAATATACTGGAAATACTAACTAAGTAACCGATTTAGGGGAGGGGGGGGGGGCTCTTAATCATATCGAATGGCGAACATATAAAGTTACGGTGAAAAATATCATTACTGGAGAATCACCTTGGTTATATTAATGATAATCATGTTACAAAGGCATTTCTCTCTCTCTCTAATTAAAGACTTTATATATGTAAAGTAGAAAATTCTATAATGTATTACATTTTAAACAAATATATATTTTTTAAAACCACACTATCAATTTAATTCGCTCTAAAGATATTTAATTAACTGGATATCTGCAGTACTGTTTATAATTCTCAGAACTACTTCTAACATGTATTTCTGTATTATTTGAAAAAAATGTGTTAGAACTAAATATTTTCGTATTTTTGATGCATGTGGTAAATTAATTGACTGCGATTATTATCTATCCACTAACGATTTGTCGTCTTTAACTTAACAACAAAATATTGCAGTGCTTGAATTATCTTTATATTGCCCGTATTTAAATTTTCAGTATCGTTCTACAAAGGTACATACATGTACTTATAACAGCATTTATTTTCTAGATAAACTTAATAAATAACCTAACAGCTAAGTTAGAACAATAAAAATAAATATTGTAGATACTTCTTTCCCCATGAAATAATGATTCTCTAAACACGATATGTTAATTATTAAATTCAAAACCTGTTATTCCTTACTTACAAAAAGATACTTAAGGACATACGCAACGTACCTTACCTACTGATAATTTTTAAGATATTCTTAATTTAAGATTATAGTGCCTTCAGAAGTTCGTAGACAAAAAATCAACATGCATTACCAGGGGTTTTGAAAAGATACCAATTGATGAAAATTCTTGTATAATTCAAAGAAAAATATACAAAAATTACTAAACATATATTCTAGATGTTTTATGTATCCAAACTTGTTTTAGAAGAAGTGTACAACAGCATATATAGACATTAAAATGTAGCACACAGATCCTTTAAGTATTGGAACTCTTCAACTCCATTGAAAAAGACAATAAAGTTCAAACTACGTTGCGTATGTCCTTAAGTCCTTTCACTTCGGAGTTCCGAATGACAATAAAGACTGAACGGTAAGTGAACGCTGAACACAAGGTGAACGCAGAGTGAACGAACGAAGAGCGAATGCTGAACGCTTTGTGAACGGTGAACGCGAGCGCACGGTGAACGCTGAACGCAAAACTGTGAACGGAGAGCGAACGGTGAAGGCACGGTGAACGAACGGTGAGCGCACGCTGAACGACCTGTGAGCAAACGGAAAAATGGGAAAGTAGAACGTTTCAGGGACTGTAACCAAGGGCATTGTATTTCACAAATGTTTTAATATAAAATCTTACAGATGAGTATGAATTAACTATAAAAAATGTAAAGGGTTCAAATTAATTCATGTTTTATTAACAGTTTGATTACTGAATTCATTGAAATACCTGTACATGTATATATGACATTGTGTTTTCTTTCAGAAAACCTACCTAGATTTGACGTTGAGGGTTTTGCAGCACTCACAAACCAGAAGATATCTTCTTCTCAATGTTCTATATCCTTTCTATACAGATTGACATCATATTACTTTTATATCTTCCCAAGAAAACATGTCTACCCGGATAATTACACATGTATTTTACATACATGTACTAGGTGAGGGGTGTATAAATGTAATATTATTAACAGTCAATCGTCGTTATAATAAACTCGGCAGGACCAAGATTGAACTTAGAGATATCCAAGGATTTGAGAAACAAGTTTATAAATGTAATAGAAAAATATGTTGAACTGCCAAATCACTTCGACATACATGTACTCCTGGTATACGAGATACTGGTGGTTGAAATTATGAAGCTCAACTGTAATATATTCTGATGTCACATTATCCGAGATTCCTTAACTGAGGTCACATTTGAGAGGATCAAGTTCCCGGTGTTAATGCATGTGAAGCCCCCAGATGATGCAGGACTAGAGGAACTGGTCCCCACTGTCTGGTGGGCCACCCTAGAAAATGTAAGTGAGCATTGTTTGTTTGTAAATGTATTTTGTAAAGTGAATAAACTGGTTCTCTGGATCTGATAGACTAGTAAGAGTTTATAAATATAGGCAGGGAGTCTGGCATTCCAGCTTAGAAAAGATGAATTCAAAATTGAAATCATGTAGCATGGTCGATTTGTTAATTGTGGAAAGCTGTAGAAAATGTAGTTGAGGACTCTATTTATACATGTATAGTTGTAAATCATTTCTAGGAAAACTTGTATTTATTAAAGTATAATTATTTGGGTGTAATTCAATACATTTAACTGAAGAAAAATGCAGAATATGTGGTATATTACTGTGAAACTAGTCAAATCTGGATGCTGTGTATTCCAAAATCTTGCTTAAGGTTGCACAACAGTATTAAATTTTGCTATATATTCTTACCAAAAATGCACAACTTTGAGTAGGTGGTATTAATTGAAAACAAACTTTTGAGAAGTTTCCTTTTCAGATCTTGTAAAACAATTCTTTATAAAGATTTTAGTACCAAAAAATACATAGCCATCCAGCAAGGCACGCAAGTTTGTTTCGGTCAAAGTCGAGCAGGTGCTTGAAAATCAAGCCCAGGACCTAATCACTCCCCACTCAAATACAGTATATAGAAAAATCAGCACGCCCTAAATTATAATGAATCTAGTCGATACAGGAAGTTTACATATTGTTTTTCATCTCATAAAAAAATTCAGCTCCAGTCTCATGATAAAATGCACGAATCTGAAGGGAAGATTCAGGAATTATTTTGTGTCAGCCATGATTTGACGTGAACCTCAAGTGAAACACTGTTACGACACCTGCAACAATGAAAGCTTTAAGTCCCTTTCAGTAAATTCAATTGTTTAAAATGGTGTCTAATCTGGCAAATTTCTGTGAAACCAGTAGAGTAAGAATTAGACAAGTTTTACTGTATACACTTCTTTTGATAAATTGAAGGATGAAGAAAACCCCCTACCTCCCTCCAACGACACAGAGAGAGACCTCCAGCGTCGATATAACCAATATTGTCAAGATCTCAGGACAAAAGTAGAAGGTACAAGTATATTCCTTTTATAAACTCACAATTGTGTCAGTGTTGTTGACAAGTTTTAAATAATTCATAAGTATTGTCAAATTTACATGTAACTTTGTATGAAGTAGGGATGAATTAATTTGCTACATGTACAAAAAAGTATTGCCACATGATACGATATCAAGGATAAATTATGGATATTTTTTTTTTAAATTAGCCTGCTTTTGTTTTGTAGAATTGGAAGATGTTCAGATAGATATTCTTAAGGTGCTACTCACTCATTCAGACCCAGTGGATGTAAGTATGAATCTCCAGATGATCAGCAAAACTTCATAAAATTAAACATTTTTTCAATCCTTGATCATGAGCTGAAAGGATGGATATACTGTAAAGGTACTATACTTGACAGTGCATTCTATTTAGTGCTTTAGGCGGAAAACAGATTCCCCTAAATCAAGAACATTGCAAATATTTAAAGCCCCTAAGAGCCTGTAATCTTACAAAATAATGGTTAAAACTAAGATAAACAGAGAGTTTGTCCATTGCTGCAATGGATTTTCAAAATTACAGAGTATTGTATTTGATATTATAGTAATTACTGACAATATTTTTACAGAAAAAGACGTCTCGGATGATCTTTGTGGAGAAACTGAGAACTTACCTGAAAAGTAACAATAGACTTGGAAAGGTAGGTGACAAATTGATAATTAATTTTATTACATTTTTCTTGATAATTTGACATTGCAAAAGCATAAATCATGCAATTATTTTGAACATTGCTCATAAAACATTATATAAGCTTTCATTCTAAATAGGCTTAATAGGAGGATAAAAAAATTAAGTCTTAGAGAAAATACAATGAAGAAAAAATAAAACTGTAAAAAAAAATTTCGAGGTACATACACTTAGTGTATGCATTCAGTCAAGATCTGTGCTTTTTTAAAAGATTTCTGCTACAAAAGAATAAGTAAAGAAATATAGGGATAAGAAAAAGGGCAGAACCTATTACAAGTGGCATCTTTATGACAAAAGTACATTAATACCCAAAGTGAATTGTAAATTGTGTGTACACAGTTGAGTGCTTAAGTATACATATACCTACATGTAGCTATAAATATGAAGATAAAGGAATCAGATTCCCTGTCCCCTGTTTTACAGCTTCAACAAGTGACCACGTGTCCTCTGAGTTTCTTCCATCGTCTCGTCCAAGCCCTCCGCTTCTACTGGGATGACTTCCAGAAAGAGGATCCGTCCAGATTTGTTTTAAGCCAAGGTGGGTAACTTGTAATTATAATGTAACCAGTGTTATATAAATATAATAATCTGCATAAAATTCTTCCTGAACAATTTTAAAAAGTCTTCACTTTCTTGCTTTGATGTGTTTCATTTGCAAACTCACTGCAGATAGGTTAACATGCCCCTAAATGCAGAAAGCTACTTCAGAGTTATGAAATTTTATTAATTTCACTGTACTGTATAAAGTAGTTTGTTTGGATTGACTGTGTATTTTCTGTGGATTCCAGATGCCTTTATGCCTGTCCATGAGTTTTGGTTAGATTCCAGAGAACTGAGTGATTTACAGAGATGTGGGGGACTGGTGTCACATCTCAACAGGGTTCTGGGAGGTAGGCTGTCAATAAGAGTTAGATAGGAACATACATGTACATAGTCTGAAAGTTGGACAGAAATATGTATTGAATGAAATATTTCTGGTGTGGTATAAGCCAAAGTGTTTAGAAAAAAAGGCAATATTTTTGTACATTGTAATACAGCAAAGAAACTGAAAAATGGAGTGACTTTTTTCAGTCATAATAAAGTATTTGTTAGAGATTTTGAATTACCAAGATACATATGTTTATAGTTACTATGCAATTTAGGAATAATTTAAAATTTTTGTATAAGGCCACCTTTAAAAAGTTGTTTGGTTGCCCTCTCCCAACCGACTGGCTAAAAATGGCCCGACTCAAGAATTTTTTTTAACCCCCAGGAAGCAATTATTTTTTTTATGTATTCTGGAAAATAGATTTTTAAAATTTAGCAAATTTAGCATTGAAATTGAAATTTTCTGAGGGAAAAAAATTTTCTCACCTACCTATCAACCCAATTTTTTTCATCCTGAGTCAGGAGAGGGCAAACAAACATTATTTTAAACTTTGCCTAATCATGAAACTTATTTTTTTAAGGTGAAGTGAACAAATGCCAGGGTTTACAGATTGACAAAGATGGAAAACCTGTCAGAAGTACTGATGTCAGTACAGGTGAGAGATAAGGGCCCCCTGGTCTCTAAATTATAACAGGAAGGCTTAGGAGGAATGTAATTTTAAGATGAAATTTTTCTCAAGTGATTGTCATTGAACTAATTTCTGTACAAACATTTAATATGTGTACAAATAAAGTTACTAAGTAGGATGATCCAGTTGGTTGTTGGTGTCAAGGACATTTATACACTTACCCCCCCCCCCCCCCCCCCCCCACAAATCTCCATATCATGTAAGAAAAAGTAACGTCCATGTTAAAATTTAATTTGGTTCGTCTCTCCCGAAATGAAAGGAAAATCATTGATCCATGCAGATCATGTGATGTTCATGTATCCTGTGTAAAAAAAAAAATCATGAATTCCCTTTCTAAAATAAAAAAAGGCGATCCACCCCTTGTTATTCACCGTGAATGGTGTTTTGTAGATTACCCCCCTTTGGAGATGCCCAGTGGGAACTCTCTGATGGACCTGCTGGATGTCATTGTCTTATTGTATCACCTGTCCTCTCATGCTCAGATCTCCAAGGTAAAACGTTTAATAGATCTTCAGTGTTCTAAGATATAGGCAACATAAGAATTGATTTTATCTGTTATAATCATGAAGCTAGAACAGCTCTCTCTTTCTCTCTCTCTCTCTCTGGTCAAATTTTGATTTGGTTGATCAAAGTAATGTTTCTATAAATTTGTAATATTATATAAAAGTTATTCAATTTTTTGGTGCTATGGTTATCCAAAGTTGGTAGACATAATTTCAGTCATTTATTAGTCTAAGAATATATATAAATGCACAGTAGATAATTATTTTCATCCTATTAACATTCTCAAATCTCCCCCCCCCCCCCCCCCCCATCTTCCAATCACCACCACCACCAAAAAGAAACACATAGAATTTCTACTTTGATTATTTTATTCTACATTACAGATGTGTTCTCTCAGGGATAATCTTAAGGAGTTTGTGACCTCTTTACGGGATACAGAGATGAAGATTGACCTTTGTCCAGTGGACAGAACGGACATGAAGGTGGAGCTAGAGCGGGCATTAAACGTGTTCCAGGAGAAGTACGAGGAGCTGGCCAGACAGATGGCCTGGCTCATCTCAGTAGTGTATTCTCCTGTAAGTTTATAAACATCCAGTGTTACTTATTTTTGTGAGATCAAATTTCGTGATTTAAAAAAGAAATTGGTTGGTGGGGATTTTATAGCATGGTTATTGCTGTAGGTTGAAAGTTTTAAATTGATGACAGACTAGAATTCATTGGGATATTTCATGCCACAAAAACAATGACAATTACATGTATGTACCCCCCCCCCCAATTTGTTATTTATAGTTTCAGAGTATATTCTCTCATGACTTTATTCAATTTACATGCATGTAAGTTTAAGTACTTTGTCTTGTAAGTATTAGTGTATCTTTTAAATTAAGTTTTGAAAACTTCTTGTTGGTAATAATAAATGCTTTTTGTAGAGAAAACAGCAGGATGTAGCCTGGTTGTTAGGTGTAACGTTGAGAACGTTGGAGAAGGCTTCCAATTATGGACAACTCTTCCAATATACCCCCGAGTTTTATGTTGAGTCTGTGACCAGAGCCAACTATGCCCTACATAGCTACTTCCATCCTATTGTAAACATCGAGAACCTAAAGGGTAATCTATAACATAAATCTGAAGTATAGTGTTTGCTCATGATTTGAAAAGATATGTGTATTTTCTTCTTTAATTTGTAAAAAAAAAAAGTTACATGAAAATAAGTAGATGTTTTGTTTCTTTCAAAACTTTTTTCATGAATTCAAAAGTATTCAGAAATTATTCAAGAGTGGTGTATTTTTTTTTCAAGGTTATGACAAATTGAGGGAAAAGTTTGCCATGTTTTTGGTTCAGCATTTTGCTGATGCCAGGATTGTCAATACAGGTGTGTATCTGTGAAGCTTTAGCTTATCATTATGAATTTGTAAGTTAGAAAAAAAGGTGAATTTGTTAGCTATTTAATTGGGGGGAGGGGGAAGGGAGACAGATATAGAGTATAATGGTTCTTTGACTTCCTCTGTAATTTGTTTTTATACACCTATCTTTTGATGTCCCATATACTAGTATGGGCTTTCCTGTCTATATGTACATCTATCTGCTAGCTGTTCTTGTGTTTGGATCACATCTTCAAAACTGTGAGGCCTAAGACTATCAGCCTGTGTCATTTCCTTCATCTTGGTAGGAACCTACATTGCAGTTCAAAAGTAGGTCATGGTGACCTCTTTGTGGAATTTATATCAGATCATATCCTGCATGGCGTGGGCCCTAGATCACTCATCTCCATCAAGGACTCTAAGTAGTTCATGATGACTCTTTTTTTACAGACTTAAGAGACAACATTGTACAAGCTTTAGCCTGTTTCATCTGTTACCCAAAGTCCCTGAAAGCTTTAGAAAGTCTTCCACAGGAGTTGTAAGTGTAATTCTTTTAAAATTTTTGTCTAGTTTACTCTGGTCTTTATTGACTTGATCATAGACAAATTTATTGTCATAGAATTACATTTTTCTTTGGAATATATAATAATTACATGTACATGGATTACACTTTTGTATCAACTGCAATGGAAAACAATGAAACAGACCACCTTTGTCCATGTGTCTGTCCCAAATGATTACAAATGCCAAAAAGGTATATCAAGGACTTGGAATTTTATTTTATGTTTTCATTTAGAAAAATAATTTATGACATGGATTTGGTAGAAGATGAGGTTTATCTTTGAGTGATTTATCTGTTTTTAACAGTAAAGAAAACATGATGAAGTCTTTGATTGCCCCCTATGAGAGTCGGTCTTGGGCCCAAACAAACTGGATTCTTGTCCGGATTTGGAAGGTAAGTAAATTTTTCTTCTGTTTGAATTGGGTACTGTCTAATGTCAGTGGTTGTATGTACTGTAAATGTATTATACATGTATTTAGCATCTACAATATTTAGAAAATTGATTTTTAAACAAATCAGCAATGTACTTAAGGGTCCTCCACACCCCGTGACTTGTGACGTATATCGAGAAAAAATACTTTTACTTCCGGTTTTATATAGTTTGTGCACTGACGATTTGACTTGCACCGCCTGTAAGAGAGTCTTATAAACGCTTTAGATATTAAGGTTTTGTCAAAGGAAGAGTATGCAGTCAACCGAGAGCGACACCCTGATCATAAACAATGAACACATGGCATGATCACGCCGTGACCGAAAGAAGAAAAAGTGTTGATCTTTTTCAATAAAAAAAACAGCAGACATTTGAGATTTTGTTGCATAATATATAATTCGTAAATAACATTTATATCTACTCAAAAACGTTTAAGTTTATTATACTTTCAGGCTAATAAATCCATTGCGATATCGTCAACAAGACTCTTGTGAAAAGTTGATATTATTGTACACTGATTTGTGCGTTTCAATAATACCTATCTCACTGTGTTTTTATAAATATTGATAAAGTGTGCATTTCTAGTTTTGCTTATTTATATCTGTCCTGTTCAGTTGTGAATAACGAATTACTGAGTACATGTATGATGACGTATGCGGAGACTTACCAAAGTTTTTGAGTCCTGGGTAACAGGAAAGTTAACTCTCAAAACGGAACTTTGATCCCACAGATTTTGAAAATAATTTTTCCTATTCAATAAATTTGATTTTGATTCAATTTTTTGTTGTGATTTAATTCATTAATGTTTCTTCTATACTATCAGGAATCTTCCATAATTTTTTTCTCCATGAATTTTAGAGTAAATGAGTTATATTTAATTTTTATAACTTTGATTAATTTTTAAAAAAAATATCCTCAGTGATAAAATTAAGTTTTTGTGGTTGTTTTCTAGGCTTAATAATATATTCCAGGAGAACACAAAATTTATTGTGCTTCTTATAAAAACTCGGTGGGGAAAAAATCTTAAAACTTATGAAATTAAATTTTAAAAAATCAGTGTAAATTATATTTCAATTCTTGGCCACTTTTTATAGGTTGATATGCTTGTTAAAAGTAATGTTCAGTAATATGAGAACATAAGATGGGGGTGTGTGGAGGACCCTTAATTTAGTGGAAGCTGCTTTTCTGCCAAAGGTGTTAAAAAAAAAGAATACACAGCCAAATATAATACAGTTACAGTATCAGATTGGAATAGAAAACAGATTTGTGAATTTCCATTATTTCTTCTCTATAACATGATATAAGTTTGAAATTTGAGTCAAGCCTTATATTTAAATTATCTTCAATATGCTATTTAATCAAACTCTCCATAGTAAAAATATGGAATTTTCGGATGAAAATATCTTTTTCAAATATGTATCTATAAATAGGGTTGTGGATTCGGATTTCGTTATACACATCTCTCTCATCTTGTTCCGTCCAAAATCCAGCCAACTGAGTTTGGCTCAGCAAGTCTTCAAAGTAAGTACCTTTATTTAGCATATGCATGTAAGTAAAATGAAAAAAAAAATGCAGTTTAAGTGTATTTTCCAAATCCCAAATATTGAAATTCCTTTAAAGATTACAGTATCTTCCACATTTTGAAGGCAATGCAGAAACTTGTTGCTTTGGCATTTGCATTTCAGCTTATTACCGTAATAGTTTTTCAGACATAATCTGATAAAATGAACGTTACTGTTCATCTCATAAACTTATTCAGATGAGCATTTTTGTCCATGAGCCTTTCATTTTCAATTTCAGAACCTTGTCCTTCTATGGTGCTACAACAAATCTTCAAAGAGATATTACTTACTGATTCAGAAATGGCCACTCGGTTCTTAGATACATTGATCAATCAGTTGAACTGGTCTTTTTCTGAATTTATTGGACTAATGCAAGAGGTACACACTAATAAGAAAAAGGTCACTCTTCTCACAAAATTCAAATGAAAATCAGAAATCTGTTTATTTCATCAACATATATAACAATTGTAGATGTTTTTCATAGATTGAAATGTTTCATTTATTGTAAAACCACTTATTTTGGAGGGGTGAAATGTTCATTTTTTAAAGGAAAAATTACTAGTTTCAAGTGGATTTGAATTCGTGGTTGAATGACAACTCCTGTACTCTAGTATGAAATTTTAACATTTCGTGGGTCTCTTAATTCACGAAAACAATGAAAAATAAAACCCCTGTGAAAATGAGTGATTAAGCCTATTGTCCAAGAAAGACATACAAATTAACTTCTGATTTTAGATTCAGCAGCGGGTTTCGAGGACTGAGTTGCGTATTTTGGAGGCTCGTAATCTGAAGATCTGTGCCACGTGCTTTGAGATTGCTGTCTGCCTGATGAGGGTCCTGGAAATGGTGGTCTGTGTCACCCCAGAGACCGTGTTAGATTTCTCCAGAGACTCTGCTGAGCTTCTTTTAGGAAGACTAGTACAGGTCAGAGAAGATAGAATCATAGTTTGTAAATGGACCAATTTTGCTTCAGAAAACTGTTTGATCATATCAGACAAAATTGTTCAATCTGCAGTTAAGCAATACTTCATGCTACTGAAATTGGAATAGAAACTAATTGAATTTAGTGAATCAAAGATAATATTTTCAAAGAAAATGCGTCATACTAGAAATAGTTTTGAAAATTTCATTTTCGTTTGAGGATGGTTTATACAGTAAGACTTCACTGAGGAAATCTTTATTAAATTACAGCTTCTTTGTCATGTGTTGAACCGAGTGACGAGTAAGAGTGGGGTATTTTGTACCGTGATTAGTCACTCTATCCAGGGTTTGGAGGGAGTGTCACACTACCCCATACTGGCTGTAACAGTGGGTGTCCTCAATCAGCTTGTGATGAAATCTAGTGATAAAAGGTCAGTTTATTGATAAACCTAGTGATATACATGAAGTAAAATATATTTACAACAAACACATATAAAGTTCATACATACTGTATTACATGTATATTAAATGAATTTATATTTTTCATTCAGTGCTAAAAGTAAAGAAATAAATGATTTTACCACAAATTAAGGATATGAACTATAAATGTTGGCTGTCTCTGTCCATTTGCTGGGTCCATGGTTTGAATACTGAAGTTTAAATTATAAAGAAATATGTAATTGGTAGGTACATCTTGTTCTGAAGAGAAAGGTCAGGGTAAAACATATTTGTCTCTTGTTTTCTTGTCTACAACTTTGACCTTGTTTTATCCACTTTCAGTCAGAAGAAGGTGATATCCTGTTTGCTCTCTGATCCTGCCTTCCAGATCTCCACCCTGGAGTTTACCCTGGGGGTCCCCCTCCCTCAAGCTTCCTCCAGCACTGTGCCAAAAGGGAAAAAAGACAAGGAAAAGATCTTCAATTTTGAAACATGTATGTTTTCTGCAATACTTGTGCAAATCTTTTTGAAATACAAAAATGTATAGAACGTTTATAATGCTCGGTGAATTTTACGTACCTGCAGAGAGGAAATAATGTTGAAGTGGTTAAATTTTAATAGAAATCATGTCAGCTATTTCATATTATTTTTAAAAGGAACTTTACACTGTACATGCAGATGATGAAAACAAACTCTCAGTAGAAATAAAAGGTTTAAAGTAGATTTCTACCACATTGTTGACAAAATTATGTTGCAAAGTAATAATAAGCATGGTCAAGTGATATAAGATAAGTTAGTATTATCATAGAGTTAACAAACACTGAGGTAAACTTGATATAATGGCAAGTATTTTATGATAATTCTAGGTGAAGAAATGAGTGAAAGTGAAACCAAAGCTGTGAGAGATTTAATCACCTTCATCAAAAAGAAACAGGAGAGCTTTGAGGAATCATGCGAGGTAATGGACATAGGGAACATACGGAAATAAAATGTAATTTGATAAACAATGGAAATTGAAAATATAGTGTAAAGTTGAAAATAGTTGGATTGAAAAAAGAAACATTGCAGTAGTACAAATTTTAAAAATACAAAACTTGTGTACAGGAGATTCCTTATTTTAGTGTGTACTTAATATCGTGAAATGACTCTTAGATGTCAAATTGCGAGAACATTAAATCATAAGAGGGCGGTTGATCAGTAGGTTATACATGAATTTCAGCACCATAAAGATAAAACCGAGTAATTTTATTTTTGCGAGTAGAGCTTCTCAAGAAATTACAGGATAACTAATTCCTCATGTACATGTATATCCAGGGATCTGCGATATTAGAATGTAAACAGCAAAAGTTAAAATGAAATTTTAGTGCAGTCAGATGAAGATCATAAATATACATGTATTTGAGAAGCTTTTTATTTCATTTCAAAGAATATTAAAGAGGAAGATCTGTGTACAATATGCTATGCCAACTCCATCTCCGCAGTGTTTAAACCATGTGGACACAAGTCGTGCAGGTAAGAATGAGGCCATATTGGAAAGGTCAAGGTTTTAAAAATTGTATATGTAAAGTGCATTTTCTTCAATTTATCCTTAAGTTATAAATTATCACAATGACATTGAAGATGTGTGTTATGTACAACTTTCGAGGGGTTTCTGTATTTCTTGAGCCAATTTTATGTATGGACACATTCATTTAAAAGATCAGAGCATGACATAATATTTAATTTGTCAGGCAAATATATATAACTTTTATCTGACCTTTATTATAGAACATGCATCAGTCATCAGATGATGGGAAAGAAGGAATGCTTTTTCTGCAAAATAATCATAACTGCTGTGGATGACCTTCAGGGTCACCAGATTCTGACCAATCAAACTGCAGGGACTGAAACATAAGTCTGGAGCCATATTTGGCTGATGTGGAAAAGGGAGGTTACTCTGCTGTGTTCTACAAAAGCTACTGCCACTTCTCATTGTGTGTTTTTTTTTACATATTTATTATTTGTTAAAGTTGCATGTGTTTTAGACTTCAACTTATTCATGTTGTCTTTATTTTTTCAATTAATAAATATCTTTTAACTAAAAAACAACAAATATTACAGAAACGGATTATATTTTTGACTCTGTACAGTATATGCACACAGAACTAATTTTTATCATTCAGAAATTTTGTAAGAGATTAAAAGCAAAGAAAATATTATATGTGTGAATCCTATGTTATAAACTTAATGAATAAACATGTATTTAAAAAAAATGAAATGTTTTATTTAAATATCCATGTCAGTTACAGAAATTACATGTTGTATTGAGACACTCACTTAGTGCCTGTTTATAAGTAAACTTAATGCTGTGATATATTTTAAAACCTGGTGCATATGACATTTGGCCAATTGTTATTTTTATGCTAGTTATTTGTTATGTAGTATTTATAAATTTAGTATGTTAAAAATTTTGATTTTTAAAGGATTTAGTAATATGTTGAGTATAAAAAGTCCCATGTTTTTATGTATTCATACAGTGTAGTTTGAAAATGTAATAAGAAAATTTACTAAAACACATTAACTGATATGATAGAAAATGGATTGTCTTTATGGGCAAGCAATGAATGTTTGGCTGTACCTATATTTTCTCCCAGCCCAAATAGGAGTATAATTTTAATTTCATATAATTAAACAACTTTTTTTTTGTCTGGGTCAAGGTTAAAAATGTGAGATTTAGTAAATTTAGCAATGGGATAAGTTAAGGGCTATTGCAATATGCATGAAAAATGTACATTTCCTTCATATTTCACATTTCATTCTGCTTGTCTGCTCAGTACGTACCGTGCATTAATTAATTTACATGTATGCCTGATGTATAAATATAAGCTTGAATTACCGTTATTGTATGCCCATGCATTATGTTTAACATTAATGCAGCTATTTATTCAATGATTATCTCGTGTTGTCCAGTTCCTCAGGAACATTGTATTACAACGAATTTCATTTATTGAAATAAATACTGGTACACTGTACACCTCATGTAAAGATTCCCCAGTATGGAATTCTTTTGGTATCATGTTTGATCTGTTTAAATTTCTGTTGATTATGCACATGCAAAGAACAGCCATGTGTTTTATGGAAGTCCCCATGTCTGTCTGTCTGTGATTTCCTTCTAACATATATTACTCAAAACAATGCGATGGAAAAAACAATTACAAACTCAATCAAAAAAAATTTGCATACCAGTAATTAATCAAAGTTTCATTTTGAGCAAATTTTAAAAGGCTCATTAGTAAAAGGTCAAAAGTCTAAGAAGAATCAGTGCTCTATAAATCTAGTCTGTTACTTTGACATCAGATGTAAGCACTGAAAACGTTTACTAGTGTCAACAATGGTACATGTATCTAATGCAGATGGGAAATTTTTGATACGTGGAATGAAAAGTTGTCTGCAAGATTTGGGCATGTTGCAATCCTTAACCAAAGTCATTTGGAAATTTATTGATAACTTGAATTTATAATTTTTGACAAGGCTAACATCGTAATAATTGTTTAAGTTGATATTGAACAAAAAGTTGCAAAGGTCATATAGAGAGAAAAGAAATTCATTCTTTTTTTTCTTTTTTTAAGCAATGCATGTATGTGAAACCCATGGGTGTATTAGTTCTTACAAGAATTTTACTCAGCTTTGATGGGGGATTATTCATGTTATTTGCATTTTTGCAAATGTATTTAATTGAATTTACATTTATAATTAACTCAGAGGAATGTTTAAAAGTGTTATAATTAAAAAGCTTTATGTGCAAAATATTTTACTCTTTGTTCTTTAATACCAGTTATATAAAAATGCCGAAAAAAAGATCCCTAAAAATGTATACCAGGTATCTGATTTAACTTTTCAAGTAACGCTTGACAATTTAGCTCATTAAAAATCGAATTCATGTCTTTGCAAGGGGTACATGTATGTTAAGTAATAGTAATATTTATTCCCCTCCCACCCCCCAAAATTGGTATTTATTATTTATTTATTTTTAGGTCACCTGAGTCACTCAGGTGACCTATTGCTATCTGTTTTCGTCCGTCGTCGTGCGTTGTCTGTCGTATGTTAACATTTGAACATTTTCAGCTTCTTCTCTGAAACCGCTGAACCAATTTCAGCCAATTTTGGCATATGGCATCTATGTGTGAAGGGGAACAAAATTTTTGATTTTCATGGTACCTGCCCCCCTGGGGCCTGAGGGGTGGGGCTAAAACCACCAAAATTAATGCAATCTTTAAAAATCTTCTTTACTCCTGGACATCAAACAGTCAACCTGTTGGCATGATTGTAATAAGCATTGAGCCATCTACCAAAATTGTGAAATTCATGGCCCCAGGGTCAGGGGTTCTGGTGCTAGGGTGGGGCTATATAGATCATATAGTGAAAGTGCATTATTTCTTTGGAAATCTTCTTCTCTACTCCTGGTTAATTTTTAAATAAATTGAATACATAGTTATGATAAGCGAAGGTGACTCCACCAAAATTGTGAAATTCATGGCCCCAGTGTCAGGGGTTCTGGTGCAAGGGCGGGGGTATATAGATCATATAGTAAAAGTGCATTATTTCTTTGAAAATCTTCTTCTCTACTCCTGGGTATTATTGAAATAAATTGAATACATAGTTATGATAAGCAACGGTGACTCCACCAAAATTATGAAATTCATGGCCCCAGGGTCAGGGTATCTGGTATTAGGGCGGGGCTAAATAGATCATATAGTGAAAGTGCATTATTTCTTTGAAAATCTTCTTCTCTACTCCTGGGTATTATTGAAACAAATTAAATACATAGTTATGATAAGCAAGAGTTACTCTACCAAAATTGTGAAATTCATGGTCCCAGGGTCAGGGGTTCTGGGTGCTGGGGGGGGGGGGGGGGGGCTATATAGATCATATAGTGAAAGTGCATTCTTTCTTTGAAAATCTTCCCCTCTACTCCTGGGTATTATTGAAACAAACTAAGTACATTGTTATGATACACAAGGATGCCTCTTCCAAAATTGTGAATTTCATGGCTCCAGGGTCAGGGGTTCTGATGGAAAGGGGGGGGGGCTCTATTGATTATATAGTGATAAAGCAAAATTTCTTTGAAAATATTCTTTTCTTCTTCTGGCTTAAAAGCAAAGAAGCTAAGTATATAGTTATGATGAGCTCTATTGATAATATAGTGAATTTGTAGTAAAAATGCATAAAATGCATTATTTCTTTAAAAATCTTCTCTGCACCTGGGCATATCAGAGGCAAAAAGAGTAAAAGTTTTAATAAGGAAGGGTATTTTTACCAGATTTTTGAACATCTGGACCATTTGGTCAAGGGCTCTGGTCCTGGCCATGGCTCTATTAAATTGTATTCTACTGAGAGGAGTTATTCCCCTTTGCCATTTACTTTTGATAAATAATCAATGTAAATAATGTACTTGAAAGGTTAATAGAATAAGAGAATTATGCAAGAATTTTTATTGTATAATACAAAAATTACTTTCATAGTTTTAATGATCAGGTAGACTTGTAAGTAATAGATAAATAAAAGTGAGACAAAAATAACAAGGAATTAAAATAGAAGAGAAATACTGATAGTTTGTTAATGTACTGTATAGTTAGAGTGATAAATGGGAAACTGATAAGAACCTAATTTAGGAACTGTTAATGCATGCTAGACTAATTATTTTGTTGATCCTGATCACCCTATTTTTCTTCTTTTGGGCAACAAAGCTTCACCTTTCAGTTCATTTTATACTCTATGGATCCTCTGAATTGTTGTGTTATACTCAGGTGACCGTTTTTTTTCATTTTTTTTTTTTTTTTTTTTTTTTTTTAATGCAAGCAAGCTCAGATAGAAGTTAATTACTAGTATTAGAACTAGGAATTTAATTTATATATTGATGTGATAAGTTTTAAACAACTACAGTATGAAAGTATAGTCATCTCGTTATGTGGTATTTGATATCATCTGTACATTGATAGTAGTTCAGCAAGGAATCAACTCTCGA
This sequence comes from Saccostrea echinata, assembly GCF_033153115.1. NCBI lineage: Eukaryota > Metazoa > Mollusca > Bivalvia > Ostreida > Ostreidae > Saccostrea > Saccostrea echinata. The sequence continues at coordinate 26,348,083 of NW_026889778.1, forward strand.
AACTCTTGTCAATCTTTCATTTAGGCTACGGATAAAAATTATAAACAAAATCACATCAAATATTGGAAAATCTGCATATTCGAAGCTGGGATTGATCCAGGATATGCAGCTAACGTAATTTGAGCAAACAAAAATTACCTGTTCACCTACTAGATGTCCTTTAACAGGTCAAGGAATCTACCTTTTATGGCACATGACAAAGCTTTCTGTGAACAGTTGTCCAATCCAATAAATGAATAGAAGAACATGATGGTCTACTACATGTTTACATTTTACTACATGTACAAACACGTAGTTCGGGTAAATCTACGAGGTAATATTTATTGAAATGAGGAAAGGAAATTTGAAACTCAATTTTATTGTTGTTTTTTTTTTTCTTAATGTAAAAATTGGGTACTAGTACAGATATTCCAAGCTACGATTTTTTTTTAATAATAGATTGAAATCCACTCGCAAAACCGCCACAATTCAAGCATTTAAAATTAGAAACATTCAATGCATAGTAATACGCGTGGCTATCTAAATGACTACAATCTTGGACCAGGGAATCCATGTGAAATTTATATTCACTGATACTATGACAAAGGAATACAGACAATTGCACAAGACGCTTTTGACAATTGAATAGAGAAAACTAGAATTCTACATTTATAACCTTTTTTTTTTTTTTTTTTTTTTTTTTTTTTTTTTTTTTTTTTGTAAATCTGTGAAATGCATGAAATAATCATAATAGACTTCCCAAAACTAGTACAAAAACTAGCATACAATCTCAAAAAAAATTTTAGTGACCCATAATGCAATTCAACTCATTTAGCCTATTGGTCAGTGTGTAAGTCAGGTTGGTACCTCATTTAATTACTATGTAATATGTAAATTTATTCTGACGTCAGAATATTCCAGTTTCCTTGACCTGTTTAATGAACAATATTTTCAAAGGTGTAATGTAGTTTTAATGACCAACTTACCCCCACCCTCGAACCTGTATGCTGGAGACTAGCCATGAGTTTTACAATTTTTTTTAAAGCTTAAAACGAACGATCGAGAACTCCTGAGAAAAATTCGCACGATCATTGAAATGGATTCTTAACATTTTAAACCTTTTTTAGGCCTTGGAAATCGAGGGCGCATAAAGATTTAGTTAAATAATGACTACCTATTGTTTATTTAGTAATATGATGAGGTCTGTCTGCTTTCGAATGGAATGTAAATCTCGAGTTTCATAATATAACATTAACAATGCTCTTCTGTCAATACGGTTTTATTCAGTTTTGTATGTTTTAAAACAAGAAACAAGACATTATTTCTCTTGTTTTCTGAAACGTTGACTGTATATAAAATGGATTAAGACCCTGTTTGATACAAGAGGATCGACCTGAAGACTACATCTTGAAATGTAATAAAAAGTCTCAAAACATCTGAAATATTTTGTTTCTGTGACATGATATCTTGAAAATCAAATTAATGTACTGGTGAATTGAGAAATGTTTACGCTGTAATTTGAAGGGGGTGGGGGCGAATACATGTTGGATATCTAATTTTAATTATCAAAATTGTCGTCAAAATATTGATTAGAAAAATATTTATTTGGTATTGAACAGAGAAGGACCGACAGACACACACAGGCAGAGAGAGAGAGAGAGCCGGGAGGGGGGTTAGAGAAAGACAGTCTCTTGAAGATAGACAACTAGTGAAGAAAACAAAAAATATTATAGAGAGAAATCTTCTTAATCAGAAAATCGTGTCTAGGATGGGTCGGTGTACATTAGTATCCATGATATGCCAAGATACCGGAATTCTGGATTTATATGTATTCTTTTTTATCGCTATCTATATTTGGAGATTGAAAGTTAAAATATCTGTTCCATAGTAATAATTCTCAGGATTACATGTATATTTTTGTATTATTCTTATACATGAAATATATGAGGATAACGAACAATATTCAAGCTCAAAAGTCCATAAAATATTACAAAATAGGTGCAGAGCAAACACGGACCTCCAAAACATTAGAGGTGGGATCAGGTGCCATGGAGGAGTGAGCATCCCCTGCCGACCGGTCACACCCACCGTCTGCTCCTTGTCATGATCGGGATATAACGGAAAAATCCGTCGACAATTCAGTGTGTAAATAATGGCCTAACAATAAGTATTAAAAACGTCAGTCAGCATTTGACTCAATGATACATGTGTAATAGGAATGGGGAAAAAATACAACCCTCTAAGACAAACCCTTATTTGTCTCTGACAGGACTTTCACCTGCAAGTCCAGGAGTAGTCAACGGCACGGAATCTGTGACAGAAAATTAAAGGAGAAAATGTATTGCAGGGCCGGGAATTGGACCCGGGACCCCTGCATCACTAGTCACGTGCTCTACCGACTGATCTGCCAAGGTTGATATCCAAGGCCAAAACCATTATATTTCTCCCTCCTTAATCGAACCCGAGCCTCCTGAATCTCCAGTGCTCTACCAACTGAGCTATCTGACCACCGGCAATCGAACCCGTCTGACCGCCACATTTCCCTCCTTAAAGATCTTCGGCGCCGAAGACACCAACCCAGGTTCTTCACTGGCAGGTCTTTCACCTGTAAATTTCATACTGGTCACAGTGCCAAATCTAATGGGAGAGGAGAAAAATTCTGCCCCCGAGTCACGCCTCCATGCAGATGTTTCTTGGACGTCCCCTCTTTCTCATGCCCTGCGGATTCCAAGTCAGGGCCTGGCTTGTGATGCTGGATGGTGACTTCCTTAGGGTGTGAGTAATCCATCCCTACTTCCTCCGTTTGATGTGCACGTCCAATGGTTTCTGCCTTGCTCTCTTCCATAGTCCTTTCAGGCCATGGGATGTTGCAGATGTGCCTGAGATAGATGTTGTAAGGTGTCTGGATCTTCTGCAGGGTTGTTTTGGTTATTCTCCACGTTTCTGCTCCATACAATAGGAAAGACTTAACATATGGATTGAGGATCCGCAGTTTGGTAGTAATCGGATGTAGCTCCAACCTGGGGCAATCAAAATACAAGATGTTACCATACATTATACTAAAGTCAATTATATTATTAGTTTTTAAGAATACGAGAAGAAGATTTTTAAAGTAATTTTCCGTTTATATTTCTATGGAAAGCTTTAACTGATCCCCATATAGTAGCCCCATCCTGAACTCGGGGATCCCGATTTGAACAAAACTCAATCTACTCTACCTTAGACAGCTTTCATATCAATATGACTAATAATGGCTCTGTCTTTTTTGAGAAGATTTTATGTGATTTTTTCCTATAATTATATTCCCATGAAAAACATCACCCCACTTACAGTGGGGTGACAATATTTGTAATGAAAATAGGCAAATAATGTCGCCAGCGACGATATGTACATATTTTTTCAGCCGGCTATAATATGCATGATATGTGTCGTTGGACAACATGTGCCGCTAGAATAGGTGCATATTGCCACCAACAACAATATGTACAAAACGACAATATAGGTGTATCGTCACACTTTCGTTTGCCAAGATATAGAAATTTCCTCTTTATTAATACACCATACTCTTTGGGGGTTTCCAAAAACTTTTGGGGTCTTTTAAATATATTGAATTGAATTCAAGGGATTTATTTTTAGTGTTTATCTTATGTATGCGCTGTATTTATATTTAAAAGCCCTAAAAGTTTTGGAAACCCCCGAAGAGTATGATATATTAATAGACAAGAGGAAATTTTTATATCTTGGCAAACGAAAGTGTGTCAAACGAAAGGGCATTGATTTTTAGTGTTTATCTTTAAAACAGGAATATGTATGCGCTGTATTTATATTTAAAAGACTAAAAAGTTTTGGAAACCCCCGAAGAGTATGATATATATTAATAGACAAGAGGAAATTTTTATATCTTGGCAAACGAAAGTGTGTCAAACGAAAGGGCATTGATTTTTTGTGTTTATCTTTAAAACAGGAATACGTGTGCGCTGTATTTATATTTAAAGACCCAAAAGTTTTGGAACCCCCCGAAGAGTATGGTATATTAATAGACAAGAGGAGAACGACCAACCATAGACAATCGATACACATGACTTGGGGTAAACAGCTGAGTGGAGTGAAGTGGAGTAGAGTTATGTGGAGTCATGGAGTGGAGTCTGTATTGTAAAAGTACATAAAGTTATAAAAATAATCTGATTCCTCTTACATACAATCATTCCCTTGAAACGTTGTTCTGGGTTAGTGTGAGGAGAATGAAAAAAATTAATAATGACCTGTAAATGTCACACAGGGACAAAGACTCTGCGATTCATTAACAATGCACATAGACAAAGCTATATGTCTTGTTGACAGCTTTAATATAAATCACATAAACAGCAATTACTTGTTGTTCATGTTGTTTTTTAATGAAGATTTACTACTAAAGTGCAAAGTGATCTCTTTGTTGATATTTGAGATGATTATTTTTCCTGTTTATCTTTTTCATTGTTTTTATCTCCCTTTTCCTGTTTAAATTAGGGGGAATGCTACAGAAGATTCTATCCCAACTGGATCTATCGGTTATTGGAGTACAGGCTACAATTATAATCGAAAATACATAAAGGAAAATATTTATTGAAATATACTCAACACTGTCTACCAACCACTGAAAACGATGATGCAGATTCTCTGATGGAATTTATTTGATTGGAGAATGGGAACTTTAAAATAATGTCAATCCATAGGGCTGGGTAATAATACCGATATTCCGGTATATTGCTGTATGTTGACAAAAAATATCGTATTTCATTACGTTTTTGTAATACCGATATACCGGCAATATGCTTGGACTCAGGAATTCTATCATAAATTATAAAGAAAAATTGTCAGAAAGGTTTGCGATCATGCCATATAGTCAGCAATAGCTGTTATATGGTTGTATTTAGCTGTATAACTGTAAATCAATCAACAAGATATCTTTTATTGGTTATTTATCATAGTTATGTATTTAATTAAAAGGAAGTTAATATAATATGAAAATACCATTTATTTTTTGTCGAAAATATTGCAATACATATCGCAATACAGTTAAAAATATCGCAATATACCCCAACACGAAATTTCTAGCCAATACCCAGCCCTATCAATCCCCATAATTATGTGCTGAAAGGTACACTGGTTACTCATTGTTTTAATAAGGGTACTAAAGCAGGATGCTGTCACCTTGATTCTAGTATTACAATCTGTAATAACATGGTTTTCTGCATTGGACAAATCTTTCAGTGCCTTTTTATTATTACATTAAAATTTATTTAAGTTTGTCTTTGATGTTGCTGAGGCAGCGAATATTCCCTTTACTCGGTATAATATATAAGTGCCTTAATAAACTAAAGTTTTATTTAAAAAAAAACAAACCTTACAACATATAATAGCAGTCTTCATATGGTAATTTTTGTCGTATTTGTGAAAAAAAAATGTCGAAGAAGTTTTTCCTGCAAAAATCCTGTGCTGATGTTGTGCGAGTAAGGGCAAGCATATAAATTTGTTTTTTATTTAATATGTTTTGGTTATCAATTCATTTAATTAATTAATTTATTTATTTATTTATTTATTCATTTTTTATTTATTTATTTATTTATTTTAAGATGACTTATTTCATTTGATATGATAAGTTATACTCTGTAACGGAAACTATTGAACTTTTATACATAATTTTTTTTTATTTCAGGTTCACACATATCAGAGGGAAATGCTTTGGAAAGTGATGGATTACCAGGGGAAAGTGTATTGAAACCAAAATACATGTGCTTTTCATACATAAATCAGTTCAGGGTCGTCAGAAGAATTGCCAGCCCTGATCAAGAGCAAACAATCATTAAAAAGAAAAGGGAAAATCATGGAAGTCCTCCAAAGAAGATCTTTTTCGAGATGAAATAATTGAAATTTCAGATTCTTCTCCAGAAAAGTCGCCAAGAAAAGTTTCTTTTCATCTTTAAAAACAGGAAAAAGGAGGCTTACTCATCCAGACAAAGTCACAGGGAGTAGCCACAATGATGTTCACAATTGGTTTTCTTCTTCAGCGAATGAAAAGTCTCCAGAGAAATCTGTTTCAAGCATTTCAATAGCATCAGTAAAGAGGAAGTAGTGTTGATTCAGATTCCAACTCTCTTCCTGATATCGAGGATTATAGGTCTCAAGTTCCATTATCTGGTTCAGTTGGCGATTTTTATCAAAGTGATCTATTAATGCCTATTTACAAAAGACTTTCAAAAGGTATTGAAACAAGAGAAGTGAATGTAAATCATATACGGTACAAATTTGATACATCAGATGTGCATTTCGATAAATTATGTCTCTTCAGTGATGCTCAGGCCGAAATATTGGAAATCCAAAATATTTAAATAAAAAAAAGACTTTGAAGAGCTGAAAAAGGTGCCAAGGACTGGAGCCAAATACGTCGAAGGATCAGAGCTAATCATGAGGGAGATAATCTTTAATTTTGAAATATTTTTTAAAATTTTACCACAGCAATTAAATACATATCCGTATTTTCAAGCTAGAACCGAAGTGCTTAGCTACTGGGCTGTAGAGTCCCTCGTGGACTAACAGTCCACCTGCAGAGGCCTCGATCCAGGGGTCATATGTAAATCATATATGGTACAAATTGGATGCACCAGATGCGCATTTTCGACAAATTATCTCTTCGGAATAAAGTGTTACTACAGCATTGTGATGAAAATTCTATAGCTAAGAACATTCAATGACGAATGAAATGTCTCCTTTTTATACAGTGTCAAATTCACTGGTCACTGGAAAAATACTCTATGTGATGGAATGGGCTCTTGGAAACAAATGGGAAAACAAGTTTCACTTATAAACATCTCTGATATTGACTTTGAAATTTCAAATGACGTGAAAGAAGTTTTGAAAGGGAATATGGTGCTTAAATCTATTCGACATAAATATGTGAATAATACATCCTCTGACCTACACAGAGTAATTTTACACATGGAAAAGGAAGATGGGACTGTGCTTGACCTAGTTTTTGCGCAATACTACTTTGAAAATGAACCACATTTATACCAAATCTGCATAAAACAGTTAACAGCTGGAAAAATATCAACGAACTAGCGAGAGCACTAAAATGAGGATTCAAACTATAGTTGATGAAAATAAACGACTAAAAGACATTTTTATACCATAATAGAAGAGCAAGGAGGCATAGATCACATACCCGGTGGATTATTTCTTCCTCGAGACAGACAGAATTTTTTTTTAAAAAGTTAAAATAAAAAGATCAAGTACAAGCAATTTCGATTCACTTGCAGAACTTATGGACTTTGCAAAATCACAGGAACAAATGAAAGATGGATTTGTACGTGAAGTAAGATGTACTCCTGAATTTACTGTGTTTTTAGGATCAAATTGCCAGCTTAAGGAAATTGAGAAATAATGTAGGAATGCAAAGAACTTTTGAATACTAGACATTGACACTACCTTTAATATAGGTACTTTTTATGTCACTGTAACAACTTATCGAAATCCAATGTTTGTGAGTAAAAATGGAAATGAACCAGTCATGATTGGACCAATTTTATACACCAGAGGAAAAACATCGATAGTTATTTAAAACTTTTATCCTCAATTCTGCAAATATGCCTCGAAATAAAAAAGTGTATGTCTGCAGAATTGCGAAGTCTTTCGGGACTTGGTTTTCCACCAAAACCCTATAACCAAAATGCCAATGAATGCATGAACTCAGTCATCAAAGTGACCTAAAAAAGGAAGGTCATCACTCAAAAATCAATGAAAAGGAAGTTGTTTTAGCCTTAGAGAAAATAGTAAGAAGGCAAGAAGCAGAAGTCAAATTGTCTTTAATCGGAAAGAGGGAGTATCGTTTAAAGAAAAAATACCCAGCATCTTCAAGTACCAGACCACATATACTGGAGGAAAACACCACTACAAAGAGAGCTAGGCAGTTTTTACAAAGTTAGTGTAATATTTATGTATTTTGTCTCGAGAATCTGTCATATTTAACCATCCTCTTTCTTAAAAATCATTATTGCTTAATATTCAACAGGGTGCTAAAAGAACCATTACTAGCTTTGGGAGAGGACTTCACAGGTCATACAGATGAAACAGAAGATCTTCGAGAACATCCACCATTTCTCGTTTCACCAGAGAACAGCATAATCACAAATACCCGGGTATTCCATTTCAAGTTTTGAAAAATATATTTGAGGAGGCTCAAACTATAATCAATTCTGTGAACAGAATTGTTGAAATGCCAGAATACAAAGACAGATCATCGTTCTTTATATTGAATATTGCACATCCGAAGGATTCATTTAAAGTGTGCAAACTGAAAACTACAAGCTTTTTTACTTGTGAAAATAGATGACAACGGTTTTCCAGTTTTAATTTGTGCAGTCATACGATTGCTGCTGCAAACTACTTTGACATTCTTAAAGACTTTATCAAAATTTACAAAGAAAAGCATAAAACTTTAGGTATTTGTCTAACTGTCTAACTAAAATGGTGCTAGCAAATACATGTATGCCAAAAAGTAGAGGTCAAAAGCCAAAAGGAACTCAGTAAGAAAGGGTCAAAATGATAAATGTAGTACTGAAATTATTGAATTTGAAACACCACATAGACCTTTCCTTGATCTCACATTTTTGGCTGGAATTGTGAAGAAATGTTATGGATGTGGACAGAGTTTTTTTTTCTGATAGGCAAAGGTCACCACCAAATGATTTTATTTTAAAACGCTTTGATCATAGAAAATATTCAAGTCCAAACTCTAAAACCTATAAAACAACACCAACATTGCAAAATACATATTATCATTTAAATTCAGACTGTTGTAGAAGAAAATATCCCTTGTTTGAAATTTCTCGAGATGTCATTGTTCATAGAAAAATCAGTCTCAGTTAACTGCAGATCATAAAGATGTGTTACAAAAGTTAAATATATCCTTTTAGTATAATGCGCAGGTAACGTGTGTATAGATCTCTGGATAAAAAAATGAATAAATTGTTTTGCTTTATCTAAAATACGGTTTTTATCCTTTAAATTTTACAATATATAATGTTAAATTAATGCAATTTTAGAACAAGTAAAATGCAAATAATGATACAGATCTTGTGAAAAGCCTATATTAATACTATATTTTTAGATTCGGATCTATTGAAATCATATTGTTGACAAGTTCTTCTTTAATTACTCATTTCTGCTTACAAATGCAAAACCAGTTACGTTTCATAGCAGGTTTTTTTAATGAGTAAGCATTTCCAATGCAGTAATTAAATCTGACAAGTCTTCTCACCTATTAGGATAAAAGTGTATGCAGTTCACTCAGTCTCTAAAACAAAAAGCTAAACACTCAAGCCATTCCCATTATTGATATTTGAAGGTCATTAGTTTTTCCTTCACTTATAATTCTGTTGTCAATATGGGTCATACAAATTAAAAGTGCATTTTAAAGTCTGAGTGATCACTGAAATCAACTATAGCTCATACATACAGAAATAAGAGAGGGAAGGAGGGAGAATATTGTGGGCAGTGAATCCGAGTCAATTCTTTTCAGGTCTATCTTTTATTACAATTCCACGAATCCACGCCACTCTATATCTAGCTTTTGTAGCATTTCCCCAAATTTATCCAGACAAAAGGGTGATATAAAAATATTTACACAAAATGAGGAATAAAAACTAATGACAATCAAATCATCAAATATCAACAAAGAGGGTGGTTTGTAATTTAACAGTAAAATGTACAGATTCTGGATTTATTTCCAAGTCTAACAAAATGTCAAATCTGAAAATTAGTTTTCTTCAGATAAACGTCTACATGTCTTTACCATTTAAGAGGGCCTCAGATGACCGGGGTAGGTTTGAGTTTGGTTCAAGAACATTTTTTAAAATAGAAATTCAATAGCTGCATGAAAATCCTGCTCCCTCTATATCCGAATATGTGGTAGATAAAAATAACCATGCATCTGAATAATTCAATTCTCAGTGCAATTAATAATCCAATTATTGCTATTTATCTATCTGATATTAAAGCTGTTAACATCTCTAAATAGGTTTGATGGTTTGGGATAGGAATGCAGTCATATATCTGAGCCTAGTTTAGATTTCGTATTTGTATCACCTAGTCTTTATTATTTTTTAGGTGATCCTCTGCTGACATTTAAAGGTCACTAGCTTTTTGTTTATTGTTGCTTTTTTTCCTAATGAATCTCTTTCTTTTGTTTCTTGTTTCACTCTTTTTACACAAATCCAAAGTCATATTGCAAGTAAATGATTGTATGGAAGAGGAATCAAATTGTTTTTATAACTTTCTGTACTTTTACAATACAGACTCCACATAACTCCACTCCACTTCACTCCACTCAGCTTTTTATCCCAAGCCCGATATACACATATATTGTCGTTTTGTACATATTGTTGTTGGTGTCAATAGGACATTTTCGGTTGGGTGAACATGCATTTACAAAATAGCGACTACGGATCTTCAGTATGGAGCGCATTATGCACTAAAAATATTGCGTAGCATTTTAAACTGCTTTTTACACCCGGAATGGGATGTAGTCAAACATCGCTAAGGGCTTTTTAACTTTTGAAACATTTTATAAATAAAGTTAAATAACAAATTATTGTACATTAAATTAAATTTCCATGATCAATCGAAACACCGATATTATGAGCTGCTGGGCAGACAGCTGCGTTAGTTTGAGTGTAGTTGGAGACCTAAATTAATGCGGTTTGATGTAATTTTTATAAGAGACGCTCGGACAGAACATGTACTAAAAAAAATCAAGCAAAAAGCTTGATATTCATCTTCAAAACTTCAATCATTACAAAAATTAAATTATTCTCTAGCTTCTTTCATTTTCTGGTAAATGCCAGTTTCTACATTCAATTCCCGAGAAGGGTCCTAGCTCATTCTAGAAATATTCTTCTTTAATTCAAAGTGAATACGTTTAGTCAAATATTGATTTGACAAAATTACTTCACAACATGAACTACACATCATTTGTAGATGAAGTACATATCATACAATCTTGCGTTCTTTAAAGATATAAAATTCATAAAAATATATAATTTATTTAGTTGGGTTAATAAAATAAAATTGGCCCTTGGGAACCTTTCAGTTTGAGGGCACAACCAAGCATTTGCGGTGGACAGCACCAAGAAAAATTTACTCAGGGACATAGCATCGTTTTTTTTTAAAGTAGGGGGGGGGGGGGGGCAGTTAAAAATATCAACTAACTCGAAAAACCTTGACAAGCAAAATAGGTTCCAATTTCTTTCATTACTAAATTTTATTCATTAACTACAACATTATCCGTATTTGACTATATACTGCAATAAAAATTGGGGGGGGGGGGGGGGGGGCAACCGGGCAATGTTCAATGAACATTTTCAATAGTAAGAAGTTTTGTTTGGAAAAAGTTGGGGGCAGCCCCCCCCCCCCCCGGCCCCCTGATGCTACGTGCCTGTTCCTTCCAAGCCAAAAAAGGTCATCAGATGTTTTTAATTAGGGGGCAGAGGGTCACAGATCCATGAAGTAGCTTTATTTTCTTTTCTGTAGTTTATTATATATTGTAAGATTTTTTAAGGAGGGGGGGCTCCACTGTCCCCTTTTAGGTTCATCCAACCATGAATTTCGTAAGTCATTCCTTAATTACATCCCTTACCCGACGTTAGCTCGAGCTAGAATTTGAGCTGGAGCCCGAGCCAATGTTGATAACCTACTTGCCAGATTATTTATATTATTTTCAAGGGGTAAGAAATACTGTGGTTCATATATAAAGAACATATTTATATCATTTAGTAGTATTACGGTTTTGGCCTTTGGTATTTTGCGCAAATGTAACATGATAATTTAAGGAATACTTTTATGTTTTGAACCATTAAAAAATGCAGTATCGAAGGCATCCAATAACCATTTTGGTTGATTAGATTATATCTGACAGCTGTTTGTATTAGTAATTTCATTTTTGCACAACATGGTTTCCACACTTCTTTATCCGTAGTTGCTGACAGCTGCAGAAGTTCACCCAACCGAAAATGTCTATATGCACCTATTCTCGCGGCACATATTGTCCATCGACACATATTATACATATTGTAGCCGGCTGAAAAATTATACATGTATATATCGTCGCTGGCGACATTTGTGCCTAACTTCATTACAAATATTGTCACCCCACTGTTAGTGGGGGTGATGTTTTTCATGGGAATATATAGGGAAAAAATACATAAAATCTTCTCAAAAACCACAGAGCCATTATTAGTCATATTGATATGAAAGCTTTCTAAGGTAGAGTAGATTGAGTTTTGTTCAAATCGTGATCCCCGGGTTCAGGATGGGGCTACTATATGGGTGATCAGTTAAAGCTTTACTTATTTACATTTGCAAATGTTTTCTTTTATATAACACTATTGAAAGCAATGCGTATCTATATCCGTATAAACACGGGTTCCTCGCGTCATAAACGTTCGACGTAATTTTTCAGTGACGTCATAAAGGGTCGACGCGCAATCAGAGGATCAAACACGTGCCGTTGGGTTTGAAAAATAAAACGTTTCACGCGTTAAAGATTATAATCAGGCAAATATAAAATATGAATAAGTCACAAATGTAAATATAAGTAATAAGGTATCATTTTTAAACATCTATCGGGCTATAAATACGGGTTGGTACGAGATCAAATTTACCATAAAGCCCTTCGGGCTTTATGGAATTTGATCTCGTGACCAACCCGTATTTATATCCCGATAGATGTTTAAAAATGATACTTTATTTCTTAAATATATAGAAATATAAACGGAAAATTACTAAAAAAAATCTTCTTCTCTTATTTTTAAAAACTAATAATATAATTGACTTTCGAACAATGTATGGTAACATCTTGTATTTTGATTTCCCCAGGTTGGAGCTACATCCGCATTACTACCAAACTGCGGATCCTCAACTCATATGTTCAAGACCCAAGTAAATATTTTTCTAAACAATATTTTGACGACAATTTTGATAATTAAAATTAAATACCTTACATGTATTTGTCTCCCTTCCTTCAAATTACAGCGTAAACATATCTCAATTCATCAGTACATTAATTTGCAGGGGCGTATATAGCTTGACTTTAAATTCTAGTGAGGCAAAACCATAGCAGCAAGAGGTCTGGGGCAGCCTTAGCCCCACCCCCCCACCCCCCCACCCCACCCCCAGCAGGTCCATGGTGGAGTCGGGGGGGGGGGGGGGGGCACTCCGACAGAAAATGGAGTTGGGGGTTTTAAAATGCAATGAAAATTTTCATTTGCTACACATACTGGTTTCTTTATGTAAGACTTAAGCTATATATGATGATACTACATATTGTAAAAGAATTTAAAAGAGTAAATTCAACATTATAGAACTACTTAAAATGTTCAAAGAAATGCCATTAATTTTACGTATTTTCTGCTATGTGAGGAGGTGGTGGTGGTGAAAAATCTTGTGAGGCAGTTGCCTCATTGCCTAAATGGAAGCTACGCCCCTGATTTGATTTTCAAGATATCATGTCACAGAAACAAAATATTTCAGATGTTTTGATACTTGTCATTATATTTCAAGATGTAGTCTTCAGGTCGATCCTCTTGTTTCAAACAGGGTCTTAATCCATTTGAATGACATGTATTTACAGTCAACGTTTCAGAAAACAAGAGAATAATGTCTTGTTTCTTGTTTAAAATCATACAAAACTGAATAAAACTGTTTTAATAGAAGAGCATCGTTACATGTACATTATAAACTCGAGATTTAATTACATTCCATTCGAAAGCAGACAGACCTCATCATATTACTAAATGATAATTAACCAAATCTTTATGAGCCCTCGTCTTCCAAGACACAACATGGCTTAAAATGATAAGAATTAATTCAATAATCGAGCGAGTTTTTTCCCCCTCGACAGCAGTTTCATTTGATTTGTGATCAGGAGTCCTCGATCGTTCGTTTCCCAAAACAGCAAAAAAACAATTTTCCCATTCTCTCTCTCTCTCTCAAAAAAAAAAAAAAGAAGAGAAAAAAGACAAAAATGAAGAGCTTTTAATGATGAAATCAAAACTCAAAAACAATATTTTTCAGATACATTAAATTAACCTTTAGTGTGCCACGCCTCCTGACAAGAATAATACTTTGAAACCACTAATTTTCGGGGGGGGGGGGGGGGGTACTGGGGTGTAAATGTTCGTTTTTGCGTATATGAAGAGACCCACGAATTCATGTTCTTTACGAAGTGTTAGAAAAGAAATTAACGAAAACAATTGATTTCACAGTAAATGTCAAATAACAATAAAAAAAATAATAATCCCGATAAATAAATGTGGCTTTGTACAAAAAAAAAATGTTAGTAAAGAAAATGGGGTTGTTGCAACCCTGATAATAATACCTCAGCATAAACTCTTAGTTGATAATCAAAGTTGCCACACACCCCTTTTTTAACGGGTTAATTTGGGTTTAAATATCTAGATCTGTTCCTAACAAAAGAATGGAGGTAAAGGTTAAATGGTTTGATTATAAAATATAATATTAGAACTAACCAATGAAAAGTTTTGTTCTGAAATAATTTTGAAAAAAAAAATCATATGCTAAAAAAATTTAATTAAGAACACAGTTCCTGCGCAACTAATTGTCAAAATTGACCTTCAAAACATGGGATAATCCATGTGTCCTCCAGTGTTTTTTTTATCCCATTTTGTGAACTGGTGGATCATGCCTTCCTCTTCAACAAGTGGACAAAGAAATTAGATTTCTGGTTTAATTGCGCTCTTCTGTGTGCTTCCATCTTTTCTCTCTGTAAAATTTTAGTTCGTTCTTCCTTTTTTATTATACCTCACGATATGGAAGACAGTTGCCTGGATTTACATAAAAGCGATTTGGAACGTCCAAAACTTCAAGGATGCTACCTTTTTTATGACTTCTTATATGACGTTTTCCCTTAGAATGAATGGTAAATCGTTTATCACATAATGTGCATTTGTATAAGGTTATAGATTCCTTATGAAACCTATCCCAATGCTCCATATATGTTTGGAAATTGTAGAATTTTCCTAACGATTTACAGCTTGGAATCTGACATTCCAAACCGGAATCACGCCACTGCTTCTCCGTCTTTGAATTTTCATTCTCTGACTGAAAGTATTTCTCGTAGTATAAAGATTCATGGTCATGGAACTGTTGAAGTTCCAGACTGTCTGCCTCAATTTCCAGTACGTCCATCTGAAAATTAAGTATATAAAAACTAAATAAGTTTTTAGAACTAAAAACCGCCAACAATCTTATTTGACAACACATAAGATAAAAAAAAAAGGATGTTTATATATATATATATATATATATATATATATATATATATATATATATATATATATATATATATATATATATATATATATATGCTTCACTATTCTGTAAAAAGTGTCATACAATGCTAAATTCAATTTTTTAGGTACGGCAAAACTAACAATTAATGAATCTGCTTACTATATTTTGTAAATGCTGGTCAAAGATCATGAACTTTCTTGTAACTTAGGCTCTCTATGTGCCCTACACCTTTACAATACACTGTATAATTGCAAAAGATTTCAGTTATACAGTTTTTTTTTTTTTTGCTCTTTGGAGGGGGAGGGGAGCCTAAGTAGCTTTGGATAAAACTTTAATTTTGATTTAGAATCTCTTTTTTTATCATTTTTAAGGCCCTCGTATTCCATATCCCAAATATACAAGTACGCAATTCATGGGTGATAATATTAAACATTAAGCATATCCTAAATCTTGAATAAAATGGTCCATGATCCATGCTTCTAAAGCAGAGAAGGTGAGATGAAGATATGCCTTCATTGATAAAAGGCCCGTATAGGAAGCAATTTCAGTTGGGGGGGGGGGGGGGGGGGGGCATAGCCATACATTTTCACTTGAGGGGGGCACTAACTAGCAAAAATTCCTTGACAAGCAAAAAAATAATAAAAAAGGTCATCAGATGTTTTTATTGAAGGGGCACACGCATATAGTGTGTATGTTTTCTATAGTACTCTATATATCGGCATAATTATTAGCCCCCCCCCCCCCCCCGTTCCTACGGCCGTAGATAATCTGCGCAAGGCATAACCGATCGCGATTTCTGCTTCAGATTCCTTTCTCAGGTTTTATATTTTTTTAATCCACATATAAACGCTACTTTTCTCTCCACATGATTAATTATAAATTGCTTGCCTAAAATTGTTGTAAGCCTATTATAATTGGAGCCAATTAACGTATATGTAGCTTATTGTATGATAGCTATGATATGCAACAAAAGATCACAACTCTTGAAAAAAAATGCGAAGTCTTTGCCAAAAAAAAAAAAAAAGAAAAAAAAAAGAAAGAGAAACCTTAATTATATTGGATGTGCATTTCTGAAATAATTATCACAAATTATAATAAATACAAATTTGGCTTATTTTTTCTTACCTCTACTGGCTTACTTGTTGGCGACTCGAGATCTACGAGTGTGATGTATAGCTAGTGTAGGTTCTCTCGTCCTCGGTATTTAAATCAAGTATATAACGTCATTTTTTTGTCTAAAAATATCAACTCAGGTCAGATGCATTGACGTTTTAACCATTCTTTTCATTGATAAAAATATCATCATAACGTCATTTCTTTCTAAAAATATTAACTCAGCAAAAGGCACTTGACGTTTTAATTTAAACCTTTCTCTATACATTGATAAAAATACATGTTTCACCATAACGTCATTTTTTTCTTCTAAAAATATTAATTCGGGGCAGAGGGACTTGGCGTTTTAAACCTTTTTCTTCACTGATAAAAATATCACCATAAACGTCATTATTAAAGTATGGCGATATTTTAATCAATGAAGAGAGAGGTTTAAAACGTCAAGCGCCTGTGACTTAGGGTTCATTATCGTTAGTCACAGACAAATGCATTTTCATTCGGACTAATAAAATTGAGGGCTAGTTTAATCCGAATTACCCCCCCCCCCAAAAAAAAAAAAAAAAATCTGGTAAACAAATGTCCATTTCATGTGATTCTCGCTTTACTGGAAAACCCCTAATATATACTTAGCTTCTTTGTCCTGAAGTGTGTATACGGTGTCTTCCCACTTAACCAACATTTTGAAAAAATACAGGTAAATTTATGTAGGCTAAATGGGAATGGGGTGCAACAGAATTTAATTACAGGTAGGCTATAGGGTTCATTCACGAAGGTCTACTCGCTAAATCAACACTATAATTATCACACTTAGTTAAGAGGCCCTCTAAGGGACACAGGTAGCGTTTACCTGTGTTACCTTGATTCAGTCTAAATTTTAAAAATGCATTTATTTTCATATATATATATATATATATATATATATATATATATATATATATATATATATATATATATATATATATATATATATATATATACTAAAACAGTGTTGTTTTTTTATAACTGTAATTCAAGACACTGAACAAGTACTGAACAAGTATTTTTCACATGTTTCATATAATAAATATTTTTATTTTTTAAAAGATTTTTGAATATGTAAAATATTTTAAGTGTTAAACCAACTTAGTCCTTCTCTGATGCCAGACGCTTCTACCAAGGTGTATGGATTTCAGAACTTTTGTTGAAGGCTAATTGGTCATTATACCTATGCAAATACTTTCCCTGTTTTTTACCAAGAGGAGAGAAAAATATTTTCAAATTTGACATGAATTTTTAATACGTGGCTAGCAAAGCCCAAAGCTGGTTCTGCCTATATCCTGGATTTTCAAAAGTAGAGTGATGACTTCTCTTAATATGCATGCAAAATGCAAACAACTGTCTGCGAGATGTGCAGGAATATAGATAATACTATAATTTATAATATAATTTATAATATAAAAACTATAATCTAAATATTGCATAAATAAAGATGGCTTTGGTTCAATCTTTCATATATTTACTATTTTAAAATAACGCCTTTCCATTTTTGGATACAACTCCTTTTCAAGCAGGCCGGTAGTACGAATGTGAGTGGGGGGGGGGGGGGGGTCCCCACCCCTCATTTTGGGAGAATAGTCTTGCTATAGTTTAAATATAAAAAATCATTGATTGCTTGGTCCCTTAACATTTTGTTGCAGTATGGTTAAACTCGGGCAAGTCATTGCATTTAAAAAAAGTTTTACCGAAAAATTAGAAAAAGTTTCCCTTCAAGTTTAGGCAGTTTATTTTTTTCGGGGGGGGGGGGGGGGGTTCTTGTTTTTTTGTTTGCTTGTCAATTTTATGGGACCCCCCCCCCACCTTAAAAGCACGGGCTTGTCAAAGACATAATAATGGCCCTTCAAAAGGCATAATAACGCCTTTTTGAAAGGCGTATTAAGAACCCTCTATACACTGCACACTTGAGAGTTCTGATTTTGTGGTATTTTTATGCAGATAGAGTGATCTGCCCTTTGATTAAGAATAAAATGAATTGAAATGTACATTTATTACTTAATTTGCGATCAAATCAAGCATTCATAACACTTTAATAGGCCAAGATGAATAGATAGAACACTTCATGTGCAGGTATTTTGCCCACTTAAATAAAAAACAGTGATTTATGCTCATCAGTACTTCATTGTCTTTGAACATTTTTCCTGGGGGTAAATGCAAGGCACCCTATGCTGAAAATGTAATAGATAAGCTCAATGCTTACATCTTTACACACTGTAATTTTCTCAATGTCCAAAAAATATTTTCCTCTAGTGTATAGAGGGTCCTTAATGCCTTTTAAAAAGGCGTAATAACGCCTTTTGAAAGGCGTTATTACGCCTTTTTAAAAAGGCGTAATAACGCCTTTTAGAAAGGCGTAATAACGCCTTTTGGAAAGGCGTAATAACGCCTTTTGGAAAGGCGTAATAACGCCTTTTTTCGCGTTATAACGCCTTTTGGAAAGGCGTAATTACGCCTTTTTCCGCGTTATAACGCCTTTTCAAAAGGCGTTATTACGCCTTTTTTCGCGTTATAACGCCTTTCGAAAAGGCGTTATAACGCCTTTTATTTTTTTTTTTTACCGTAGTTTGATCCTAATAGGCTTTCGTAATATTAAACATGGAGAACTTAGTTTTTCACGACTGAAATACACATTAGCATTGTTATTTTTTTACATTTTCTGCACTTTATGTCCCATGTCATCAGCACGATTTTTTTTCACTATCACTATCCCACTTGCAACCGCTCTGATGAGGAGTCTGTGTAGGACATGAGGTATATGGTCCCATTTTGGACGCTTGGACGAATTCAGAACATAAGGATTTCTTTTAAAATTCATTTCATTTTCAAAGTGAGCTGATCTAATCAGCGCCATTGCCATTATGCGGTTCGTTGAATTCATATTCAAAATTCATAGTTAAGAGATTTATTTTTAAATTATTGAATATTAAACTTCTTGGTAATTTTTTTTTTTTACCAAAATTTAAATTTCTTTGATATTTGAGTTTTACCATGCAGAATAAATTTGATTTTAAAATATGAGTTATTGTTATATTTAATGTACTTAGAGTAAATACTTTGAAACCTTTAGTTAAAAATGGAAAATAAATAAAAAACACCATAAAAAATTTAATTCTTTTAATAGGATTTATTGAAAAAAGATTTAATAGGATATATTGAGATGAAAAATGACATAAAGGAGTTTTTTTGTTTTTGTTTTTTTTTGTTTTGTTTTTTGGTCTAAATGCAGGTGGTTTATTATGATAATATTTACAGTTGATGCTTTGAAACACTGATTAAAAATGAATAGAAATAAAAATTATTTAATACCATAAAAAATTAATGTATTTAATAGGATTTATTGAGAAAAATTTAATAAGATATATTGAAAAGAAGACCGAGATGATTTTTTCTTTTCATTGAAATTAACGAAGTTTATTATAATATTTAGGATAAATGCTTTGAAAACGTAAGTAAAAAATAAATTAAATAGAAAATAAATATTTAACACCTTGATATATCTAATTCATTTCATAGGATATATTGATATATTTTTCCATATAAACACAGTCATACTGTATAAATGCAGGTAGTTTATTCATACAGGTAAATTCTATCTGTACCCCTTAATTGAGTGTGATAATTATACTGTTGTTTTAGCGAGTAGGCATTCGGGGAACACACCGGCTATAGTCTGTTTTAAATATACGTTGAATGCAACATTTGTAGAATAATATATGTTTTTAATAATTCCTATAATAATTTGTAAAAATATTTTTTTTAACAATAATGAATATTTTCTTATTATAAAAATTAAATAATTAAAAAAAGATATTGTCGACATTATGTTAATATTTTCTTCTATTCCTAAAACTTTGTTGTGCTGGTTATCTATCCAGATTCCAAATAAGCATACCAAGCATTTTATTGATTAGAGAAACACTGCTGCAGACATGAATCGCACTTAGTATACAAGGTTTATTACACCTGGGAATTAATGTTACAGCTGTTGCAGAAAAAATGTATAACCTGCATAGGTGGATAAGTGCATTTTCACTATACATCTCCAATCAATAGAGCCCTACCCTAAAACCAAAACCCCTAACCGAGGGGCCATGAATTTCACTATTCTGGAAAAGACCATTGCTCATCATGACCATGTGCTAAATATGTTTGCCAATTACTCAGGGGCAGAGAGGAAGATTTTCAAAGAAATAATATATTTTTACTATACATGTATATTCAATAGAGCCCCACCCTAACACCCTCTGACCCAAGGGCAATGAATTTCCAAATTTTGGAAGAGGCACCTTTGCTCATCAAAGCTTCTCAATTATACTATGGGAGTGAAGATTTTTAAAGAGTGTATGCAATTTCACTATATAATCAATAGTTTCACTCCGACTCCAGAAGCCCTGACCCTGGGGCCATGAATTTCACAATTTTGGCAAAGAACGCATTTTATGTTATAATCTTGCCAACAATTTGACTGCTTGATGTCCATTAGATAAGATGTATGAACATTGCATTGATTTTGATGGTTTTGGTCCCATCCCTCTAGCCCCAGAGAGGCAGGGACCACGAAATTTATAATTTATGTCCCCCTTTGCCCATAGATGCTCTATCAGAATTGGTTGAAATTGGTTCAGGGGTTTATGAGAAGAACCTGAAAATGTTCAAATTAAAGTTTACAACCCACAAATGATGGACCTAAAACACAAAGGTAATCGTCCTTGCAATAAAGATGAAATGGAGTTAGAGCTTTCCAATTCATAGTCAAATATATAGGAGATAAAAAAGGAACAACAGTCTAAAGAAAGGCAAGTTTATTCTTGTTCATGACTACAGACAATTAAATTAAAAGATGGTTACCGGTACCAAAAACCTAAGACAGAATATGATTTAATACTGATTTAAGCAAATTACAAAAATTACTTCAAAAGTATTCTTGATTTAAACAAAAATTAAGTGTAAAGTAAATGCATTAAAGGTCATTTTCTGCCTTGTGCTCATGAAACAATATAAACCCTCACCAGTTCTCTAGTACAAATAATGAACAGTGTTTTGTGCCTTCAAAATATTGCGTATAACATTTTTAACATTGCCATAGTGGCAAAAATTAAATCACAGACAAAATAGATATTGCAAACAGTGGGAAAATAAACATATAACAATTTGAAAAAAAAGGTATCAAAATAGTATGTATCACAAATAAAGAATACAAATGTATACAGTTTTTTTCTACTTGCGCATTTTGCAATGTGGTATGTACTATGAAAATTCGTTAACCTACTAAACTAGAAATAGGAAATTTTAAATTCACTTTAATTCCAAAGATCACAAACTGGGTTAAAGCTGTTATATAGTGAAATAATAGTCCACAACTTTCAATACATGTAACTTGTGAACAATTTTTATACTATATAAGAAAGAAACTATTAGATAATTACCAAATAAGTGATGAGACATGGGAATGTACATACAAAACATAGCAGTGGCATTGCTTTTGTTGGATATCACAGTTAAGCTTATACACATGTATATAGGAGAGACATAGCAAAATAAATGCTTTGAATTTTATATACAATTACAGCAAGCAATACACTACAAATTTATAAAAATAAATATCTGTGCAAAAATACTCTCTAAAATAAATAAAAGGCTTTCTACACCATACAAAAATAATTATATTATTATCTTGTTTGCAATTCCTTTTACCGTAATAATGCATTAGTCTACAGCATTTTCACTTCATGTGTACTTACATGAAAATTTTCCAGTATTAACTTTTATCAAGCTTATAAATATCTATATATAACTATATACTGAATGGGACAATTAATTAAACATTCATGTAATATTTATTTCTTTTTATTGCATCCCTGCACTAAATTGAGACAAGTTACTGTAAGGATAATATAGTCAATTTGATTATAGTAAATAAAGCAAATTCATACATGGATTGTGAGAAAAAGTCCTTCTTTGTACATATACATTAAATTCTATTTGTAATCAACATATACAAAAACACTACTTTACTAATTAAACCAGTTGGAAATATGAAAGACTTGAAACAGCTTTTCAAAATGCATGATCAGCAACCAATAAAAAGTCATATGACAAATGTCCAGCAACCAATCAAAAAAATGATGACAAATGCATGCTGGTCTGACTTTAATCTTAAAATGAAAAATATAAAAATGAGTGACATTTGGTTCAGCTGCTTGTCCATCACTCTAATAAATGCAAAAAAGGTCATCAATAATGTAACATAACAAATACTATAATTATATACATTATATCAAGCATGAGCTCTACATAAAATCTTTTCATCTACACTTAGCATGACCCTGTTTATCCAATATTGGACATTTTAACTTCCATCTAGCAATTACTAAACTTGTCTATAATAAAATACATAACAAATACAATAAATAGAGATACATTGACACCTGCTTGTAACGAAGTAATTTTCATCTTGTGCCACAAAATATTATAATAGTAATTAATTGGATGAATGTTTGATAACCATGTGCAGATTAGTTGTAATTGGTGGTCTATTTGATATACTGGAGTTTGAAGTCATTGTCAAGTGCATATAGTGATGAGAGCAACAAATTAACTACAGATGTATTATTCAGTTTAAATATTCAAGAATTGAAATTTCACTCATTTATCTTTAATCTTTAAAAAATCTTTTATCTTGAAAAACATTCATCCTGAGAAGAAAGATGTAGATGTAACGGCTGATTTGATTGGTCAATCAGTTGTCCAATTGACAGAGACAGGCCACGCCCCTGTTGATCCAGTGAGATTCTGGTTGGTCAGATGGGAGGAGGATGGACATAACAAAGTTGGTTGAGTGTCCAGTGGTGGACAGGGTACCCCTTCTGGAGCTGGTCTTATACACTGAAAGATAAATACAGCAGTATTATAGCTATGGCTCGCACCAATAAAAAAAAAACTGAAATAGAACCATCTGATCACATTAATAGACTAACCTGGACATGCGTAGGATGGGTGATCCTCAAACTTTGATTTCTCGCCAGGTTTAAGCATTATCTGTAGAATGTGTTAAAGAAGATCCATGAGGGACATTTGGTTTAAATAAAAGATAAGGGTAACTGCTTACACATGACATCTACCAGTAAATGTTACTTTAAAAACTGCTTCCCCAATAGCTGAATTTGCTGTTATGTGACATAAATCTTGACAAAAACCTCAAACTGTAACATGACTCTAAAATGAGGTCACTCTGACCTATTTTTTTCTAAAATGAGATCACTCTGACCTATTTTTTCTAAAATGAAGTCACTCTAAGCTATTTTTTTTTATTCTTACACATCTTCCTCCAAAGCCACTTCAATTGACAACATTAAATGATTCTGGCACAGTCACATACATTGCCATTTTACTTAAATTGAGATGAAGTTAAAGTGACCAACTTTAACTGGATTATAACATACAATGCAACTATTGAAACACAAATCACTCAAGAGATATTTGTGGATTAGCATTACCCACTTTTATGTTGGTACTTGATAAACAATAAAAAGGATACAATAGGCAGTAAGTCGTATAGAACTTTGGGCAAGGACTCCTCAAGTTTCTTCTTTTTACGGCACCATCGTGCTCCTTCCAAATACAGCCCTCTGACGTAAGCTCCATTAGCCTGTAGTTGATGAAAATATATAAAATGTCAACACATTTGAAACTTACATCTGAATGTATGTATCAAATGCAGATAAACTGTCACAATTTCAAACTTAAAAATATTAATCGCAAAAGTATGATGTATAACTTTACTAGGGATCCAGTTTAATTTACAGTATTCTTCAAAGATGCATAGTTTTAAAAAGAGGGCAAAAAAGGGCAGTGTGCCTGTAGCCCTACCCTATATAACATTAAACTTGAGCTATTATAATAGAATATTGGTTTAAGTTTTGTGTTATCTTTGTGCAATACAACAAAAGCAGTGAGCTGTACAACATTTGTTTTTAAGCAAAATTTTAAGGATATTAAACAAGAAGTCTGTGAGCCAATGCTCACTAATAATACCCCCGCTCTGATGTGAATACACAAGTTCGGTTATGGACAAACACAGTGATAATCAGGAAATTGAAATCGGATTTGTAAAAACTGAATCCCAACATATGGCATGCCTAAACAAAGATTGTGCTAAAATTTCAAGCATCTGCGATGAGTAGTTGCTGAGAAAACTACAACTAAAATTTGCTACGTATGGTACGGACAGACGCATGGATAAACAGGAACTTGACATCGGATTTGTTCCAAAAATGAATCCCATTATATGGCAAGGCTTAACAAAGATTGTGCTAAAATTTCAAGCATCTGCAATGAGTAGTTGCTGAGAAAACTACGACCAAAATTTGTTATGTATAATACAGACAGACGCATGGATAAACAGGAAGTTAACATCGGATTTGTACAAAAATGAATCCCACCATATGGCATGCCTAAACAAAGAGTGTGTTAAAATTTCAAGCATCTGCAATGAGTAGTTGCTGAGAAAACTACGACCAAAATTTGTTATGTATAATACAGACAGACGCACGGATAAACAGGAAGTTAACATCGGATTTGTACAAAAATGAATCCCACCATATGGCATGCCTAAAGAAAGATTGTGTTAAAATTTAAAGCATCTGCGATGAGTAGTTGCTGAGAAAATTGCGACCAAAGTTTGTTATGTGTGGTACGGACAGACGCACTGATAAACAGGAAGTTGACATCGGATTCATACAAAAATAAATCCCAACATATGGCATGCCTAAAGAAAGATTGTGCTAAAATTTCAAGCATCTGCGATGAGTAGTTGCTGAGAAAATTGCGACCAAAGTTTGTTATGTGTGGTACGGACAGACGCACGGATAAACAGGAAGTTGACATCGGATTCGTACAAAAATGAATCCCACCATATGGCATGCCTAAAGAAAGATTGTGCTAAAATTTCAAGCATCTGCCATGAGTAGTTGCTGAGAAAACCACGACCAAAATTTTTTATGTATGGAACGGACAGACGCACGGATAAACAGGAAGTTGACATCGGATTCGTACAAAAATGAATCCCACCATATGGCATGCCTAAAGAAAGATTGTGCTAAAATTTCAAGCATCTGCGATGAGTAGTTGCTGAGAAAACCATGACCAAAATTTTTTATGTATGGAACGGACAGACGCACGGATAAACAGGAAGTTGACATCGGATTCGTACAAAAATGAATCCCACCATATGGCATGCCTAAACAAAGATTGTGCTAAAATTTCAAGCATCTGCAATGAGTAGTTCCTGAGAGAACTGTGACCAAAATTTGTTACGGACAGACAGACAGACAGACACACAAGGGTAAAACAGTATACCCCCCTCTCCTTCGGAGCGGGGGTATAATAAGTGTTCAATATTTTACTTGCATGTGAAACATTATATTAAAGTCATATATACATATCCGGAATGCAAAATGTCACTTAAATATATATGATATACATGAATGTGATGAATTAATTATCCCCATATTCAAATACCATTTCTAAGATAAATACACGCATAATATAAACTTTTAAAATCCCACATCCAGGTAACCAATACTATATTGTAACATAATTCCATCCACTTTTGGGGTAGAAAGATTATCATACCATATGAAAACTTCAATGCATGGGTTTGTAACAAGGGATAAAGGTCTGAGGGAAGGTAGAGCATTGAACATTTTCTCTGGAGCCATAATTAATTCAGCTCAGGTGAGCACAGAAAATGAAATTTTATGTCAAGAAAAGAAGGAGCATCTGTGAATGAAGTATTATTGTAAATTCCAAATTAAAATGAATATTAAAAAATAAATGTAAATGTAACGTGTGCATGAGCCTTGCTTCAGCAGTGACAACTATAAGCGATGTCTGCGTATCTAACCCTGGGCACTCCTCTCTTCATTTGAAGTTGCTTGTAAAAATAGTTTAAAGTGCATGATGAAGATTTCTTTTGAATGGTTCATATACTGTATAAAATGTTTATTAGTACAGAAATTTCTTTTGGTATGCAGTCTGAAAAACAATTTATTATTTGTAATGATGGCTGAACTTAGTCTTTTGATCCATTCAAAAACTGTACATAATTTCATTTTCTATTAAATCACATTAGCTAACATCAAATTTAAAAATAAGGGTGATTAATGTGGGAAGGATTAATGGCTTAGGGTCTTTAGACTCTTTGTTGTGTTATAAAATTTCCAAAAATGAATCAGGGCCTTGTTAGTAAACTGGTGTGATTATAAAAATCATAATTAATGGCAAAATATTAGAAAAGCAGAACTTGATTCATAAAAACATTTGCTTTATACCGTTGCCCCAAAGCCTTGGGTCTGCTGTTTAAATAAAACAAATTTCACCTTGCATTTTCAAACATTAAAGCACCTTAAAGTTTATTAAGTTAATACATCACATAACAATGTTAATACTATGATACTTTAAAATAAAATATTTGACATTTTTAGCTGCAAGAAAATCTGGAGACAAAATAAATGTACTATTTAATTAAAACAATAGCAGTAGTATGAAGATATATGATTTTTCTTTTATATTGGAATTAAATAAAGATCATTTAGACATATTTTTTAGAATTACATTCTAATCCAAAACAAAGTTGGAAGATCCAAGCATGATAAGTTTATATCAATTCCAGATGTATCACTATCTGAATGATTCCAGATTAACACATTGATTTTATCAAAAAGTTTCATGTGGACCTCATAGCAGAGAAAAAAGATCCACCCTGATATCAATTTATTGAATTTTAATGTATATATAACAGTACTTACCGGTCTGCTAGCCATTGATTTCTCATATTCAGTCACTTGATATTCAAAGCCCAGGTAATCAATGGGGATTTTGTATTTTCTGGCATAGTTCTGCATCACACCAGTCAAAAAGGACTGAGTGAAATAGAAACCCGAGATCCAGAATACTGATGGGGTACCCCCATAGATCCATTCCTGAAATAACAAGATCACATATTGTGTCGATTTCTAGGGATCCATTTTTAATGTCAGAGTAAATTTGGTCCAAAATGCGGAATAAAAAATCAGACCATTGAATATCTATAATGATCATTAAAGTATGTGGAACCCAAACTTTCAACTTTTACTTTTCTATTTGAAATGAATGCTAATGAAGTATTGGAAACAAAGACCTATCAGGATATTACATTTTAAAATCTAATATTAAGTAGATTTTTCACCCTAAGCTGAAAATTTATATTTCATTTCAGCCACTGTCGTGCTCATCTTTCCTAAACCAAATTCTTACATAACTGGCTTCACTTACTTTCATGTGGGCAAAAGACAAAATTTAAAATCTCACTAAAAAATGTATACAATGGAAATATAAGAACAATTGAACAAACACCAAAAAACAGAATGCCATTTAGATTTAAATCTTGGGGACATCAACGTACCTTGAAGAATGCTAGCCTGGCCAGTAAATCAGTGATGTAACTCCCTAGAGGTTTCAGGGAGGGATAAGACTTGGCTTGCCACATTGCAGGAACCTTTTCAATGAAAATTATTTGATTTATACATAGAGAATCAGAAGTTCAAATAAAACAAATCAATCATTATTATTTCATGTGGTTATTCTTACAATCAAACATTTTTTCTTCCTTTTTGAAATGATTTACATTATCTTAATTCTTACAGCCCCCTTTCCATTATTTTCTTACCTTCCCCACCATCATACTATCAAACACATCCTCCAGTTCAGATGACATAAGGACCACTCCTTTGATGGCCTTCCTAATGTCCTGCAGGCTCTGACGAACCACCTGGGTCAACCTATTGAACCGAATCAACTCCTGGTTCAGGACTGTGTTCATAGACTCTTCATATCTTACTGGGAACTTGTTCTGTATTAAAGGAAGACAAAAAATAATACAAAACAAAATCTGGCACATTATTTAACATGGTTTGTACTTTAACATTTAACTTTCTTTCTGTGATTTTGGATCACTTAGTGTGCACAGGTTAACTATACCTAAAAATACTCATTCAACTGGACAAAGCTATGGCAAGTCATTACAAGGCTGCCAAGACTCATCCATAGCTGGCTCACTATAGGTAGGCATTAATGACCCCTTTTCTCAACAAAAAACCAGTTTTCAGAATCTTGTTGACTGCTAATTCAAAGAATTTCTTTGACCTTGTCCCACTCACCTCTGAATCAATTGGGGTCATACAGTTGTTAAAAACAGTATTGAAGTTAATTCGGAAACATTTTTTACCTATATAATTTTTACCTTGATCTCCGACACCTAAGTAGAGTCCTTGTTAATTCTGGAGAGTTACAAGAGCTCACACAGAATTAAACTTATCATCTGGAAACCATATTATGCAATATATAAATTTGTAACCTTGACCTTTTGACCTAAAAATTGATCAGGGTCTCTTTTTAGTCATAGGTAGTTATGTTTCGAAATTTCTTTGCAAAAGCTTAAGAACTTTTAGAGACATCGGAAATGAATGAAACATTCAGACAGACAGACAAATATACCCAAATTAATATTCCCTGCTTTTATATAGTAATAGTAGGGACAAAAAGGGCCAGAATATTAAATATGCCCCTATTCCAAACCTATTTGACAAACTGAATTCCAATAAATCTATTTATTCCTTATACCTGACACTCCTCCAGATTGAAGTCGGCTGGAATCTTGGTCAGAATATCACTAGCAAGCTCTTCTATCATCTCCTGGGATGATTTCCCTCCTCCACTTGTCTGAAGAGTAAATGAGGGGAGATAATTCAAAATGGATTCTAAAAAAATCCAAACTTCTCACCAAAAACTTAACCGGAGTATAACAGTGTGTCAGATTTCTAAAATTTTGCATTTGTTAATTTAGCAAAGTCAAGAAATCTGGAGATTTATTTTCATTCACAGCATAATATATATATAATTAGTCAAAAGAGCATAATTAATATTTATTTTCTTTTAACTTTCTTTTACATACATATCTTAGAATCTTAAAATTCTTCATCTTTTTAAGATGTAGCACAAGAATATGTTGAATTGTTTTGTGGGTTAGTAATAAAATTCACACATTTTGAGGAATTTGCAAGTTGTGCTTGAATATATGAATTAGTAAATCTGTTATTTTGTATTCTTTGCATTTGATTTATCTAAAAAAATCTTCCCATTTCAAGCAGTTCCATTTGAGTATACAATGCAGTGCAATCAGGCATTAAATATGCAAATATTTTGAAATTAAATGCTCAATATCATTTTTTCTATTATTATTATTATATATTTTTAAGTGACCCTAACATTGTGTTCTTAAATTTTAAAATGTCATTTTTAAATTTTTTAAAAACAAATTTCAAATTTAATAATATTTTTTATAATCTGCAAAAGAAATGTACATTCCTCTTTCTTGACATTTGTATAAGTTGTGGGGAAAAAGAAACACACATTAAGAGAGAAATATGATTTAGTATGATTTAATCCGTTCCACACTCTTTTCACAACAATCTTAATTCTAATTAGACAAGCAACCCCATAAAGCACAAAAATAGACTTATAATACATATACATGTCCATATATGAATTACAAGAGGCCCATTGCCCAAATGCTCACCTGAGTAACATTTCTTCTTTACCCTGCCTTTGAGCAACTTTAGTTTACATAGTATGTATGCTTGTATACTAGTTTGGCCATTTGAATAGTCTTGATGTTCTGTATTAGAAATTTTGGGAGAAAAAATATTTCAAATTCTGAATAAAACTGACCTCCAATATTGGATCAACTTCAGGGTCAAGGTCAATGGGTCAAAAATCTAGTATATTTAGAAAGGTTTTGTTATAAGCACAAGTCAAATATGAACACCCTATCTTCTCTCATTCAAAAGTTATATCTAATGTTAAATTTTTTTTTTGAAAAATAGGTCACACTTTAAGGTCAAAGTCATGGTGTGAAAAATTTCAGTACATTTGGAAAGGTCTTATCTCAGGTAATGTACAGGTAAAATATGAATGAGCCTTATGTTCTCTCATGTAAAGTTATGACCAATGTTAAAAACTTTGACAAGTATTGTAGGTTAATTTTCAAGGTCAAGGTCATGAGGTCAGAAATATAGTACATTTGGAAAGGCCTTGTCACAGGCAATTCACCTGTCAAATATGAACATCCTATCTTCTCTCATTCAAAGATTGCTAATGTAAAAATTTTTGAAAAGCAGGGGACAAAAAAATTACTTATCCATCCACCTTGAAAAATACGGGATGGAGTACATCAAAGAAAAAATTAAATTAATGATGGCCTTAAAAAACTCTGACATACCAGACAAGCATTACAGACAGAATATATGTATAAGCTATACATATGCAAGGCAAACTTTGACCAGAAGAGCTCACTTGAGCTTCCAGCCCAGGTGAGCTAAAAATAAACTTAAGAAAGTACAAATCAACAAGGTGGTGCAAATCCTGAAGAATTAAAAAAAAACAAATAGATCAAACCAAACCACAAGAATAAAATCACCTGATCCTGTATTGACATGCAATTCACCACATCCAAGGAGAGTAGAAGAAAATATTACATGTATATATATCATCAAATCATTTCATATGTATAACACTACTATCACTATCTTCATACAGTAGGTGCTCGTACATTCTATAACATGCATAATACATTTTCTAATTGTTTTTTTTTTCAATGGAATAGAAGAAAAAAAAAAACATGCAAAATGAAGAAAAGTAAGCTACTTCGTTCATTGGCAAGTCTCTCTGTAACAGAAAATGAGGCAATTTTTGGATTTCAGGGAATATTTTTCTCATAATTCTTTCCATGATACAGCTGTGTTTAATCTATCATTGGATGAACAGTTTCTCTAGGAGGGAAATATTCATACCAGGGGTTGAAATATTCCCCTCATCTCCATCATCCAAACTCATTTCCTGCTTCTCCCCCCCCCCCCCCCCCCGAACATATGCACAATTACCATGTGATATAGTTGAATAAAGGAGATGAATTAGGTTGTAATAAATACATAGATTTACATAGCATCTGACAATAAATTCTGCTTAAGTTCCTTCAAATAAAAAAAAAAAAAACACAACTGAAGTGGCAATTAAAAGCATTGTCAGGCAAAACGAGGAAAAGGAGAATTTATAATCATAATTACTGAACTAAGACTGAAACATAATGTTTATGTATGAAAAGGAGACAAATCTGGGAGTTTACCTAGCACAGAAACTAAAGTTCCAGATCCCATAGCTTTCTATTGTGGACTGGAGAAGCACGTTTTAAAAGCAATTGTATTAAATCAAATCTAGAGGCACAACTTTTAAATCTGGCTACTTTTTAATCTGGTTTTCAATCTATTTCCTATAAAAAAATTTCTCTATTTGACAATGTCTATACATAGCTATCACACAATGTTAAATGTTTGTCCAGATAAAACTACTCAACTTCAAACAATGTCTATTACTATAAACCAACATTTAATCACAAGTGAAAAATATGCTCAAGTTTTGCAACCTTGTTTTTTCTAGCAAACATTTCTCTCAATTGATAGCATTGCTTTAATCCTAAACACTTTCTTAAAAACAACTTCCTTAGAATGAAATTTATATGCACTTAATTTATTTCTTTGAAAAAAATTTGATGGCTGATTTCTTTAAAAAGTATATGTAAGAAATACAGTTTTGCTAAATTTCGGAAGCATCAATATAGAACAACATTTAAAACTAAAAGTTAAAAAAGAAATATTACAATTATAATAATGATAATTAGATTATACTCATTTTTTCAGACCCTAGATCTACAAGCAAGCTCTGGTAGTTATACTGACCTGTCTTGGTAATGTCAGGAGAATGCCGTCAAACAGCTGCTGGGTCTCCTGCTGGTCCTTAGAAATGTCTGCATTCTCATGTAAACCAAACACCTTAAACATAGAAACATAGAAATGTCAGCATTCTCATGTAGACCAAACACCTTAAACAGAGAAGCATAGAAATGTCAACATTCTCACGTAGACCAAACACCTTAAATCACAGAAACATAGAAATGTCAGCACTCTAATGAAGACCAAACATCTTAAATCAGAGAAGCATAGAAATGTCAGCATTCTCATGTAGACCAAACACCTTAAACAGAGAAGCATAGAAATGTCAGCATTCTCATGTAGACCAAACACCTTAAACAGAGAAGCATAGAAATGTCAACATTCTCACGTAGACCAAACACCTTAAATCACAGAAACATAGAAATGTCAGCACTCTAATGAAGACCAAACATCTTAAATCAGAGAAGCATAGAAATGTCAGCATTCTCATGTAGACCAAACACCTTAAACAGAGAAGCATAGAAATGTCAGCATTCTCATGTAGACCAAACACCTTAAACAGAGAAACATAGAAATGTCAGCATTCTCATGTAGACCAAACACCTTAAACAGAGAAGCATAGAAATGTCAGCATTCTCATGTAGACCAAACACCTTAAACATAGAAACATAGAAATGTCAGCATTCTCATGTAGACCAAACACCTTAAACAGAGAAGCATAGAAATGTCAACATTCTCACGTAGACCAAACACCTTAAATCACAGAAACATAGAAATGTCAGCACTCTAATGAAGACCAAACATCTTAAATCAGAGAAGCATAGAAATGTCAGCATTCTCATGTAGACCAAACACCTTAAACAGAGAAGCATAGAAATGTCAGCATTCTCATGTAGACCAAACACCTTAAACAGAGAAGCATAGAAATGTCAACATTCTCACGTAGACCAAACACCTTAAATCACAGAAACATAGAAATGTCAGCACTCTAATGAAGACCAAACATCTTAAATCAGAGAAGCATAGAAATGTCAGCATTCTCATGTAGACCAAACACCTTAAACAGAGAAGCATAGAAATGTCAGCATTCTCATGTAGACCAAACACCTTAAACAGAGAAACATAGAAATGTCAGCATTCTCATGTAGACCAAACACCTTAAACAGAGAAGCATAGAAATGTCAGCATTCTCATGTAGACCAAACACCTTAAACAGAGAAACATAGAAATGTCAGCATTCTCATGTAGACCAAACACCTTAAATCAGAGAAACATAGAAATGTCAGCATTCTCATGTAGACCAAACACCTTAAATCAGAGAAGTATAGAAATGTAAAATTCTCATGTAGACCAAACATCTTAAATCACAGAAGAATGTTTATGTAACATTCAATATAACAGAAGTAGAGAAATGTCATAAATGACTATGACACAGAACAAAGTTCATACACCATAAAGAAGCATGAACATGTCATCATCATTATTTTCATGCTGACAAAGACCTAAAATCAGAGAAGCATGAAAAATTAATGTCAGCATTTCAAATCTGAGAAGAATAGAAAATTCAGCATTGTCATCAAGATTATAAACACTTAAGTCATAATCATATTACATATCCTTAGACAAAGAAGCATACTTAATTCATCACAAAAAACCTTTAATTTAGAGAAGCATAGAGTATATCAGCATTCTTGTGTTGATTAAACATCCTGAATCAGAAAAACAGAGAAATGTTGTACAAGATTGAATAAAGGAAATTATGAAATATGTGCTAAACCTCACATATAGTTCTAATGAAATAAATATGGAGAACTTCATTCACATCAACACAGTTTATCAACAAACTGAAGGAAATTATATGAACACCATTTTACAAACCTTTCACCTGTCAAAACTTTTTTTTTCAAATGCTTTAATAAAGTAAAGATTCCATCCCTTACCTCAGGGTGAGGTATCAAGGGCAGTTTTCTGATGTAGTCCACATACTGATCATACAATCCCTTAGGAGGGGCATAGTAGAGGCCACTCGGGGAGAATTTGTAGGAGTCATCAAAAATAATTTTCTCATTGTAGAAGATCTCCAGTAAGCTGGTGATAAGCCTCCGGTCAAGGTCGTCAGTGACA